>NW_024070202.1:13462651-14662651 GCF_014754425.2 Oryx dammah | reverse complement strand
CTTCTGCTGACCAAAAAAGCACAGGAACAGATTCTATCAAGTGTTACAAAAAGGAAGTGCTAGCTATAAAAGCCCCTAGGGAAATAGAGAGAAAATGGAATGAGGTGAAAAGAAAAGATTTAAGACACTGTAGGTAAGTAACCATTTAGTTGTTGCCTTCACCTTTATTTATTTTTTATATAGATAAGCTATATGTGAATAATATATGTTCACTGTAAAAACATTTCTAAAAAGCTTAATTCAGTGGAGTAAAAAATCTTGGTCTTTCTTTACCCCTTTATTCCTCTACTCACTTCCCAGTTAAAAAGTAACCTGATAGGAATATTCTCTCAGACCATAAAAAAAATCATTTAATAATACATGGATATATTTCTATATATGCTTACTGTTGATTATAAAACAAAAATTAAAAAATGCTTACTTCTTGGAAGGAAAGTTATGACCAACCTAGATAGCATATTCAAAAGCAGAGACATTACTTTGCTGACTAAGGTCCATCTAGTCAAGGCTATGGTTTTTCCTGTAGTCATGTATGGATGTGAGAGTTAGACTGAAGAAAGCTGAGCACTGAAGAATTGATGCTTTAGAACTGTGGTGTTGGCGAAGACTCTTGAGAGTCTCTTGGACTGCAAGGAGATCCAACCAGTCCATCCTAAAGGAGATCAGTCCTGGGTGTTCATTGGAAGGACCGATGTTGAAGATGAAACTCCAATACTTTGGCCACCTGATGCAAAGAGCTGACTCATTTGAAAAGACCCTGATGCTGGGAAGGATTGAGGGCAGGAGGAGAAGGGGACGACAGAGGATGAGATGGTTGGATGGCATCACTGACTCAATGGACATGGGTTTGGGTAGACTCCAGGAGTTGGTGATAGACAGGGAGGCCTGGTGTGCTGGGGTTCATGGGGTCACAAAGAGTCAGACACGACCAAGTGAATGAACTGAACTGATACAATATACATTGCTTTATGATTTGTTTCTCTATTTAACAGTATGTATTAGAGATTTTTCTCTATCTACAGCACTCCTTTTCTTATATAATTTCCCTGTCTACCACACACCGTGGTATGGGGCTGTATAATTTATCGAACCATCATCTTACTGATAGATATTCAAGATGTTTCTAATTTCTTATGATCATAAAAAATCCTGCAATGAAGATTTTCATAAATATGTATCTATGACATTTAGATTTCTAATCATGTTTCTCAGTCACTCTCCTGATTCCACTTTTACTTCTGGACTCCTTTTTGGAATTTATGGCTCAAACTGTCTTTTCCCATCTGAATTAGGTATGTAATGGCTGAGATGCTTTTTCTTTAATGCCAATACAACCAGGATTATATATGATTTACTGTTTCCTTGGTAGAGCATAAGGAAAATGCCTTAACTGTTTAAGTTATGCTGCACATTGTGCCAAGGGCCAGGAGTATGCAGTAGGCTGCAGAGGAAGCTTAAGCTAGTGAGCTTAATACATACATTCTCTGTGGTTTGAGGTGGAAAGACAGTATAACTTCGAGCTTGGGCATGCCTCAGTGTCCTCCATGCACTCAAGGGGACAGTGCCAACTCAGGATGACGTTAGGGATTGTCTCTGGGAGGGATATGCACATATGGCTTTTTCTACTGAGAAGTGAAGTCGCTCAGTCGTGTCTGACTCTTTGTGACCCCGTGGACTGTAGCCTACCAGCTTTCTCTGTCCATGGGATTTTCCAGGCAAGAGTACTGAAGTGGATTGCCATTTCCTTCTCCAGGCAAGAAGAGAAGATAAAGGGAAACCCTGATAAAGGCTGGGATGGGCAGTTTTTCCCAATTTCAACGTTTCAGTTCAAGAAGCCCTTGCCCAATAAGTAATGGTAGCTTACTTTATGGCTCTATGAAGCAACTGGTGGGACTTTCCCAAGAGGAGGCAAGTTAGTTTCACTATGAATTAGTAAACATAGCCTTTTGGTAAAAAAAAAAAAAAAATTATATATATATATATATCTGGAATGACTTATTTTAATAGCCTTATGGATGAAGAGGCAAACATATTAAAAAACAATATTTAAAGATTGCAAGCATTTATAGATGGGTTAAATATATTCTATCACTAGATTTTGGCCTTCCTTCTTAAGTCTACAAAGCAACAATTCTGAATCCCCTCTCAGTGTCTGAAACCTTCCAGTCTCTGTTCTCTTTGGCAGAACTTCATGCCTCTTGGCTTCAGGCAGCAATTTGTCAAGAAAGCTTGCCATTTTGGCTTACTTCACCTGTATTTCTCGTTTCCTCCATCCACTCAGGCTTCAAAAGCCTCTAATTACCTGTTTACCTTAATTATTCCAGCTAGGACTCCATCTGGTCTCAGATTCTCCCACTTCTGAGGATCTGAAGTGCCAGTACTTACCCTTTTAGGAGAATCTGCTTTTCTGAAAAATGCATTTCCTCACCTCCACTGTGTCTTGTGGCTTCCATAGCAGGGAGAGGGGGAACAGAAAGAAAACTGGCAGTAGTCTTGGGTGTCTGATTCTGAGCCACAGTCTATTCCATTTAGAGAAAACCAAAATCTCTTACATAGACCCCAGCAGAACAAAGGGCTTCTACTCAGACCAGAACTCACAGACTAGCTACTGTGGCAAATATAGGATTGGCCAAAAAGGTTGTTCAGGTTTTTCCATAAGATCTCATGGAAAAACCCAAACTAACTTTTTGGCCAACCTAGTATAAGCCATCAGCACTGTATGGGTTTAGTCCATTTCTAGGATCCCCAAGACATCGGAGGTCCAGTGGGTTGGCACCCTTTTTCTTTACCAAACGTCCGTTTCTCTCATATCTTTTAGCTCATAAGCATACAGAAAGGCAAATTTAGAGGCCAGGTAACCCAGGGACAAAGTCCCCTTCGCAACTACTAGTTGTGAAGCTGGCTTAGGTCAAGTTACTACCAAGAATAGACAGAGATCCTCTCTGTTGCTACTTACCAAATAATCAAACATTTGATTCTGGGTTTTCCTAGGCTGTCTGGAAACCAGACTCATCATCTTACATAGACGTATTGGCTTACCAATGAACTAACTGTTTGCATCCTGATGAATAACACACTCTATATTTAAATTTTTACTTACGGAAATGTTTTGGCAAAAATATTGTCACTAGCTTGTGCCCTGATTAACCTAAGAATTGTTTTTCTCAGTAGGTGCCATCATGAGCTGACACAGACTGGTCAAGTTTAAATCTGATAGAAACAAAAGTCTCTGCCACAAAGCTCTGAGCATCTTGGTATTAAATTTGAATTTGGAATGTATTAAGCCCAAGACAGGGTATAAAATGCATCACTTAGACCTCCTTGGAGAAGGCAATGGCACCCCACTCCAGTACTCTTGCCTGGAAAATCCCATGGACGGAGGAGCATGGTAGGCTACAGTCCATGGGGTCTCGAAGAGTTGGACACGACTGAGCGACTTCACTTTCGCTTTTCACTTTCATGCGTTGGAGAAGGAAATGGCAACCCACTCCAGTGTTCTTGCCTGGAGAATCCCAGGGACGGGGGAGCCTGGTGGGCTGCCGTCTATAGGGTCGCACAGAGTCAGACACGACTGAAGCAACTTAGCAGCTTAGTAGCAGACCTCCTTAGGTGATGTGGAGCATGAATTCTATTTACTATCTTTAAAACAGATCAACTTCTTGGTCCTCTGTGTGACTGTCCAGCCTAAGCCTTCCAAAGGGTGGTCTGCCAATCAACTAAATATTAAGCATAATGGTTTATTTTACTTGGAAATTTTCCACCACTAAGTTCTTTAAAATGCTCATATATTTTTAAATTTATTTAAAATTCAGATTCTCTATTTCTCATTTTATCACCACTTTAATTAGGCATAACAGATTGAAATTAGGTATCATAGAATAACTTTGCATGTTGAGACTAACAATACTGCAATTTATTCACGTGATGATTTTTTTCTCCCCATACCTGTCTGAGTCACCAGGCATAAATGAATATGCAAAGAACAGGCCTTCATACTTTTGGATTTTCAGATTTTGAAATAAGAGAACTAGTCATTTAGTTTCAAGACTTATGAACTAATACAAAGTGTAGAAGTCTTTATTTTATGCCTAACGACTGAAAAGCAAGTTTTGCTGTGCTGCCGGAGAAACACTCCACAAAATAACCTGTGTGGATAAAAAATAAATAAATAAAAAGGGAAAGCATGCCACAAGTTATTTGCATATGATAATTTTATAAAACATTCCCCCTGAGAAATACCTGAGTGGAATTAATTCGTAATCAGTAGGAACCAGGGGGAATGTGCTCGTCTGAATAAATAATCCAAAATTATTCTTGGGTTGTAAAGTTTGTTTACTGCCTTAACTAAAGTGTGTATCAAACATAAGTGCATCAGCTTTGGCTGAGGGCTGGGGGAGTCAGGCACAGCCTTCTTCACCTCCAGTGCTTTTCATCCATTCTGCTGTTTATATTTCTTGGCAAGAGGTCCAAGCCACAAAAAGGTTTATTCCAATATTATGTGTGTGTGTTTGTGTGTGTTCTGCATAGTGATGGACATCGCTCCTTTTCAAAAGGAGCCTCAAAAGTACAGCTGAATTCTTGAAAACTAAATAAGAGTTTGCTAATTTTAAAAATTACTTTAAAACTCAACACCTCTATAGGCCAAGACTAATGAGTATTCTTTATCCCAGAAACAAAGAACATTTCTTCCCACTTAGACATTCCCAGGCTCCTTTCCACCCTTCAGATTATCCATACCTGATATGTACCTATGAAAGTCTTGCTTGTTAAGCACCTTGTGCTTGGTGTTGGGCTACAAAGAAGTTAACAGACATTGCTTCATTTAATTCTCACAATATTGAAAGATATGTTTAATTATTCTGATTTGAGATCTGAGAAGACAGGCTGAGAAAAGTTAAGTACCTTGCCTACAGTCCCACAGCTATGGATTAACAGAAGCAGAGTTTAAACTCAGATCTGTCTGGATTCCAGAGCCATTGTTCTTAACCATAGCACACGTCTTCCTTCCTTGTTCTCTTCTCAGGCTGCATAACTCTCTTTGTAGAAATCATTCCCTCTAATTGCCTGTTTCCTGAAAGGCTGCCTTCAACACATATCTTAACCAGATTTCTCCAGTATAAAAAGGTTGCTGGGTGGAAGTCCCATCATGAGAATCATGCGGATCTCTGAGCCAGATGGGTAGATAGAAGGATGGATGGAGAACGAATGGCCAGACTTTTCTTGGAACAGAGTGGTCTAGGAGTTAGGTGGGGATAACGCTATGTTTACAGCATATACTGACTATTCAAGGGAACAGTCATGGCAGATAACAAATAGCTCCTTCAAAATGTCAAGGGGGAAATGTCATCAACAGTCAGTGTATCTTTTATCCCGTTAAAAGAAGAAACCAGTCTACAGAGAGATGGTATATTATAGCAGTTAAGAGGATGATTTTGAGGCCAGAATACCCAGGTTTAAAACCTTATACTAATATGTAATCTTGGACAAGTTGTTGATCTCCTCTGTGCCTTTATCTGCTAATTGATAACATGGATATAATAACTGTGCCTGTTTCATACGATTGCTGTAAAAAAATATGAGTATATATACTAAGTACCTGGCATATCGTATGCACTCTTTAAGTGTTTGCCTGTAGTAGTAGTAGTACTATAGTGCTTTGTATTTGATCATTCCTCTCTCCTGATATCTGACTATGGTCCTAGGTAAACTGACAAACAATTGACATATAGCTCTTGGTATCTCTTTAGTAGTTTTGGGGTTACTTTAAACTCAGTGCCCCTACTATCAGCCTACAACCTAAACATTCCAATCACAGACTGAATGTGTAGCGGAGCTTTAAATATCTCATAATGAATCCCTTCTCCGTGCCCAAACTGGGAATAAATACCTGGCTTCAAACTATCTTCAAGGCTTGAATATTTCTCCTTTGTGGAAAAAAAAGCAAATAACAATGACAACAATAATAAAACAGCAAGAAAGAAAGGGGAAAATGGAATTTTAAACAAGAAAGTGAGAGTGAAAAAGGGAGGGAGAGAAAAAGGAAGAAGAAGGAAGGAGGGAGGGAAGCAGAAAGGGAGGAAGGGAGAAATGAACAAAAGGAGGAAGGAAGGATATGTCAAAGGGCACCATAGCCAGGAGCTTACAAGTGGAAAGAGTCTAATGCAGGGTCAAGATTCTGTGCGTGAATGCTAAGTCATTTCAGCTGTATCCGACTCTTGGCGACCCTATCGACTGTAGCATGCCAGGCTGCACTGCCCATGAGATTCTCCAGACAAGAATGCTGGAGGGAGTTGCCCTGCCCTCCACCAGGGGATCTTCCTAACCCAGGGGTCAAACCCACATCTCCTGTACTGCAGGCAAATTCTTTACCACTAAGCCACCGGGGAAGCCCCCAAGATTCTGTAACAGTCTTTAATAGGCTCAGAAATGTACACCATTTGTGAGACTACCTGTGTCCTTCTTCCACAATTATTCCCTTCTAGTTACCAGAAGAGTTTGAAAGGGAAATCAACACCTTCTGACGCAAAACATTCGATTTTCCTCCTTATTATTCCTAGCAGGGTTTTTCCCCAAATCATCAACTTCCATTCAATCTAAAACGAATTGGACATTTTTTTTCATTTTAAAAAGTTTTATTTTCATTTTCATTCACTCCCCAATATTTTCTAACTTCCCTTGTGATATATTCTCTAACTCATGAGTCATTCAAAAGCATCTTATATAATTCTCAAATACTTGACAATTTTCCAGTTGCCTTCTCTTTATTATTTTCTAATTTAATTTTCTCTGTGGTCAGAGAAAACTATGTATGATTTTAATCCTTTAATTTTATCGGTTTCATATTTTGTTTGTTTGCTTTTTTGCCCAGAATATGGTTTCTTTTGCTGAAAATATGTATCTGTTTTAAAAAAAAAAAAAAAAACAAGAGTACTTTGCAGTTGTTTGTTATTCTTTTAAATGCTAATTGAGTATTTGGTTGACAGTGCTGTTCAGTGTTTGGAATTTATTGAAAGACTTGACTTCACAAATTTAAGGAGTTATCTAAATTGCAGTTCAGAAATCTTGAAGGCATCAGAAAATATACTCTGGGTGCTCTCTACTCTTATGGACATTCAGTTAAATTCAATGCTGTGAAAAAGCTCTTAGGAAATCCTATTAATATATTTTTGCAAATATGACCACATTAAATGAGTTTCTTTTCTGCCAGTTTTTATTATAAGCCTAAGCAACAAAAAAACTGAAGAAAAAAGAGGATGAAAGAATAGTTTTTTTAAAGACAATTGCATGACTAAAATTTATGCTTAATTTCTACCATACTGCACAAAGAAGCTTTCTTGGTTAATTCATGTGTCTGTATCTTAGCTTTACTCAATCTTGTAAAAAAGCAACATCATTAATTACACAAGTGAAAGGAGGCATTGAAAAAATTCTGCATCCTTTCATTAACTTACAAAAATACAATTAGTAATTATAAGTGATTTCCTGGAGAAAGTCCAGAGCTGAATTAAAAATATCACTAACCACAGGGATCTTCATTGGTCCCTTAGAAGAAAAAAATGCACTTCTCTGAAGCTTATCTGTTGCACTTGCTTTTAAAACATCAAAGGACTAATTCATAAGGCAGCCACACAACTTTTTAAAATGTTTTTAATTTTTTGTGATCTCTGGGAAATGTGAAGTGTTCCTTTTTCTAAGCAAAATGAATTTAGTCTAGAATGAGAAGTTATTTCTTCACTCAGAAGTCATGGATATTCTGTCCCCAAAATGAAATTGTGAATTTGTTTTATTTTATTCTTTATTTATGATTCCTTAAAATTTTTACAAAATTTATTTATTTTTCACTGAAATAAAGTTGACTTACAATATTGTATTAGTTTTAGGTGTTTAATATAGTGACTTGATTTTTTTATAGACTATATTTCATGTAAAGTTATTATAAAATATTCACTCCATTTTCTGTGCTATATATTACATCCTTGTAACTTATTTATTTTATAGCTAGTAGTTTGGCTCTCTTAACCCCCTTCACCTATCTTTCCCCTCCCCTACACTTCTCCCCTCTGGTAACCACTAGTTTGTGTTCTGTATCTGCGAGTCGGTTTCTCTTTTGATATACTTGTTTGTTTTATTTTAATGAGATAGTTTTTTTAAAGGCATGTTCTTTTTTTTTTTTCAATTTTGGCATATCAGTTTTTAATGGGCAACTTATTTATGCTGATTCTAGAAAGATGGAAACGAATTTCCTAAAATAGGGATACTTTGGGACTGTCCCTCCTTGCCTCCCTGTTTGAAGAGACATACAGTATAGACCTTCCTTGGGGTAGGACAAGAGCTGAACACGTCCTGTCAAACATATGGCTCTTTGAAGGCAGCTGTGTGTGGACTGTGTTTGGACTGGGATGAAGCAGGGTCAGCTGGCATCAGGCCGAAGGGGAAGTTTGGGGAGCATCTGGAGCAGGACCCCAGAGAATTCTCTTACTCATATTCATCTGCTTGCTATTTATGTAAAATTTTAACCTGTTTGATGATTGCTCTCCTTTTTCTCTATTGCCTTTCATAAAAACAATAAACTCAGTGTTGGGAGACTGTTGAATGAATTATAAAATCCAGTCAATTCCTGATTTGTTGGAATGCAGGTGATCTGCTTTGCTGCTTCTCTGGTGTCAGGTTTCAATCTCAGTTTATATGCTACTGTCAGCCTGATTCCCTTCTCCATTTCTTCAGTTGAGGGTTGAAAATTTAAGGTTAGGTGGGGAAATGTTAGGAAGTTAGTCTTCTACCATCCTGGAGGAGGAAGAAGAGAAGGAGGGGAGGAAGAAGAACAACGTGACAGGATATCCTCCCTCCATCCTTCACCCACTCCCTACATCCTTCACCCACTCCCATCCTCCCCTCTGCGAGGAAGAGTCGTTTAGTACCACACTATCGGTACATGGTTGTGATCCCTATGAGAGTTCATCAGTCTTAACAGAACGATTTGTCTTATAAATCTTCCACTCTGATTAATTTGAAGGTTTCAGGACCACAGCCTTCAACTCTGTATACTATCACTGTCCCCTTTCAGGAAGGAGCCAGAAACACCAGCCTCCCTGGTCCTGAGTGTGTGAGGCAGTTGCAGGAAGGAGCCAGGGAGAAGGAGCCAATTCTGGGACAGGGATGAAAGAAATCAAAGACAATACAAGCAGATGGAGAGATATACCATGTTACTGGGTAGTAAGACTCAATGTTGTCAAAATCATTATACGACCCAAGCAATATGCAGAGTCAATGCAATCCCTATCAAATTACCAAAGGCATTTTTCACAGAATTAGAATAAAAACTTTTAGAATTTGTATGAAGACACAAAAGACCACAAATAACCAAAACAATTTTGAGAAAGAAAAATAGGGCTGGAGGAATCAATTTCCCTGACTTCAGACTATCCCACAAAGCTACAGTACTAAAAACAGTTTGGTACTGGCATAAAAACAGACATACAGACCAATGGGACATAATAGAAAGTCCAGAGATAAACCCATGCACTTATGGTCAACTAATCTATGATAAAGGAGGCAACAATATACAATGGTGAAAAGACAGCCTCTTCAATAAGTGGCACTGGGAAAACTGGATATATACATGTAAAAGGATGAAATTAGAACACTCCTTAACATCATACAGAAAAATAAATTCAAAATGGATTAAAGACCTAAATGTAAGCCCAGAGAGAATGCTCTCTGACATAAATCGCAGCAATATTTTTTTTGATCCACCTCATAGAGTAATGAAAATAAAACCAAAAAATAAACAAATGGAACCTAATTAAATTTAAAAGCTTTTGCACAGCAAAGGAAACCATAAACAAAATGAAAAGACAGCCTACATACTGGGAGAGAATACCTGCAAATGAAGCAACCAACAAGGGATTAATCTCCAAAATATATGAACAGCTCATGCAGCTCAATATAAAAAAAAAAAAAACACAAACAATCCAATTAAAAACTGGACAGATGATCTAAAAAGACATTTCTCCAAAGAAGGCATACATGGCCAAAAATCACAAGAAAAAAATGCTCAACATCCCTAATTGTTAGAGAAATGGAAACCAAAGCTACAATGGGGTATCACCTCACCCCAATCAGAATGGCCATCATTGAAAAATCTACAGGCAGTGCTGAAGAGGGTGTGATGAAGAGGGAAGACTCCTACACTGTTGGTGGGAACATAACTGCTACAGCCACTATGGAGAACAATGTGGAGATTCCTCAAGAAACTAAATATCGAACTACCATATGATTCAGCAATCACACTCCTGGGCATATATTCAGAAAAAACCATAATTCAAAAAGATACATGCACCTCAATGTTCAGAGCAGCAATATTTATCATAGCCAAGACCTAATGGAAGCAGAAGCTCCAATACTTTGGCAACCTGATGCGAAGAGCCAACTTATTGGAAAAGACTTTGATGCTGGGAAAGATTGAGGGCAGGAGGAGAAGGGGATGTCAGAGGACAAGAGGGTCATCAGAAAACTCTAGGAGATGGTGAAGCACAGGGAAGCCTGCTGTGCTGCGGTCCATGGGGTTGCAAAGAGTCAGACACCACTGAGCGACTGAACAACAACCAATGGAAGCAACCTAAATGTCTTTGACAGAGGGGTGGAGAAAGAAGATGTAGTACATATATACAATGGAATAAACTCAGGGATAAAAAGGAACAAAATAACGCCATTTATAGCAATGTGGATGGACCTAGAGATTGCCATATTGAGCGAAGTAAGTTAGAGAGAGAGATGTAATATCATATGATATCACTTACATATGAAGTCTAGAAAACATGGTGCAAATGAGCTTATTTACAGAATACAGTCACAGATGTAGAAAACAAACTTCGGGTTACCAGTTGGGGGAAAGGCAGGGGATAAATTGGGAGATAGGGATTGACACATACACATTACTACATATAAAATAAATAATTAATAAGGATCTATGGTATAGCACAAGAAACTATACTCAATGCTCTGTAATATGGGAAAAGAATCTACAAAAGAGTAAATACATGTATATGTATAACTGATTCATTTTACTGTACACCTGAAACTAACACAACGTTGTAAACTAATTCCAGTGAAAAATTTTAAAATAACAAATAAAAGATTTGGAATTATCTGTTTTTCAGTTGCCTCTGTGGGCTGGAATTTAATAATTAAAAATTAAATCTGTGCTAAGATACACCAATATCTATCTCAAACAAAATACAAAGCAATACTATGTGATCAGGGTGGGATTCTATAGCCAGGGCTGAAAAGTGAAGTATCACCAACTGCGCAAGAATGCCTGCCTCATGGGTCTAGACACAGCTTCTGGCAGGCTAGCAGGAGAGGAGAGGTGCAGAGTGTGTTCAGAACAAAGGCCTTTTTGAAACTACAGGTTTTTTTTTTTTTTTTTAATTCTAGGGACCAAAATTAAGGCTTCCTTAGTGCAGTTTTACAACTCTGAAAAGAACTGATTGTTCTAAAGCCACACCTTGGTTACTTCCTCAGCAATTATTACAATGAAAGATCGTTGTCAGATGTGTGTTCAGGAGGAAGAAAGATACCCACTTTGTAATAGGCCTGGATTCAACAGGGGCTGGTGCCCTGGGGCAGCATACCTCACATACACCTGATAGTCCTTTGGACGTGTATTACAATACTGCAACATGCCCTGTAGCTGGCAGACCCTTAGAGTTGTAAGCAAGAGCTTCTCAGTCTCAGAAATAGAAAGGGAAGTCAGGAGAAGTTTGTTGTCTCTCTCTCTCTCTCTCTCTCACACGCACACACATACACCGCCAATTGCTTTTAGTGGAGAAGACATTTCATCTTTATCATGTGAACACGGACAGAACTACAAATCTTGCAAGAAGATGTAACTTCTGCTCAAGAAGCATGTGTTCTTTTATACCCAGATGGAGTTAAGGGTTCTTAAAATGCTATGACTTGAATGCAAGTTCCTGCTTGGAATAACTTCTGGTTTTGAGGAAATGGAAGAAATATTACAAAAGGGAAGCAAGTTGAGGCTTTTTTTCATGGGTCTTTATGAAAGAAGGCCCCAAAGAGCCTTTTAAGCTTGAGTTCCAGTTTTACAATGAACAGGTTGTGAATGACTTTTTAAATCATAATTTTTTTTTTACCCTCTTGACCACGTTTATAATTTTCCCCTACTGCCACGGCCCCTGCCTCTAGTGATCACCAATCTATTCTCTGTATGCATGATTTTGGTTGCTTTTTTTTCTTCAAGATTCCACGTGTAAGAGAGATTTGTCTTTCTCAGGTTGACTTATTTCTCTTAGCATAATGTCCTCAAGATCCTCCATCCATTTTGTCGTACACAGCAAGCTTTCATTCTTTTTATGACTGAATAATGTTCCACGATATATACATGTGCCACAATTTCTTCATCCATTTATCTACTGATGAACACCAAGGTTGTTTCCATATCTTGACTATTGTAAATAACGCTGCAGTGAACATGGGGGTGCAGATAACTTTTCAAGTTAGCGTTCCCATTTTCTTCAGATAAATACCCCAAAGTGGAATTCCTGATTCATAAGGTAATTCCATTTTTAAGTTTTTGAGGAACCACCATACTGTTTTCCATACTAACCACTAATTTATATTCCAGTCAACAGTGCCCAAAGGTTCCCTTTTCAAACTTACCAACATTTGTCTTTTTGATAGTAGCCATTCTAACAGGTGTGGGATGATATCTCATTATGGTTTTGATCTGCATTTCTCTGATGATTAAAGATGTGGATCAACTTTCATGTACCTGTGGACCATCTTTATGTCTCCTTTGGAAAAGTGTCTTTAGATCTTCTGCTTATTTTTTAGTTGAATTGTGGTGGTTTTTTTTTTTTTTTTTTTTTTGCAGAGTTGTATGAGTCCTTTATCTTGAATATTAACCCTTATCAGATATATAATTTGTAAACACTTTCATTCAGTTGGTTGACTTTTTACTTTGTTGATGGTTCCTTTGCTGTGAAGAAGCCTTTTCATCTGATATAGTCCCACTTGTTTACTTTTGCTGCTCTTACTTTTAGTGTCAGATTTAAAAAAAAAATTGCTAAGACTTATGTCAAAAGCTTATGACTTATGTTTTCTTCTAGGAGTTTTATGGTTTCAGGTTTTACATTCAAATACTGAATCCTTTTTGAGTTGATTTTTGAGTATGGTGCAAGGCAGTTGTCCTATTTCATTCTTGTGCATATGGCTATCCAGTTTTCCCAATACCTAATTTTTTGAAAAGACTGTCCCTTCCCCCATTGTATACTCTTGGTTCCTTTCTCGTAATTAACTACTGTCATTCAGTCGCTAAGTCCTGTCAAATTCTTTAATGCCATTTACTGCAGCAAACCAGGCCTCTCTGTCCTCCACTATCTCCTGACCTTTGCTCAAGTTCACGTCCATTGAGTTGGCGATGGTATCCGAGCATCTCATCTTCTGTGTCTGTTTGGATGCCAATATCACCCTGTTTTTTTTTTTTAATTACTATTGCTTTGTAATAAAGTTTGAAATCAGGGAATATGATGCCTCCAGGTTCATTCTTCTTTCTCAAGGTTGCTTTGGTCTTTGATGGCACCACACAAATTTTAGGATTGTTTGTTTTACCGTGAAGAACACCACCAGGATTTTGACAGGGACTGCATTGAATATATAAATTGCTTTGGGTAAAATGGATATTTTAATAGTGTTAATTCTTCCAATTCATGAGCACAGAATATCTTTCCATTTATTTGTGTCTTCAATTTCTTTTCTTTAATGTCATAGTTTTCAGTATACAGATTTTCTGCCTCCTTGGTTAAATTTATTCCTAGGGACTTTATTCTTTTTCTTGCAATTTGTAAATGAGATTGTATTCTTAATTTCTTTTGGTAATTTTTTTTAGATTTTTACATATTGATTTTTGTATCCTGCAACATTACTGAATTGGTTTATTAGTTCTAACAGTTTTTAAGGTGTTTTTCAAGGTTTTCTGTTTATAATATTATGTCATCTGCATGTAGTTACAGTTTCACTTCTTCCTCTCCAAATTGCTCTGTTTGGGACTTCCAATACTATGTTGCATAAAAGTGGTAGGAGTGGACATCCTTGTTCTTGTTCCTAATCTTAGAGGAAAAGCTTTCAGCTTTTCACCACTGAGCATATGTTAGTTGTGGGCTTATCACATTTGATCTTTCTTTATGCTGAGATACATTTCCTCTATACCTGCTTTGTTGAGAGTTTTTAGCATAAATGGATGTTAAATTATGTCAAAAATTTTCTGCATCTATTGGGATGACCATATAATTTTTATTCTCCATTTTGCAATGTGGTGTACCACTTGAGTGATGTGTACAAATGTTGAACCAGCCTTGTATCCCTGGATTAAATCTCACTTGATTATGGTGTATGAGTCTTTTACTATAATAGTTGAATTTGGTTTGCTAATACTTTGTTAAGGAGTTTTGTATCTATGTTTATCTGGAATATTGGCCTATAATTTTCTTTTCTTGTGGTACCCTTGTCTGTTTTTAATTTATTTCCTTAATCTGTTTCTTTGTATGCAAAATGAGCACATCAATAACTATATAGGTGTCTTCCAAAGTTGTCATGAAGGTCAAGTGCAGACCATGGTGTTAGTCAAAGTTCTCCAGAGAAACAGAGCTAACAGGATTTCTCTCTCTACTTCAGTTCAGTTCAGTCGCTCAGTCATATCTGACTCTGCCACCCCATGAACCGCAGCACGCCAGGCCTCCCTGTCCGTCACCAACTCCTGGAGTTCACTCAAACTCATGTCCATCGAGTCGGTGATGCCATCCAGCCATCTCATCCTCTGTTGTCCCTTTCTCCTCCTGCTTTCAATCTTTCCCAGCATCAGGGTCTTTTCAAATGAGTCAGCTCTTCGCATCAGGTGGCCAAAGTATTGGAGTTTCAGCTTCAACATCAGTCCTTTCAATGAACACCCAGGACTGATTTCCTTTAGAATGGACTGGTTGGATCTCCTTGAAGTCCAAGGGACTCTTCAAGAGTCTTCTCCAACACCACAGTTCAAAAGCATCAATTCTTCGGCACTCAGCTTTCTTTATAGTCCAACTCTCAAATCCATACATGACTACTAGAAAAACCATAGCCTTGACTAGACGGACCTTTGTTGACAAAGTAACATCTCTGCTTTTTAATATGCTGTCTAGGTTGGGCATAACTTTCCTTCCAAGGAGTAAGTGTCTTTTAATTTCTTGGCTGGAATCACCATCTGCAGTGATTTTGGAGCCCCCCAAAATAAAGTCAGCCACTGTTTGTTTCCCCATCTATTTGCCATGAAGTGATGGGACCAGATGCCATGATCTTCGTTTTCTGAATGTTGAGCTTTTTTTTCACTCTCCTCTTTCACTTTCATCAAGAGGCTCTTTAGTTCTTCTTCACTTTCTGCCATAAGGGTGGTGTTATCTGCATATCTGAGGTTATTTCTCCTGGCAATCTTGATTCCAGCTTGTGCTTCTTCCAGCCCAGAGTTTCTCGTGATGTCCTCTGCATATAAGTTAAATAAGCAGGGTGACATATATACCTTTGACGTACTCCTTTTCCCACTTGGAACCAGTCTGTTGTTCCATGTCCAGTTCTAACTGTTGCTTCCTGACCTGCATACAAGTTTCTCAAGAGGCAGGTCAGGTGGCCTGGTATTCCCATCTCTTTCAGAATTTTCTGGCTCTCTCTACTTATACATCTATAGATAGAGATAAATAGATATAAAAATGTATTATGAGAACTGGCTTATGTGACTATGGAGGCTGAGAAGTCCCATGATCTACAATCTGTAAGCTCAAGAACCACAAAAGCCAGTAATGAAATTTTAGTCCTATTCCAAAGACTTGAGAACCAGGGGAGCTAATGGTGTAATTTCTAGCCCAAGGGCAGGAGAAGACCAACGTACCAACTCAAGCAGGCAGGCAGAAAACAACAAAGACAAATTCCTCCTTCCTCTCCCTTTCATTCTATTATGAGCCTCAAGGAACTGGATGGTGCCCACCCACCCTGGGGAAGGCAATCCACTTTTCTGTGTCCACCTGTTCAAGTGCTAATCTCATGGAAACACTCTCTCAGACATACCTGGAAATAATGTTTAATTTGGGTATCTCACAGTTCTGTCAAGTTAACATAAAGTTAACCATCGCAACCATCTGGGCTGAAGTAGTTGTTTATTCCCAATTGTACCTTAGTAGTAGATAAAAACTCTTGAAAAAGCAAAATTGACAATCTGCTCTATTGTAATCAGATGAAACCTTGAACATACATAATGCAGTTTCAAGGAAGACTATTTTGTGCCTTGAGATCAACAAACAAACAAACACCTAAACAAATGAAGTTACTCACCTAATACTAGTATCCAAATAGGTAAAATCTACAGCTCTTTTTCTATGACTTCCTGACCACTAATAAAACCATCCTTTGCCATTCTGATATGTAATGACTTTTGCAGATACTCTTGTGAGAAGTCATGTATTTTTCTTCACTGAGCCAGTCCTTGAAAGATATCCCCGACAGACATCAGGAGGCTAGCCTTTATACTCTCTGGGTTCACCAGTCAGTACAGGTAGGCTGCCCCTTGGGAGAATATATACATCCCAGGGTTAGTCAGCTTCCTTCTGTGGAGGAAAAATTCCCCAAAAGGGACACAGGTGTGAATGGTCAACAGGTAGCACTCCTGGGAGCTGGGTGAAGGACTGCTTCAGTCAGCGCCCCTCCTTTCCCTGGAGGGAGATCCCCGGAGCTGGTGGAGGTAGGGATGGGGGTGGTACAACGCAGCAGCCACTGCAAACAGTTTCCCAAAAGTTAGATTGCTGTTTAGAGAGTATAATTATATTTTAATATATGTTTGCAGATTGTTTTCCTTAAAAGTTCTTATTATTTCCACTTCCATTAGCAATGTATGAGAATGCCTATTTCCCTGAATACTCACCAGTACTTGGTATTGCTTTTCAAAGTATTTGACAATGATACATTATTGTTATTTTAAGTTGCATTTTCCTGACAGATTGAAGGGCCTCCCATGTGGCGCTAGTTGGAAAGACCCTGCCTGACAATGCAGAAGACTTAAGAGATCCCTGGGTCAGGATGATCCCTTGGAGGAGGAAATGGCAACCCACTGACAGAGGAGCCTGGCAGGCTATAGTCCTTAGGGCTGCACAAAGTTGGACATGACTGAAGTGCCTTAGCGTGGTATGGCAGTGAGACTGAAAGTCTCTTTATTGGTGATATGCATTTCTGCTTTGGTCATATTTTTGTGTCTGTAAGTGTATAGCCTATACTCATTTTTCTGTTGTGTTTTTTTCTACTCAATTTGTAGAAGTGATTGTGAATAAATTATATTTATCCATTGTAATGTGTTGTGGTAGTCAACTGTCTCTTAAAATGTAATTCTCTGCTTCTTCACCTTTTCAGTAAAACGTGTGTGTGTGACTGAATTTATTTTCCAGACAGGGGATTATGAGCCAAATGTCTGTGTTATGCTTCCAATTGATGTTTTTCGCCTCTTCTGCTGGATGCACACAGATGACAATGTGTAAAGGATGGAGCCACAAGATAGGAGGAGCCTAGGCCCCCGAATGGCCACCTGCCAGCCATGGACCTCTGGTGCATTTGAGCTGCAATACATTTGGGGGATGCACTATTTGTTTTGTAGGTTAGCTCCCAGTTTTTTGGTTTTGTTTTGTGTGTGTGCTCAGTTGTGTCCAGCTTTTTGTGACCTCACGGACTGTAGCCCACCAGGATCTTCTGTCATGGGATTTCCCAGGCAAGAAAACTGGAGTGGGTTGCCCTTTCCTTCTTCAGATCTTCCTGACCCAGGGATTGAACCTGCCTCTTTTGTGTCTCCTGTGTTGGCAAGTGGATTCTTTATCACTGCACCACCTGGAGTGCAGGTATGTTGTCTATTTTCTTCCTAGTCTATAATTTGTAGTTGACCATACATCCATTATGCCTTTTTAAAGGCTGCTCAGGGAAAGATATACACATAAAAGAGTCTCAGAAGAAAGGCCAGAGAAATGCAAGGAAAACCAGGATAGTGTGGCATCAAGGAAATTGAGGGAAAAGAGTGCTTTGAGAAACTAGCCATGATCGGTCACATTTCATATTGGGAGAGAGGTCTAGTCTGAGGATGCCTGATAGCTAACAGATGCTTCAGTGATTGGTTGGTGCAAAAGTGCCTCTGGAGGCAAGATTCCACCAGAGGACTATAATTGTCCCTTGGTATTCAAGGGGGATACTAAAATTGGTGGATGCTTCAAGTCCCTTATTGAAAATAGTTTAGTATATTAGAAAGTTTTCCTGTATTGACAATACCTTATTTGGAGAGTAAATGCTGCCCTAAATGTCCATCTTCTGCTAATGAATGTGTCAAATCTGTAAAAAGTCTGAAAGGTGACCACCCATGCCCTTGTGTGTATACTAAGTTGCTTCAGTCGTGTCTGACTCTTTGTGACCCTGTGGACTGTAGCCTGCCAGGCTCTCTGTCCATGGGATTCTCCAGGCAAGAATACTGGAGTGGGTTGCCCTGCTCTCCTCCAGGGGATCTTCCCAACCCAGGGATTGAACCTGGGTCTCTTTTGTCTCCTGCATTGGCAGGCAGGTTCTTTACCACTAGTACCACGTGGCAAGCCCACCCATGCCCTTGAACAGCAATAAAAGCACAGTTCAATCCTGAAATGTTGTTTCACACATGTCCTTAGGCTTGGACATCTGGCTGATTCCAACTCTGCTCACTAGGGTTCATCAGCAAACAGGTCCTATGAACTGCTGTTAATAAGTCTAGAGAGCCTAGTTGGCCATTTCCACCTGAACTAACTCTGCCCTTCCTAAAAAGCACAACATTCATGAGCCCACTATTCACTATTCCCTGCTGTCTGAACATGACATGTCAACTTTCCATTTTTCACTGACACCTTATTCAATGCTTTTGTTTTCTCAGGTGAGCCTCTAAAAATTACTTCTAGGGACAGAACACTCTGGGTTCCCGAATCTCAGGACAGAAGTAAGTTACTTTTTGCTTGCAAGAAAAAACACAGTAAAATTCTGTCCCACAATCCCAGCTAAGGATTAAAATAAGAAGAAGTATATTTTGATTAATCTTTTAAATTAAATGGCCATGGAGATAATGTACCCCCTATAAAAGTGAGATATGGAAGAAAATTCAGGCACATTGAAAGACATCAATACATGTACTTATTAAAAGTATATGGTGTGTACTTTAAAAATCTAAAACTGAAGGTGACTTTTCTAATTACCTATGACATGTGAAGTCAATTGTCCTTAATACATTCAGAATGACACGTTACGAATGAATAGATATTAGAGCTTTCTGCTCTACTGCTCTTAGAAACATCTGATGAAGGACAAGCACTTGGATATGTCACCTTATGTCTTAGAAAAAAAGAATCCTAAGATTACAATAGGAAAAGATAGTCATTCTATGCTACATGCTTTTAGTAATTCTGAGCACAAAATTATTCTTTGAAGAAAAATGTTATGTTTCTTAATTTAAAGTATGTTACGTTAAGCTACAGAGTTAAGAACCTTCAGTCTTACTTGATTCCAAATGCTTATTAGTTCCTGGCAATTAAGCAGCATACACACTACCTATTTTAAGGGAATTTATCTCTAGTTTCTTCTTCTAAACATGTTTAGAAAACCATACTAAATCTAGCATTAGAGGTAAAAATAGAGTCTATTCACTTACTTATGCCTGCCCATTACATATTATTAAGGCTTAAAGGCATATGTTTTCTTCCATAGTCATTCTATAGCTTATTCCTATTAGTTATTATTAATAGCAAACAAATTAAGTGAATATTCACATTTCAAACAATGAGAATTATCCAGGATTCCGAGACACTCACTTATTCCATATAATTTTGAATAGATTGCCCATAAAATTATTTTGCCTTTGAAGCTACAGAGTGCCTGTACAATGTGAAAACATAGGTAAATAATCATAATGTCATTAAAATATCTTCAGCCTATAATAAAATGATATCAACGTTTCTATATGTTATGTGTATCCTGCACATTTGGTCAGAAGTTTCATGCGGAACAGAATGTCATGGAAGGCAAACACAAGACAGTCTGTTGGGTATAGACCCGACACACATACTATATTAGTAAATAAATAGCATCCTCTGAATTCCACTGCCCTTCGTCTCTTCTTTCGCATGTGATAGCCACTTTATTCTTTGTATTCTTGTATATTGCCAAATGTTCTCTTTTCCTTTATGGAATGTGAACTCTTCTAGGCAAACCTGTATTTCATTCTTTGCTGAGTCCCCCATGTATCCTGCCTGTAGCTGGCTCTCAGCACACTTTTGTTGAATAAATGACTTCCAAGTGATCTAAAGCATATTCTATTTTGCTTTTTCAAAAAGTTAATACATATAAATAGTTTTATATGTGAACAATTTCCAGTGATTTCCCTGCTGCTGCTAAGTCGCTTCAGTCATGTCTGACTCTGTGCGACCCCAGAGATGGCAGCCCATCAGGCTCCCCCATCCCTGGGATTCTCCAGGCAAGAACACTGGAGTGGGTTGCCATTTCCTTCTCCAATGCATGAAAGTGAAAAGTCAAAGTGAAGTTGTTCAGTCATGTCTGACTCTTTGCGACCCCATGGACTGCAGCCTACCAGGCTCCTCCATCCATGGGATTTGCCAGGCAAGAGTACTGGAGTGGGTTGCCATTGCCTTCTCCGGTGATTTCCCTAGAACGGGTATTAAAACACTGTTTCTAACCCCAATTAATGGGATTAGGAACAAGGAAGAAAATCCCAGGAAATAATTAGGTATTATTAGCTTTGACACCACAGTAGATGACAGTTTACATAGGATTAAAAGCCGAACCTAACTATGGAACTGATTTTGTCAATACTGCTAAATTTCCACACTGGTTGTTAGAAAAGTCATAAACAGGTTTACAGAGTGTGCAGAGCTATTCTTATGGTTTGTGGTGGTTTTTCCAAATTATTCACTAAAATGTTACTGACTTTATACATACATCATAAAAGTGTAATGTGCTTTTATTTAATATAATTCCTTCATATTTTCCTACTCTACCAGTTAGAACAGCTCTGTGTGCTGTGCCATTCTTAGTCACTCAGTCATGTCTGACTCTTTGTGACCCCATGGACTATAGTTCTCCAGACTCCTCTGTCCATGGGATTTCCCAGGCAAGAATACTGGAGTGGGTTGCCATGTCCTTCTCCAGGGGATCTTCCCAACCCAGGGATTGAACCCAGGTCTCTTTCTCTACATATATAACTTTCTAAGCATTCCTCCATACCCAAATCCAATAAACTTCCCTGCACTTTTTTGAAAGTTTTCTATAAATATTACAACTAATTGCTTAACATATAAAAAGGTTTCCCAGGTGTTACTAGTCTGAAATTTTACTCACCACCCTGTGCCTTAATCCCCTTCACATATCACAGCCTTGTCATGGTAAAGGGGTTTGCATAACTCAATGAAGCTATGAGCCATGCCATGCAGGGCCACCCAAGATGGATGGGTAATAGTGAAGAGTTCTGAAAAATGTAGTCCACTGGAGGATGAATGCAAACAACTTCAGTATTCTTGCTGCGAGAACCTCATAGACAGTATGAAAAGGCAAAAAGATATGATACTGGAAGAGGAGCCCCCCAGGTTAGGAGGTGTCCAATATGCTACTGGGGAAGAGCAGAGGGCAGTTATGCATAGCCCCAGAAACAATGAAGCATCTGAGGGAAGCAGAAATGACACTCAGTTATGGATGTGTCTGGTGGTGAAAGTAAAGTCTGATGCTGTAAAGAACAATATTGCATAAGAACTTGGAATATTAGGTCCATGAATCAAGGTAAATTGGATGTGGTCAAGCAGGAGATGGCAAGATTGAACCAATGTTAGGAATCAGTGAACTAAAATGGATAGGAATGGGATAATTTAATTCAGATGATGATTATATCTACTATTGTGAGCAAGAATCCCTTTGAAGAAATGGAGTAGACCTCATAGTTAACAAAAGAGTCCAAAATGCAGCACTTGGATGCAACCTAAACAATGACAGAATGATCTCATTTCATTTCCAAGGCAAAGCATTCAACATCACAAGTCTATGCCCCAACCACTGATGCCAAAGAAGCTGAAGTTGACAGGCTCTATGAAGACCTACAACAACTTCTGGAGCTAACACCAAAGAAAAAAATGTCCTTTTCATCATAGGAGATTGGAATGCAAAAGTAGGAAATCAAGAGATACCTGGAGTAACAGGCAAATTTGGCCTTGGAGTACAAAATGAAGTAGAGCAAAGGCTAATAGAGTTTTGTCAAGAGAATGCACTGGTCATAGCAAACACCCTTTTCCAACAACACAAGAGAAGACCTATACATGGACATCACCAGATGGTCAATATCGAAATCAGACTGATTATGCTCTTTGCAGTTGAAGATGGAGAAGGTCTAAACAGTCAGTAAAAGCAAGATCTGGAGCTGTCTTTGGCTGAGATCATAAATTCCTTATCACAAAATTCAGGCTTGAATGGAAGCAAGTAAGGAAAATGACTAGGCAATTCAGGTATGACCTAAGTCAAATCCCTTAGGATTATATGGTGGAGGTGATGAATAGATTCAAGGGATTAGGTCTGGTAGACAGAGTACCTGAAGAATAATGGATGGAGGTTCACAGTATTGTATAGGACGTGGTGACCAAAATCATCCCAAAGTAAAAGAAATGAAAGAAGGCAAAGTAGGTGTCTGAGGAAGCTTTACAAATAGTTGAGGAGAGAAGAGAAGCAAAAGGCAAAAGAGAAAGGGAAAGCAATGCCCAACTGAATGCAGAGTTCCAGAGAATAGCAAGAAGAGATAAGAAGGCCTTCTTAAAAGAACAATGCAAAGAAAAAGAGGGAAACAATAGGATGGGAAAGACTAGAGATCTCATTAAGAAGATTGGAGATGTTAATATGGAGGGGATATTTCATGCAAAGATGGGCACGATAAAAAAGAGAAACAATAAAAACCTAATGGAAGCAGAAGTGATTAAGAAGAGCTGGCAAGAATACATGGAAGGACTATACAAAAAAGGTCTTTAATGACCCAGATAACCATGATAGTATAGTCACTCACCTAGAGCTGGCTATCCTGGAGTGTGAGGTCAGATGGGCCTTAGGGAGCATTACTGCGAACAAAGTGGAGGTGATGGAATTCCAGCTAAGCTATTTAAAATCCTCAAAGATGATGCTGTCAAAGTGCTGTACTCAGTAGGTCAGCACATTTGGAAAACTTATCAATGGAAACAGGAATGAAAAAGGTCAGTTACATTCCAATCCCAAAGAAGGGCAATATGAATGTTCAGTGTTCAAAGAATGTTCAAACTACCACACAGTTGTACTCATTTCACATGCTAGCAATATCATGCTCAAAATCCTTCAAGCTAGGTGTCAGCAGTACATGAACGGAGAACTTCCAGATGTACAAGCTGGGTTTTGAAGAGGCAGAGGAACCAAATTGCCAACATTTTCTGGATCATGAAGAAAGTAAGAGAGTTAGAAAAACATCTACTTCTGCTTATTGACTACCCTAAAGTCTTTGATGGTGTGGATCACAACAAACTGGAAAATTCTTAGAGACTGGAGGACCAGACCACCTTACCTATCTCCTGAGAAACCTGCATGCAGGTCAAGAGGCAACAGTTAGAACTGGAGATGAAACAACGGACCGGTTCAAAATTGGGAAAGGAGTATGTCAAGGCTGTATATTGTCACCTTGCTTTAAAAGTGAAGTGAAAGTTGCTCAGCCGTGCCTGACTCTTTGCATCATGTGAAATTCTGGGCTGGATGAATCACAAGCTGGAATCAAGACTGTGAGGAGAAATATCAGCAACTTCAGATATGATATGCAGATGATACCATTCTAATGGCAAAAGTGAACAGGAACTATAGAGCCTCTTGTTGAAGGTGAAGGAGGAGAGTAAAAAAGCTGGCTTAAACCTCAACAGTAAGACAACTAATATCATGCCTTCTGTTCCCATCACTTCAGGCAAGCAGATGAGGAAAAAGTTGAAGCAGTGAGATTTTATTTTCCTGGGCTGCAAGATCACTGTGGGTGGTGACTGCAGCCTTGAAATTAAAAGATGCTTGCTCCCTGGAAGGAAAGCTATGACAAACCTAGACAATGTATTAAGAAATGGAGACATCACTCTGCTGACAAATGTCTGTTTAGTCAAAGCTATCATTTTTCCAGTACTCATGTAAGGATGTGAGAGCTGGACCATAAAGAAGGCTGAACACTGAAGAGTTGATGCTTTCAAATTGTAGTGCTGGAGAAAACTTTTGAGAGTCCCTTGGACAGCAAGCAGATCCAATCAGTTAATCCTAAAGGAAATCGACCATGAATATTCACTGGAAGGACAAATGCTGAAGCTGAAGCTCCAGTACTTTCACTACCTGATGGGAAGAACTGACTCAATGGAAAAGACCCTGATGCTGGGAAAGATTGAAGGCAAAATGAGAATGGGGCAGCAGAGGATGAGATGGTTCAGTCAGTTCAGTTCAGTTCAGTCGTTCAGTCGTGTCCAACCTTGAGATGGTTAGATAGCATCATTGACTCAATGGACATGAATTTGAACAAACTCCAGGAGAATAGTGGAGGACAGATGGGCCTGGCATGCTGTAGTCTATGGGGTTGCAGAGTTGGACATGACTTAGGGACTGAACAAGAACCATGCCTTAATATATTTATTGTAATTTGACTTTTTTGCATCCTAGAATAATGATGACTTGGGGGACATACACTATAATGAGGTCCTTTCTAGCATTTCTATAAATAAAGGTCTTTGGATCAGTTCCAGTAAAGATGTTATTGTGTTATATCATATTTCATTCTAACAAATTATGGTACAGTAAAGCTTTGGTTTTTCCATCTAACCCCTGGCGTTCTTTTTCTATGATTGATACATTGTTGTTTTGATGGCCTGAAACTACTTTTCCTTAGTTACATTTATAAGTTGTATGAATACCTTGTAGAATTTCAATGGTTACTTTTATATTAGCTTAGCTTGACTGGGCTAAAGGATACTTGGGAGAGCTGATAAAACATTATTTTGGGGTGTGCTTGTGAGAGTGCTGCTGGAGAAGATAAATATGTGAATTAGACTGAGTAAAGAAGTTCCACCCATAGCAATATCTAATCCATTGGAGACCCAAACAGAACAAAAAGGCAGAGAAAGAATAAATTCTCTCTTTTTTTCTTGAGCTGGGATGTCCATCTATTCTTGCCTTTGGAAATCAGAGCTCCATTCCCCTCTGAAGTCCTTAGGCATTAGAATGGGAGTACACTATCAGCTCCCCTGGCTCTCAGGCCTTTGGACTCAGACTGAATTATACCACTAACTTTTCTGGGTCTCCAGCTTGTAGATGGTGTATTGTGGCATATCTTAGCTTCCATAACCATGTGAGCAAATTCTCAGGATAGATATCCTTTAATATACTTTTATGTATCTTCTTGGGTTTCCCAGGTAGTGCTAGTGGTAAAGAGCACTCCTGCCAATGCAGGAGAACTGAGATGAGGTTCGATCCCTGGGTTGGGAAGAGCCCCTGAAGGAAGGCATGGCTACCTACTCCAAGATTCTTGCCTGGAGAATTCCATGCACAGAGGAGCCTGGTGGGCTATAGTCCATAGCATCACAAAGTGACTTAGCTGCTTATTTAACTTATATGCAGAGTACATCATGCGAAATGCTGGGCTGGATAAAGCACAAACTGGAATCAAGACTGCTGGGAGAAATATCAATAACCTCAGATATGCAGATGACACCACCCTTAAGGCAGGAAGTGAAGAGCTAAACAGCCTCTTGATGAAAGTGAAAGAGGAGAGTGAAAAAATTGGCTTAAAACTCAACATTCGGAAAACAAAGATCACAGCATCTTGTCCCATTGCTGCTGCTAAGTCACTTCAGTTGTGTCCAACTCTGTGCGACCCCAGAGATGGCAGCCCACCAGGCTCCCCTGTCCCTGGGATTCTCCAAGCAAGAACACTGGAGTGGGTTGCCATTTCCTTCTCCAATGCATGAAAGTGAAAAGTGAAAGGGAAGTTACTCAGTCATGTCCGACTCTTCGTGACCCCATGGACTGCAGCCTACCATGCTCCTCCGTCCATGGGATTTGCCAGGCAAGAGTACTGGAGTGGGGTGCCATTACTTCATGGCAAATAGATAGGGAAACAATGGAAACAATGACAGGCTTTATTTTCTTGGGCTCCACAATTATTGCAGATGGTGACTGTAGCCATGAAATTAAAAGACGCTTGCTCCTTGGAAGACAAGTTATGACCAACCTAGAGAGCATTTTAAAAAGCAGAGATATTACTTTGCCAACAAAGGTCTGTCAGGTCAAAGCTATGGTTTTTCCAGTAGTCATGTATGGATGTGAGAGTTGGACTATAAAGAAAACTGAGCGCTGAAGAACTGATGCTTTTGAACTGTGGTGTTGGAGAAGACTCTTGAGAGTCTCTTGGACTGCAAGGACATCCAACCAGTCCATCCTAAAAGAAATCAGTCCTGAATAGTCATTGGAAGGACTGATGCTGAAGCTGAAACTCCAATACTTTGGCCACTGATGCAAAGAACTGACTCATTGGAAAAGACCCTGATGCCTGGGAAAGATTGAAGGCGGGAGGAGAAGGGGATGACAGAGGGTGAGATGGTTGGATGGCATCACCAACTCAATGGACATGAGTTTGAGTAAGCTCTGGGAGTTGGTGGTGGACAGGGAGGCCTGGCTTGCAGTCCATGGGGTTGCAAAGATTCGGACATGACTGAGTAATTGAACTGAACTGAACTGCGTCTTTTGGTTCTTATTTTCTGGAAAACCCTGACAGGTATTCCCAGCTATATGATTCTTGAGTTGAAAGATGATTGATCACCAGTTGCTGTGAATTACACCGTCCTTTTTTGCATCTCTAATAGCACAAAAGCTCATAGAATTCCAGGCCTGAATGGAACCTTGCAGATCATAAGCTCATCCCAACTAACATTTGAATAATCCAATTTCTACATGCTAGTCCCATTTTTTCAAATATCCAAAGAGATTTCTCCAACTCAGATTAGCAATTAAAATTGTCAATTTTTTGTCATGTGATGTAGCTTCAAATTTCCTCACCAATCCAGGTAACTGTCTCCAGAAGTTTCTCTGGATCACATTGAAATAGCAAAGTCTGGACAAGTGTAGTACTTTTGCTTGTTCCTGTCACCACATTCATTCTTTTGTTCTATAGCTGTTGAGGGCCTCCTGTGTGCCTGGCACTGTACTGAGTACCAGAGAGACACAGGGAAACACAGCACACACACCCTCTGCCCTCACAAAGCCGGCTGCTTAGATATAATCTATCTGTCAATACAGAGCAAGAAGGTAAGTAAGATTTCTGTCATACCAAAAACTTAGTTTGGGGATCAAATAGTAAACATAAAGGAGCAGAAAGAACACAGGCCTTAAATTCGAGACAGACCTGGATTAGAATGTTAGCTCTAACAGTTTATTATACATTATATATTTACTTATAAATAATAAATGTAAAGTCGGATGTAAACATCAAAGTATTTTTAACCTATAAAAATAGGTATAATACTTATTTCACAAGATTGTTAAGCATGTTAATTCAAACATTCAACACACATCGCTGGTTCTTAGTAAGTATTCATTTCCTTTCTACTTTTTCCAGTGATTTGTAGAATGCTAGTGTTACATGAAGCAATGTATTGTGGTTAAATTAGTTGGACAATAAAAATGATTAAGCAAAGTCACTTAGGTTTTCTTTTTAATTAGAACTCTTCTCAGAGCTTTTAAGCTTCTAACATGTCTTGTGAATTTCTAAAAGAACATGGTTTGCAGCATTTCCCAAATTTAGACCACAGAACACTTTTTGAATAGTACACAGAATAATGTCTTGTGTTTTTTTCTGAACACGGTGTGAGAAACATTGTCCTAGTGGGATCTTTGGATATGTTGTTCTGCCCCCTGGGCATGTCTGGAAGTATGATTGTCCCTCTGGGTCCTGGGAGCGGCCCTTGCGGGAAAATTTATTCTGAGCAAACACAAAGTGGGCAAATATTTTCCCTCTGCTTCAAGTAGCAAAATGGAGTCAGCAGTGAAGTAAAGGCTAAGCCTTTTTTTTTTTTAACCAATGATGTTTAGGTATAGCCCTCAGGTTTCAGAAACCCTGAGGAGTTATTACAGTGAAAATACTATGAGAAATAAATTACCAAGAAGGATGAAAACTGAAGATATTATGTAGTAGGTTGGGCACAGTCAAGAATGCTATTCCCATTCGAAATTAAATATTTCTGTTTATATGATGGAAAATCTGTGCTGATTCATTCTCATTAAGACTCTAGGAAGTTCATCAGAAAAACTTTATAGAGACCTTGGGGAAAACTCAACAGGGGGGAATTTCCTGTTGGGGGCTGGAGGTAGAGGGAAAGAGTATTTTCCCTTTATTGGGGTTTGCTTTGTTAATTGGTGTTTGAAGAAACCCCATTTCTTTCATAGTTGAAGCTAAACAAAATTAATGTTAATTAAAAAATCATGTCAGTGTTCCCAGAGCACAGTCAAGCTGTTAGCTGGGAAAAGGCTTTTCTCATAGCTTTGTTTGCATGGTGAACTGAAGGGTGAGCAGTTTCAACAGGGCAAGAGAGGGAGCTGCCAGTTTATTTCTGGAACACAGCAGGATGTGTTTCAAAAGACACTCAAAATAAAGAGCGCACTAAAAAGTACCAAACATGATCTACTTAAAAAAAAAAAAAAACAAACCCAGGGATAGAGCCATCTTTAGGACTTGCAAAACAGGATGCTGTAGGAGAGTGTGTCTTGCTGTGTGGTGATGGGTAGGGGAGGTTGGGCTTATATTCATGATCATCAGTTTTCTAAAGAATGTACAGTTTTAAAGCCTTATTATTTGAAGTAGATTGCAGTTTTGTTTTCTTGTATAAATCTGTACTGGGGTCTTTCCATCAATTATTCTATAAGGACTATTTTACTTCACCCACAGAGGACTTCAATAAATAGATATGTTGCCATCAAGTCCCTGAGGTCTACGGACTTCCTTGGGGTATAATTAATTTGAATGGTTTACTAGATCTAAACAACTATCTTAGACAGTACAAGGGGAAAAAAGGCTAAATACTGTATATATTTTTCTGCAAGTTCTGGAACCTTCTGATTATTTTTTTAAGGTGTGAGTTACACGCTACAGAATAAGAATGTCTAAAATTGAGTTACATTTGAGTACAAGTAAACCATCACTAACAAATTCTGAAACATGAAATGACTTTCAAATTCAATGAAAATAATTATTGGGTTATTTGTTTATTTACGTAGTCTTCATTTCTCTCTTAAAACATATGAAGTGGCTTATAACCAAGATCACATATAAAATAAGTCTGATAGAATAAACCCAGGAGTTGGAAATGGAATCTGTGAAAAGAGGCAATAGCAAATCCTCTAACCTCACAGGCTAGTACAGCTGTTCTGTGTGAGCATCAATTTTGATTCCAAGTTTCCAGAAAGGCAGAATTCAAAGGGAAGTGTCAAGAATTATTATCATTAGAAATGACGACTCATATAAACAAAATCTCTTTTGAAGGCAAAGTTTCTCTGGTATAAATTCTAAAGAAAAGAAATTTCTTCACATGAGCTTTTCTTTCAGCACCTAACTTCTCTTTTGAAAATTATTTTTACATGTGCAAATGATTCATGAATATATTTTAAAACTACAAAAGTATATAGATGTAAAAGTTCAAGTTTTCCTTCAACTTTTCAATCTCACTCTCCCGTTTAGAGATTACCTCTATTAAAAGTCTGCTGCTACTGCTAAGTCACCTCAGTCGTGTCCGACTCTGTGCAATCGCATAGATGGCAGCCCACTAGGCTCCTCTGTCCCCGGGATTCTCCAGGCAAGAACACTGGAGTTGGTTGCCATTTCCTTCTCCAATACATGAAAGTGAAAAATGAAAGTGAAGTCGCTCAGTCGTGCCCAACTCTTAGCAACCCTGTGGACTGCAGCCTACCAGGCTCCTCTGTCCATGGGATTTTCCAGGCAAGAGTGCTAGAGTGGGGTGCCATTTCTTTCTCCAATGCATGAAAGTGAAGATGCTCAGTCGTGCCCGACTCTTAGCGGCCCTGTGGACTGCAGCCTACCACGCTCCTCCATCCATGGGATTTTCCAGGCAAGAGTGCTGGAGTGGGGTGCCGTTGTCTTCTCCTGGTGTATCTCATTTCTGACCATTGTCTAAAACTTTGTTTCTCCCTCCCTTCTCCAAGTATAATGTAAGTCACATATATGGATTATCTTTAGCTTGCTGTTATCTATGTCTATATCTTAAAGATCATTTATAACAATATAAACAGTTCTATTTTGTTTTATAAAACTACTGTATGGATGTTCTAATATTTATCAGAACCTTCTCCAATGATTGCATTGTATCCAGTTTTTTAATATTATCAATAATGCTATAATAAGCATTACGTGCATGTTTATATTTTTGTGCAGTGGATGATTGATACTTAGAAGTGGAGAAACAGGGTCGTGCGACACACGCGTAACAAAATGCATAATTATCAAACTTCTGGTGTGGTAGTGTTCCATAGATGCCAGTGCTCTTTGGGGAATCCTGTTCTATATTGCTGAAGATAATTCCACCATACGAACATTTTTCATACCACATATGGCATTTTCCTATCACATGATATGACAGCATTTTAGGTATGTGTTCCGTCACTTCAGGCGTGTCCAACTCTTTGCGACCCTATGGACCGTAGCCTGCCATGCTCCTGTGTCTATGGGATTCTCCAGGAAGGAATGCAGAATAGGCTGCCATGCCCTCCTCCAGAGGATCTTCTAAACCCACGGATCAAACCCACGTCTCCTGCCTTGCAGGCACGTTCTTCACAACTGACCCACCAGGGAAGCCCTCAAAAATGCTGGCACTCAAGGATCAACTCTTTCTGAGGATCCTTGTTTCTTAACGTTTTGTAACTTGTTCATTTCTCTTTTTTCCACCTTTATTGACATAGAATGGACATATAAAGTTGTGTACATTTAAGGTGTTCAACATGATGATTTGGTCAACATCATGTAAATACTGTGAAATGATTACCACAATAAGGTTAAACACCACCATCATTTCACATAATTGCCTTTATGTGTGTGTGCATACTAAGGACATTTAAGATTTACTTTTTCTAGCAACTTTCCAATACACAGTACAGTATTATTAACTAGAGATACCATGCTGTACATTATACCCCCAGAATATATTCATGTTATAACTGGACACTTGTACTTTTGACCAACATCTCTCTGTTTCCCCCATCACCCAGCCTCTGGCAACCACCATTTTAACTCTCTTTTTTTAATGAGGTGTTTTCTTTTTTAGATTCCACATATAAGTGACATTATACAGTATTTGTCTTCGTCTGGCTTATTTCGCTTAGCATAATGCCCTCAAGTTCCATTACTGTTGTCACAAATGGTCGGATTTCTTTTTTTCCCTAGAACTAGATAATATCACATGAAAAGACCCTGATGCTGGGAAAGATTGGAGGCAGGAGAAGGGGATGACAGAGAATGAGATGGTTGGATGGCATCGCTGATTCAATGGACTAGAGTTTGAGCAAACTCTGGGAGTTGGTGATAGAGAACCCTGGCATGCTTCAATCCATAGTGTCACAAAGAGTTGAACACAACTGAACAACTGAACTGAACTGATACATATAAATTTTACAAATATTTTTATATATAGCACATTTCCTTTATCTATTAATTTGTTGACATATTCATTTATTTCTTGACTATTAACATTAATGAACAGATCTTCCCAACCCAGGACTGAACACAGGTGTCCCGCATTGCAGGTGGATTCTTTGCCATCTGAGCCACCAGGGAAGCCCAATAAACAGCATTAGTAAATAAATCAATAATAAGGAAAATTTTAAGTAATTTTTCATTCGGAGTAAAAAATCTTACTAGAAAAATCTAAGTTCAGCAAGTTCCAAGGGAAAATAGATTGAGAATCAGTGCTCTAGACTGTCAATCACAAAAATAAGAAACAATTATTTATATATAACACCACCACTGAAAGACCCACTTTTATATCTTTAGCCAGTGACCCTTCAAGATGATGTGATGTCTAAAAGGAGCTTATAATAAATTATAGATAAATTTTAGACTGAAATTATTCTTTTCCAACTTGTTTATATAGTTTTGAAATGTACTTCCTACTTCTACATCAGTCCACTCAAATACACACAAACAGAGGTTTTGATTCTGCATAGACATACTTATGTCTTTAACTGAGTTTTCTGATTTTTAAAAAATATGCGTGAGACGCAGAATGACTCCTTCTAGCCAGGGATCTAAAGAAATACTGAATAAAGAGAGAACTGCTGAAGCGAATTATAGTTGGCTTAAAAATCCTGAAGTTGTTCCTGGTCCAACTTGGATATAAAAGGAACAGAACCTCAGTCTTAAGGTAAACACTAGAATCTTGCAAATGCATGCTTCTTACTGTCTGACTCTGACATCTTCTAAAACTCAATTCAAATTTAATTGTAACCTACAGAAATCTTTCAATTCAACAGTCTCAGCAGCTCACCTGATCCAGTTCCATTCTTCCAGCCAACTCACACAAGGGTCCTACATCAACTGTATTCATCAGTTATTCAGTTCAAACTTTGAGTAAAGGAGGACAAAAATGCAATGGCAGTTAATCACTTCAGAACTATAGGCTTTACAAAGTAGACAAAGGATGGGTATCCCCATAAGCACAGTTATTCACAACACCCATAACCATAGAATAACTTTGAAAATTTGCCCTTGGCCTTTTTTTTTTTCTAAATGGACTTATATTTGATTGGATGCTTTTAAGAATTTTGCATGTCAATAGGAATGAAAACATCTCATCTTTTATCCTATGCACATTTCCACAAGATAGTCTCAGAGATTTTGATTTAGGAGATCTGAGGTGGGAAATTCTGGTGTGGGGTCTGAATACTATATTTGGACTACATTGATCCCATTATGACTTAATTCTTAGACTTCTGATTTCTCAGAGAAATCATTTCCCTCTTCTGAAAGGGAACCATTGTACACTGTTGATGGGAATTTAAACTGGTACAGCCATGGTGGAAAACAGTATGCTGCTGCTGCTAAGTCGCTTCAGTCGTGTCCGACTCTGTGCGACCCCATAGACGGCAGCCCACCAGGCTTCCCCGTCCCTGGGATTCTCCAGGCAAGAACACTGGAGTGGGTTGCCATTTCCTTCTCCAATGCATGAAAGTGAAAAGTGAGAGTGAAGTCGCTCAGTCGTGTCTGACTCTTCACAACCCCGTGGACTGCAGCCTACCAGGCTCCTCCATCCATGGGATTTTCCAGGCAAGAGTACTGGAGTGGGTTACCATTGCCTTCTCCGGAAAAGAGTATGGAGGTTTCCAAAAAAAAAAAAAAACGAAAATAGAACTATCATCAGTCAGTTCAGTTCAGTCTCTCAGGCGTGTCTGACTGTTTGCAACCCCATGAATCACAGCGCGCCAGGCCTCCCTGTCCATCACCAGCGCCCAGAGTTTCCCCAAACTCATGTACATAGAGTCGGTGATGCCATCCAGCCATCTCATCCTCTGTCGTCCCTTTCGCCTACCCCCAATCTCTCCCAGCATCAGGGTCTTTTCCAATGAGTCAACTCTTTGCATCAGGTGGCCAAAGTATTGGAGTTTCAGCCTCAACATCAGTCCTTCCAATGAACACCCAGGACTGGTCTCCTTTAGGATGGACTGGTTGAATCTCCTTGCAGTCCAAGGGACTCTCAAGAGTCTTCTCCAACACCACAGTTCAAAAGCATTAATTTTTCAGTGTTCAGCTTTCTTCACAGTCCAACTCTCACATCCATACACGACCACAGGAAAAACCATAGCCTTGACTAGACAGACCTTAGTCGGCAAAGTAATATCTCTGCTTTTGAATACGCTATCTAGGTTGGTCATAACTTTTCTTCCAAGGAGTAAGCGTCTTTTATTTTCATGGCTGCAATCATCATCTGCAGTGATTTTGGAGGCCCAAAAAAGAAAGTCTGACACTGTTTCCACTGTTTCCCCATCTATTTCCCATGAAATGATGGCACCAGATGCCGTGATCTTCGTTTTCTTAATGTTGAGCTTTAAGCCAACTTTTTCGCTCTCCTCTTTCACTTTCAAGGCTCTTTAGCTCCTCTTCACTTTCTGCCATAAGGATGGTGTCTTCTGCATATCTGTGGTGACTGATATTTCTCCAGGCAATCTCATGACCCAGCAATTCTACTCCTGGGTGTATATATATATATATATCCAAAAAAAAAGAAAGTCAAAGCCACTAACTTGGAAAGATTACGAAAGATACATGCACCCAGTGCTCATAGCAGCATTGTTTAGCCCATATATGTAAAGCAACCGAAGTCAGCGTGTGAGTGTCGCCTCAGTCATGTCTGACCTTTGTGACCGCCATGGACTTTAGCCCACCAGGCTCCTCTGTCCATGGAATTCTCCAGGCAAGAATATTGGAGTGGGTAGCTGTTCCCTTCTCCAGGGGATTAGCAGACATGAAAGTCAATTCTCAGGAATGCCGTACCCTAGGATTCAAATGACCAAGTTAGCGTTCCAGAGAAATGCGATGTTAGGATCCCAATCCAGGGCAATGGAGGGTTGGATCCCTGGGCTGGGATCCCTGGTTGGGAATTCTGAACCCAGGGATCGAACCTGGGTCTCCTGCATTGCAGGCAGATTTTTTATTATGAGGCACCCTGGAAGCCCCAAAGCAACATAAATGTCCATTAATAGATGAATGGATAAATAAATGAATGGATAAAGAAGATATGCAACAATATAGATGGACTTGGGTGGCATTGCACTAAGTGAAAAAAGTCAGAAATGCAAATACTGTATGATATCACTTATAGGTAGAATCTAAAAAATATAACAAAGTAGTGAACATAACAAGAAAGAAGCAGACGCAACAGATATAGAGACAAACTGGTGGCTACCAGTGGGGAGGGGGAGGGGCAGTACAGGGGTGCAGGGAGGGGCAGTACAGGGGTGCAGGAGGCGGGAGGCACGGATTATTGGGTGTAAGATAAGCTCAAGCATTTATTGTACACTACAGGGAACATAGCCAATGTTTTATAACTGTAAATGGAAAGTAACCTTTGAAAACTGTGTAAAAAATTAAAAGAAAAAATCATTTTCCTCATCTTGCTAGTCTTTAAAGAGCAGAATCCAACAATGATTATAAGGAACCAACCAAAGAAAACTGCATCACTGATTCCTTTTCTTCCTACATTTCCCTGGGTTTGAACCCTAACTTGGTCATTTGAACCCTAGGGCCTGGCATTCCTGAGCATTGACTTTCATGTCTGCATGCTTTTACTAATATTACCCATGTCCCCCCTGGGCTACTATTGACCCACCTATACAGACAAAACACGATTTGAATCTAATTCTACATGCACCACAAATTCTAGATCATGTGTTTCACCACAGCCGTGACACTGAGATTGATATGGATCCTAGCAGATTTTTTTTTCCTAGCAGATCGTAAATATCCTCTTATGAGAATCGAATCTACAACTGACTAGCAAATTCCAAAGTTTGTATGATGGAACCATTAGCAATGCATTCCTTAGAGATGTGTTGAGAACTTAAATGAGGTGATATACACAAGGAGCTTAGCATAGTGCCTTAAAACAGCTTAAAGAACCAACAATAGTTAGCCAGAAGAAAAAGAAGTCAGATACAAAGCAACTCAGAAGTTCATTGAGGCAGATTTGCAGTGAAGGCGCACTTCCCCTTCTCTCTCCCCTTCTTAGGTTCTGATTCTTCCTGTGTTGTATAAAAGTGAGCACATGAGGTTACATAAGACTAGCGATTCTCAACACCATCACCATCTAAGTTTGCAAGACTCCCGATTTACATCACCATTACTCCCCAGTTTGTAAGACTGGTAATGTACAATAATTATTTACACCAAATAACCTCTGGGGGGGCACACAGACTAGTTTGAATCCAGAGAGAATAAAAGCAGTTATTCCTGACTTAGTACAGTCCTTATGAGTATAATGCCATTAGGAATGATGCAATAGACTGCCCTCCCTCCAACAGCTTATAAAGAATCTCTTTGATATAATTCTGATTTCCTCATAGAACCTGGCCCAGCAAACTGTGTATATCTATATGGTTGGGGCCAGCCTCTGGCCATATAAGTTACAAGGTAAGCTAGAGAAATGCTTACTTGGCCAGGCAGAAGTTTAGTTTCTGAGACAAAACATCAGTCTGCTGGGTATCTAGTCAGATCCCACAAGATCCTTACCCTCCTCCAACTTAAGGTCTATGGTGCTCCATCAAGTTCTGGATTTCATCAGCTAATGCAAACAGTTTCTGTCTTCACCATGACTGCATTCCTCAGAATAAGAAAAATTACGCCTTTTCTTGGAGTCTAAAGTCATCTCCATCCAAAGACCTAAAGATACTGTTGAGGTGACTAGTTGGATACAGGGGATGGAAGAGGAGGAGTTCGTGTGGTGTCAGATCTGAAACACAAAAAGTAGTTTTGAGAGAATTCTGACACTCAGGAATTGGATATAATTATCCATCTAATAAATCAACAACTTTCTTTCTATCTGACCTGGTAAGAAGTTGGGTGAATACATCATAGATCCAATTTCTTACTGGACCCACGTCATCACTCTATACAAGGTTTCAGTGCTAAATACTGGAACATTTTTTAAAAATGCCAATATCTCAGTTTTATCCCAGTCTAATCTCTGCAGGTAGGACCTAGACTTTGATATTTACTAAAATCTCAGAGACCAGAAAGTGCAACCACTGACCCAGTGATTTCCCCAAACTCAAAAGGTTTACTACTTATTTCACTGCTTATTGTTCTACTTGGTCAAATAGCATATCTGCTTCTTATATGAGTAAAATAAGAAAAAAATTGAGGTACAGGGATTTGTATGCTCTTGGTTCTGAAAGAGAAAGATCTTAGCCCTCAGAACCCAGAAAAGATGTGGTCCCTAAGGCCAAGCCTGAACTCTTCAGTCATACTAGAGGTCTTCCCTGACCAGTACTCTCACCAAACCTTGTTCTATGAAGGGATTCCTGGCCTCGTAGGGTAAAGAGGTAGGGTTTGCAGGGATTTTAATGCCAGAGTCTCAACTGAGGACATGCTGTGCAAGGACCAGCTTTCTCAGTTGACTCATAAAACTGGGTAACACACCATTGAAAGTCATTTTCAGATAGTAAGGTGCATTAGTTTCCTATAGCTGCTGTAATAGAGTACCACAAATTGGGTGGCTTATAACATGAGAAATTTATTCCCTCACAGTTATGAAATAACACTTTATAGAAGCTCAAAATCAAGGTGTTGGAAGTATCATGCTTCCTCTGAAGGTTCTAAGGAATCTTTCCCTTTTCTGGGGGTTGATGACATTCCTTGGCTTGTAACTACATAATTTCAATCTCTGCCTCCATCTTCACATAGGCTTCTCCCTTGTATGGAGCTCAATGTCTAAGGGGGAACCCTTCTTACAAAGACAACAGTCATTGAAATAAGGACCACTATAATCCATTATGACCTCATCTTAATTAGTCTATATCTGCAAAGACAATCACATTTACAGGTACTGGGGGTTAGGACTTAGACAGGTCATTTTAGGGGGGCATGATCCACCCTACAACACAAGGAGTGGTCATGTAATCTGCTTCCTGGGAGAAATCTCTCCTTGGTGCCTTTAACTAACCTCTTGACTCTTCAGGTTTTTGACTTCTGCTTAGTGGCTATATATACTTGCCTTGTCTGCTATCCCTCAACCCTAACTCACACCTCCATATCTCAGAGCAACAGCTTTTTTAAACAGGACAAATTTTACAGAGGATGTTCTCTGTATATATGCATTAATAATACATGCATTTTACAAATGAGGACACAGTAGCCCAGAGAAGGACAGGATCTACTCTTCCCTGTCTATCTACTCCAGAAGTGAGTCTCTAATTTTATTCTCACTTTAACTTCTGACCTGAGCATACCACAGATAATCTGTTTCAAAATCGGCCCCATTTGGCCACTTCTTCTTTTTTTACTTTTTATCTTCCCACACCTCCCTTGTGTGCCAATTACCAAGTTTGACACTTGTGCTTTTTCTTTTTTTGCTAATCCACCAACCTTATTTCTGAGTACTTATTGGCAAAATTCATTAATCCCTAAGTCTTAACCCACCTTAGAATCTGGCTTAAATCCTGCTTTTTCCTTTTTTTCTTTCAGTCGAAGAACATCCCAAAGATAAAACTTAAACCAGATCCCCATCCTCTATGGTGAACCTTTACACTATGAATTTATTTTTTAGCACAGTCATAAAAAAGGACCCCAGAGATATGGATCCATTCCATGATCTGTGTTGTGCATATTCCCTTGAACCCCTCTGAGCCAAACCTTCTTACTCGTTGACCCGAGGTCTTTATTCTGGTTGCTGCTTAGAATATGATTGGAGAACTTGGGACTTAATACATGAAAGGCAGTTTTCTATTTTTATGTTTGTTCTTCTGCATTAGAAATCCTAAGGGATGGCCTGTTCACGCCTCACTGGGCCCTTAACTGAAATACCACTGGGAGCCTTTCCCCTATTTACTGACAGATTAACTGCTGTCTATTTCTGACTCAAATGACTTTTCCTTTTTGTGAACTTGAACAAATAACTGTTAGAATTATTTCCTGTTCCTTATAAAATGATATGCTTACTGCTTGCTAATGTTGTTAGGCTTAACAAGGTTGTTACCAAGTGATTAAATATCAGTCTAAATTATAAAGCATTTTATGCTTATCTGGGGCTTCCCAGATGGCTCAGTGGTAAAAAGAATCCATCTGCCAATGCAGGAGACACTCGTTGGATCCCTGGATCAGGAAGATCCCCTGGAGGAGGAAATGGCAACCCACTACAGTATTCTTGCCTGGAAAATCCCATGGACAGAGGAGCCTGGAGGGGTACAGTCCATGGGGTCGCAAAGAGTCAGATATGACTGAGTGACTGAGCATGCACCCATGCATGCTTATTTTATTGGTTATGCTACATACACATCAATTCAGGAGGCATTTATATATTTATTGGGCACTTACTATGTACCAGCATTGTAGTGCATGCTGTGAGGCAAACAGTAAATGCCCAATATAGGCCCTATTGATTTCAGTATAATATATGATGCCCACTTTCAAGGAATTTAGAGCTTCTGTAGCTTATTTTGAATCAAAAGCAATGTACTTAAACTAAATGTTCTCATGCAAATCTAGGCATTAATTAGACAGAATAAGAGCAAAGAAACAGACAAGAAACTAGTGCTTACTAAGTACCTAATATACACTAAATACCAACATCATACTTTAAATTCTAAAGATTTTATTTGGTAAGAACATTTAACATGAGATCTAGCCTTTCAAATCTTTAAGCAATTTTAAAGTCAGCCATACTATTGACTATAGTTACAATGTTACACAGCAGATCTTTGGAAGATCTTGTTTTGCTTAACTGAAAGCCTGTTGATTAGTAACTTATATTTTTCCCAACCCCTGAAAACCACCATTCTATTCTTTTCATTCTATGAATCTGGCTATTTCAGAATCCTCATGTAAGCAGTCATATACTTTCAAAGACATATTCTTTCTGTGTGGACTGGTTTCACTTAGCATAATGTCCTCCAGGTTTACCTATGTTCTGGCATATGGTATATACACCTTCCCTTTATAAGATTGAATAGTATTCCATTGTATATGTATACACCATATTTTCTTTATCCATTCAACTTTCAATGGATATTTAAACTGTTTTCACACCTTGGCTATTGTAAATAGTACTGAAATAACATGTGCGTACTAATATCTCTTCAATATCCTGATTTCAGTTCTTTCAGATAAATATTCACAGCTCAGGCTCTCACCATCTGTCACTTGGACACTTGCAAGAGCTTCTTTATGGGTCTCTCTGGTTCAAGTCTCTCCCTATTCCATTCTGCCACTGCCCATCTCCACCCTCCTACACATACTACTGCCCTGACTTGGATCATAGAGCCAGACCTGAGCCAGTCCTGGTCAGCTTTGGTTGCCTCACCACTTCACCTCTACCCCGACAGTTCTAGGCTCCAGTGAGGCCAAATTTTCTTACTATTCTTTGAAGGCGCCAAACTCTTCTGCACCTTGACCTTTGTACAAACTATCTTCTTAGCCTTGCATAAGTATCTTTTTATACTCTCCCAAATAAACATCTATATACCATCAGATAATAAACTCAAACTCAGTCACCTAGTGAGAGATTCCTTGACTCCTTGAGACAGCGGCATTTCTGCCCTCCTCTGTGTCCCTCTTCCTACCTCATATAGGCCCTTAATACTGCTTTTAACTCGCTATGAAAAGCTTTTGTTTGTACTTATGATGCCCCTTTAATCTGAGCGCTTCTTAACAGAAGGGCCACTTCTGAGCAACTGTTTTATTATGAAATATTTTAAGTATTAGCAAAAAGTATGGTTAATAATATAATGAACACTATGAACTCGACTTCTGGCTTTGTCATATTTGTTTCAGATCTTTTTTTAATAAGAATATTACATGCAGATTGAAGACCTCTGTGTACCTTCTTCCATCTCATTCCCTCTCTTACCAGAAGTACCCACCACCCTGAATGTGCTTTCTCATGTCCACACGTATTTTTGCACTGACTACATGTGTATGCATGTATTATGCATAAATAATAACTTTGTGAGTTTAAAAAAAATGATTTATCATCCTATGTGTATCCGTCCACAATTGCATTTTCTTCTGCTATTGTGTTTTGGTGGTTTAGCCATGTGAATATAGTATTGTTCCATAAACACTGTCTGGTTTATCTGTCTTTCATTTATTTTTAGGCCTTTTCTGATTTTTAAAGTCCATGTGTCCTTGGACATATGGGATTTCCTCTATAATGTAGAAGCATTGGGTTGTAGGTTACAAACATTTCTAATCTCAAGACCTATGGCCACATTATTTGTCACAGCAGTTACACATATTTATGCTACTTCCAGCAATGTAGAGAATTCTTCTAACTCCCTTTTATCCCTGTTGTGTAGCAAGAGTCTGGCGCACAGGAGATAAACTGCTTCTGTCAGCAGTGACTGAATGGATAAGTGAGTAATGCTTGAATTTTTAAATGTGAGCTAGGGGAAACAGAAATATAAGCACTTTAAGTGAAATCACCAACAGAAGGCCTCGCTTGCTTGCTAAGTCACTTCAGTCATGTCTGACTCTGCAACGCTATGGCCTGTATGTAGCCTGCTAGGCTCTTCTGTCCTTTCCTTAGGATTCTCCAGGAAAAATACAGGAGTGGCTTGCTATTTCCTTCTCCAGGAACAGAAGGCCAAGACGTGTGCTATTTAAATGTAAATTAATTAAAAATTAAATTAAATAAAAGATTGTTTCCTCAGGTGCTAACCAACCATATTTTGAGGGCTCAAATGTGGCCAAGGGTTACTAACTACTACAAGAGATCACACAGGTAACTTTCTTCATCATGACAGAAGGTTCTGTTAGACAGTACTGGTCTACAAAACAGGCCTTTCTCTTTTCCCTTCTTCTACTTCTTGGGCTGGAATTAGTAATTAATGATCTCTCATCTGATTTTTTTTCAAGTTGTGTTAAAATGCACATAACATAAAATCCACCGTTTTAATTATTTCCACGTGTATACCTTAGTAGCATTAAGAACATTTACACTGTTATGTAACCATTAACACCTTCATCTCCCAAACTTTTTCGTCTTCCAAACTGAAACTCTGTGATCATTAAACAAAAACTGCCCATTGTGCCCTTCCCCTAGCCTCTGGCAACAACCATTCTACCTTCTGTCTGTATGAATTTGACTACTCCAGGTACCTCACATGTGTAGAGTAATACAATAATATCCTTTTGCATTTGGTTAATTCCACTTAATTGCATAATGTCTTCAAGGTTCATCCACATTGTATTATGTATTGAATTTCATTCCTTTCAAAAGCTGAATAATATTCTATGGTATGTAAATATCATTCTTTATTGATTTTACCTTTATCTCTGTTCCTCAGGTACCAGCTGGGTGACTACCTAACCAAACAAATGCAAACCACAGCATTAACTACTGGCACAGGTTTAACATAGTGGTCTGTAGACGCAACACTGGAAAGAGCAGCGCTCCAGTAATGAGGAGGACTGGGTTTTGGAACCCAGTTGCTGCATGATGGCTGGGTGGCCTTGGAAAGTTGCTTTAACTCTCCAACCATCATTTTTCTCATCTAATCTAAATTAGTAAAACTTTTCTGTCATGCTAAAATCCTGTGGGTTTAAGAATATTCTTTCGTGCATTGACTCAAAGTCAACAAGGAAAGTGGATTTGAAGGCATTGCAGTAAGGTGAGTAAGGAACATATTTTCGGGGAAAATGGCTTCTAAAACTTTCCAATCCCTCCCCCACCCACCCACCCACACACACACACAAAAGAGAGAGAGTCAAGGAGGGAGGCAGCCTACGCTATGAGCAAGGCCATAATGCATTGGATACATCTGTGTGTAATGTCTTCCATCTAGAGTTGAGCATGAGTCTTGGAGAATTTTTACTTATTTCACTTAATTTTCAACTAGGCCTCTGATACCTTCTATAATAATAATATAGAAGAAAACCAGTAATATACAAAAATATTGAACTTTAACTCCTCTTTTGAAATATTATATGTTAAAAGTTAGTCCCATATAATATTTTAAAAGGAGATAAAATTCAATATTTTTTGCTTATTACTGATTTTATTCCATATTGTTATTATTCTCTAGTTTATTTCCTTTGACTTTTTCCCTTTATAAATGATTATGGTTCTCTAATCTTTACCCTTTGGAGATTCGTTTGGTCCTAAGTGCAATTAAGAGCTGCCCCAAAAGTAAACAATAGCAATGTGGCCAAAGACAAGAGCAGGGACTGATTACATCCCTCTTACTGTACTCTGGCTGGGGAACAACGGGAAAGGACGGGCAGAACTCTGAAGGTCTCATCTTCCCACACTTCCTAAATTTCATAAGTACTTACTTATTTTATCACTGTTGTTGTCTCTGAACATTCTTCCATGGACTCTAGGCAAATAAACCAACATGTATTTTTATGCCCATTTTCCTTATGTATGTGTTCTGAGGATATGGGCTTTCCTGATAGCTCAGTTGGTAAAGAATCTGCCTGTCATGTAGGTGACCTCAGTTCGATCCCTGGGTCAGGAAGATCCCCTCTAGAAGGGACAGGCTACCCACTCCAGTATTCTTGGGCTTCCCTGGTGGCTCAGCTGGTACATGTACCCCAATGTTCATCGCAGCACTGTTTATAATAGCCAGGACATGGAAACAACCTAGATGTCCATCAGCAGATGAATGGATAAGAAAGCTGTGGTACATATACACAATGGAGTATTACTCAGCCATTAAAAAGAATACATTTGAATCAGTTCTGATGAGATGGATGAAACTGGAGCCGATTATACAGAGTGAAGTAAGCCAGAAAGGAAAACACCAATACAGTATACTAACACATATATATGGAATTTAGAAAGATGGCAATGATGACCCTGTATGCAGGACAGCAAAAAAGACACAGATGTGTATAGCGGACTTTTGGACTCAGTGGGAGAGGGAGAGGGTGAGATGATTTGGGAGAATGGCATTGAAACATGTATAATATCATGTAAGAATCGAATTGCCAGTCTATGTCCGATGCAGGATATGGCACGCTTGGGGCTGGTACGTGGGGATGACCCAGAGAGATGTTGTGGGGAGGGGGGTGGGAGGGGGGTTCATGTTTGGGAACGCATGTACACCCATGGTGGATTCATGTCAATGTATGGCAAAACCAATACAGAATTGTAAAGTAAAATAAAAAATAAATTTAAAAAAAAAGAATCCACCTGCAATGCAGGAGACCTGGGTTTGAGCCCTGGGTTGGGGAGACCTCCTGGAGAAGGGAAAGGCTACCCACTCCAGTATTCTGGCCTGGAGAATTCCATGGACTATATAGCCCGTGGAGTTGCAGAGAAGTTGGACATGACTGAGCAACTTTCACACTTTGAGGATATAGTCATGTGGACACCTCTGCCACTAATTCATTAATTTTAACTGCTGCGCAGTATTATGTTTTCTAAGTATTAGCACAATTTACTTATCTGCTCTTCCACTGATGCTTAGGCTGTTTTCAATTTCTCACTGTACAGTTCTGCATGAATACATGTGAGGACGCTTTTAAAACCCTGATGCTTGAACCATGTTTAAGAAGTTTGCTTTCCTTGTTTTCTGGTATAAAATTTCTATGAACCCCAAAGAGTTAATTCATTCAAACTGAGTTCCTGCTGAGTGTAAAGACACCAGGTAAAGCAGAGACAAAGTCCATGTTCTTGAGTAGGGACCACTGGAATGGGACAACTATCAAGTAATAGAGCAAATAAATGTAACGTTACAAGTATAATAAATAACTTGAAGGAAAAGTCTGTCACCCTATACGAATACAACAGGAAGAATGTGTTCTTGGTTCAGGGTATTGGTGTTGGTGTTCCTGAAATAGTGATACTTGATCTGAAAGGGGAAAAATAAATGAGAGAAAACTAGCCTGGTAAGGGATATGCAGTTGGGCCATGCTGGGGTGAGTGGAATCATAAGCAGAGGGAACAGCAGATGTATAAGTCCTGAGCTGGAAGAAAAAATTGGCCATTTTAGAGAGAAGGACTGTGACTGGCAGAGTGAAGGGAAAGAAGGTGTGAGAAAAACTCGAGGACTACTTGGGCCAGAGCACACAAAACCTTTTGGCTTTTAGCCTGTGATAAAGGAATACCATAGACTGGTCTTAAGCTGGGAAGTGATACTACTGGATTTGGATTTTGAAACAACAAATTCACTGGCTCCAGGATGGTGAAGCTTTTGTTTGGACTCTTGCTGCAGTTTCTGCTGGATCCATGTCACTGAAGCTAAACATCTTATATCACTGACAGGACTCAATCCTTCTCTTCAAGAGAGACTGAAACGAGGAAATGCTCATAAATAGCAGGATCTGTTCTCAGGGCAGGACGCACAGCAGAGAGAGGAACAAGGTTATTTTTCATGCAGTGGTGAGAATCTTTAGAGAATCAAGAAATGTAAAAGTCAAATGTGAAAAAAAAAAAAAGGAAATGTAAGTCAAAGTAGGGGAGAATCTGTATAAGGAAGAGAAGAGGCAGGGGAGAAGAAAGAGAGGCTGAGAGCCTGGCTTCGTGAGAAAACTCTTGGTCAAGCCAGTGGGTACAGAGATCGGAATGAACCAGGCAAAACCCAGGGGCAAGGCATTAGCAGAGACTTCAGTTGAAATGCTCTCTAGGCAGTCCAAAGTGGACCAAATAGCTCATAAATCGCACAACACAGCAACTAAAATCCTGTAGCCTCTGGGAGGCCCGAACGCACCTAGACTTAGCCCATGATTAATCTCTTCTCCTTCCTAGAAAATCAAAGTCATGATCTGAGACTTGTGGTACCAACATTGTAGCAGCTCCTACTAGGTAACTCGCGTGTGCCACTCCATGCTTCCTGGGCTCTGGCCTTGGTCTCAGCTCAGAAAACATTCTTGACAACACTATCATGACTCAACCAACTTTCACTTCACCTGTTATTTAACAATATGTTTTTCCTTCTCATGCTTTGAACAGATATTTAGTTTCCAAGACAAGGTGGGGAAAAAGAATTCCGAGATTCAGTTTGCAGTTAGGGAAATGCTTTGCTTTGGGGAAAGAACTTTTCTAGAAAACAATGATTGTATTTGGCTTTTTCAAAAAGTATATATTACCATAAGAATGACTCAGCCGCTAACAAAAACACAGTTGCAGAGAAGAAACTGATTGAAGCATAATTGATTATGTTGGACAATTACAAATGCCCTTATTAAATAATTGCATTTAAACCACATGATAGTTTTACAACTGATTTATAAAAACAAAATTGTGAAAGTTTAAGTGACATAATTGTTCTCAGTATCACTACAATTTTCAAATGAAGCAATTTAGCCTTAGAAGCAATTTCACTTCTCATTGTGATGTTATTTTGGTGTCAAGCTGCAAGCTTTTGTTCCACTCCAGAGTTCTCGGAATGATGATTAACCCTTCCCTCTCTTTAGCTAGGGCAATGATGAATTTTTCTAACATTTTGCTGCAGATCCAGCAGGTTATAAAAAGAAAGATTTACAGGCCTCCTATATATATAGTTTCCAGTTAATGAGACTATAGCAGCTTCTGTATAGATGTGAGAACTGTAAATCTTTTTTAGATTGGGGCATTGGTGAACTCCGAATAAAAATGGCAAAAACAAAGTATCTTGCGTTTGAAAGTATCAGTCAATAATGTTAAGATTTTGCATAGTTTTCTCTCAAAATTACATCCCTACCGGAAGCAATATGGGAAATGGCCCAGTATCTCTGGCACATCTGGAATGTTAATCAGAGGTCTGTATTTTCAGGTGCATGAATAAAAGACCTTGGAACATTCAACAGATAAAAGCCAATACCATTAACATTCCTTTATTTAGTTTCTGTGAATTACATGGTTTTATACAACTACTGTCTCGGTATCACACACACAATTCCCAAGGTATGTTCTACACTGGTAATAAGAGCTAAACCTGCTGTATTTCATTTCAGTCTTGCTGATAGCATTTATCAGCAAAATCTGGCTAAAACGGAATATGCAACTTAAGCCTGATCATAACTGGTCTGCAGAGGAGGAAAGTGGAGGATTATCTGGAGACTGAGAGCACAAGCATAAGACTGTATTGTCATTGTGTGCTATAGGCCTTTTGGCAAACTGTAGTGTAAGCCCCAGCTGACAGGCCTTTTCACAACTGACAGAGGAAAATATGAAACTTAAATTCTTCGTGACAGATAAATCTGCTGAATGAAAGGAAGACCAATAGGATAATGGTGGGACAAAAAACACACTGCTTTGGGGTAACTCCCTTAAATCTACCTCTTTTGTAAATATACAAAATAGGCATTCACTGAATATCTTCTAAACTCCTACCTATCAGCTTTGCTAAGCAAGCTGTTAAGTTGGAATGATAAAATAAGCATCTTTTCTTCAACAGATGAATACAAAGTCTTATAAAACAGGGGTGGCAGATTAAATTTAATATGTGGGCATGAAAGATGTTTCCTGGATGACTATCAACTGGAGTAGATTTCTTGAACCAAAGTTGACATATTACTATTGTAGAAGGCTTATTAATTGAGATATTAAATATACCTAATCCACCATGATTGGGATTTTTGTCAAAGTTTTTTAAAAATATGACTATAAGTAATTGCTCTTTTCTGTCAGTGGGTCCCAAACCGTGAACTGTAACCAGAGACTATCTCTTAAGATTAATATCTTTGGCCTTTCCAGTGGTGATATATACTTTTTACCCTTGTCAAGGGCCCTAGGGTTCTTTGCCTTTCCCATACTAGCTTATTACTGGCATTTCTCCCTAGGAAAATTCACCCTGGTTGGCTATACAAGTTCTGTCTAATTCTAGTGATGGCCAAAAACAAACTACCTCAAACCATGAAAGGCCAAATAAACTGAAAAGTAGTGTCCTGTATAGTCTTTTTAAAAATCCTTGCAGGTATTTAGCACACTGTGTAACCTCACTGCTCCTGGAGGAAGCTTACTGAGCAGCACTACTTCTAGGGGGAGAGGAGGGATTAGTGCAGGCTCTTTAATACAGCCTGCCTCTTCTATTAATGAATGGCTGAAGTGCCTTGGCAAAGCCCAGGTTGAGTTGATAGACAGGTCTTGTTAAGAAATCCTAAAGCAAGTTTTAGGACCCAAGAGCAAATAATTCACGGCTAATCCTTAGCATGAAAATCAAGGTGAGAGTGAAAGCAAGCAAAAGAGGGAGAAAGAGAGAGAACATCAGGAGAATGAACGAGTGAAAGAAAAGATGATACAGGTAAGAATGCGGAGGGTCATTTTTCTGACCAATATAGGTTCTTCCATTAGCCAGACAGTCCTGGAATGTCTGTCTGGCAGCGGGACTACAGTACAGTCTCAGGTCATGGGAATCTTCCACCAGATCATAGGAAGGACGAAGAAAAACAGTGAGAGTTAGACTATGAGGAGGAGGAGGAGGTGGCAGAGGAGAAGGAGGGGAGCCAACCTGGAGTCTGAGAGAAGAATCCAGGCGCCACAGTGTAACAGCTGCCTCAGGTATGCTAGCCAGTCTCAGCTCGTTCCCAGCTCTTTCTGGCAAGCCCTAGGCTCAAGCGTGCACACAACGCATTCATGAGTACACACACACACACACACACACACACACACACACACACACACAGAGCTATGTCTGTTGTAAAGAAGATTCTGGTCTGTCCGCAATAGTGTCTTTCAGATACTTACAAGAGAGAACAGGGCTTGGTGGGCACGTTTTTCCATAACTGCGGTAAAATTGTCTAAGACCTTGGGAAATAACAAAATCTACTCACATACAAAGGGATTTAACTTACTCTAAAGATTATTATGTTTTGTCTGCTGGATTAAAATTGCTTCCAAAGTTATTAGAGAAACTCAACATTAGCACTTACTCTTCTATCAAGAAACAAACCACACACACACAAAGGTGCAACATTATACAGTAATTATCCAAAATGCTACCGCTTGGAATAATAAGGATGCCGTGTGTTTACACAGCATCTGTTTTCCAAAGAATTCAAATAGCTACACCACTTGTATCCCATTATTCCTATCAACAGTCTTCTGTGAGCTTTGCGGGTGGCAAGGATAATTATCTGCATTAGACAGGAGGAATAACTGAGGCACAGAGAAACATTCAGGATCACACAGTAAGGAAATAGTAATTGTGGATTTGCTATTAAAACATTAAGTGTCAAGAGTTTTGCTGTTCAAGCAAAATATATATTTCTCTTTTCCATCTTGACTCTCCATGACAATTTGCAGCATCTTTCTATTTTGGGGACTCATCGTCAACTCCTTTGTGTGTGAGCTCTACCTTAGCACTTACCAGAGTTGTAACACTTCATTTATTTGCCTACCTCTCTCCTGATATATTCCTGAGGGCCAGCATTTGTTCATCTCTGTTCTCCAATGCTTGAAAAGTAGCTGGAGCTTCTTAAATGTCTGTTGGTTGAATGAATCAAAGAAAGAAGAATGAATGAATTAAAGAGAATTATCTAAAGAATTTATGACAAGGTAACAATAAGTGGGTATTTGGACTTAAACTATATGTCTCATCTGATTTTATTTTTGCTGTGACAAGTATGTCCACCTCACAAGTCTCTTAAAAAAAATCCAGTGAATACATTTAGAGCTAATTCCTTCCCTGCCTGGGCTGTTGAATTTACTGTTTGGAACAATAAACTGAGACTTGCAAATTTAGTAAGGCTCCAGAAGATCTATTGTAATTATTTTCTCCATAGCTTCCTTTTTTGATATCTAAGAAAAAGCATTTAGGTGTGGAGATTTGGGAGAGTGTTCATATATAGTTCTTATGCTGTCCCCAAACCCCTGTCATCTGTGAACTGAATCTTAAGGCCAGATTGTTACTTGGGGGAGGGGATATAGAACCCCAAATAACAGTAGGAACAATGATTGCTTTTCAAGGAGATTACAAATTTAACTCTCTTTTATACATTTTTTGGTGATCAATACAAAAAAGGCAAGGTAATATATGTTAATCTTTAGCAGATGTACTTTATGTATCCCCTTACATTGGAAGCCTAGCAGGAGTAGAATGTCACAACAGACATTTACTGAAATACCTGGGGAAATGTAACAAAAAGTGTTAGAGGAAAATGGTCTTTCAGCTAAATTACCTAATATATTTGCTAATGGTATCTGATTTAAAAGCCATAAAAATACCAAGTTAAAAGCACATTAGAAGATGTGTTATATTTATAAGTGTTTGTCACCTTGGCAACAAAAGCTATATTCCAAATCTAACACTAGCTATGATGGGCCAAGACCTTTTAAAATTGGTAAATACTTCTTCATAGCAATGATCTGCTTTCAGCTACTGAATGTTAGAACTAGAAAAGGCAAGTTTTTCATTGAACAGCTAGTTTTTTGTGTTTTTTTTTTACTAGCTTTCTACTATGGGTAAGATTTTTCTTTCTATTAGTAACTATGGTTTACCATTAACAGGAAAAACAATGCATTTTCAAATAAAGCTGCAGTCTTAATTTTTCCCTCTTGTACTCAGAAATGCAAATATAATAACTTGAATATTCCTAAAGATAGAGCTTATTTATCAACTTTATTCTTCAGTTTATCAACCATAGCACTGACTTTGGTCCCTGGATGAAATACCACAGGTGTATACCATAAAATCAACCTTATTCTACAGGAATTTATCCTCCTGAACAGATGGGTGAAATATATGTGTAAGTTTGCATACACCTTTACCTTCAAACTGAGCTGCATAGGGCCTGAAACATTATCTTTCACTTTGTGTCACTAAAATTCTGGTTCCTGCTTACAACTCTTAAAAATGGATGATTCGGTAATAGAAATCCATGCTTTAAAAGGTGGATTTCAGATGGACCTGAAGGAGGTTTAGATAAGGACTCTTTCTATTCTTTGCTTATTTCCTAAGCTCCAATCTGATTTCCAAATCCTATTTTAAAATGTTTGGGCTACATGCCAGTCAAAGATTATAATTCCAAGAGTCTAACTAGATTCCCATGTGGTTGAACCAATTTTCAGAGTAAACCATGGAAAAGGTCTGGGTAAACACACATTCTCTGTGGGCTGTGGCTATTCACTGAGAGCCTAGACAAGTTGTCTCTGCAGCCAGCTTGGGAAAATTTAAGCCCAACTCGTGATTTGTAATCATGCTCAGCAGGTTCTCAAATAGGCAGGCAACTCAAAGGGCTGAAGACCATCCCTCCCAAGTAACCTCTCTAACACAAGGAGAGCATGTCCCTCGTCTGCCCAGAAGAATCAGTAAAAATGCCCTACCATAAAGTCCATGCTAAAATGCTAAACAGCACCCCCAGGGATATGTCACTGCTTTCTTTTTATTTTCTGAAGAACAAAGTCTTCTCAGTGAAGAGAGAAAATAAGGTTTAGTTTATGAGACAGAGGCATTAATAGTGTAGAAAGAGAATGTTCTAGAAGAGGACAGGCTAAACCTCCAGCTTGGCAATAATAAATTAAGGTAGCCGCTTTGAGTTCAAATATAAGCCTATAAACCATGTGAACAAAGATGACAAATATACTCAAATATAGTTAACCAGACTTATCATACATTGATCGAAGGTGAGGAATCACATGGACGGACAGGTATTCTAGTGGTTAAACACATTTTTCATTTGATAAATGTAACTAACCTCTGGAGAGTGTGTTCTGGTTATGTCACCTTGTCACTAAGCCCTTTGTTTAACTCCTAACAAATCATTTACCAAGCTATAATCTGTCGGCAAAAGAATTTGTCCATTTTTGCCTCTATATAATTTTTAAATAGCCTTGATGGAAAATCACAGTGCTTTGTTTAAAATCAGCATATACTGTATTATTTAAAGTATTGACTACATAATCTCATTTTAATGTCCAGAAAATACAAAGAAAAGATTATTGATGGGCTGAACTTCACCAAATGTAAAGACACAAGGTACTTCATAATAACTGCCTTTGTTGAGAGAAAAATACATGAGAAAAACAAAGCATCACTCACCTTTCTTCCTAAGGGGACAAGGAGCCCATGAACGAAGAGGTTGATTTTTGTTCAAATTTATACCCTTTACATAGTAGGGAAGCAATAAATATTTGTAGAATTGAAACTGAATGTTATACATATGAACTTCAGTAAGTCTCTTTTATGCGTTCCACATGCTATCTACAAGTTAAGGAATGATTGTCTACACAAATATGTAGCCAAAAAAAGATGTTAGGGGTAAAATAACATGATCCTTTTCCACTGTGTTGATGTTTTTGCGTGGACATATTTGCCTTTTAGATTTGAAAGGTGAATAAAATTAGGTAAAGAGGATGGAGCCATAGTTGTGTAGCCCAAGGTGGAAAGTGAGAACTAGAATGACAGAAACCTTAAGGAGACTTTCACTTGCTAGAGTGAAGGTTGCAGGTTTGGGACTTCCCGGGCGGCACTAGTGAAAGCTGTAGATTTTTTTTATTTATTTATTTTATTTTTACTTTATTTTACTTTACTGTATTGGTTTTGCCATACATTGACATGAATCCGCCACAGGTGTACGTGAGTTCCCAATCCTGAACCCCCCTCCCACCTCCCACACCATATCATCTCTCTGGATCATCCCCGTGCACCAGCCCCAAGCATCCTGTATCCTGTATTGAACATAGACTGGCGATTCATTTCTTACATGATAGTATACATGTTTCAATGCCATTCTCCCAAATCATCCCACCCTTGCCCTCTCCCTCAGAGTCCGAAAGTCCGTTCTATACATCTGTGTCTCTTTTGCTGTCTCGCATACAGGGTTATCATTACCATCTTTCTAAATTCCATATATATGCGTTAGTATACTGTATTGGTGTTTTTCTTTCTGGGTTACTTCACTCTGTATAACCGGCTCCAGTTTCATCCATCTCATTAGAACTAATTCAAATGTATTCTTTTTAATGGCTGAGTAATACTTCATTATGTATATGTACCACAGCTTTCTTATCCATTCATCTGCTGATGGACATCTAGGTTGTTTCCATGTCCTGGCTATTATAAACAGTGCTGCGATGAACACTGGGGTACACGTGTCTCTTTCAGTTCTGTAGATTTAAAGTGAAGGTGTCAGTTACTCAGTCATGTCCGACTCTTTGCGACCCTGTGGACTGTAGCCTGCCAGGCTCCTCTGACCATGGAATTCTCCAGGCAAGAATACTGGAGTGGGTTGCCATTCCCTTCTCCAGGGGATGATCCTGACCCAGGGATTGAAAATCTGAGTCTCCTGCATTGCAGGCAGATTCTTTACTGTCTGAGCCACCAGGGAAGCCCTGGTTTGGTAGCTTAAAGGGAGTAAAAAATGTAGTTAAGTAAGTAGGGTGGAAATGGCAACCCACTCCAGTATTTTTGCCTAGCGAATCCCACGGACAGAGGAGCCTGGCAGGCTACAGTCCACGGGGTCGCAAAAAAGCTGGACGCAACTGAGCAACTAATACTATACTACACTAAGTAGGATGGGGCTAGTTGTAGATCAAAAAAGGAAACTACATGTGAAAAGTCAGACCTTGCCTGGATTTCCTGGATGGCTCAGCAGGTAAAGAATCCACCCGCAATGCAGGAGATGCAAGAGACTTGGGTTCAATCCGCAGGTCAGGAAGATCCCCTGGAGGAGTACATGGCTCCCCACTCTAGTATTCTTGCCTAGAGAGTCTCATGTTCCAGGGGGTTACAGTCCATAAGGTCACAAAGAATCGGACACGACTGAAGTGAGAGCAGCAGCAGACCTTGCAGTTTCCCTCACGTTATTCCTCATGACACAACTTTGCAATGGGTATGATTTTCCTTACTTACAGACCGAAGAGAGTCTCAGAAAAATGAAAAGCCCAACCCCATGGCTCTCTGCAAGTAAAGATGAGATGAACCCAACCTTCTTTCCACTACACTATATTGTATTGAAAACCTGGCAGAGAGGCACAGAGATTAACTCACATAGAAAGCAACAGCATATAAACCAAGTCCAGAAAAATAAAATCTAAATAAACAATTAAAAAATACAAATGGCTCAATAGGACCCCTAACTGCTCTGGGATTTTTTTCCATGTATGAAGTGAGCAACATTAGCACATAATCATGTTCTTATCCTCAACAGGGTGACCTGGTTAATTTTCAGTTACAAATTTCAAAGTGGTACCGATGAAGACTTTGCTGCTTAGAGTATTAGTGTTCATCATTCCAGAAAACCCCAGGTCTGATTTGGAAAACATAAAGTATCCTAAAGGCAGATCTGGTTATGGAAATTTAGACATTGTCTTTTATTGGCAACCTGACAAAGCTGCTGCCTCCTCCCCTCCCTTTGTGGTTTACACGCTGCTTCCATATAGGACACTGGCATCTCTTTCGGAAGTTGTTTGTTGTGCTTTGGTTTATGTCTCATACAACAACCGCCCTGAGCCACTTCTAAGAGAGGATAATAACGACAAATTTGAAATTTTCTCCCCAGGAAAGGAGGCTGTGGTGAAAATGCGAGACGACATTTAAGCAACAGGCATTAAAGGCATTTTAACTTTCTGTTGACAAACACGACTTTCCAAATGATTTACGGTGAAGTTTCTGGGCTGACAGCCATACAGCTTGTTGAGGACTTGTTTTCTGGTTTTACAAAAGTGCTAATGAAATCTCTTATTCTTCTGTTGGTTACTTTCAGTGGGGAACCTAATGTCTTGAAGCCCACAGTGCTATTTGGGTTCCCGGTTCCACAGCTTCTGTTCTCACCTTGCTGGTGCTCCTTGCTCCCATCCCCTTAAGCCAGGCTCTCCTAATCCCAAACACCAATGTCAGACCTGAGAAAGGAGTACTTCAAGGTGCACTGGCCCCAGTTTCAGCAGCATGCACATCCGTCAGCAAAAGGAGCCCAGTTCTCTAACTTGGGGTTTTACCTTTTTTCCAGATCAGTGTCTGGAAAGTCTCCACTACTTTAATGTTTTCCCATGTTGAATGCCATCTGTCTTTTTAGCTCGATAGATACCCCGTCTCTCTTAAAGAGTAAAGTTCTGTTACGCTCATTGTCTTTTCCACTCTGACTTTTTGTTATACTCAGAGTCTGCAGCTTCCCTGGTGCTTAATACCTGCCCTTCTGCTTGTCTAGATTTTTAGTTTTGTTTTCAACATTATTTTATACAATATCCTCATTTTACAGACAAGAAAATCGAAACATAAGAAAGTTGGAAGGTTTGCCTAAGGTTCTCAATACTAATCATTGGAACTTGGGTCTCTGAATTTTGAGATATATATGCTTTTATATTGTTGGGTTAAGGCTCTTAGATGCTTCCTTTTAAGACATTACTCCTTTTTATTTGCACTGTATTTAATAAGTCAAGAAATCTTTGAAAAAGAAAGTTGTCCCCCAACTTAAAAAATGTTAAAGTGAAAAGAGAAAATGACTACTCTTGTTAAAGGATACTAATCCATAGGAGGTTTAATTTATAAGTTTTAAGAAGCACACTTAAAAAAACATGAGCTTGTTTAATTGGTCATCCTATTTCTAAATTGTTATGATAGACCTCCATTTTATTAAAATGTTCTCTTTTCCTTTAGAGGAATTTTTGCTATAATATAAAAAAGTGAGGAATTGCTTTCCATTCCAAAATACTTGATTTTCACTATTCTGGTCTGTGAATTCTGGCTGAAAGCATGCACATTTTTATCTCTCCACATATACATCTTGCCATATTATTCCCCTCTTCATCACACCTAGAATATTACTATCATTCCAAATGAAAGATTTTTTTTTCACCAATTTCTTCTCTAGGCCATTAAGATGTCACTAGACTTCCCATCACTTCATGGGAAATAGATGGGGAAACAGTGGAAACAGTGTCAGACTTTATTTTGGGGGGGCTCCAAAATCACTGCAGATGGTGACTGCAGCCATGAAATTAAAAGACGCTTGCTCCTTGGAAGAAAAGTTATGACCAACCTAGACAGCATATTCAAAAGCAGAGATATTACTTTGCCAACTAAAGTCCATCTAGTCAAGGCTATGGTTTTTCCTGTGGTCACGTATGGATGTGAGAGTTGGACTGTGAAGAAGGCTGAGCGCTGAAGAATTGATGCTTTTGAACTGTGGTGTTGGAGAAGACTCTTAGAGTCCCTTGGACTGCAAGGAGATCCAACCAGTCCATTCTGAAGGAGATCCAACCAGTCCATTCTGAAGGAGATCAGCCCTGGGATTTCTTTGGAAGGAACAATGTTAACGCTGAAACTCCAGTACTTTGGCCACCTCATGAGAAGAGTTGACTCACTGGAAAAGACTCTGATGCTGGGAGGGATTGGAGGCAGAAGGAGAAGGGGACGACCGAGGATGAGATGGCTGGATGGCATCATGGACTCGATGGACGTGAGTCTGAGTGAACTCCAGGAGATGGTGATGGACAGGGAGGCCTGGCGAGCTGCGATTCATGGGGTCGCAAAGAGTCGGACACGACTGAGCGACTGAACTGAACTGAGACTTCTGCTAAGTCTTTTATAGTTTAGGACACTTTACATTATATTAAAGTACATTTATATATCCAGTTATTCTTCAAATAAATATGTTTTAAATGCTTCACACTTAGAAGAACTAGAGATGCCATATGTTAAGGGTTTTAATTGAAAAGAATTTATAACCAAAAAAGCCATAAAGCCTTATCACTTTGGGTCATTTTAGAGGGAGTGAAAATAGCAAGATATCACAATGAGACCTGATGTGATGAGAATCTGCTGAATTTTATCCCTCCCACATGTCCTGCTTTTCTGGAATGGTAGCAGGTGGCACACACCTGGCTGCTCATATTTACAAACTGGGTCTACAGGAGACTTTTTTTTTTAGTCTTTAACCCTCTGTTCTGGTTATGTCCCAGTCATCTGGATGTGACCCTGCTGCCACTTGTGTGCTAGGTCACTTCAGTCATGTCCAACTCTTTGCAACCCTATGCATGGTAGCCCACCAGGCTCCTCTCTTCAGTGGAATTCTCCAAGCAAGAATACTGGAGTGGGTTGCCATACCTCCTCAGTGGATCTTCCTGACCCAGAGATCAAAACCACGTCTCTTCCGTCTCCTGGATTGGCAGGCAGGTTCTTTACCACTAGCGCCACCTGGGAAGCCCACATATACCACTTGTGGAGAACCAATTTTTTTGAATAAATTTATTTATTTTAATTAGAGGTTAATTACTTTACAATATTGTATTGGTTTTGCCACACATCAACATGAATCTGCCACAGGTATACACATGTTCCCCATCCTGAACCCCCCTCCCTCCTCCCTCCCGGTACCATCCCTCTGGGTCCTCTCAGTGCACCAGCCCCAAGCATCCAGTATCCTGCATCGAACCTGGACTGGTGATTGGTTTCATATATGATATTATACATGTTTCAGTGCCATTCTCCCAAATCATCCCACCCTCGCCCTCTCCCACAGAGTCCAAAAGACTGTTCTATACATCTATGTCTCTTCTATTGTCTGGCATACAGGGTTGTTACCATCTTTCTAAATTCCATATATATGCGTTAGTATACTGTATTGGTGTTTTTATTTCTGGCTTGCTTCACTCTGTATAATAGGCTCCAGTTTCATCCACCTCATTAGAACTGATTCAAATGTATTCTTTTTAATGGCTGAGTAATACTGCATTGTGTATATGTACCACAGCTTTCTTATCCATTCATCTGCTGATGGACATCTAGGTTGCTTCCATGACCTGGCTATTATAAACAGTGCTGCGATGAACATTGGGGTACACGTGTCTCTTTCAATTCTGGTTTCCTCGGTGTGTATGCCCAGCAGTGGGATTGCTGGGTCATAAGGCAGTTCTGTTTCCAGTTTTTTAAGGAATCTCCACACTATGGAGAAACAATTTTTGAGGCATCTGACTAGATGTCTACATTTTCCAGGAAATAACTGAAGTTAAAGACAAGGCCAATATTTTTAAATGTCTTTTTAAAAATTTTTGTATCTTGTTTAAGAATGTAGTCCCTACTCAACCCTGCTCAGAAATCTTAAAGCTATTCTACTATATTTCCTTCTCAAAGTTTTAAAATTTTGCAATTCATGGATAAATCATCAAACTATTTTGAAGTGTGTGTGTGTGTGTGAACAGAGTAAAGTGTATGTCTCTGTGTGTGTGTGTGTGTGTGTGTACAGAGTGAAGTAGGGCTTTTAAAAAATTCCTGTATCTAGTTTTCTCACCATATTAGAGTGACTAGTTCATGATCTCCCAACTGAGCCTCACTCCTTCCCCTATCATATATGAAGCTTCCATACTGTGAGTCTCTTCCTAGACATTCAATTCTGTTCTGTCAGTTTCTCCCAAGTAATAATATCACTTTATCTTATTTTTCATTGCTGTAGAATAAATTTATATCAGGTAAAGTAAGTCCCTTTACTTTCTTCTACTACTTCTTCAGGAGTATCTTGGTTATTCTTAGTTCTTTGTTATTCCAAATGAATTTTCAATTTAAAGACTATCTTCTGTAACTATATTAATATCAGAAAAATATTATCCTGAGGAAGTTTCCTTAATTTCTATGTATTTGAATTCTTTTAATGCAGCAGAAAAGATGATGCTGTTAAAGTATTGCACTCAATATGCCAGCAAATTTGGAAAACTCAGCAGTGGCCACAGAACTAGAAAAGGTCAGTTTCCATTCCAATCCCAAAGAAAGGCAATGCTAAAGAATGTTCAAATTACCATACAATTGCACTCATTTCACATGCTAGCAATACTATGTTCAAAATCCTTCGAGCTAGGCTTCAGCAGTATGTGAATGAGACCTTCCAGATGTACAAGCTGGATTTTATAAAGGCAGAGGAACCAGAGATCAAATTGCCAACATCCATAGGATAATAGAAAAAGCAAGGGAATTACAAAAAAAAACCCACATCTACTTCTGCTTCCTTGACTATGGTAAAGCCTTTGACTACGCTAAAGCCTTTGACTACGTGGATCACAACTAACTGTGGAATATTCTTGAAGAGATGAGAATACCAGATGACCTTACCTGCCTCCTGAGAAACCTGTATGCAGGACAAGAAGCAACAGTTAGAACTAGGTATGGAACAATGAACTGGTTCAAAATTGGGAAAGGAATAGTCAAGAACGTATATTGTCACCCTGCTGATTTAACTTACACACAGAGTATAGGAAATGCTGGGCTGGATGACTCACAAGCTGGAATCTGGTTGCCAGGAGAAATATCAACAATCTCAGATATGCAGATGATACCACTCTAATAGCAGAGAGCAAAGAGGAACTAAAGAGCCTGTTGATGAAAGTGAAAGAGGAGAGTGAAAAAGTTGGCTTAAAATTCAATATTCAGAAAACTAAGATCATGGCATCTGGTCCCATCACTTCATGGCAAGTAGATAAGGAAACAATGGAAACAATGACAGACTTTATTTTCTTGGGCTCCAAAATCACTGTGACAGTGACTGCAGTCATGACCTCAAAAGACACTCACTTCTTGGAAGAAAAGCTAAGACAAACCTAAACAGCATGTTAAAAAGCAGACGTTACTTTGTCAACAAAGGTCCATCTAGTCAAAGCTATGGTTTTTCCAGTAGTCATGTATGGATGTGAGAGTTGGACTATAAAGAAAGCTGAGTACCGAAGGTTGATGCTTTTGAACTGTGGTGTTGGAGAAGACTCTTGACAGTCCCTTGGACTGCAAGGAGATCCAATCAGTCAATCCTGAAGGAAATCAATCCTGAATGTTCATTGGAAGGACTGGTGCTGAAGCTGAAGCGCTAATACTTTGGTCACATGATGCAAAGAACCAACTCATTGGAAGAGACCCTGATGCTATTAAAGATTGAGGGAAGAGGAGAAAGGGGTGACAAAGGATGAGATGGTTGGATGGTATCACTGACTCAATGGACATGAGTTTGAGCAAACTCAGGGAGATAGTAAAGGATGGGGAAGCCTGGCATGCTGCAGTTCATGGGGTCACAAAGAGTTGGAGATGACTTAATGACTCAACAACAACAATGCAACATTTATCTACATCTTAAAATGTTTATAGCCTTTTTCTTGATGGAATAGGTACATATCTATTGATGAGTATATAGAGGAAATACAAGTACAAAATTAGTTTGATCATTTATTTGCATGTTCCTACCAGATTGGCCCATATGATCCTTTTCCAGATTATTTTATATTTGTGTAAGTTAGGTTTCCATGTTAGTCAAGGTTCAGTTCAGGAAAGAGAGATCACTTCAAGTATTTATAAGCAGGAAGATTTATACAGAAAATGAGTTCTTATGAAATTATAAGATGTGTGGAATGACCAGGTTCTGGGTCTTTAGAAGAGATTGCAGAATAATAGAAAACTGATTCATTCACCAGCTACTACTACCAGTGAGACACTACTGGAGCCATGCCTGAGTCAAGAACCTGCTCCCACTCTGTTGCACCGTTGCCTCGGCTTCTGGGTACCCGTGAGGCTACCATGCAGAGACTGGGAGATGAGGGCAATCAGTCGGTGCTGCTGTGGCTGCCATCACCACCACTTCTCACCAAGGAAGCCGCAGAGTGAACAATGGACACTGTAGCAGAGAAATGTGACTTTCACAACCATGTTTATCAGCAGAGATGGTCTAAAAGGGACAGAAAAATGGCCTCTGCCTCACTTTAGTCTAAATCTTATACAGATGCACCAAAATTTTTGTAAAACCCTGAAAGTAGAACACACATTTGTCAGAATTACAGATTTTAATATCTTAGTATTATAGACTTTTCAGTTATATAGTTAAGTTTTGCTCTGTGTTTTAAATATCTCATTTTACAGGTATAGAAAATAAGGTACTTCAAGGCATAAAACGGGTTTCCTTTCCTTTGCATAATGTCACAAAATGTATATAGAACCAGTTATGGAAGTCAGTCTTTTCTCAGTATTCCTATATGTGCCTTAATAATTAAAGAGCTCTTTGTGTTAACTGGCTTTCTTATATAGGAAGTATATTTTGGATCTCATCCATATATAGCACTTATCCTCAGTACATTTCGGAGCTAGCAGCCTAACTTACACTTACCTGCGTTATCTGATGTTTGCATCTGTAGGCCCCTGAGCTGTCATGATGACAGCATGATTCAAAATTAATGACAAATTGAAATCCACAGGCCCCCAGAAAAGAAAGTTTCTCCCACACTGCTCAGAAAAAAACTTCATGCCAGTATATGGGAAAGAAAGTTGCTGCAAAATGAGACTATGACCCACAACAGAATGTGTTCCCCAAAGTCACCACCACCTTATTAGCAAGAATTCTTCAAAATAAATTATGATGACTCTCCCAAAATCTTCAACAGTTGAACATTAGCAACATGAGTTCCTCATTGGCTTGGCTATGGGTCAGGGAAGATCTAAAGGAAATTATTAGTTTCCTTGTCTCTCTTACTCTCACTCCCCTTTCCATTTCACCTTCTGTGATGATAGAGCTACTGTTACAATTCTTTCTCTCTCTCCAGGGTCTAGTATTTTCCCCATTCTACTCATGCCCAGATATGCGACTTCCTTCAATAAGGTTTACAGATGTCATGGGCACTTAAAGTAGAAGCTGTTGTGTGATGGAGCTTGCTCTCTCTTGAGCCTCTGCCTTCGCCATGAGCCAAACATTCTTCAGCTAGCCAGTTATTCACAGAAAGATGGGAGACAGAGTCTCTTGGCTGACATATAGACCTGCATTTTGAACCCAAGAAGCGCAGTAGATCCCAGCCAGCCTAGGGCAACTGATCACCCCCTGATTTGCATGTGCATGAGCAAGCCTAGTAGAGATCAGCAGAGTTGACCTACAGATGCATGTTAAATACATGATGATTGTTGTATGTCACTGAGATTTTGTGATTGTTTGTTATTTTGTGTTCTTGCAAAATACACCGTGGCTAACGGGTTCGTTCCCTCTCCTCTGTTTCTCTCTCTCTCTCCTTTTCTTTCTTTGTCTTCCATCATCTTCACTGTTGAGAAGTGTCCCTCCTCAACTGATGCTGGTCCCATAGTTATATCAACTGTCTGCTAGATAATCACAGGTAATCTACTTTAAAGTTTATTACAGCAAAGGAAGGAAATCCATGTAAAAGGATTTGAGCAGGCAATTTTCATTAGCCACGCCTATTTTTTAACAGGCATTTGGAAATGTTTTTGTTGTTGTTCACTTGTACCTATCACTATAATGGTGATTAATTTTCACTATAACAGTATGTAGGATAAAGTAAGGTATATAATAAAAGTGATATTGAGGGTAACTCTGATGTGTAAGTCATTCATTATCCCATATTATGGCATTTTCTAGGATATCATTCATTGTGAGAGGAATCTCAAAAAATCCAAGCCCGTATAATATGTAACATCTTTTCTCTCCCTGATCTCTTGTTTGTTCTTTTTTTTTTTTTTCCAGGCTGTCTATTATGGAGAAGTTTGCCAGGCACAGAGTTACCATTCCCTTTTCTCCTTTACCATGAAAATGTCAGTTGAAAACGTGCCAAGTTCCAGATACAATAGAATCATAATACTACCACTGTGCTTCTGGATTAATTAATCATAATGAATGAAATTTTTCTTGATTTTGTATGCCAAGCCTGGAAGCAGAATTCAATTATATCTTTGACTTCTGTAGCCTGAAGCAACCACTTAAACTCAGCTGTCATAAAGCTTTTGGAGTGAGATCAAAAAACACTAAGTAATAATAGTTTTAAAAAGATTTTAAAAAGGAATAAGAGGAAGTAAAAAATATTCTTTAAATATATCAAAGGAAGGGCATATATGTATGTATTAAAGAAGGGCATGGTAAAATATTGTTTCCAAATATGAGAATCAAATGTGATGACACTGCCTTAAAAAAATCTTTGTTTTCTCCTCCCAGACCATCTGGAAATAGTGTTAAGCATAAACAAAACCCACACTGGAACACTGAAAGGGAACACTGAAAACCTCAATGAAGACTAAACTAATTTGAAATCTGTCAGAACTTATTTTCACTTTCAGAACTAGGAAATCATTATGAAACCTCTAAGTTACTCCTGTAATATAGACTTTTAGTTCTGTTTTGCTCTGTTTGCTTGTTTCTAATGTAAGTGCCATCCCCTTGAGGGCTCTCTGTATATGAAGCCAAATTGTCTGTGGTTTAATTTATAACATCCACTGTTTTCATTTATTGCAAAAATTAAAATGACCATAAAGAAAAATATAAGAATCCTCTGTAATCCCAGCACTCATAGATATCCCCAGCTAATATTTGGGTGTAAATAATCTCATTCTTTGTTACCCAAGTTTTGTGTGTGTATGAAAAAATCAGATCATGTAATACACATTGTGTTTACTTTTAATGAAGTAGCAGGAACATCTTTCCTTGTTATAATACTCTATGTCCTCCTTTTAATGACTAACTCTCAAGGATGTTTCACTGAATCCCAGATTGCTCAGAAATAAATGACATTGATGAGCATCTAGCAAGAGAGGATAGTTTGTGCTTGCAAAGACTTTGACTGAGAAGACATCTTGGATCTCCAGTGTTATTGAATGACAACCACAGAATTTTAAACTTCAAGTTCATTCCCCATGATTACAAGCCCTTGAAAACTAGAAATTAATAAGCCTGGTATTTCTGAGAATAGTTCCACTTTGAGGATGCTTTTTCTGTATCCTCTGAAAATGATATCACTGCATTCTTTGCTGCCTTGCTTCTGACACCAGTGAGACATAGCTTTCAGTACTACTCTAAGCATCCACTTGATCCCAGGCTCCATCCCACTGTGACATGACAGAAACCTAGCGACTTAAATGAATATCTCCATGCTTCTCAGCCGCAAAAAGCTGGAGCAGCTGACAATATACAGAAAACATATCGACTAGTCAACACCTTCCATTCACCTGTGGAATGATTAGTAGGAAGGATTAATCTGGGAAGGATTAGTAGGAAGGAGACAAGAAGGAGTGTATGTAAGTTTAAATCTGCAACAATGAGATGATGCAAAGAAGCATGAGGAAGATGGGATGGGAATAATTATCTGATCAGAATGATGAAAATACAACACAAAAGCCACAGGACTCTATTAGGGTTGAAGGGAAAAAGTGTAAAAGAACCAAGTCAGCTTCATTATAGGAATAGGCCTCAATCCAGAGATTAGAGGTGCTTTGATGGTGACTGGAGACTCCCAGCGAAGCAAATCCATTTAATCTTTGATTACCACCTTTAGCCACAGTGGAATAACTATAGATTTAATTTTAGGTTGAATCTATGACTTTAGGGAAAGTATTTGTTTGAATTTTTATCCCTTTTAGACTTTAAATAATTATTTTATAAAATGGTGTCAACCCTGCCCAAAACCATTCTCCACGGATGTTAGCACACAAAGCACTGTATATAGTAGACATTTATTCATACTTTTTTTCTAAATGGAAAACTAAACATCAGACTAGTTATAGTTACATATGTGTCCAATTTTCCAAGAAAAATATTCCTACTGGTTTGCAATTTGGGAAACAACCATTGTGATGACATTTCCTACCCATCTACCCTAAGTAGCTGTGAACCAATTCATTGTTCATTTGATGTAGCAATTTTCACAATATAGAATCGAGTGGAAAATCTGGAATTGTTTCCCATCATACTCACCGTATGACTCTAAGAGACTTAAGTCCCAAAGGGAATGGCAACCCCCTCCAGTGTTCTTGCCTAGGAAATCCCATGCGCAGAGGAGCCTGGCCGGCTACAGTCTGTATAGAGTCACAAGAGGCAGATATGACTTAGTGACTAGATCAAACCAAAGGATACTGTTAAGGATTAGAAAAGTCTTCTCTGCCCCAGGATGAGGTTATTTACTTATACTGAGGCTCCAGTTTGTTTCCAGCAGAAAATAGCAGCCCGTAGTCCTATTGACTGACTAGCTAATTATCCCTATGCAAAGTCTTTGTGCTATAGCACTTGTGTAGACATTTCTGAGAGATGACACCCATAATCAAATAGAAAACCCATGAAAATACTTTTTCCCATGGCAAAAGCTTGGTAGCAACTCTGGCTCAGTAAATTCATAGGATGGGGAGACAAAGTTCACCAAGAGAAATCTACTTGGGTCTCATGCTTGGTTTCACAGGCCATTTCTCCTTCACCATTAATCAACCTACAGAGACCCCTCTTTTTCTGAGTTTCCAGAGAATTAGGCTTTTTATTCTGTTTCACTTGAAAAGGAATTTCACCGAAGTTCTTCAAGGACAGGTGTCATAGTATAGGCTTTTCAGCCACAATTGGTGGGCGGATACTGACTTCTTACAATGTACTCATTGTGATTACTCAGTGATGCTAAGACTTACATGTGATGGCTCCCTTCAGCATCCTTTTCTCTGCCCATCCTGGGAAAAGCAATGCTTGTTAGATGTTAGATAAGTCGCTCTTTACTGTTTCTGTCAGATATCATTCACTGAGGGACAGTAATGTGCCTTATGGAAATACAGTGAATTGCCTGTTTCATGGCACTAGTCTGAAAGCATCCTTGAATTCAATTCAACAGCCTGACTGCCAGGTGGCTCCTGAAGCCATGTAAGATAAAAAAAAAAGAAAATGGGATTCTTATCTGGGAAGTGCCATACTATAAACGACAAGCATGATATGCTGACTGACTGACTGGTAGGTGGATTATGTTAACACCTGAAAAGCAGAGATTTGCTGAGAGGAAAAAGAAAATAATTTTACTTATAAAACTTGCCTAATTGTAAGTTTCCTAGATTTTTAAAATAGACTTTTTTCCATTTTCTTTAAAAGATTAATGGTCTTAATCCAAACAAAACTGCAAGGTAGTTGAATTTAACTGTCACTCATCCCCTTTCTACCCACTCTCCCACTCAGAGAAGCCACTTGTCCAGCTTGTCTGTGGTTCTCCCACCTTATCTATGCCCCTCCCCAGTAAATACCCTTTGAGGGAAGAATTTGATACTATCATTCACATGGGATTGAAAAAAAATTCCTCTAGAATGCGAGCTTCACAAGCACAGATCTTTTTTTTTTTGGTCTATTTTGCTCATTGGTACATTCCAAGCACCAAGACAGGAACTGGAACACAATTCTCAGTAAATACTTGCTGTTGAATGATAAGTCTCAGTGCTTTTCCTGACCCCGGGGTAATTGCAATTTTCATTTTATATTCTCATGTATGTGTGTAAGAAAGAGGGAAAGGCCAACTCCTGGGCTACCAGGAGCTCCAGGCTTGAGATATCTTGAATCTCATACTTTTACAAATAAACATAATGTGTACAAGACAAAACTGTGAGAATTATCTCCTCTATAGCCTGTTTTCCTGCCCCTCTTGAGGGGGAAGAGAGGGCTGCCTCAAAGGAACCGCAGGGAGGAGGTAAGGCCACATTGTGAGAAGCCATACGGCAATCATGCTGTGGGCCTGTTCACAACCAAGAAAGAAGATGGTGTCTAAAGCTGTAGCAAAGGCTTAGGAAGTATACCATGACCCAGTAGAGCCGGAAGCCCAATGCAAATGCCCTAGAGGATAAAATGACGTTTCCTGGGAAAATTCTCTAGTACCACCTAGAACCTTCTGACATTGCCCAACCCTTCTTGGTTTCTGACTCAGTTTCACTGTGAAGTCTGAATTCGGGAACAACATCAGACAAAGCTCCCAATATATGTACTGTGACTCCGTTTTCCCTCCCATGACTCTGCTTCCCAGATTATAAATATAACCTGACTCTGGTCACGCAAGTGTGATGCTGTGCAACATATTCCCAGGCCTTGGCTCTGCTCTAACTCAGTGCAGGGGGCAGCAAGTAGGTTTACAAATGTGGGCCTTTTATCTCTAACATCCTAAGGAAAGGATACTCAAAATATTTTAAAATTTTATTTTCTTATAATTATTTCTAAAGGTTAACAATGATTTCAAATGTAAAAAGAAAAGACATAAATGAAAACTACTATAATAAAAGTTAATGCAACAGAAAACTTTAGGAGATCTTATAGAAATAATTTATAATATACCATCTCTTATAAAATTTTCCCCAACCCGCCAAGTGGAGTGTGGATTTGCTCTGCCCAGCATTACTTCTCTTGGTCACAGAACAATCCTTGCCTTCTGGGGAGCTTCCCCTCCCCTACAAATACTCACGAATAGTGCACACAGGTCTGGTCATTCTAGCAGACCCTAGCAGACTTCAACATAGCACTTCTCAGGGGGATTCTGTCGTCTCCCTCCACACAGCTTCTCTACATGCTGGGAATTTGTTTTATCTTTGTTTCCCTAGTGCTTAGTACAGTGCTTCTTGTTATTGGGTTGGCCATAAAGTTTCCTTATGAAGAAACCCGAAGACCACGTGCTACGAAGCAACTGAGCCTCTCCTCCACAGCCATGAAGCCTGTGCTCTACAACGAGAGAAGCCGCTGCAATGAGAAGCCTGTACTTCACAACTAGAGAATAGCCATCACTGGCTGCAACAAGAGATAATCCTGTGCAGCAAGGAAGACCCAGCACAGCCAAAAATAAATCAATAAAATCATTTTTTTAAGAGCTCTATAGATGATTCTGCTAGTGCTAAAGTTTGAGGACCACTAGTCTAGAGAGGTTGAAGTAGTAAGATAAAAGAACGTAGCATCTGTCCATTTTTATGTCTGTACCTAGATATTCCATGCTCCCAGGATACTGAAAGAGTTAGCGAGTGTGATCTCCAAGTCAACATTAATTATTTTGGGGACACCACAGAAAATAAGTGAGGGCTCTAAAGGGTCTTGATTTTAAAAAGAAGGGTGAAGATTATCATTTTAAAAAATTACTTACAATGTGAAGTTGATTTCTTGCAAAAATTTGAACTGCTTGCTAAACAAACAATGTGTGAACATTTGGGAAATGACACAGGAGTCTAGAACTCAATCTGGATTAACTAAGAAAATTGATGCCTTGGTCTTTTTTTATGTTTTTTGAGGGGATAGTGTTAAATACATCATTAGTCTATAAACTCATTTATTTTAGAAGTAAACATGCCAAAACTCTGAACTGTTGCTTCTCTGATCACACTTTATTTTAATCATTTTTGTACATCTCTCTTCTGTACAAGATTACGGTTTCTTTGTAGCTCCAATGCTAGCACAATTTCTGGCACATAATTTCACATTCCAAATTGAATTAAAATTTATCCTTTTGTAGAAGATAAAAAATACAGGCTATGTAATAATAAATGAAAATAAAAGTGTAGCAGGAGTATAAATAAATGTAATCTTATGTTTGGTACCTACCAAGTGTTTGATAAACAATTGTTGAATGAAATTATATCAAATGAAAACTATACTCAAACTATAATTGTTGAGTATCACAACAATTTTTGGTCTGTTGTTAGCTCAATATTTATACAGTAAACTGGATATAAAGTATCAATTTCTTCCACAGCTTAATGTGACTTATTTGAATGATGACAGAATAAATATTCAAATTTATTTCAACATTTTAGAATGCTAGTAAAAGACCAAATAGGTGAAATTTAATTATAGGTATATGAAAATAGGATTTGGAGACAATTCGGCTCAGTAACAAATGAAAAATACCAGATGGCAGATAAGACATTTGCTATTCTGTCTTCTATTATTGATTCTTTGTGGGAATTATCCCTTTCCACTCTTATTCCATGATTCAGATGGCACTGAATCCATCCCTCAGTATTGGAAAATGACCATGACTCAGGCCTGGCCCATTAGAACATTCCAACCCTTCAACCAGCATGTTTGGTTCAAGAACAGGCGTAGTGATAACTGAACTGGGATTTTTGATGGAATTGTAAATATACTGACCATCATGGTATCATGTGTTCAAAAACAAACATTCCAGGCCAAAAGTTCAATTTTCCATAACATTTGCTATGCTCTGCCATGAGCCGTATATTCTTTTATTTGAAGATGATACGCAGAGGGCTGCTCACCTAAAAAAGTGAAGAGTTCTTTAAGCCCATTTCTTAATAAAACCACTCCTTAGCCCTTTCAGATAGACATACATTACTCTAAGGGTAAAGGAAGAAAAGTGTTGGGCGATGTGGTACGTGTGTGTGTGAGAGAGAGAGAAAGGGAATTGGAACCAGACTGTCTGAGATCTCTCCCTGGTCGTTTCATTTATCTACAAAGCCATCATACGAGTGCACAGCCTACACAATCATATGTGATAATCCTATTTATAGAAAGCCAATAAACAGTCTTTTTCTTTGACAATATGTGAAGTTCTATGTGTTTAAGAAATGAGGCCCATTATAATGTTCTGCTAAGCAGCGTCTACTTAAGAAGCATCTTACCCTAGGTATGCAATGAGGTCCATAAAGACATGGCAGAATCCATGAAATTGGAGTTTTGTATTTTTCAGGAGTTTTGTCTTTACATTGAGTTAGGTCAGATTTTGGAGCAAAGCTTCTCTTTTCTCCTTCCCCTAACTCTCACTCCTGGCCACCTATGCAAGAGGAGGAGGGTAGCAAAATAAATAATCTTTGTCTAGAGAAAATTTCTAGAGAGTGAGGCAAAGAGCAAAGTGCTATCATAGTTACTTTGGGAAGATTCATAGGTTGGATGCTATTCATATTTATAGATCTGAAAAAGAAGCTACTGAGAACCAGAGTGAAGGGAGATTTAGGGACCTATTTATCTGACATGTTAGCAACTCCAAGTTTAGAGAGGATATCTGAAGATTTAAAATAAGTAGCTATTAAGCTTTAGTACATCACAGCTTACAGGCCATTGTGATTTGATCAGTCATCTGAATGACTTGCTTGCCCCAGGAGGACACAAAGGTGGGAAAGAGAAAAAGCATTCCCATTTGCCTGATAAACTCTATCTCCTCTCATTCTTAATCTAATTCCCTGAGAATATTATCTGCCTTTCTTAAAACTCCAAAATCCAAATGTCAGTCCTCCTTCCATCAAAATACTACCCCATTGGAATTTTCAGGTCTCTCTCTATTTTAATAAACGAAGAAAGAAAACATCTGAGGTTACTCTTCTTAATTTTGGGTTAAGGAACCCCAAAGATGTTCATCTTAGCAGCTTTCCCATCACTGTGGATGTGTCATATCCGTAATAAAGATTCGATAAATGTGTGACAGATGAAGGAAAACACTTTCCATTTGGTGACACAATCTCTTGCACCACCAATGAGTTCTTGAAACGTTTTAACAATCATCACCATTTTCCTTATTTTTACAGCCTTAATACATTTACTTCATCAAAAAGCTAGCTAACTTTGGGGACTCTAGGCCCCAATACGTTAGAGAACAGGAATGATCATCTCCGCTAGATATAGAAGGGACTCAGAAACAGGGGTTTGCAGTTACAAATGAATACAAGCTTCTTGGTGTTGAAATGCATTTACAGTTGGCAAATCATTGCTTCTTCTTTTTAGAATAAAATTTTCTTTAAAAGACTCAAAAAGCTTCTTGACATCAACTAGCTTGTAAAAAACACTATTTTGATTATTTAAATTTAAATGAATCAAAAACACATGGGTTAAATTTCCCTTAAAATATATACGGTTTATAAAATGAGAGGAAAAGTTGCTTGGCAAAAAGCAGCTTGGCTTTTACTGAACCCAAAACTTTTCAAAAATAGTTTAAGCTGCTTGATGAGCCCAAACCATGCTTATTTAAAATATGGTTTTAAAAAAATGAAAGCCAAAAAGATATTTAATAAAAATACTCAGATTATAACTTTTCATAAGATATTTTTAATGAACAGTTTGAGAGGGTTCAAATAATTCACTTAATGGATTCCACAGACCTATAAGATTCTTTGAAATTGACTCAAGAAAATTACATTTGGCTTAATACCTTCAGACCTTTTCTTTTTGTGAGCCATAGATTGTCTTTAGCCTCTTTAAAAAGTGGCAACATGCATTAATATTGGAAACATTCCCAGACAAACTTGACACTTTGTGAAACTGTTTGTAAGGCGCCCTTATGGTTTGTTGTCACTTTTCCAAAGCTGTTTGTTTTTCAAAGAAGACATTGAATTAATCCAAATTGCTTGGCTGATACCATTCAGTTCTCTTTCCTTTCCCACTGCTCCCTTTCTTATCCTATTCTTACCCCTAACCAGAAGTCTCTAAGAATATTTTTCTAGAAATATGCATGGTATTAATTCCCTAAATTCATTATAACTCTGGGTGAAAAAAAAAATGCCTATTTTCTACAGTCAGTATCATTATCAGTCATTCATTCATCTAAGCATAATTAATTAAATATATACTATTTTCAGCAACCCCCTCCAGTATTCTTGCCTAGAGAATTCCACGGACAGAGGAACCTGGTGGGCTACAGTCTATGGGATCACAATGCATTGGCCACGACTAAGCACATCAGCAGCATTTTCAGTGTTGGGCACATATCATTTCACCCATACTTAATTGCTCAAAGTAAGTCACCTAATCAGGTTTGACATCAACTTCCATAGGAAAGGGATATTTTGAAAGATAATATACCTACCATACCACATGGACACCCAATTGTGGTGTCAGAGTTAGAATCTGACCAAATGCATATCTTAGGTCTAGTCTCCAAAGGGCTTGCTAATTTATATTTTAAAACTACATCAAAACCTCCTTTCAGAGTTAAGTGAATGAAGTGCTATTGAGCTGGTTACTGGACACTTTTGTACAGGGAAAGATTGCTTCTTGAACAGCCGTTTTCCCCCTAGTATCTTAATTTCTCCCTAGCACAATGTTGTTGAATGAGATTTCTACTTGCCATCTACAGTATCCTATTAATTTTTTCCTTAAAAAGCTGAAATTTAATTAGAGTCAGCAATACCCTAGCCTAAAAAAATCTATTTTTCCAATGTTGCTAATTTAAATTTTCTCTTTGAGAATCATTATTATTTTTAGATACTTCTGTGAGGTTCTTTTTCTAAAGCAATGTGAAGTATTCTTTTTTTCCTCTTTTCCCATAACTCAACAAGTCCTAACTGATTATATTCATTTGCCTTGGAAAAAATTCATCTTTTGGATTAAACCAAGCATGGAAAACCATAGCCTCAAATGAATATTTTGGAAGATGGTTGTATAAACAAAAGAAAAAAGAGCTTGGGATTAGAAAAACAACATTTAACAACAATGTCAGCTAATTCAGGGCCACAGAAGAAATAAAGAGAATTAGTTTGTTCTTAGTGATGATAATAATGAAAATAGCTAACAATATATGCAACAGTAGTAATAAGAAAATAGCTAACTTTTCTTGTACACTTATTATGTGTCAACACTGGGTATATTATCTCAACTAATCCTCACATCAATAATATAACATAGGTACTATTATTATCTGTATTTTGCAAAAAAGAAAACAAAAGTTTTAAGAAGTCAAGAAATGCAACCAAGATCTCCAAGGTAATCCTCTACGTCTGAGTAGATCTAACTAACTCTAGAATTTAAAATTAATCATTGGGATAGCCCAGTGGTTCTCAAGAGCGGTTCCCAGAACAGCAGCAACTGACCTAGCAATCAGGAATTCCAGGGGTTGGTCCAGCAATATGTGTTTTAACGATACAAGCTTAAGTTTGACACACACTGCATTATCCTATGTGTCCTCCAACAATTTTCTTTTTAACCAAAAACTCTTTTTTTTTTTTTCACTTTTTAATTGAGATGCAGCATACATAAAGAGTATGAAGTATACTATTTCCTAATTTTGGAATGTCTATGAATTTTTGCTTGTTTGCTTATTATTACAGGTGTTATGTTTAGTGTTGGATTTCTTTAAAGAGTGTTGGATTATTTTTGATAGACTGTTGTTACTTGCATTTTATTTTGATCCCCATGAGACTTGTTTGTATGAATTTTTGGAGTGGATATAGAGCAACTGTTACTATAGGGATAGTTTAGCCCCACTACCAAAAATGTGACCCTTTGGGGATCTCTATTGAATGCTCCAGGTAACCAGTGAGGAATCTCTAGTTTGGCTGATAGGAACAATTTCAATCTTTGTGTCAATTCTGAATTCAGCTTATGGCCCTGTTGCCCTTTTCCTGACCTCAGAGAGTTTTACCTTATGTGTTCAGGTCTTAGTGTTCAGCAAAATCCCAAGGGAAATTTTGTGGAGATCTCTGAAACTCTTTTCTGCTTAGCTGCCTTCCCTTCGTAACTTTTTTCTGCTACTTCTAGCCACCTCAGAATCCCTGAATTCTGCTATGTTCTCTTTGACACCCTTCTTCCTGTTCTACAATTCAGAATGTGCCTCCAAGTATTGGTAAGCTGAGGTGATCATATCACTTAGTTTACTTGTTTCCCTTTTCTTGGGGTCCAGTGTCCTATACTTTCTGTTGTCCAATGTCTAAAAAGAATGTCTATTTTATAGATTATTCCATGTGCTTTACATGAAAAAGTAAATCTGGTACCTTTACTCCATCATGGCCTGTAGTGGGATTTTACTACATATTTTTAGAAAGGAATTGCCAAGTTGATGCCAATCTTCGTGTGTATATATATATATATGTAAAATCAAAGGATCTGGCATAGCCAATACAATTTTGAGAAAGAACAAAGTTTGACTTACACTACCTAATTTCAATATGGCCTATTAAAGCTATAATGTGGTATTAGACTAGACTATGTATGCCCAATGGAAGTGATATCACACTAAGAGGGTGAAAGTTGATTCCTGCAGAAAATATTCATATTCTTTTCATGCAAAAAGCACATATATACATTTAGAGTACATAAAAAGTATATACATAAATATATTTCAGGTAGTAAAAGTCCATGAGGGAGAGGGGCAATAAGAAATTAAAACAGTCTAGAAAGACTCTATTGAAGGGTAATAATAAAAAGAGGCTGAGAAATATTGAAACAGACATTTATATCAGTGGAACAGAAGAGAAAGTCCAGAATAGAATCACACATAGTGGTCAAATGAGTTTTAGTCAAGCCACCAGTTAAGAAAGTCTTGCTAAAAATTACTGATGTAACAACTAGATATTCAAAAGTGTGCAGGAAAATGAACCTCAACCTTTATCTTTATCCACTCACAAAAATTTCTCACAATGACTCATAGTTCAAAATGTAAAATCTAAAAACCAAAGCTTCTCTAAGGATATACTAAGGAATATCTCAGCAAACTTGGGGAAATATAATAAAAACAAGGATTTTTAAAGGACATAAAAGTACTAACTATAAAAGAAAATATTGATAAATTAAACACTTCATATCTTCAAAGACACACGATTAATAAAGCAGATAAACAAACCACAGACTGGGAAGAATGTCTGCAGCGTATATATCTTATACAGCAGCCATAGGCAGAATACACAAAGAAGACTTACAAAAATAACAATTAAAATAACGATTCTAAATGAGCAAAAGACTTTAATAACCATTTAATAAAATGGTGTATATATATTAATAAACCCAGGAAAAGATGGAAATCTCATGAGACACTCTTTTATCCTCACTAGAATTGTTAAAATGAAAATAATTGGTATCTAGTTATTTTATCAAATGTAGGCAAATGTCTGGAGCAACTAGGACTGCCCTACCCTGGTGGTGGAAGTGTGAAGTAGAATGGCCTCTTGGAACACTGTTTTTCATTTCCTTATAAAGTTAAACATACATTCATAATAGGATCCAGCAATTCCAATCAGATATCCCCCCAAGAACAATGAATACAAATGTTTATAGCAGAGGTTCTCAACTGAGGATAAATCTCCCCACTGCCCTCCTCACCACCCCAAATCAAGAAACATTTGGAAATGTCTGGAGACATTTTTGATTGCTACAGCTGGGGACTGCTACTAGTGACTAGTAAGTAGAAGCCAGGAACTCTGCTTAAAAACTTGCAGTATACAAGTCGATTGCCACAACCATGATTCTCCACCCCAAAAGTCAGTAATGCTGAGGCTAAGAAATCATCGTTTACACAAAAACTTGCAAATGAATGTTCAAAGTAGCCTCATTAATACTAGCCCTAACTGGCAAATCCCGAATATCTATCAACAAGTGACTGTATAAACAAATGGTGGTATATTCATACAATGGAATAGTAATTGGCAATATGATGAAGCAAGCTCCTGAAAAAGATGCAACAATATGAAACATTTCAAAAACATTTTGTGGTGAAAAAAGCAAGACGCAGAAGACTATAACTATTTGATTCTATGTAAACAAATGTCTAAGAAAGACAAGACAGAGAGCAGATCAGTGGTTTTTGGGAATTAGACATAGCAAGTGGCAACTGATTATGAAGAGGCCTGAGGGAGCTTTTTGGAATGATGGAAATATTCTATATCTTGATTGTACTGGTGAGGACATTGGAATATGCTTTTTTCAGAATTGTTGAAGTCTATGCTCAAAGTGAAGGCATCATGTTGTGTATTTATTTTCCCTCAATAAAGTTAGTTTAAAATAAAAAGTCTGTAGGAATAGTATAGTATCTGTAGAATAATTTGGAATAAATGGGTATCTGAAAAATATTGAGTCTTCTAATCCATGGGCATGGTTTATCTCTCTGTTTATTTGGTTCTTCTTTAATTTCTCTCAGCAATTTTTTGCGTAGAAGTTTTACACATCTTCATTAGATTTATTATTAGATATTTGATTTCTTATGATGCTATCATGAATGGTATTTTAAAATTTTCATTTTCCAATTGTTCATTGCTATGTCTGGTTGTTTTTAACTTACAAATCCCTGTAGAACTACTGATATGAGGGGGGAAAGCTTTAAACAGGGATAGCGGCACCACTCCTAAAACATGAATGGAGAGATCTGATTTTATTTATAGAAACTGGTTCTAGCAAATATAATGCATTGTATTTTCTATACTGTCTGCTAGGTTTCCAGCACACTAGCTACCAGAGTGGATCAGGCTAAAATGTATCACTTATATAGTGAGGTCCCCTCCCTTAGCTCATAACATTTTGTGTGGCAGCCATGGAGGTTCTCTGCTCATATCTGCCTTTAAGAAACAGCTTCCTGTTCATTTGCCAGGAATGCAGTTAGCAGACACAGGCTTTGGCATCCTCATTATTTTTTGAGCAGAGGCAATAGTCTTCCTGAGAAGTCCTCAGCCAGTGACTGGGCATGGCAAGGTTCTTGTGCTTGGCCATTCTGCCCAGTGGCACCTCCTCGAACCAGGTATCTATGCTCTGGACTCCCTACTAGAGTGGCCAAAACTTTGTTGGATTTCTATCATGATCAGGGGCTCTTGTTGCTGAATTTGGCTTCCCTGGGCTCTTTTTCTTGCACAGGTATCAGAACAGTATCTCAGTCTGAAGGCTTTCCCTGCCCATCAGATTCTTTCCTGCTTTAAATTGCATACATTTCCTCATCCACTCCCTTGGCCCCATAAGCCACTTGAACTACACTCCATTCCAGCATCTACTCCTCAGAGGATGTAACTGAACTGCAACTTCATAATACCTTTGAAGAAATTGAAATCTTTGCTTCAGTTTCCCTTGCTATCAGGCCCATCAAAATTTACATTCCTCTCACACTCAAGTAGGAAACGGCAACTCACTCCAGTATTCTTGCCTGGAAAACCCATTGGAAAAGGAACTTTTTGGGCTACAGTCCAAGGGGTCACACAGAGTTGGACACAGCTAAGCAACTGAACACCCAGGCACATGCACTGTCACTCTCAAGATGTGGCCTTTCTCTCCCTTCAAAGTAAGAACTTCTCTTTATCTTAAGAATTCACATCCAGCTTTGGCACGTCCTACTTCACTGCTGGAGGTTGGTTCCTCTGTGAGATTCTGCCTCTTTTTCTAGAAGAGTCTGAAGTGTCCTTATGCATGGATTATAAATCTCATCCAACAGATTTGTCTTACATATGGATCTAAAGAGCCTCTTGATGAAGGTGAAAGAGGAGAGTGAAGAAAATGGATTAAAACTCAGCATTTAAAAAAACTAAGATCATGGCATCTGGTCCTACCACTTCATGGCAAATAGATGGGAAAACAATGGAAACAGTGACAGACTTTATTTTCTTGGGCTCCAAAATCAATGTATATGGTGACTGCAGCCATGAAATTAAAAGATGCTTGCTCCTTGGAAGAAAAGTTATGACCAACGTAGACAGCATATTATAAAGCAGAGACATTGCTTTGCCAACAAAGGTCTGTATAGTCAAAGCTATGGTTTTTCCAGTAGCCACGTATGGATGTGAGAGTTGGATCATTAAGAAGGCTGAGTGCTGAAGAATTGATGCTTTTGAACTGTGGTATTGCAGAGGACTCCTGAGAGTCCCTTGGACTACAAGGAGATGAAACCAGCCAATCCTAAAGGAAATCAATCCTGAATATCCATTGGAAGGACTGATGCTGAAGCTGAAGCTCCAATACTTTGGCTACCTGATGAGAAGAGCCACTCATTAGAAAAGACCCTGATGCTGGAAAGATTGAAGGCAGGAGAAGAAGGGGATGACAGAGGATAAGATGGTTGGATGGCATCACTGACTCAAAGGACATGAGTTTGAGAAAGCTCTGGGAGATGGTGAAGGACAGGGAAGCCTGGTGTGCTGCAGTCCATGGGGTCGTAAAGAGTCGGACACCACTGAGCAACTGAACAAAAACGCGTCCTTAGCTCTCTTCCCAAAGACTACATTTTATTTTACCCATGAGTCCATTTACAGCTGCATAGGCCCCAAATTAGGCTTTCCTGGTGGCCAAGATGGTAAAAAAAAAATCTTCCTGCAATTCAGGAGACATGGGTTCAATCCCTGAATGGGAAAATCCCCTGGGGAAGGAAATGGCAATCTACTCCAGTATCCTTGCCGGAGAATCCCCAAGGACAGAGGAGCCTGGCGGGCTACAGTCCTTGGGGTCACAAAGAGTAGGACACAACTGAATGACTGACATTTTCTTTTTTTCTTTCAGGCCACAAATTAACATCCCTGCCCATCATGTTGCAAAACCACACTCTCATTGTTTTGAAACACTGTTAAGTTTTTGAACTCTTTGTAAGTCTTCTCTAAAAAAAAGTACTGCCAATTCTTTATTCTTGGTTTCAGTTGTAAGATTAAGAAAGGAAGAAAAAAAAATACAGAGTATTTTTCTTTTCAAAGTTCTTTAATGGAATATGTTGTTTGAAGGCTTTTGTCCAAGTCTCTGGGGTCTCTAGAGGTAAAGATTTCTGGATATCTCATCTCTCATTGGTTTTCTGAATATGCCCAAGACATAGAGTGGTTCTTATTTAGACTCTAATAACATTGCCATGCTCTCCTTCCATTCCTGTGTGGTCTTTTCAGGAAAGAGTAATTACCTTGTGGCTTCTCCATTACCATTCATTCATTCAACAAATATTTACTCAGTACCTACCGTGTGCCAGGCATTTTAATGCATATTTCATTTTATTACACAAAATAAAACTAAAGAGAAAAATTAAAGCAAAGCACAATCATCATGTGAATTTTAAAACCCGGAATAAAAGAGGCTTTTTGTTTTGTTTTATAGCAACAGGTCAAGGAAAGGTTGTATAAAATGGGTGGTTCAGTTCAGTTCAGTCGCTCAGTCATGTCCAACTCAGCTACCCCATGAACTGCAGCATGTCAGGACTCCCTATCCATTACCAACTCCCAGAGTTTACCCAAACTGATGTCTATTGAGCGGGTGATGCCATCCAACCATCTCATCCTCTGTCACCCCCTTCTCCTCCTGCCCTCAATCTTTCCCAGCATCAGAGTCTTTTCCAATGAGTCAACTCTTCGCATGAGGTGGCCAAAGTACTGGAGTTTCAGCTTCAACATCAGTCCTTCCAATGAACACCCAAGACTGATCTCCTTTAGGATGGACTGGTTGGATCTCCTTGCTGTCCAAGGGACTCTCAAGAGTCTTCTCCAAAACCACAGTTCAAAAGCATCAATTCTTCAGTGCTCAGCTTTCTTTATAGTCCAACTCTCACATCCATACATGACCACAGGAAAAACCATAGCCTTGACTAGATGGACCTTTTTTGACAAAGTAATGTCTCTGCTTTTTAATATGCTGTCTAAGTTGGTCATAACTTTCCTTCCAAAGAGTAAGTGTCTTTTAATTTCATGACTGCAGTCACCATCTGCAGTGATTTTGGAGCCCCCCAAAATAAAGTCAGCTACTGTTCCCACTGTTTCCCATCTATTTGCCATGAAGTGGTGGGACCGGATGCCATGATCTTTGTTTTCTGAATGTTGAGTTTTAAGCCAACTTTTTCACTCTCCTCTTTCACTTTCATCAAGAGGCTCTTTAGTTCTTCTTCACTTTCTGCCATAAGGGTGGTGTTATCTGCATATCTGAGGTTATTGATATTTTTCCTGGCAATCTTGATTCCAGCTTGTGCTTCCTCCAGCCCAGCGTTTCTCATGATGTCCTCTGCATATAAGTTAAATAAGCAGGGTGACAATATACAGCCTTGACGTACTCCTTTTCCTATTTGGAACCAGTCTGTTGTTCCATGTCCAGTTCTAACTGTTGCCTCCTGACCTGCATATAGGTTTCTCAAGAGTCAGGTCAGGTGGTCTGGTATTCCCATATCTTTCAGAATTTTCCACAGTTTATCTTGATCCACACAGTCAAAGGCTTTGGCATAGTCGATAAAGCAGAAATAGATATTTTTCTGGAGCTCTCTTGCTTTATCGATGATCCAGCGGATGTTGGCAATTTGATCTCTGGTTCCTCTGCCTTTTCTAAAACCAGCTTGAACACGTGGAAGTTCATGGTTCATGTATTGCTGAAGCTTGGCTTGGAGAATTTTGAGCATTACTTTACTAGCGTGTGAGATGAGTGCAATTGTGCAGTAGTTTGAGCATTCTTTGGCATTGCCTTTCTTTGGGATTGGAATGAAAACTGACCTTTCCCAGTCCTGTGACCACTGCTGAGTTTTCCAAATTTGCTGACATATTGAGTGCAGCACTTTCACAGCATCATCTTTCAGGATTTATAGGGAAAGACAGTAGAGTTGTTTACTTAATGCTTCTCAGTAGAAACATCTATGCCAAGCTGCATCTCAAACTTTACCTATCGAAAATAATTCTCCCCATATGCACACCCTAAACCTCTGTCTCTTAAAAAATACCCCATTTTAGCAAATGACAAATCCATTCTTTCAGTTGCTCAGGTAAAAATCCTTAGTCATTCTCCTCTCTTCTCTTTTATACTTCATATCTAGTCCATCAGGAAACCCCATGGACTAGACTCTACTTTCAAAAAATACCCAGACTCTAACCACTTACCATATTTCCCACAATACTCTGGTCCAAGCCACTGTCATTCCTCCCCGTGGTTACTGATACATCCTTCTAACTGACATTCTTGTTTCTGTTCCTGGCAATTAAAGTTTACTCTCAAGAGTACCTGAAGAGCTCCAGGGCTACTCCTCCACTGAAAATTCATTGCCTCTCCACCTCAGAGTAAAAACTGGGACCAAAGTCCATCCAGTGACTTTCACAGCCCTACATAATCTGCTCTCATTTTCTCTCTGACCTCTCTTATTCTCTTCTCTGCCCCCTCTTCACTCTCTTCTACCCAGATGATCTCCTTAGTCACTGAGCATATACCTGCCTCAGGGCCTTTGCCCTAACTAATCCCTCTGCCTGGACTGCTCTGCCTCCAAAGATCCACCTGGTTTTCTCCTTAAATTTCAGATTTTACTCAAATTTTGCCTTTCTGATGAGGCCTTCTCTAGCCATTCTATCTAAATTTTCACACCTCCTCAACCGTTTTCCCACAAAAGATATATCCAATCCCCATTTCTCTTTCAGTTTTTTCATTAGCACTGATATCTATCTAAATTTATATATTTTACTAATTTATCTCATTTACTTATGAAAGATTGCAAGCTCCACATAGCATGAATTTTTATGTTTGTTCAGTCTTATATCCTTAGCATCTAGAACAGTTTTTAATACATAGTTGGCACTCAAAAAAATTAGTCATGTGAATGAATCTTTACATAATATAAGCAAAATTCCAGAACAGAATGTATTTTGTTCTTTCTATACTGAAAGTTCAAAGTCATCTCTTTTTTTAAAACAAAATCAATGCTTGTAAAGCTTATACGCCTAGCATCTTTATTTACATATATATTTTTAAAGGGATCACTTAAACCATATTTATACAAACTATATTTATACTAAATATAGTGTACTATATGTAGAAGTCCTACTTCCAAAGGTCTCTATAGAAGGAGATTCCACAACTCTCTCAGTAACTCTACTATATAATTCTCATTATCATAATCTTTTTATTCCAGCCCATCTGCTACAGTCTGAATATTTGTGTCCTGTTGACATTCACATGTTGAAACTCTAATGCCCAATGTGATGGAATTAGGAGGTTGAACCTTTGAAGGTACTTAGGTCATGAGAGGGGAGCCCTCCTGAATGGGATTAGTGCTTTAATTAAAAAAAAAAGAAAGAAAGATCCCACAGAATGCCCTTGCCTCCTTGTGTCATGTGAGGAAGCAAAAGAAACCTATAACCTGGAAGAGGGTCCTCACTCACCTATGCTGGCACCTTGATCTCAGACTTTCAGCCTCCAGAACTGTGAAAAATAATTTATGTTTTGGACTTCCCTAGTGGTCCAGTGGCTAAGAATTATCTGCCAATTTAGGGGACACAGGTTCAATCCCTGGTCTGGGAAGATCCCACAAGCTGAGGAGCAACTAAGCGTGCACACAACTGCTGAGACAGGCTCCTTCAGAGCCCACAAGCTGCAACTACTGAGCCGGCATGCACTAGAGCCCGCGCTCTGCAAGCAGGAAGCCACTGCAGCGAGGAGCCTGTGCCCCGCAGCATGGAGTAGCTCCTGCTCACCGCAACTAGAGAAAGCCACACGGCAATGAAGACCCAGGGCAGGACTCCCCCCAACACACAAAAATACATATATATATATAAATCTAAAAAAAAATTATGTTTTTATAAGCTACCCAGCCTGTGGCACTTTATTATAGCAAGTGGAATGGACTAAGACACTATTCTAAGACTTTTAGGCCAGTGTTTTGGCCTATTTCTTTGTGTCTGCTTTAGTTAAAATGGGTAGAATTGGCACCTTTTGTAAATTAATCTCTTCTCCAAATTGAATCATTCTAGTTATCCTAACTCTTCCTCCGAGTTTGGATTCACCAGCTCCCTAGCCAACAATTCTGTGGCTCTTCTGTCAATTGTGCTCAAGACTGGTATTCTTTTAGTGAGAATTTCTCTCTTGGGCACAAGTTTTGATAACTGTTTAAAGCCACTTCATTGAGACAAATGGAGAAATACACACACATCTGTTCTTATCTGCCACCACAAATTGGTCACATAATTAACAGAATGCACAGAGTTTGCTTTATATCAGTTTAGGATAATATCATAAAACAGCTCCATCGACACCACCACGATACTTGTTCAGGCCCCCAGCTTCACCTGATCTGACTTCTGCAGTAGCTACAAGTAGTTTCCTTGTCTCATCATTAACCCTTCAAGATCTCTTCCACACTGACCACCATTACCTCAGAGAAAAATCTAGATTCTCAGGATGACACAGAAGGCCTTTCTTAATCTGGTCTCTATCTCCTTGTCCAGCTTGACTCATCACCTTATCCTCTCAGGCCTTGTACTTTAGATTCTGCTTACTGAACTAACTAGAGCTTCATGAGTACACCACACCCTTACAATTGCTTGTTTCTGTTTATGATGTTTTTTTTTGCCTAACTATCTTCTTCCAACCTATCTGCTTGTCTACAGATCTTGGTAGGGGGTGGGGGAGGGTCTTGGAAGGGACTTAATATAGAATATCTTTCTTCCCTATTTCAGTTCTGAATAAATTGAAAAGTAAAGCGAAAGATAAAGGGGTTGGGAGATCAAAATAGCATATCAATTACTCTTGGAGCTCAGACTAGAGGTCACGGCTTCTAGGTCTATGAACTCAGTGAGGATGCTCATAAAGAACGCCAGAGTTTGACAGCTCACTAGCCCACTGCAGCAGCATTGGGTGGAACTTAGCCTTGCCTGGTGGTTCAGGGAGAGCCTTCTCCAGTAACTGAGGGGGACCTGGAGAACTACTATAACCTGTGTGCCCTACAGGAGTGGATCTCAGCAGGAAGAAGGGTGAAACTGGCCCTGGTAAATCCAGTGATGGTTTGTAAACTTTCCATTTAGATAGGTCATTTCCCTCTCACGAGGACAGAGTAAGTAAAGAGGCAGAGCGAGGCCAGGAATGTGCTTTGAAACATCCTTTCACATGGACACCAGGAGTGGGAGAAAGGCAGTCCTGTATAACAGTTTTCAGGCCTCACTTCAGTTCTTGCTCCTATGTGCATCCTCCTCTAGCTTTTAGTTAGAGATTCAGAGGCTCTTTTCCCTTGCCAATGGTTCACAAATAGGGGTAATTTTTTACCCCAGAGGAATTTTGACAATGTTTAGAGACATTTTTGAATGTCTCAGTTGGGAGTAGGTATGCTACTGGTATCTAGTCAGTAGTGGGCTGCTGCTAAACATTCTACAATGCACAGAAGAGTTCCCCCAATAAATAATTATCTGACTCAAACACTCAATAGTGCCAAGGCTGAGAAACCTTGCCCTAGGCATACATTGCCCCTAGTTTGTGCTCGCCCACCTTACCTCTGCAGAGTCTCCCAAAGCAGGCACTGTGCGTTTTAATTTTGGATTTCCAGTACTTAGACTAGGTGAAAAATAAACTTTTGTTGAAAGACTTAATGAATAAATGAGTCAGGCCATAAAAATTAAAACTACAAGGAAATAGTCAACCAAATTTCTAAATGATAGAGAGACCGGTTATATCCTACGGCTGTGAATCTGAAGGTGGGATGTATGGTGTCTGTGATTTTCTAAAATTCCATGTAAAGTTCATATCGGCATTTTTCTGAGTAGAGAACCAAGATTTTATCAGATTCCCTAAAGAAGGCTATTGCTCCAATAATGTTAGCAATCACATTTAACACACTAGTTAAAAATTACACCTTGATAATTAGTGTGTCAGCCCTCTTTCCAGGAAACTTCTGGCTGTACCTGTCTGCTATAAAAGGATTACCTTGTGGGTCTGACTCATTATTCCAAAACTTAAGAACCACAAGTGCTTGTTTTCATGCCCAGAGGCTCCCGCCTTTGACTTTTTCATTGTTCTGCTATTGTTCATGACCCTTAGGTCACATTTACTGAATTGACACATAAAAGTGAAAGTGAAGGTTGCTCCCTCATGTCCGACTCTTTGCGATCCTGTGGACTGTCCATGGAATTCTCCATGGCCAGAATATTGGAGTGGGTAGCCTTTCTGACACATAGGTAGCCCTCAAATATTGTATTCTTGAGTGTTTCCTTAATCTCATTCCAGTTTGATTGTATTTCTAATTATGCATTGAATTTACCAAGACTACATTAAAATTTAATAGGGAGATTACAAATTATCTATTCAATGCCATTATTTTACAGATGACAAAATGAAGGCCCCAAAGAAATAGGTCAGTTGTTCAATACCAGAGAAAACTCCAAGGATCAAAAAGAGATCTCCTGTTTCCTGGTTTAACCTGCTTTTTAGCAAAGAAACGGATGTTTTAACTATCATGACATTCTACCCACTAGTGAGCCTGTCTTGCTTCTTAAGCAGTTTTAGCTCCTGTACGTTATAGAAACTGCCTTCCATTTCCTGAGACCTGATCACAGCAAAGGAGAAAGAAAAAATAAATGAAAGACAGACAGTACAAGGACTGAGTACTAATTACTGACCTTGAAGAAGTTCCTCGTACATTACATCTTAACACAGAGTTCTTAGACAATAAGGGCTTCTGAGGATGATCTTTTTTTCTTAGGTGAAAAAAGAACCAGCACCAGACCACTGTAGGTCCCCAGGGCTGATAATGTATGTATCGGGTCTCACTTGGACAGGTCTAACGAGCTGGGGTCTTCTCTCATGAATTCCAGAGAACAGGAAAGTTGTGCATTTTCATTCGAGGCCAAAATGATCACTAGGTAAGCAAATTGGCCTCAGGGGAGCAGAATCTCATCTCCCAGGAAAGGGCATGTGTCCACACATCACCTACTTTTAACCTGTTACTAACCCTGCAATTCAGAAACTGCTGCTCTGCCCTATTACAGGCATGAGGAGATGTCTCTTAAAAACTGGCTGCTTTTTATCATTTTGGCCACCTAGTAGCCATGTTATCTTCACCTAAATGCTTTCCATTTCTAAGCCTTGTTTTCCTCTTTTGTAAAAAAGATAATAATGACAGCAACTACTTTATAAGTCACTTAACTATTGCAGAGAACCCAGTAAGCTCATACTAAATGTTAGCTATTTACATTTGAATATTTTTAATGGTATTGTTTTGGAGGGTAGCAATATTCTAGTTAACCATTATATTTTTTCATTTTTTTAAGAAGTTAATAAACTCGGTTTGAAAACTGAGCTTTCTCTTTCAATGACTTTGGTAAAAAACCTTCTTGACATTTCTGATGAGAACTTTGCTACTAAGCAAGAGGAGAAGTACAGTGTTTAATTTCATGCTGGCAATTTACTAGTCAAAATTGCTGTATAATTACCCGATTTTCCAATTAACCTGTACAAAGATTCAATACCTGGAGGAGATACACTTGACTAATTAAATTTATGTTTAGTTTTACAAGTTACTTTCAGCATTTAATTTTATTGATTCACCAAAGTTGTGCAGAGTAACTGATGTGGGGGTGTGGTGCTGACTGTGCAGAGAAATCTGTGTAAGGAGAAGAAAATAAAAGTACAAATGAGCATAAATGTTTTAATTGATTTGACTAGTTGTTAGAAACAAAAATAAACCTTTCCAGTTAAGGCTTTACAAATAATTCGTTCTGGTTTGGTTCTTACAGGGTGTGTGTATATGTGTTTACATCCTATATTTTGAATTATGGGAGAGTTTGTATGAAAAATTAGAGAAAAAGGCACTGGATTTTTTTTTTTCTTTCAGACTCTGGAAACATGGTTATATTTAATGTATTCTTGGGTTCCTGGCTTTATGTAGATATTTTTTCATGTTTTATTTCTTATTTTTCTCCTTTCAATCTCAATACCCACTCCATTCACCAAGAGACATTCTAATTTGCTTAATATAGTATTTGATATGCACATATCTTTGAAAACTGCATATATGTGCATCACTTTTGTCACTAACAGTATGTTTATGACATCTATCCGTGTTGCTCTGTGTATGTCTAGGGTATGATTCTAACTGCTATATGGTATTCCGAATATTCATTGGTTACGTTTTATTTATGTATTCCCCTAGTAGTTGCACCAGGGTTGTCCCCACTCTTTTTATATACCACCCAGTGCACCCCACTCAAGTACTCTTGCCTGGAAAATCCCAGGGACAGAGGAGCCTGGTAGGCTGCAATCCATGGGGTCGCAAAGAATCGGACACGACAGAGGGACTTCACTTTCACTTTTCACTTTCCTGTGTTGGAGAAGGAAATGGTAACCCACTCCAGTGTTCTTGCCTGGAGAATCCCAGGGACGGGGGAGCCTGGTGGACTGCCGTCTATGGGGTCGCACAGAGTCAGACACGACTGAAGCGACGCAGCAGCAGCAGCAGCAGCAGTATGTAACTATTTATGGATCTGTGAGAATAGTTTGTGGGGTATAAATGAAGGAACAGGATTTATAGGAAACTGAATAGATCGAGCTATATCTACCTGTATACTTTTTTAAACATAAGTAGTGACAGACTGCTCTCCAGAATGGCTCTTCCTGTTTCCAACCCTACTTCCAGTTTACCCTTTTCCTGTTTCCACCTAGATTTTACTTGATATTATCTTTCTTCTAACTTTTGCCTCTCAAATCAGTAAAATATGATATTAAACAGTTATTTAAATTTTCTATTTGTTTCTGCTTACTGGTGAGGTTGAGCATCTTTTCATACACACTTTTCATACAAATAGCTAATGCTATCTGGATTTTTCATTTTGTGAATCATTTCTATAGCCATGGTCCTTTTTATCCCCTGCATTTTTTGGTTTGTAGTTACTAGAGACGTTCTTTGTTTATTCTAGTTTTAGAGCTAGCACATATTTTCTTCCAGTGACCTGTTAGCTTTGTCTATAGTACCCTTCACTAAACAGAAATTCTTAAATTTTATACAGTTATAGTCATCAGTTTTGGGCAGCATCATTTGTACTTCATCCAAGAAGCCATTCCTTAGGATGGAGTTAGAAAATTTTCCTTCACATTCTATATTTTAGCTTTATAGTTTAACCTTGCACTTTTTGGTTTTGCACTTATTTGGAGTTATCTTTGTGTATACTTTGTGTGCAGTTACTTTGTATAAAGTAAAAAGCTACTTTATTCTTCTTCACATGGTAAACCAGCAGAGCCAGAATAATATGTTAAAATTTTCTTTTTCTGTACTGCTTTATAATGCTTCCTCAGTCATAAACTAGGTTTCATATACCTATCGGTCTGTTTATAAGCTCTCTGTTCAATCATATTGGTCTCTTTGTCTATTCTTATACCAATACCACATTGCTTTTATTGCTAAGGTTGGAAGTGTATCTTAAAGTCTAAGCTGTCATCCAGCTTTGCTATTCTATTTAAAAATTTACCTAGTAATTTGGAGACTTTTATTCTTCCATATAAATCTTAAAATCTGAAAACATTCTGCTGGAATTTCACTAACATTTTTAGGTCAATATTAAGAGAAAAATGTTATGTTGTTATTTTATCTGTTTACTCAGATTCTCTTCTTGCATTCTTACTAGAGCTTTAAAACTTTCCATGAGTTCTTGTGTATTATATAGTTAACTTCGTGTCTAGACACCACAGTTTTTATTGTTACCATAAATGGTATCTCCTTTCTAGTAATATTTTTAGCTAATTATTGCTGGTTGAAGTTTTTAAGCTGATTTTGTTTGACAAATTTGCTGAACTCTCACAACACTTTTAATATTTCAATATTTTGTCTGGTGACTCCTTTGAAATTTTTTAATATAGATCTGAAAAATGGCAGTTATTTGTTCCTTTCTAATCCTATATCTATTATGTTATTTTTGAGTACTACTGTATGGCCAGAACTCCTGTTATATCACATTATGATTGCAGCCAACCTTCAAAGTTTCTCTGTAAAGTATGATGTTGGGTATAAAGGTTAGCAAATATAAAGTGGATGTAAAGTAGCTAGTAGATATAAAGCTTATCTTTATATCTAGAGAAAACTTATACTTCTAAGGAAAGTTTTTAAAAATAGTCCTTAACAAATTATTTTTCCAGCAATTTGAACAACAAAATTTTTTTCTAGTCCCTTAATATGTAGATTTTACGTTAAACCACCTTTGTATTCTCAAAACAAAAACTTCTTGATCATATTTCTGGTTTTAAAAATACACTGTTTCTATTAGCAAATAACTGTGCTTAGAATTTTCTCGTCTTATGTTTATATTGCTTCTTACACTGTTCTCATCTGGGTTTGAAATCAAGATCTTACTAGCATGGTAAATTTACTTAGGCTGCTTTCCCTCTTTTTCTATTTTTCTGGAATAACTCATATAAAACTCTACTATAATTCAGTAAAACTTTAATAATTCAGTAAAACTCTACTATAAAATTGCACAAATGCTTTGATTACCATAAAAGTTTAATCATATTACTCTATTAAACTTTCCTATTTCTTCTTGGGCCAATTATACATTTCATGTTTTTCTCAAAATTTATATAATAAAAATATCAAATCAATATGTGTATATCTGAAACTAATATAATATTTTAAGTCAACTATACTCAACAAAATAATATTAAATAGAAATAAAAGAATATGCATTTTTTAATAGGCATAAGTTTCTATACATATCTATTAGTTCAAATATATTAGCTGTTTAAATATTGTAAGTTGTTTCTTATTTTTGACTCTTGAAGGATCAGTTGCTGAGTTATGTCTTAAAAACTCTTCACGTGTAGTACTACTTTCAATGGTTTGAAATTTGCCTGATAGGTATTATTCTAATCTTTCATTTTCAACTTTTTTGGATTTTTTCATTTAAAATTTCTTTCTTCTTAAGAACATGCTGCTCAGTTTTGTTCTCTTTTTGAATCTGAACATTTACTGGTGAGTTTACCCATATTGATCTTAATTATATCACCCAGTCGTGTTCAACTCTTTGTGACCCCATGGATTATAGCGTGCCAGGCTCCTCTGTCCATGGAATTCTTCAGGCAGGAATACTGGAGTGGGTTGCCATTGCCTTCCCCAGGGCATCTTCCAGGCCCAGGGATCAAACCCGAGTCTCCTACACTGCAGGCAGGTTCTTTACCATCTGAGCCACCAGGGAAGCCTCATTATTATTTACTAGGACTGAAATGGCAAACCACTCCAATATTCTGCTGGAAAATGCCATTGACAGAGTTGCCTAGAGGGCTGTGGTCCATGGGAATCACAAGAGTTGAACATGACTTAGTGACTAAATCATCACCATTTCTAAAATACAATTTTGTGTTTTCTTTATCATTGTTTTTGTGTTTTATTTGGTATTTATTTTGTGTTTTATTTGTCTTATCTTTATTTCCTATGGTATCAGGTAGCTCTTGCTCCTTGTTTTACATATTCTCACCCCACATTTTATTCCAGTCTTTCTTGAAGTGATCAGCTTTACAGGGGTGTGTCCTAACAGTGCCCTGACTCAGCTGCATCTTCTAACTCTTCCTTCTTGCTTTCTGCCCCAAGGCTTATCTGATACAGCAGCATGGCATGGTCTGTTTATTCATGGGCAGACCGAAAGTGTCACTTTGCAGCTCATGGGCACTACACTCTCTTCTTTCAGTCCTTGGGGAGCCAGACAATTGCTAGGAACATTTTCCACAGCTTCTTAAAATGTCCCATGAGAACCACTCTTTCTCTGTCCGCAGCTCCATAATGCATTTTGGCTTTTCCTCCCTTCTTTCTATTTTGCTCCTCCTGTCCCCCACTCCTACTCAGTGCAATCCTTTTCCCAAATAAACTATCTGCATATAAGCCCTTGTGTCAGATTCTGCTTTCTCAGGGATACCTAGCCTAAGACTCCTAACTTGCTTAGAAATATGGAATTTTCTTCAGCTAGTTTGAAAGTTATGTACTATAGTGTTTTATTTTTCATTGATACTTAATTTATTAAAATGAATGTTTTCCTCATTAATTTCATGAGCTAATAATATCTATAACTGCCACTCTCTCATTTACAAAACACAGATTTAGTTCAGCATATGTGCACTTTTCTCTGTTTGCTCTGCTTCTGGTGATTTTGGTATTACATAGGATTTGTCTGGAATTATTATAGACGTATCTTGTTTTGCTTCCTGATTCTTGCATTTTCTCTTTTCTTTTTTGGGGCCACATTGTGCAGCATGTGGGACCAGGGGTTGAACCCATGCCCCCTACACTGGAAGCATAGAGTCTTAACCACTGGACCACCAGGAAGTCCTCTGATTCTTTCTTTTCAGTATGAAGTCAGACTTGACTCCCTATAAAGCTATAGAATCCCGCAATATCGATTTCTCTTCCTCTGTAAATATTTTTCCAAAAGTGTATTTAATGAGAGTCTTCTGTTATATATTTTCTTAGTTTTACATCATTGAGAATATAAAACCTGAAGTTCAGAGATCTTTTTAACACTTTGTGTTAACCAGTAACACAAATATTACTCTATTATCTTATCCATCTAAGGTTGTTGTTGAGAAGTTATATAATAACAATAGCTACTACTTATAGAATGCTTATTATGTGCAAGGGAATGTTTTAAGCAATTTACATATATTAACTCTTTAATGTCAATGATAGCAATCTCATTCTTGTTCCATTATAGATATAATTCCCTGTCCCCATTCCTTATCCCCATTTGGAAAGTTTGTAGAATTTTTCATTTTTGGCTAATGGTCTTAAAGTGTTAGTATATTGCTCCCAGGTTTGATTTTTGATTTCTGTTTTCATCTACTCAATTTACCAATCCGTGATTTTTTAAAATCTAAGGTATTATATACTTCCTTAGTTCTGAAAAATTCTAGTTTATCATTTCTTCAAATATCTTTCCTCCATTTATTTGGTTTTGGCTTTTGCTTTTTCTCCAGTATTATTAATATATAATTGACATTGTGTAAGCTTAAGGTGTACAATGTGATGATTTGATGCACTCATATATTGTGAAATGATTTACCACAGTAAGTTAGTTAATATATATCCATCACCATTTTTTTTCCTTTTTTTTGGTGAGAACATTTAAGATCTACTCTCTTAACAACTTTCAAATATATAATACAGTGTTATAAACTATAGTCACCAGGCTGTACATTAGATGATTAGAACTTATTCATAACTGGATGTTTGTGCCCTTTGACCACCATCTCCCTCTTTCCCTCATTACTCTAGCATGTAGTCCCCACTCTACTCTTTGTTGGTATGAATACAACTTTTTTAGATTTCATGTATATAATTGAGTGAAAAAAAAGTGAAGTCGCTCAGTCGTGTCCAACTCTTTGTGACCCCATGGACACCAGGCTCCTCCGTCCATGGTATTTTTCAGGCAAGAGTACTGGAGTGGGTTGCCGTTTCCTTCTCTAGGGAACTTCCCGACCCAGGGATCGAATCCAGGTCTCCCACATTGTAGACAGACGCTTTCTGTCTGAGCCACCACTTGATCTTAGCCAAAAAAGTCATACATAATTTGTCTTTCTCTGACTTATTTTACTTGGCATCCATGTTATCAAATGGCAAAATTTTCTTCCTCCCTTTATTTGTTCCCTGTTCCCAAGACTCCTGTTACATAGATCTCAACTTTTTAAACAAATTTCTATCTTCTGTATCTTATGCCTTTGCTTTATACTTTCCTGCCTGTGCTTCCCGGGAGAGTTCTCTATCCGATCTTCCAGTTCACTAATTCATCTTCAAGTGTATTGAGCTCTTTATTTTAACCCATACGTTCTGATGTCCAAGTTTCTTCCACTGATTCATTCTTATAAAGATCTGTGTGTGTTTTGTGTTCCTAATAATCTCCCTTAATTTCTTCGAAGATTTTTATTTGGCTTCATTTTTTTTCTTCTTCTCTCTAGTGCGTTAGTTGTACTATATCTAGTGCCAGTTGCTCAGTTTCTCTTCTTTTGAGGCTTGCACCTCAAAAAATTACTACTTTAGCTGGCAACGTTTCCAAACTGAAGGAGCAAAAGCCTAGACCCTACCTAGAACCTCACAGAGTGTATTTGGCACCAGGAAGGAGATATTCCTCAAGGCAGGCCTATGGCGTTATGCCACCCTCCTATCACTCACTCTGCTTGCTCTCCTGACCATCAAGTAGGCAGACTGCTTTGAAATCTTCCTGTGCCTTGGCTTATGGAACTATTTTTTCCAAGAGCTGCCTCTCTGAATTGTAATCACCTATTCTATGGGAAATAGGAAGTGGAGAGGGAGGAAAGAATATCAACGTCCACCCTCAGCTGACTCTGATTCAGAGGACAGAATGGTCTTCTGCTTAGGCTACCATGCTCCTCTTACCTAGGCCTAACCTCCCTCTGTCTTCCCAGGAGTTTCTCACAGTTTGAATGTCAGGTTCTAGGATTCCTCAATCTTTTTCTTCTCCCTTGGCATCCTCAGGAGTGGGTCAGGGAACTTAGAGCTAGATCAATTTCCTGACCAGTAGCAGCCAAGTACTTTCTGGGAACTCCCAACTGTATCCTCATTTATTAAATGTGTCTAAGAAAACATTTCTCCCAGAAATATGTTCAGGCTGTCTTTTACCCAAGAAGTTTTACAGAAGTGACAGTTTTATGCCAAGGTGTTGAAGTTTCAGAAAGAATAGAGCCAGGGCAAGATGGTAGGCCTTGACAAGGCCTCAACCATGTGAATTGGCTTCCAGTACCTCTGCAGAGACTTTTCTTCATTTCCCCCTTTCTTTCCTTCTTTTCTCTTCTCTCCCTGACCCCCACATCTCTCTCCCTCCCTCCCTCTCTCTCCTTTTCAGCCACCCCCCACCCCCTGAATGTAAAATAATCATTTTTTATGATTATTTTGCCCAGCAACATGAATCCACAGAGTAGGACTCAGGTAAAAGCAGGTCTGCAGCAGGAAGTTTGGTGCAAAGAGAAACACTTTTGTCAGATGAGGGTGACTGATTTGACTCCAGAATTAAAGTGTTACAATATAAGTTCCCCAACAATAGGTGATTCTTATAAGGAGAGCATTATATGGTTCTTCTTTGCTCTTCTAATTATAATGTCCCCTCTGATTTCTACCCATTAATGTGTTTCTTGCCAGAAGCAAGCCAGATGATTGAGTAATGACAGCTGGATTAGTCACTCCAAATTACTTAACAGTTTATAAAAGAAAAATACCAGAAATCTGTAGTCAATTTTTATTTTCTCCCCAAGTGCTAAGTTGCATGGGGCTATCCAGAAAATGTTATTTTGTTTGCATTCTACATTTATGTAAATTTACAAGAATAAATGTTTCTAATGATATTATCTTCCCTCCTTTGTAAGTAGATAATTGACTGTTACACTTTCCAAAGAAGACATTTCACCAAATAAGGGCCTTTGCAAATGCAAATAGCACACACTCCTGAATAAAAAATAAATCTACCCCCAAAGAGAAAGTAACTGCTTCTCAGTAATGATAATGTTATTCATTTATCTCAGATTTTTTTCTTCAGATATTTTCAATTCATTCAATATAGAAAAAGGCTTTTAGAGTCAAGGTTTTTTTTTTGTTTTTGTTTTTGTTTTTGTTTTTACAGTTTTTGACATCTAAATTTATTTCATTATGGCCAAAACCTATTCTACCTATTAATCTGGCCTTCTAAGTATGTCATGGTCATTCTCTGCCTACTTTCTGTACCGCTATCACATCCTTTGGGCTTCCCTGGTGGTGCAGTGGTAAAGAATCCACCTCCCAATGCAGGAGATGCGAGGGACTCAGGTTTAATCTCTGGCTGGGGAAGAAATAACACAGGGAAAAAGACCCTGTCCCTGTCTAACATGACAATTCCTTAGGGAATGTTAGAGTGTGATACAGCTGTAGAGAGATGAACATAGTGGGTGTAGGAGTACCCAGGACAGGCATTTAATCTTGTCTTGGGGGGACTATGGAAAGATATTTGAAGAACAAATTGTCTATCGTTAAATCAGTATGATTATAGAGAGTTATTCAGGTGAAAAATGATTGGTAGATAGCATTAAGGGTAGAAGGAACTAAGATGAGCAAGAAAGAGTCAGAATATTTGGAGAGTTGCCTGCAATTCAGCGTGGCTGAGGCATTGAATGTGAGACAGAAAGAGGAGGGAGATAAGGCTGTAGAGGAAAGCTGTGTATAATATGAGCTGAAATTCATCTTGAAGGCAGCAGGGAAGTAAGTAGTATCTTTAAGCAAGGGCATAACAAATCAGATTATTGTCAGAGGCTTTATTTGTTTTTAAATTAAGATAGAATTGAAATATAAATGATATTAGTTTCAGGTATACAACATAGTGATTCAATATTTATATATATTGTGGAATAATCACTGCAAGTCTAATTAACATCCATCACCACACGTAGTTAGTTTCCTTTTAGAATGAGAACTTTTAAAATCTACTCTCTTAGTAACTTTCAAATATATAACATGGTATTATTAACTATAGGCACCATGCTGAATATTACACCCCCAGAAATTGTTTAGCTCATAACTAGAAGTTTGCACTTCTTGACTACCTTCACACATTTTGTAGCCCCTCTGGCAACCACCAATCTATTCTCTACGAGTTTGGCTTTTTAAAAAATTCAGATTCTACATATAAGAAAGGTTTGGTAGAAACCAACACAATAGTGAAAACAATTATCCTTCTATTAAAATTAAATAAATTTCAAAAAAAAAAAAAAGGTCAGATGAAATTTGTCTTTGTCGTATTTCACTTAGCATGATGCCCTCAGGGTTTACTCAAGGTTTGTAAATGGTCGGATTTCCTTTTTTATGGCTGAATAATATTACATTGTGTGTATATGATGTTATATAATTATATACTATACAATAATATAGTATATATATTTTTCCTTATTGATTTATCCATCAATGGACACTTAAGTTATTTCCATGTCTTATCTATTATAAACAATGCTGCAATGAACATGGAGGAGCAGATATCTTTCTGAGTTAGTGTTTTCATTTTCTTCAGGTAAGTTCCCAGAAGCAGAATGCTGAATCATATGGTAGTTCTATTTTTAATTTTTTGAGAAAATTCCGTACTGTTTTCCATAGTGGCTGTACCAATATATACTCCCACTGTTAGGGGAAGCACACTGATTGAAACCGCCCACCCTGGCCAGGCACCATAGTAACCATTTGCATGAGTTGTTTTATGACAGGAGATCCTGATAAGGAATATGGAACTAATAAGCCACCACCAACTGGAAGAGTTCTGGAAAGGTCTCAAGGAGACACCGCATGTCCGACCACTTCCCAGAATCCCTCTTGCTAGCATCCATCTTGGCTGAGCCATGCGTGTGCCACCAGGAAAGGCTCTGAATTAGAATGATTGGCCAAAGACCACCCGGAAACTAATCCCATCACCATAACACCCGAGGCCCTTTCCCAATAAAATCTCTTGGTTTTTCAGCACATGTGTCTCCTCGGACAATTCATTCCTGAGGGTTAGACAAGAGCCCAGTTTCGGGCCCTGGAAGGGGTCCGCCTTCCTGCAACACCACCAGTAGTGCACAAGTGCTCCCTTTTCTCCATATTCTCTCCTGTTTTAAATCTCTTAAAACGGATTAATTTTTTAAAAGATCACCTTGGCTACTCTGTGGACCATAGATTAAAGGGAGACACAAAGAGATGCAAGGAGACCAGTTCAGGAGGCAATTGTAATAATCCAAGAGAGAGATGAATGTGGATCAGACTATGGTGGTGGAGGAAAGTAGATGATTTTCCAAGATATTTGGAAGTGAATTTAACAGGATTTGGCTATTAAGTGAAATGAGGGTACAAAGCAAATATTGGTGTCACTAGTTTGGGGAACCTGGGAGGAAAAAGAGGAGAGCTAGAGAAGAGAAGAGCAGGACAGGCGCTGGATGAAGAGGCGGATGATGAAGGGTGGTCGGAAAAGGATGCCACACCTTGATGCTAATTAAACAAAAATGCTTGTACATATCACCAACCAGGCATGTAAGGAGGACCTTCCCAGGACCCTGAAATCACTCCACCATGGTGGCCATCTAGCCTGTTCATGTGATGTGATGGGTGTGGGGGCTAAATTCAAGCTGGAATGGGCCTAGGAGGAGTGCTATGGCTCAGTGTCGCTTGAGACACACAGATCAACCCAGCTGTGGTTACTACAGGCAGGACACAAAGCTGCTAAAAATAAGACTTTGGGGCTCTGTGCATTCTCTCCTAATTGAGCTTAGGATAGTGACAGTTGCTGCTGCTGCTGCTACGTCGCTTCAGTTGTGTCCGACTCTGTGTGACCCCATAACAACTACTTATTCCTAAATACACATCCACTAGTGGGGCTCCTGAGAGATGCAACTTGCCTCTACTTATTTGATGTTGCCAAACTTCCAATACTTCATTAAAAAAGGAAAGAGTTAAGTCTGAGAAGGTGAAAGTCAGTTTAGCATTAAAAGCATTATCTTCCGGAGCACAGAGTGATGATAAAGGACGCAGTGACTGCAGTGACGTAGCTACAAGCCAAGGAACACAAGCATTTTTGGCTACTACAAGAAGCCAGAGAGAAGCGTGAGGCAGATTCTCCCTCAGTGCCGTCGCTCAGTCGTATCTGACTCTTTGCGACCCCATAGACTGTGGCCCACCAGGCTCCTCTGTCCATGGGATTTTCCAGGCAAGAGTACTGGAGTGGACTGCCATTTCCTTCTCCAGGGAATCTTCCCAACCCAGGGCTCGAACCCAGGTCTCCCACATTGTAGACAGGTGTTTTACCATCTGAGCCACCAGGGAAGATTCTCCCTCAGAAGCCTCTACAGAAAATCAACCTTGCCCACACCTGGCTTTTAGACTTCCAGACCCCTAGACCAAGAATATAAACTTCTGTTGTTTTAAACACTCTCTAAAAAATGATCTTCCTTTTGAGGAGACTGAAATTGATATTTAATCTGTATATCTTGAGAAAGTTTCCTTTGCTGGAAGAACATTGAAAATATGTTCTTCATAGTTTTTCTTCCTAACAACTAAAAACAAAGACAGACTTACAGAATGTTTATGTTCATGTCAGCGATACTGAAAGGTTGCCCCGAAAGAAAATCGTGCCCACAGGAATGACAACTACATAGCTCAAGAAAAGCAACTGTGTACTTGATGGTTTGCAATGTGTTCAGTTCCTGGGTAGATCGGCAACTCAAAGTCCTTAGCTGTGCAAAGGGGTATTAGATCACCCACTGCCTCTCAACTCCCCCAACCAGGGCAGGATTCTTTTCTCTGGTATGTTCATAAGGACTCTGTTCAGTCTCGTTTTAAAGGTCTTAAGCTTAGAGGTTTTAATCATCTCTTTTAAAAGACTCTTCCCTCCTATCATAGGAAGTATGTCCTTAAGGGAAATTCACTGATACTTAACCCATATTTTACTTGTTATAATTTCCTATTGCCCTAATTAATACCTTTCTCTGAGCCTTTCCTTGTGACTCATTCAGCAGGTATCGTGTCTCCCTCTGCGGAGTTTTTACCGTTCAGATCCCTTGCATGCGGACAGTTATCCCGAGTCTGTAGTCAGCTTTAATAGTTAGGAAATGTTTAAGCCTGTAGCACTAATAAATCAGCTCAAGGTATAATTAGAGGCTTAACTCTGTGAAGAGAAGATGTAACCCATTTGTTAATAACATCACTTAGGTCTTTTGAAAACATTCTTGCCTAAAATAACTGAGTCAAATTAAGAATGAGCCTTTAACAAAATGTCAAAATGATGGCCTTCTAGGAGAGTATGAGCCCAGTCCCTTCACTCAAAGTACAGCTAAGAATGCTCTGTAGCTTTCTGCTAGTTATTCCAGAGGCAAGTTGACGTCTCCAAAGCTGATTAAAATTCATACGTAATTAATATTCACTGATGTGCTAGAAGTTGTTTAGTCCCCACATTACACTCATTGTATAGAGTACAAGGCTAAGAGATGTTAAGAAATGTGCCTAATGCCACACAGTTGGAAGTGACAGATTCAAGGTATAGACTCAGGTCTTTTGACTCCAAATCCTGAGCTCCTAAAGTGTCATTCACCTAACTGCAGGATGATAAGATGATTACTTAGTGGGCTTGAGTCTCTCCACCACACACAAGGCCTCAGCAAAATATCTGCTTTGTATCTTCTGTTGTGCCATAAAGTATATGGACACTAAGAACAAACATTTTCACAGGTGTGTAAGAGCCATGGAATTAATATTTTTCATCTTGTAGTAATCCATGTCTCCTTGCTCAACCTACTTCACATTGCTCATTTTGTATTCTTATAAGTATAGTCACTGACCCCTTTTATAGCCCAGGTGCTCCAAAAAGTTTTCCCAAAGAGTAGAAAGTGGCTAAGTTCAAAATCAAACACAAGTCTCTCTGACTCCAAAGCTCTTCCTTTATTTATTTGTTGGAAGTGAATGAAGGAAGCCCTAGTTTGCTTTCTTATTAGGAGTGTTGTGGGGAAAAAAACCAAAGAATGATTGCAACTTGTTTTCCAAAGTAAAATAGACCAGTGAAGAACCGAGAGTTTTGACCCATTCACTAAACCGGTTTTTCTGTTGTGTAAATCCTCCTCCTGTCACTGTCTTAAATATGCAATGCCATCTCTTATGTATTGTAATCTGTACAACTAGTTCTAATTCTATTGTTACTCAGATAAATTATGTTTAAAATTGAAGCCAGTAATTTTTAATGAAGAGATCACTCTGTATAATCAAATAATATTTCAAAAGAGCATGTAACCTGACAAACACTACCTCAGCCAGGGTGATCAAGGTCAACGTTAATGGTGATAAGTTATGTTGATAGCACGTTTGATGTCATGGGATGAAAATGGCACCTTATCACTGTGGTCTTGCTCTCAAAGGTGCTAATCCTAGTCTAATTATGAGAAAAACATTTAAAAAATCTCAAAAGAGGGACATTATTAAAATATTAACATAAATATGCTGCTGCTGCTGCTAAGTCGCTTCTGACTCTGTGCGACCCCATAGATGGCAGCCTACCAGGCTCCCCCGTCCCTGGGATTCCCCAGGCAAGAACACTGGAGTGGGTTGCCATTTCCTTCTCCAATGCATGAAAGTGAAAAGTGAAAGTGAAGTCGCTCAGTCATGTCCAACTCTTAGCAACCCCATGGACTGCAGCCCACCAGGTTCCTCCGTCCATGGGGTTTTCCAGGCAAGAGTGCTGGAGTGAGGTGCCATTGCCTTCTCCGAACGTAAATATAGATATAGCCAAAACCAAAAAACTAAGCACTCCTCAAAATTATCAAGGTCATCAAACACTTAGAAAGTCTAAGTAGTTGTCCCTGCCAAAGAGGAGTCTAAGGAGACATGATGACTAAATACAACATCATATCCTGGACGGGATCTTGGAACAGAAGAAGAATAATAGGTAAGAACTAAGGAAATTTCAATAAAATATGGACTTTAATTAGCAATAAATGTATTACAATATCAATAATGTATTGATAAGGGTTCATTAATTATGACAACTATACCATACTAAGGTAAGATGTTAATGATAGGGGAAACTAGGTATGGGGTATATGAGACTCTCCTTAGTATCCTCATAATTTTTCTATAAATTTAAAATTGTTCTAAAAAAAGTTTACTTAAAACTAATACAAAAGAGCATGTACGTAGGTTCTTGCTTTGAACAAATTCCTTAAAATGTGTATTCTCCTTCTCTTGTCCTCGTGTTTTTTTAAAAATTCTAAGAACACAGAAAGAATAGCATCTTTTTTAATTCATAGGAAATAAGTTTATCATGGAAGTGTAATAAATTAGACTATTCCCATCCTTCTATCATGAACAGTAAAAGGAAAGTGAAAGTGAAAGTGAAGTTGCTCAGTCGTGTCTGACTCTTCGCAACCCCGTGGCCTATAGCCTACCAGGCTCCTCCGTCCATGGTATTCTCCAGGCAAGAATACTGGAGTGGGCTGCCATTTCCTTCTCCAGAGGATCTTCCCAACCCAGGGATCGAACCAGGGTCTCCTGCATTGCAGGCAGACATTTTAACCTCTGAGCCACCAGGGAAGCGAAATTCAGGGCCATTTTTCTTTAACTTTATTGCTAATTAATTATGATTCTAAAAAAATCATTTTTTCCATTTGTAAAACAGATAAAATTCTGCCATGTGGGAGGCTTATAAAATTTAATGAGATGAAATAAACAGTGCATGAAAAGAATTACTTTAAGCACTGAAACATACACATTACCATATATAAAATAAATAGCTAATGGGAAGTTGCTGTATGATGCAGGGATCTCAACTCAGTGCTCTGCCACAGTCTAGAGGGGTGGGATGGGCGAGAGGTGGGAGGGAGGCTCAGGAAGGAGGGGACACATGTATACTTATGGCGGATTCACTTAGTTGTATGGCGGAAACCGACACAACACTATAAAGCAATCACCCTCCGATTAAAAAAAAAATTATTACTTTAGTGCATTCTAATATCAGAGCTTTTAAAAATAAACAGTTTTCATCCATTTCTACAGCTGACCAGAAGATTTTACTTTGCTGTCAGCAAAGAAGCCTATAATGATTTTATTCCTTTGTTGGATTTTCTTCACACAAATGAGCATGCAGTTACACTGCTTAAATACCAGGACATGCTGACACAAGGATTGCATGGGCAATCCACACCCTGGCTCCTGCTCAGTTTTTAAAATCCAGGACACAGTGTAACCCAGCAAGGCACTGTTTCATGAATCAGCCCCTTGATGCGAGGGAAAAGTCCTTGGCAACCTGGCTGTGCTGTTCTAAGGTAAGAGAAGTGATTGCCTAGGGAGAAGATATCAAGGCCACCACATGTACACGCTTACTCTGCCCAGGAAATGGGGAATTTTGCTTTGCTTAGAATCAGCTCTAGAATTCAGAATTAAGCTAACTACAACTTACTTTTCTAATATCCTAAAAATGCGTGCTTTTCATAAGACCCTAGGTGCTGGCTTTCGTATTTGTGCTTGCTTTGCCTCTGCTCACCAGCCCTGTGCCCTTGAAGCTAATACACCATTGCTTGATCTCATCAGGTAATATGAGGTAGAGTGAGGCAATCAGCTGTTCAATTCAGCCACAGGCATGAGTGTGGAAACAACCCCATGTGTAATCAGAAGTCACAAGACAGTAAGGGCAACTGCAGGTTCTGAAAGGAGACCTGATTGGATCTATGCCAGAAACGAGGCAGCCTAGTTTCTGGGGTGGGGTATGGTCGTCAATTCTATGCTGTCTGTTGTTCTTAGGGTTTCTGCTACCACTGCCTGATTCAAGAGAATATCACCTGGTGGGACCAACCAACAAATTACCTCCAGTCTCTGGCCCACAGTAATTTGCAAGTGCACTTTTTGTCCCTCATGTAGGCCTGTGGAACTCACGCTGATAAAGACTCATGACTCATGGTAGCTACTGACAAGAATTTTATGGAAAATAAATTCACCCAGTTTTGTGGCTTAAGTTTTAGTATTACATGACTTGAAAGTTATAATACTGAATTCTCCAGCCTGCGTTTCTTTTCTCTTTAATACTGTTCTTACCCATCTTTCTCTAGAGACTCCTCTCTCTTCTCATCTCCAAGACTCCAAGTCTGTGAGTGAATCATGTACTCTTTTGTACTTTTTTGTGAACTGTATAGACAATGGACACCATTTCTGCTTTAAAAGTTTAGACTAAGTACTACAGAAATGATGACGCCAGAAAAGAATGTAATAAGCATGGAGAAAGTTGTAAAAGCTAATAAATTATATCAAATTCTTTCAGTCAAAGTCCCTTTGGCTATGATGACACTATTTGGCTTTCAGTTCTTATTTATAAGAATCAAGTTCAGAAGAAATAAAAGTGTTGACTGAGTTCCTATTTGTGGGTAATAGTTATTTTTCAGGAAATCTCATATGTATATTACCAAACTCAGTGGGCATTTCACAACACAGGAATCAACTCCTATGAACATACTGGGATACTCACATCCCTTCCCAGAATTTTCTGAATGCTAAGGAGTTATTCAATCAATATACAGAACAAAGAAGAATTTGACTTCAAATTTTATTTTTATCATTTGACTCATAAGAGCAACTAACCAGAATTTTATTAAATATAAATGTGATTCTGAAACAAATGCACAAGACTGCATGGCTTGGTTTCCAATTTCATTATCATATCTCTGCTCAGCAATGTTATGGGGACTCAAAGTTGGTCTAGGATTTTCTTCTTCACTTAGTCCTTAGATTCAGAGTGCCATTTAACAGAGGCTTATGTTCCATAAAGTCACCAGATAATGCAAAATATTTACAGTAAGAAAGTTTATTTTTTTCCTCTGGATATGGAACGCATAAACTAAGGACAACCTTGGGTTTAATGACTATGGAATCAGGGAACAAAGCAAAGAGAATGTTTTGAAGCTGAGACAGCTAGCTGAAACTTCCTCTCACAATTGTGACATGATAGAGTTACATCTGCCCAGGAGCCTAAACAATACCATCAATGGTCCAGGCGTTGTTGGTTTAAGGGTATACCAAAAAATTCTTACTTTACAATTTTCATTTTTCCAGCTGCCTTATGAACCCACATCTCTTGAATTCTATATTTTCAATCCCACTGCAACTCTCTTTATAACATGTGGATAATGTGTTTTATATTCCATTTGCCTGAAGGAAGTATCTATGTATATTCATTTCTGTTAGTTCACAATAGGACTCACCTTTTTTCCCCAATTACTTTCTAGTTTATTTTGGTCTGTTTTGTAGATCCAGTTACCTTAATAGCATATAAGAATAACTCACCACATTTCAAATTTGTATCTATATCATCAGTTGAATGGGTGTGATAAGCATAAATGAGGAAAATGGTGTTATAAAATCACAAAGAACCAGCATCTAGGATAAGCATTGCTTTGGTCCTCATCCTATATGTGTGAATGGGAGAATCAATATAGGATAATTACACTATCCTTAGTACTTTAATATACAACAGTAAGTGAGGGTGTATAGTTGAACACACCTATCTTGTGGTCAGTCATTATTGACTTGAGGTTTTAATTCAGAAGACATTTGTTTTGTTCTAAGTACAGTGTTTACAAAGCTTTAATAGATTGTCAGGAAAGCGCCCAGAGAGGAAAAATTGTATTATAATATTAATAAATATATTGGAATAAACATAGCCTCTGAAGTATTTTTACCTAAATTTTAAAGCGCTCCTAGAATCAAGAAATGGTGTTGGGATAACTGGATATGCATGTTTTTAAAAGAGAATGAAGTTAGACCCTTATTTTATCCCAGATACAAAAATTAACTCAAAATGGATCATAGACCTAAATTTTCATGACCTTGGATTAAACAATGGTTTCTAGATGAGACTCAAAAGCACAAGAGATAAAAGGAAAGAAAAAGATAAATTGGACTTCATTAAGATCAAAACCTTTTTAATGGTAACTATATGAGATGATATGCTAATAAACTTAACTGTGGTAATCATGTTACAATGTGTATATATATATATATATATAATCATCACTTTGTGCACCTTAAACATATACAGCTTTTATATTAAAATTTACAAATAAGGAAGATTTAAAACTTTTGGCTTCAGTGGAATCATCAAGAAAATGAAAAGACAATCCACAGAATGGGAGAAATTGCAGATCATATATCTAATAAGTGACTTTTCTCAGAATATAGAAAGAATTCATAAAAATAAAAAAGACAACTTAAAAAGCTTTTGGCAAAGTTCAACACCCATTTATGATAAAAAAAAAATCTCCAGAAAGTGGGCATAGAGGAAATATACCTCAATATAATAAAAGCTATATATGACAAGTCTACAGCTAACATTATACTCAGGGTATTGGAGAAACATTTCCTCCAAGATCCACTCTTGCCATTTTTATTCAACATAGTTTTGAAAGTCATAGCCATGCAATCAGAGAAGAAAAAGAAATAAATGGAGTCCAAATTGGAAAAGAAGACTGTCAATGTTTGCAGATGACACAATATTATACACAGACAATCCTAATGAGGCTATAAGGAAACTACTAGAGCTCATCCATGCATTTGGTTAAGTTGCAGGATACAAAATTAATACACAGAAATCTGTTGCACTACTATACATTAACAACAAAAGATAAGAAAGAGAAATTAAATAAACAATCTCATTTACCACCACATCAAAAAGAATAAATTATCTAGGAATAAACCTACCTAAGGAGACAAAAGACCTGTATTCTGAAAACTATAAGATGCTGATGAAAGAAATCAAAGATGAGACAAAGACATGGAAAGATATACCATGTTCTTAGATTGGAAGAATGAATATTGTCAAAATGACTATACAGCCCAAGGCAATGTACAGTTTCAATGCAATTCCTATCAAATTACCAACTGACATTTTTCATAGAACTAGAAGAAAAAAAATCTTAAAATTTGTATAGAGACACAAAAGACCCCAAAGAGTCAAAGCAATCTGGAGAAAGAAAAATGAAGTTGGAGGAATCAGATTCCCTGACTTCAGACTATACCACAAAGCCACAGTCATCAAAACGGTATGATGCCATCATAAAAAGAGAAATATAGATCAATGGAACAGAATAGAAAGCCCAGAGATAAAACCATCCACCTATGGTCATCTAATCTATGACAAAGGAGGCAAGTATGTACAATGGAGAAAAGAGAGTCTCTTCAACAAGTGGTCCTGGGCAGGGAACTCTACTCAATATTATGTGGCAGCCTGGATGGAAGGGGAATTTTAGGGGGAGAATAGATACATGTATATTTATGGCTGAGTCCTTTTGCCATGTACATGAAATTATCACAGCATTGTTAACTGGCTATACTTCAATATGAAATAAAATGTTAAAAAAAAAAAAGTGGTGCTGGGGATTTCCTTGGAAGTCCAGTGGTTAAGACTCTCTTTTTCCAGTGCAGGGGGTATGGGTTTAGTCTCTGGTCAGGGAACTTAGATCCCACGTGCTGCGGTGCAGCCAAAAGAAACAAATGGTGCTGGGAAAATGAGACAACTACATGTAAAAGAATGAAATTACAACATTCTCTAATACCAAGCTCAAAAATAAACTCAAAATGGATTAAAGACCTATGTAAGGCTGGACACTGACATAAATCACAGCAAGACCTTTTTCAAGCAGTCTCCTAGAGTAAGGGAAATAAAAATAAACAAATGGGACCTAATTAAACTCAAAAGCTCTTGAAGAGCCAAGGAAACCATAGACAAAACAAAAAGACAACCCACAGAATAGGAAAAATATTTGCAAATGAAGCGACCAATAAGGGAATAGTCTCCAAAATTTACAAGCAGTTCATGAGGCTTAATATCAAAAATCAAACAACCCAATCAAAAAATGGGCAGAAGACTTAAATAGACATTTATCCAAAGAAGACAGACAGATAGCCAAGAGGCACATGAAAAGATGCTTAACATTGCTAATTATTAAAGAAATGTAAATCAAAACTACAATGAGATATTATTACCTCATACCAGTCAGAATGACCATCATCAAAAAATGTACAAACAAAATGCTGGAGAGAGTGTGGAGAAAAAACCCTCCTACACTGTTGGTGAGAAGATAAACTGGTACAACTGCTATGGAGAATAGTATGGAGATTCCTTAAAAAACTAAAAATAGACCTACCATATGATCCACTAATTCCACTCCTGGGCATACATCCAGAGAAAAATGAGGTTTGAAAGAATACATGCACCTCAATGTTCATTGTAGCGCTGTTTACAAAAACCAAGACATGAAAGCAACCTAAATGTCCATCAACAGATGAATGGATAAATAAGATGTGGTACATATATACAATGGAATATTACTCAGCCATTAAAAAGCATGAAATAATGCCATTTGCCGCAATATGGGTGAACCTGGAGATTATCATAAGTAAGTGAAGTAAGTCAGAAAGAAAAAACAAATATCATATGATAATGCTTATATGAAGAATCTTAAAAAATGATACAAATGAACTTATTTACAAAACGGAAACAGACTCACAAATTTAGAGAACAATCTTATGGTTACCAGTAGAGAAGAATGGTGGGGGATAGATTGGGAGTTTGGGATTGACATGTACACACTACTATATTTAAGATAGATAACTAACAAGAACTGACTCTATAGCACAGGAAAATCTGCCCAATATTCTATAAAAACCTAAATGGGAAAAGCATTTGAAAAAGAATAGATATGTATAACTGAATCACTCTGCCATATACCTGAAGCTAACATAATATTCTTTTTATTTATGTTTTTTGAAGGATAATTGTGTTACAGAGTTTTGTTGTTTTCTGTCAAACCTCAGAATGAATCAGCCATAGGTATGCATATATCCCCTCCCTTTTGAACCTCCCTCCCATCTACCTCCCCGTCTCACCCCTCTAGGTTGATACAGAGCCCCTGTTTCAGTTTCCTGAGCCATACAGCAAATTCCCGTTGGCTATCTATTTTACAAATGGTAATGTAATTCAAACTAACATAATATTCTTAATCAACTATGCTCCAATATAAAATTAAAAAAAAATCTTACTGACCAATAAATGTCTAATCTGAAAAGCTAAAAATAAAGATAACTCAACTTTAAAATGGAGAAAGGATTTGAACAGATATTTCTCCAAAGAAGATATCCAAATGTCCAATAAGCATTTGAACAAGTGAACATTATTAATCATTAGGGAAATGCAAATCGAAACCATAATGAGATACTACATCAAAACCATGAGAATGACTATGATCAAAATGACAATGACGAGTGCTGCCAAGATGTGAATAAACTGGAACCCTCAGACATTGCTGATGGGAATGTAAAATGGTACTACCCTTTAGAAACAGTTTGATGGTTCCTCAAAAAGTTAAATAAAGAGTTCCTACATGAGTCAACAAATCCACCCCTACAGAATCCACTCCTAGTTATATCCCAAGAGAAATGGAAACCTAAATCCACATAAATTTATAACACCCAAAAAGTGAAAAACAACACAAATGAGCATCACCTGATGAATGGATAAACACAATATGTTGTGCTCAAGTGGTTGTATTTTTGACCATACAATGGTAGAAAGTATTGATACATGTTATAACATGGATGAACCTTGAAAATGTTATGCTAAGGGAAAGAAGTCGGACCCAAAACCATACACTGTATGACTCCGTTTGTATGAAAAGTCTAAAATAGGCAAATCTATAGAGAAAGGATTAGTGGTTGCCGGGGCCTGGTGGAAGGGGAAATGGGAGTGACTGCTAACAGGTATTGGGTTTCTTTCTGGAGTGATGCAAATATTCTGAAATTAGTGATGATAGTTGCAAAACTGTGACTATACTAAAAACTTGTGAACTGCACACTTTAAAATGGTAACCTTTATGGTATGAGATAGGTATATGAAGTCCTCACACTTTAAGGTAAAGAAATTATGGTTTAAAAAGATTGAGAACTTTAAGACCGATTAAACCCATAGGTCTCAAAATGTAGTCTGCAAGTCACCAGCGTCAACATCACCTGGCAACTTGTTAGCGATGCACGTTCTTAGGTTACATGCAGGTCAAATGAGTCAGAACCTCCGGAGGCTGGGTTCAGGACTCTGTTTTAAAGAGCCTGCAGGTGATTCTGATGAACACTCAGGTTTGAAAGCCACTGGGTTAGTTACAATTTTAAGGCCTCATTGCTCTTCCACTCACCAGATTCATAAACTTTGTTTTGGCAAGTTTCTTGACCTTCCTGTGCCTCAAATTATTCATCTGGAGAAATGGTTCCTAATGAAGTTATTATGAGGATAAAATATTTAAATACAAGTAATGTGCTTGGAAGACAGCTTGCCACTTAATGAGTTGAATACTCAGTAAGAATCAGCTATTATTCTATCAATCAAATGCAGACCCCCTAATTTGGTGGAATTGAGCCACATGTATTTTTAAATTTTCTAGCAGCCACATAAAAAGGTAAAAACAAAATAATAATATAATTTATTTCACCCAATGTATTAAAAATATGAGCGTTTCAACAAGCAATCAATGTAAAAAATGTTTAAGATAGTTTACATTCTCTTTTCCAAACAGAGTCAACAAAATCCAGTGTATTTTATACTTAGAGCATTTTTCAATACAGACTAGCCACATTTCAATTGCTCAATAGTCACCTGTGGCTGGCGACTATCATACTGGACAATACCACTCTGACACAAATGCTGAGCTGTTTATCCTCTCTAAAGTTCCTGTGCCTTCAGCACAGTCTCTGCCCGAGGATTTTCAAGGAATGGATGGCCAGATGGGGACAGGTCAAGAACCATCTTTTCCTGACCATGTCTCATCTTCACAGGTGATGCTGGGTTGCAGATAAGCCTTCAACACATGCTTTTTGCCCAAAGGTGGGCACAATAAAGGACAGAAATGGTAGAGACCTTGTAGATGTAGAAGAGATCAAGAAGAGACGGGAAGAATACACAGAAGAACTGTTAAAAAAATATCTTAATGAACTGGATAACTATGATGGTGTGGTCAGTCACCCAGAACCAGACATTCTTGGAGTGTGAAGTCAAGTGGGCCTTAAAAAGCACTGCTGTCAACAAAGCTAGTGGATGTGTTGGAATTCCAGGAGAGCTATTCAAAACCCTAAAAAATGGTGTTATCACAGTGTTGCACTCAATATGTCAGCAAATCTGGAAGTCCCAGCAGTGGGTCTTTTACACTTGACTGGAAAAGGTAAATCCTCATCCTAATTCCCAAGAAGAGTAATACTAAAGAATGTTCAATTCATCAGACAGTTGCACTCATCTCCCATGCTAGTAAGATCATGCTTAAAAGATTCCTGACTCGGCATCAGCATTATGTGAACCAAGAACTTCCAGATGTCCAAGCTGAGTTTAGAAAAGGCAGAGGAACCAAAGATCAAATTGCCAACATTTGCTGAATCATGGGCTTCCCTGGTGGCTCAGAGGTTAAAGCATCTGCCTGCAATGTGGGAGACCTGGGTTCAATCCCTGGGTCGGGAAGACACCTGGAGAAGGAAATGGCAACCCAAACCAGTATTCTTGCCTGGAGAATCCCATGGATGGAGGAGCCTGGTGGGCTACAGTCCACGGGGTCACAAAGAGTTGGACACGACTGAGCAAACAACTTAACTTGACTTAATTTAGAGAAAGCAAGAGAATTCCAGAAAAACATCTATCTCTGTTTCATAGACTACGCTAAAGCCTTTGACTATGTGGATCATAACAAACTGTGGAAAGCTCTTAAAGCAATGGGAATACCAGACCATCTTACCTGTCTCCTGAGAAACCTGTATGTGAGTCAAGAAGCAACAGTTAGAACCTTGTATGGAACAACTGATTGGCTCAGGATTGAAAAGGATCATGACAGTATTGTCTGTTGTCACCCTGTTTATTTAACCTATATGCTGAGCACATCATGAGAAATGCTGGGCTGGATGAATTACAAGCTGGAATCAAGATAGGTGGGAGAATCAACAATCTCAGATATATGGAAGATAGCACTCTAATGGCAGAAAGCAAAGAGGAACTAAAGAATCTCTTGATGAGGGTGAAAGAAGAGAGTGAAAAATTGGGCTTAAAACCAAATATTAAAAAAAACTAAGATCATGGCATCCAGCCCTGTTACTCCATGGCAAATAGAAGGGGAAAAAGTGGAAGTAGTGACAGCTTTCCTCTTCTTGAACTCTAAAATCAATGTGGATGGTGACTGCAGCCATAAAATCAGAAGACAATTCCTTCTTGGCAGGAAAGCTATGGCAAACCTAGACAGTGTCTTAAAAAGCACAGACATTACTTTGCCTCCAAAGTCTGTAGAGTCAAGACTATGGTCTTCCCAGTGGTCATGTACAGTTATGAGAACTGGACCATAAAGAAGACAGAAAGCCAAAGAATCAATGCTTTCAAACTGTGGTGCTAGAGAAGACTCCTAAGAGTCCCTTGGACAGTAAGGAGGTCAAACCAGTCAATCTTAAAGTAAATTAACCCTGAATACTCATTGGAAGGACTGATGTGAAGTTGAAGCTCCAGGATTTTGGTCACCTGATGCAAACAGCTGACTCATTAGAAAAGTCCCTGATGCTGGGAAAGATTGAGGGCAGAAGGAGAAGAGGGTGTCAGAGGATGAGATGGCTGGATGGCATCACCAATGCAATGGATTTGAACTTGGGAAAATTTCAGGAGATGGTGAGGGACAGGGAGGCCTGGCATGCTGCAGTCCATGGGGTCCTAAAGAGTTGGACACAACTGGGTGACTCAACAACAACAACAACAACAAGTTCTCAACTACATATTATTATAGAAGAATGATCATGTAAAGTGCCTGAGGAGAATCTTAATAGAGTGGCAGATTACAGCTTTTTGCATGTTATCTGCTGTGGTATTCACAGGGTCTAGAAAACTTGCCTGGCACAGAGCAGGCACTCAACAGATTTTTTTTTTTTAAACTAATAAGTGAACAATGCTTTTCTAACTTAACCTTTTAATTTTATTACCATTTTCCCAAATATCTGAAAATATCTAATAATTCCTTTAATATGCCCTTACTTCTCACAAAGCAGATCCATTTTCATCTTCTAAATTGATTTTTAAGCTCCTTATTTTAAAATATTTATCAAGCCCCTAGTAAAGATCAGGTTTCTTAGAGTATGAGCCCATAATAGAATTGCTGATATTAGGAGTTTATTTTCCATAGCAGAATACATATTTCGTATATGTACAGACATCATACAAAAATTACAAACAAAATTTTGTTTGGATTTTTCTATTGCTAGCCTAAGAACAAATGGAAGCAAGGAAGCAAATGTCTTAGAGTTTCAATATTGATGAGCGTTCCTTATTCTTAGTATAATCTGGGACATATTTACACATTAAGGGCACACACCACTGGCTAATGCTGCCGTTATTATAAACGTATAGATTGAAGGAGCATGCAGAAACACTGTGGATGTTGGGGTGGAGTGGTTTCCCAGGGAAACCAGTATCTGCTCTGAATTAGTTTCTTCTCTGAGTTCCTAGGAGTCATGAAGCAAGTTGGTGTGTGAAGTTTACTCAGAGTAAAAGATGAGGTCCTAAAAACAACCTGTAAGGCCTCCCAGACCTCTCTGTAGTAATCTTCCTTAAGCTCACTCCCTCCAGCCACACTAGCTTCCTTCCTACTACTCAGACACACCAAGTTTGCTGCAACCTTCCTCCTGTGCTTTAGGTTCCCTTAGGCTGTATTGCTCTTCCCCCAATACCCACTTGGCTACCGCCTTTTCTTCCTTCAAGTCTTGTTCTGATGTATTTCCTTCACAAATTCTACCCGAATTTACACATTGAGTACAGTAAGCGCCTGGATTCCACCTCTGCCGCTCATTTTCCTTACCCTACATTTCATTCCCCTTAGCACCTACCAACCTTTAACTTATATCATACTATGTTGTTCATTGTTCCTCACACTACTATGTATTAATAAAAGCCACAGGAGCAGAGATCTCGGTTTTTTGTTGTTGTTATTTTCTGATATACCCTATCCTGGAGCAGTGGCTAGCCTATAGTAGGGGCTCATATCCTTGCAGAATGAGTAAATGAATTAATTCACTCATAGACCAGGCTCTTTAATAGATTTCCTTTTCAATTTTTGAGACTGCTCTAGCATTAAGATCAGCTGGGAGGTTTTGCGAGCCTGTCTGAAAAGTTGAACTCTCCCAACCTGTTGGCTGGGCCTGCTCACTGAAGGGTCCTGTCTCTGGAATTTTTTCTGCTGGGCAAATTGCCAGAGCCTGAATTTGTCCATCTTAGGTTCCTTTTTTTTCTTTCTTTCTTTTTGGATGGACCTGTTTCAATTTTGACTGACTTTACTGTTTTGTCTGGGGCTTTATTCTTGTATTGAGTTTTATTTTTCTGTGTTGATCAAGCAATTTAGCAACTATTCTTCTCAGAGCTATGGAATAGTAGAAATTAGAGATGGAAAAGAATTCACAGTTGATCCAGTCTATCCCCCTTGCCATTGAAGTTTTGCTTACCACAATACAATGTCCACAGCTTTGTTGAATGAGGTTTTAAATGTCCTCAGAGATTCCTTTGGGCGCCTACTCAATTAACCTAATACTCCTAACAATTAACAAAAATTCTCAATGTTTGTCTAAACTTTCCCTTTCATATTTTCATTTTATTTTTCCTATTGGTAGTCCAAGGTAGCAAGCCCTTTCTCTTTGGGGATTTTATACCTTTCAGAGAAGTGTAGACTTACATTTCTGCTCTGTTCCTTAGCCAGTCTAATACATGCGTCCCTCCCTTAATCTTTTTTATATTCTCTTTAATTGTATTTTTGCTTATTGAATTCCTTCAAACTCTTCATCTTAATTATTAGTATGCGTACTTTCAGTAGTCATCCATTGAACTACTGTAACATAATGCTTTTCCTTCTGAAACCTGGAAGACAAAGCGCTGCCATCTACCATGTGAAATTGCAAATATATACAATTCATTGCCATAATCAACTAGGGTGTATTTATTTACCAGAATATTAAATAATTTCTGTGCAATGCTGTTCACTTGACTTTAAAATTTTGATGATAATTGTGCAATATCAGATACCTCATTGAAGCCCTTTGAACTTTTGTTTTCATATCTGCAAAAGGAGAGAATATCTGCTTTAGTCTCCTTTGCTATAATCTTATAATAGTAAATATATGACTATAGGACTAGAAAGAGATCTTTCAGAGATAAAAAAGCTTTCATTTCTCAGCTTTCAGACATAGTCACACAGGTTAAATTATTTTCATTACTATGAAGTTCAAATGGCACTCTCTTTTTTCATTTGTTTACAGTAATTTATGCTAGATCAATGTACCTGTAACTAATTCTACTAAAGTGAAAATATTTTAAATTGCCAAATGCCATGGACTGAGTTTTATAAAAGATAAAATTACAGGTTGGGTGAAGCAGTAATGTCAACTGCTCTAAAATTTTCAAATTTATACTCTGTTTTTATCTTGTCTCAGATGGGCGCTGGTCCCTGGACCTCATTTTGAGTAGCCTTGATGAACAATTATACTGCTTACATTTAGATTCTGATACTTTTCAACATAAATATGTCTCTTCTGATGGTTAACATAATACTTGCTTTTACTATTCAGCTTGTCTGTTGCTTCCCTTCAAATTCAACTTTTAAAAAATAGAAGAGTCAATTATTTCCCCCAAACATCTGGTTATGTGTTTTCCATTTATTTGTGTTACTTTTCCAACGTGTAGTAATCCTGAATTTATTTCATAAAATCAAATCTGAATGAAAAATACTTTTAAGAAAGAAAAAAGCAATTTCTTGGAGTTTATACCAGGTCAGTGAGTTATAGGATGGTCTCTTGGTCACAAGTAGCTTCATTTTCTGGAACTCTCACTAGTCTCTAGCAGTCCTGACCAAGGCCACACTGATAGTGGGCAGAAATCCATCAATCCAGGAAAGATTAAAAAACACTCTCACTTATTTCACCCTGTCTGGCACTCTGCCATCAATCTGTACCTTTTGGATTTAAGACACAGATTATATGTCAGCAATAACCAGAGTAGCTATTACATAAGCTGGTTATGGGATGCCATGTGCTTTCAACTGGCATCTTATACAGTTTGGGTGTAACAAAAATTTAGTTTTAGAACTCTTTTCTGAAATAAACTTCTCTTACTTTTAGTGGGTTTCAATTACTTTTAGAAGGAATTAAATAAAAATATACTAAACTATCATTTCGCCAGGGAATTAAAAAAATAAAATTTATGGGAAAACATGAAATGGGGGGAAATATTACAGTAAACTGCACAAATGTCATGCATAAGTTAGACACGGAGCTTTTTAGGATCTAAGAATCTATTCCAAGAAAAAGAAAACTGAAATTTGAAGACTTATGAGCTTGTTTGAAAAACAGTAAAAAATAAGTTCCAGCTGGTCTGAGAGCATAGGAAAGGTACAATACAGCACCAGGGTAAATAATAGCAGAGGATGAGTGAGGTACTGGCAGTAGAAAACTTTAAATACAGGACATTTTATACTTCTTTTTTTTAAGGGATTTTTACAAAGGTAAGGAAAAAGTATACACACACACATAATATATATCAGTATCAGAAAACTGTATTAAAACGATGTATCAGATGAAGTTTTCTTTACACAATTTTCCAAGAGCAAGCATATGGCTAATGTGGATTAATTACTAATGAATTTAATAAAGTGAACAGATTATTAGCTCTTAAAGCTAGTTATTTTGTTTTCAAATGTTCCAATGTGCCAGATGTTTCATAAAAATAGTTTTCATTATTTAAAATGATTTATGAAGCTAGATGCCCAACTTTTATTTCTGTGTTAAAATTTAAGAGTTAAAAACCATTTAACAGACAAACAGAATTTGCAGTTCAGTTAGCAGTCACTGAATGTGAAAAGAGTTCTTAAAATGCTCCTCTTCACAGCCATTCTCGTTCCCATAGAAACCAATGTGAGATCCAGGAAAACAAGGTAAGTTCTAAAATAATCACCATTATAAATACCCATTATATAAATGTAAATACAGGCAATTGAAATGATTTAGATGATTTTGAAATTGCATATCATTTCCCAAACCATAATGATTCCTTCAGAGTGGTTCTTGTCTGTCATATAAATACAGCATTTACAAAATTTTAAAAATTCTTATGATTTACTTGTGAGACCATAATTGCCTTTTCAAACAAGTCTTGGGCATGCAAATATCAATTTTTTTAACATGTATTTTGGTGCAGGACGGATCTTTTATTGGCTAGGCCTTTTTCTCTATGGTAGATTAAGTACTTATCATTACCAGCATTTGAATTTTACGTAACCATTTCTCTATTCATTATTAATTGCTCGACAATGAGATCTAGAGATTTTAGAGAGTTATTTTACAACTACGATTTTTCACGTTTTTATTTGTCCAAGAATTTTGTCATGATAAAAGATCCAAGAAATCTTTTATCGGGATTGTAATTCTTCTCAAAGTTCAGAACCAATCCTTGAGTATAGAGTACTCATAATATTAATGAAGATGCGAATGCAGGCTGTTCACAGAGATATACATCCCCCTAAGGAGAGCTAAGCCTCCTAGTGTTTAAGGAGCAAGAAAATTTCAGAGGGAAAGTCCCAACAATGAGAGGCAAACACTTGAATTTAGTGTGGCTGTTGAAGGAGTTCTGGACATAACACCGTAAAATATGCTGCTGCTTTGGTATATTGATTTTAAGCTTGAAGTCACATGAAAAATGACAAGACAATGGAGAAGCTTTCTTTGAACTTTACCTGCCTGAAGACAAATCCTCCAAAAGGAATTCAACTGTCATAAATCTTCTCCCTAGGATTGACTCTCATCACCTGGGAAGAGACTAGATGTCCAATTCAAATCCAGACAAATTGTCACAAACTATATCTCCCATCTATTCTTCAAGAGCCCATTTATCATTCTTAAAAATCATTTACTCTCTCCTTGGTTGCCTATGTCCTCCACTTCTCCCTATTATAATGACAGTATGCTGCTGCTGCGGCTGCTGCTGCTTCTAAGTCGCTTCAGTCCTGTGCGACCCCATAGATGGCAGCCCACCAGGCTCCCCCATCCCCGGGATTCTCCAGGCAAGAACACTGGAGTGTAAGCTCTCAGATCTCAGTGCTTTTTGAGCTGTTCCTTTTTTTTCCTGTGATGCCCTGCTGTGTGTTATAATAAAAAATAATAAATTTGTTTATCTATTAAGCTGCCTGTCATAAATTTATTTTATAGACCCAGCTATTGAACCTAGGAGAGTAGAGGGAACTTTTTTCTCTCCTACGAAGTTAAAGACACCACAACAAGTTATGGACTAGTCACACAGTATTGGTAACTGGATCAATTTTCAGAAACAGATATTTTCCCTTACATTTCACTGAAACCCTTGATTCTTAAAAGGTGGTTCCCAAACCAGCAACACTGACATTGCCTGTGAGCTTGTTAAAAATGTAGAATCTCAGGCCCTAGGCAGACAAGATTAACACAGCTAGTCCAAGTATTTCCTCCAGAAAAGTTGAGTTTTATTTTAGTGGATTGATGGAAGCTACTGTCCGGGATGTAAATCTAAAAGGAGAAAGACCATGTCTGCAAGTGGCATCTGCACAGCATGTAGCTCAGTGCAGAATCCGTAAACACAATTAAATAAGTTTGATAAAAGAGAATGGAAATTATCTCCTTAATTTTAAAACTGGCAAAACTCCTTAATTTCGAAAATTTCAAAAGATTTTTCAAGTTTTGTTTTTAAAAGAAAACATTCTCTTATTCTCACCCACTCCCCATAAGCCAAGCCATTAAAGTATATTATGCATACAAATCAATTCAAAATGGATTAAAGATTTAAATGTAAGACCTGAAGCTATAAAAAACTCCTAGAAGAAAACATAGGGAAGAGCATCATGACATTGGTCTAGACAGTTTCTTGGATATCACGTCAAAAAACACAGCCAACAAAAGCAAAAATAGACAAATGGTACTGCATTGAACTAAAAAATTCTGTACAGCAAAATAAAGAGTAGAGTGAAACCACAACCTACAGAATGGGAGAAAATATGTGCAAACTATATATAACTAACAAGGGGTGACTCTCCAAAGCATACAAGGAACTCCTACAACCCAACAGCAAAAAAACCCCCAAATAACCCAATTTAAAAATGGGCAAATGACTTGAGCAGACTTTTCTCCAAAGAAGACATACAAAAGAGTGACAGGTATGTGAAAAGGTACTCAACATAATAAATTATCAAGTAAATTCAAATCAAAACCACAAGGAAATATTCTCTCATATCTGTCAAGATGGCTCTTATTTAAAAACCCTCAAAAAGTAACTTGTATTGACAAAGGTGTGAAGAAATTGTAACCCTTATATAATACTGGTGAGAATGTAAAAGTTGCAGCCACTCGGAAAAGCAGAATGGACATTTCTTTAAAAAATTACAAATAGAACTACTATATGATCCAGCAGTCCCACCTGTGGACATTTATCTGAAAGAATAAAAAATCAGGATCTGGAAAAGATAGCTGCACTTCCACGTTTACAGCATTAACCACAATAGCCAAGATATGGAAACAACCATGAATGCAAGAATAAAGAAAGTGTAGTATATATGCACAATGGAGTATGATTCAGCCTTAAAAAAGAAATTCTGCCATATTTGACAACATGGATGAATCAGGAAGATATTCATGCTAACTGAAATAAACTAGTCTTAGAAGGACAAACACTGAATGATTCCACTTATATGAGGTAACTAAAATAGTCACACTCATAAAAACAGAGAATAGAAGGTGGTTGCCAGGAGTTGGGAGGAGAGGGAAATGAGGAATTGCTTTTCAATCACAAAATTTCAGTTATACAAAATCAGTAAGTTCTAGAGGTCTACTGAATAACACTGTGGCAATAGTTAACAATACTGTATTGTGCATTGAAAATTGTGTTAAGTTAAACAAAAACACCCAACATACATCACAGCAGGGTTCAGAGCTAGCTGCAAGTGTCCAGTGTTGTAACCCAGAGATATCCTCATCTTTATTTTCTAATATCTCATCCTTTCTACACTTCCCTTGCTTTATTTCCATGCCTGCAAGTGGTTTGGTTTGACCCACCTCCTTTCATATTTTCATTTTCTCATAGAGTTACATTTGCATTTATTACCAATGTATGTAAAATTTCATATATTATGAATTTGGTGGGGAGAGGAGGGTCCTGAAGGTGTGCTTCATGGATTTAATCTCATCTAGAACCTGCCTTTTGAAGACAGGGAGAAGCTGCAGCAAACGGCTGTGTTCTGGTGGTTAGAAAAGGCAGGTAAAAAAATAGCTACAACAAGGCAAAAGTTCATTACTGAACTTTGATGTCAAACATGGATGCTGTTTGAAATAAACTTTTCTTCTAACCTTGAGGAGTTTTATGCATTGATATAAGATGGGAATCAGCATTATTCTCCTTTCTACTTCAAACTATTACTATTTATTGTCTATTTACCATATGCCAGGCACTCTTCTGAGTATTCTATATGAAATAGATCATTTAATCCTTACAACAACCTTATGGGGAAGGTAATATATTACTCCCACTTCCAAGATGGGTAAACTGAGACTCAAGAAGGAAAGTAATTTTCTAGGACCTCTCAACTGATAAGTAGCAGAGCTTGAGTTTGAACTGAGGTAGGGTGACCTTGGAGCCAAAGCTTTTTGCATACTTTGAACGGACGTCATAGACTTGAAGTATATGTTGGCCTCTTCAGTTCTTCATGGCTGGTCACTTAGCTGTTATTTCCTAAAATCAAAAGGAAAGTGCCTTTGAAATCGGTCCTTCCTTTAGATATTAGCCACTTGATGATCCCTCACCTGGAAGGAAATACAAAAGGACAATCTTGATGATCCATTCTGCCCCGTTACTGATCAACTCCACAGCAAACTTAAGCATTCAGGTATTTCTGATTTAACTTTTATTATGTGCATCCCATTCGCTTCTCCAGTGGACCACATTTGTTAGCATTCTCCACCATGACCTGTCCATCTTGGGTGAGACAGACTGAAAACCACAATCACAGAAAACTAACCAATCTTATCACATGGACCACAGCCTTGTCTAACTCAATGAAACTATGAGTCTCATCTCATTCTCCCCAAATTTCCTAAATTGTTGGTCATGTGCTGAATACGTTAGCTTCTTCTGATATTAGTCAATTTCTGGTTCCAAGTGATTTAATCACTGTCTAAGGATCAGTTTGGTGTTCCAGTCATACAATGTCACAGCGGAAAGACACTATCATTTAAGCCAACTCACACTTATTATGAAATTCCTAAAGACAACATATCCAAGAAGATGAAACATATTATTTTGTATTCATTTCTCAACACTCACTTCTTTTGAAAGATTTTATTGGCCTTGTTGAGGTCCCCAGAACAAGCCACCAAGCTGTGTTGCTCTGTCTTCCCAACTCGGCCCCATCTCATCCAAACACTGAAGTTTCTCTGGGCATCATCTTCTAACAGCTGAATCAGATTAATACTTGCTGTTGAACTGGAGATAGGTCTGATTTGGCATGACATCATAGACACCATTTCCTTCACGGTATACATGGGCCTTTCCCACACTGGCTGTGCACTCTGGGTCCACCAGAGCTTTGCCCTTTAACAGGAAGCTCTTCAAAGACTCTTGCTTGTCTTCAGTCCTGTCATTACTTGCCTTTCCTTCAGCCACAGGCTCCTTTTTCACTCTGTGACATTTCCGAATTTTCTTTGCAGGAGGAGGGTCTTCTGTAACTGTTTTGCCATTATTAACACTTTCAGCTTGCGATCTGCCACCAGCAGTCCCCCTCAGCTGAGCTGCCATGGATTATACAGTGGGAGTAAGAAATAGATTCAAGGGATTAGATCTGATAGACAGAATGCCTAAAAAAGTATGGACAGAGGTTCGTGACATTGTACAGGAGACAGGGATTAAGATCATCCCCAAGGAAAAGAAATACAAAAAAGCAAAATGTCTGTCTGAAGAGGCCTTATAAATAGCTGTGAGAAGAAGAGAAGTGAAAAGCAAAGGAAAAGGAAAGATATACCCATTTGAATGCAGAGTTCTAAAGAATAGCAAGGAGATATAAGAAAGCCTTCCTCGGTGACTAATGCAAAGAAATAGAGGAAAACAATGGAATGGGAAGGACTAGATATCTCTTCAAGAAAATTAAAGATACCAAGGGAACATTTCATGCAAAGATGGGCTCAATAAAGGACAGAAATGGTATGGACCTAACAGAGGCAAAAAATATTAAGAAGAGGTGGCAAGAATACATAGAAGAACTATACAAAAAAGATCTTCATGATCCAGATAAATCATGATGGTGTGATCACTCATCTAGAGCCAGACATCTTGGAATGTGAAGTCAAGTGGGCCTTAGAAAGCATCACTAAGAACAAAGCTAGTGGAGGTGATGGAATTCCAGTTGAGCTACTTCAAATCCTAAAAGATGATGCTGTGAAAGTGCTGCACTCAATATGCCAGCAAATTTGGAAAACTCAGCAGTGGCCACAGGACTGGGAAAAGTCAGTTTTCATTCCAATCCCAAAGAAAGGTAATGCCAAAGAACGCTCAAACTACTGCACAATTGCACTCATCTCACACATTGCTGCTGCTGCTAAGCTGCATCAGTCATGTCCTGACTCTGTGTGACCCCACAGATGGCGGCCCAAAAGGTTCCCCCATCCCTGGGATTCTCTAGGCAAGAACACTGGAGTGGGTTGCCATTTCCTTCTCCAATGCATGAAAGTGAAAAGGGAAAGTGAAGTCGCTCAGTCGTGTCTGACCCTCAGCGACCCCACGGACTGCAGCCTTCCAGGCTCCTCCGTCCATAGGATTTTCCAGGCAAGAGTACTGGAGTAGGGTGCCATTGCCTTCTCACACACTAGTAATGCTGAAAATTCTCCAAGCCAGGGTTCAACAGTACGTGAACTGTGAACTTCCAAATGTTCAAGCTGGTTTTAGAAAAGGCAGAAAAACCAAAGATCAAATTGCCAACATCTGTTGGATTATTGAAAAAGCAAGAGAGTTCCAGAAAAACATCTATTTTTGCTTTATTGACTATGCCAAAGCATAGTGTGTGATCCACTGTGTAGAAATTGTGGAAAATTCTTAAAGAGATGGGAATACCAGATTACCTGATCTGCCTCTTGAGAAACCTATATGCAGGTCAGGAAACAACAATTAGAACTGGACATGGAACAACAGACTGGTTCCAAATAGGGAAAAGAGTATGTCAAGGCTGTATATTGTAACCCTGCTTATTTAACTTATATACAGAGCACATCATGAGAAAGGCTGGGCTGGTTGAAGCGCAAGCTGGAATCAAGATTGCCGGGAGAAATATCAATAACCTCAGATATGCAGATGACACCACCCTATGGCAGAAAGCGAAGAAGAACTAAAGAGCCTCTTGATGAAAGTGAAAGAGGAGAGTGAAAAAGTTGGCTTAAAGCTAAACATTCAGAAAACTAAGATCATGGCATGTGGTCCCGTCACTTCATGGCAAATACATGGGGAAACAGTGGAAACAGTGAAAGACTTTATTTTTGGGGGCTCCAAAATCACTAAAGATGGTGACTGCAGCCATGAAATTAAAAGATGCTTACTCCTTGGAAGAAAAGTTATGACCAACCTAGATGGCATATTAAAAAGCAGAGATATTACTTTGCCAACAAAAGTCCATCTAGTCAAGGCTATGATTTTTCTGGTAGTCATGTATGGATGTGAGAGTTGGACTGTGAAGAAGGCTGAGCGCTGAATAACTGATGCTTTTGAACTGTGGTGTTGGAGAAGACTCTTGAGAGTCTCTTGGACTGAAAGGAGATCCAACCAGTTCATCCTAAAGGAAATCAGTTGAATATTCATTGGAAGGACTGATGTTGAAGTTGAAACTCCAATACTTTTCCACCTGATGCAAAGAACTGACTCATTTGAAAAGACCCTGATACTGGGAAAGATTGAGGGCGGGAGGAGAAGGGGATGACAGAGGATGAGATGGTTGGATGGCATCACTGACGTGATGGAGGTGAGTTTGAGTAGGCTCTAGGAGGTGGTGATGGACAGGGAGGCCTGGTGTGCTGCAGTCCATGCAAAGAGTAAGACATGACTGAGCAACTGAACTGAACTAACTGAACTGAATGTGCATCCCAAAAGGAACTTTAGGTTTCATTTGCTTGAGATAAATGGAATTATCCACTGTAAAATCTGCTTCTGACTTGACTTTCTGTGAAGCTTTACCAAAATACAAGTCCATGTGCTTGACACACAGTGAGGCCAAACAATACCTTTAATACTATTAATGGTCTTGCAGTAGCATTTGCCTGGCAATAGCATAGGCAATAACAGCCCACAGTAATGGCCACGTGGAACAGAGAAAGGTGTACTGAAGGCCCTGCAAGGAGATGGGTGGCTCATGCCTTAAAAACCCCAAACTCTCAGAAAGTTCTCAGCAAAGCAGTTTCTTAGGAAAGGTTAGGGAGGGTGTGAGGTTAGGGAGGGAGGTGAAGGAGGTTAGGTGAGTTGCTGCAAACTTCCTGGTGTCAGAACCTGCGTGCTTGAGGTCAGGTAATGGTCAGGTAATTTGCATGTTTGCTCAGCTGCTCGGTCACGTCTGAGTCTTTGTGACCCCATGAACTGTAACCCACCAAGCTCCTCTGTTGATGGGATTTCCCAGGCAAGAATACTGGACTGGGTTGCCATTTACTTCTGTAGCAGATGTTCCCAACCCAAGGATCGAACCAGCATCTGGTCAGGTAACATGTTCCTGCCAATCTCCACCAAACAAATGTTATTTTCTGTTCTGACAACAAGGGGCCAGGTCCCCAGACACAACGTTCACCCTCCAAAGTCCATGCCTGGCTTAGAGGAGGCAGATCTCAGCTGGCAGCTCCCTCAGGGCCAAGTCCCCAGGCCCCACCCAGCCATCATTGCTGAGGGAGCCAGGTACCAGGACCCAACTGGCTCTCGGCCTCCTCAGGCTGCCCAGAGGGCAGGGGCTGGGCCCACAAACCAGGTGCCAGGCAGACAGCTCCCGCCATTCAGTTGCAGAGGTGGGGACAGGGAAGAGGTTCACCACTGCCTCAAGGCCTGGGCCTGGCCAGTGGGTGGCCTTGGTGAGGGCTCTGGAGACCTGCAGGACACAGCTTCAGTCTGTTCCCTGGGCCCCCCAGGTCAGCTGCCAGCCATAAGCCATGTGAGCTGGAGAGTCCCTTGGAGAAGGCCAGGAGCCACCTCTTACCTCACACTTCCAATCCACCACTCCACCAGCCAAGTGGAACGGCCCCAGTAATGGTTGCGCAGTGACAGTTGCTCTTTTGGGGGAGGCACCCACTGTGGTGCCTGACCAATGGCTGAGTGACTGCTATCAGTCTTGTGGGTAACTGTTGCCAGGTAACTGTGAAAGTTGAGAGTGAAAAAGTTGGCTTAAAGCTCAATATTCAGAAAACTAAGATCATGGCATCTGGTCTCATCACTTCATGGGAAATAGATGGGGAAACAGTGGAAACAGTGTCAGACTTTATTTTTGGGGCTCCAAAATCACTGCAGATGATGAGTGCAGCCATGAAATTTAAAGATGCTTACTCCTTGGAAGAAAAGTTATGACCAACCTAGATAGCATATTGTAAAGTAAGGACATTACTTTGCCAACAAAGGTCCATCTAATCAAGGCTATGGTTTTTCCAGTGGTCTGGTCATGTATGGATGTGAGAGTTGGACTGTGAAGAAAGCTGAGCACCGAAGAATTGATGCTTTTGAACTGTGGTGTTGGAGAAGACTCTTGAGAGTCCCTTGGACTGCAAGGAGATCCAACCAGTCCATTCTGAAGGAGATCAACCCTGGGATTTCTTTGGAAGGAATGATGCTAAAGCTGAAACTCCAGTACTTTGGCCACCTCATGTGAAGAGTTGACTCATTGGAAAAGACTGTGATGCTGGGAGGGATTGGGGGCAGGAGGAGAAGGGGACGACAGAGGATGAGATGGCTGGATGGCATCATGGACTCGATGGACGTGAGTCTGAGTGAACTCCAGAAGTTGGTGATGGACAGGGAGGCCTGGCGTGCTGCGATTCATGGGGTCGCAAAGAGTCGGACACGACTGAGCGACTAAACTGAACTGTGGCAGACACAGCAACAGCCTGTGCTGGTGGTGGCACCTGGCCCTCCTCTATGATAACATCTTCTGATGTGTAGGTAAAGGCATAGTTTTAACTGTTAATATGATGCTTCTCGTTAGAGTTGTGAGGGGTTTCCCCTCCAGAGAGCTGAGTCAATGCTGAGGGTTGTTTTCTTCTTCACTCTACTGCTTGCCCTCTGCAAGTCTACTTATATTTTATGTTTCTGCCATTTTCCTACACGTGTCTATGCTTAGTAGTGGTAGAAAGAAATGATTCCAGCGGTTCTTGTGTCAACGGTTGACCTCTTCACATATTGAGATAGTCTGTTTCCTATCCTTATGAAAACCCTTTAGCATTTCACCACTTCTTAGCACTGTGAGTTTGGCCACATCACAACCTCTTTGTGCTTCAATTCCTGTAAGCATAAAAGGGATGTTTTTCTACTTACTTCATAGGGCAGTTGTGAGGCCAATTCAGTAAGTAAATACACAGATAAAGACTTTGCACAGTACTTGATACTTGTTGAAATCTGAAAGTGTCAGTCGCTCAGTCTTGCCTAACTCTTTGCAACCCTATGGACTATAGCCCACCAGGCCCCTCTGTCCATGGCATTTCTCAGGCAAGAATACTGGAGTGGGTTGCCATTTCTTTCACCAGGGGAGTTTCCTGACCCAGGAATCGAACCCAGGTCTCCCACATTGCAGGCAGATTCTTTTCTGTCTGAGCCCACAGGGAATACTTGTTAGCTATTATTATTTCATTATTATCATTATAATTGACTTTTGGAGGACCTGATTTACTTGCAAAATAGCACCAAAATATCACCTAAGAAAAAAACCCACATTCTGAGACTTTTAAGGTTGGTATGGAGAACCTGAGATATTTAAAATGTTCCCTTGTGGATCAGCTGGTAAAGAATCTGCCTGCAATGCAGGAGGCCTGGGTTTGATCCCTGGTTGGGAAGATCCTGGCCTGGAGAATTCCATAGATGGTACAGTCCATGGGGTTGCAAAGAGTCGGACACGACTGAGTGACTTTGACTTTCAAAGAAACTAAGTGATTTGACTAAACTCCTGTTTAGTAGGAACTGGTCCATCAAATACATATTCTTATGTGTTCAATTTAACTAAGCAATAATGGTGCTTGTACTTTATTAATAGCTACCATTTTTCAAAGTTTTTCCATATGCCATGACCATTAAAATAAGAAGTTGTTCATTGTGCCACATGCCATGATGACTAAAATGAAAAGTTATTTCAGTGGTTCCAGCATTCTGGATTTAACGAATCAGCAAATTTTTTTAAATTGGAGATTTAACATAGGGTTTTCTTTTAAAAATTAATTCCTTTAAATTGAATATATTCTATTTTAGGAGAGAATCATCATATGTCACTCATTATTTTTTCTCTGGTTAAAAACTGATATAAATGTCATGATATATCAGATTAAATAATAAGTCCAGGAACTAGAAACTCTTGACTTCTTGGTCAAAAATTTTATAGCACTTCAAAAATGGAGATAGATATACATCCTATAACACAAAATTCACCATTTTAAAGTGTACACTTCAGTGGACTTTAGTATATTCACTATACTGCAACCATCATTACTATACAGTGTAGACTTTTTATCACTTCACAAAGAAACCTTCCACCTATCAGCAATTAGTCCCAAATCTCCCTTATCCATCTCTTAGTAGTCATTAATGTTTCTATCTCTTCAGATATGTCCTTTGGAATATCTTTTATCTATGCACAAAATGGCTGTCTCAGATATGTGATCTGGTTTTCATTCTTTTCTGCCTAAATGAAACTGCCTGCCCAAAACTTCACCTTGCTGTGTGGGTTGCCAGGGGCATATGTAATATGTATAACCGAGGGTACAACAGAGAGTATGAAACTCTAAGAGACCTCACTGTCTACATTTATTTCCAATTTAAAATTTTCCTCATCTTTTCTTTCATTAATTTGGTATTTAGTTATATAACATGCCAAATTACATACACTTTGAACTTAATTTGAAGACAACTAATGTTTTCCGTAATCAGTACAAATAAAAACAGTATTATAAGAACTGATTAAAAAAAAATTTACATCTAAGTTCCCAAATCCTGGTCCAAATATGTGTTCTTATTTCATTCCATTGTCTGTATGTGCACACATTCTGTTCATTTCTCAGACAATTTTACTTTAAAATAAAGATTCAAATGTATTACATTTCACTATGAGTTACCTGTTTACATGTCTCTGAGTGGAATATGAACTCCTTGAAAGAAGGCCTTTGTCTTTGTTTGATTTTCAGCACACTGCCTGGTACATGGTATAAAATAATGTTGAATGAAGGAATGTGATTTAAATACATAAACAATGAATCAAAATCTACAATAATACCCAATTATTGGGTATTACAAAACAAGTCCTCTATACTACTACCTGTGTTAGTTGCTTAGTTACATCCACTCTTTGCAACCCCATGGACTGTAGCCCACCAGGCTCCCCTGTCCATGGAATTCTCCAGGCAAGAATACTGCAGTGGGTAGTTATTCCCTTCTCCAGGGGAACTTCCCAACCCAGGGATAGAACCCAGGTCTCCTGCATTGCAGGCAGATTCTTTACCGTCTGAGCCACCAGGGAAGCCCAATATTGTATACTACATATACACATATCATCTAAAGTTTTATGTAGTTCACAACTATATTTAAAATAGTACTCAATATTTGAAAATTTTAAAACGACATATTTAGAACACCATAAAATGTCACATGTATAGAGTTTTACATAATATTCTAATACCTTGTAAATTAGTTATTATATACACAGCACACTGTTTAGCAGGGAATTTACCATAGTTTCGCACAAGACAAGAAAACTGAACAATGAAAAGGCTTGAAGATTAAAGGCAGGCAAACAAACTTGCCTTTGGATTGTTTAGCACTACCTGAGTGATGCAGGCTATTCTTTCTAAATCTGAATTTTCTGTGATGTGGAGACATTTCATTTCATGGTTAGGGAACTGGTTTAAGGGTGGAGTTAATCTAATTTAAGAACCTGGACTTGACCGACCTTTGACGAACTTTAGCCGATACTTCATCCCTCAGCCTAAACCAAGTAACGGTGTTTATTTTTTCCACACATTATGAGTCTTTTCCAGTCAGGGAAACCTACCCTGTTTCTCAATTTGTCAAGTCAGAGAGTGCTGGTAAAATAATAAAGGCACAAAACAATCCACCTTTCTAACTCTGAGTAACTGCTAAACCCGCAGGAAGCGCGGGGCGGACCTCCAGTATCCCAGCATTCCTTGCGTTACCCGGTTGCTCTTCTCCCGTATCTCTATGGTAGAGTCAGCATAGAGGCGGCAACGGCGGAGGCAGCTGTGGTGAGGAAGAACGAGGGCTCGAACTTTCTTACTGGCCTGAGAGCTTTTGGGCTCCTGGGGTCACGATGTCAGAGAAAAAACAGCCGGTAGACTTGGGTCTCCTGGAGGAGGACGACGAATTCGAGGAGTTCCCTGCGGAAGGTAGGCCGCGGCCCCTGGGCCTCGTGGACCGTGACTCAGGCCTCCGAGTGGAGGCGGTGCGAGTAGAAGGGCCCGGCCGGGGGGCGCCGGGGGGGGAGTGAGGACCGTGCTGTTGGGAGTCGAGGCTCTCTGCTCGCTCGACCCTTCGCGGCTGGCTTCGGGACGGAGTGTCACGGTGGGATTCACCTCAGCAGTGAGGCTAAATGTTCTGTTTCCTCACTGGGAGGAACCACAGTGGCTCCCGAGCCCAAATCCGGGGCGGTGTGTCCTGTTACTCCTCAGCTCGGTTACCCGCCACCTCGTTCGTATTATTGTTGTCGTTACTATTATTATTTGTTTTAGCAGTCTTCCTTTGCCTTGAACCCTTCCACAGTTAAATTGTTCCTAGGTAGACCAGTGCTGCTTGCTTTGAGGATCTCACACATGAAGCCTGTTGAGTAGAATGGGAGGATCAGGTGTTGGTGCTTAATACCCGTTATTGCCTTTCTCTTGTTCCTCATTCATTTTTGATCACTCAAAGTTTTAGGATTTATAAAATCCTAAGCCGTCTGCATTTTTGTTAGCTTCTTGGTTGCCAAGAAGAACTTTAGTTATCTCATTGTAGGTAATAGCAAATAGGTAACAGTGATTGAGTGGTTGCTTGTCTTGAGTGTTTTGCTTGTATTAACTTATTTCATTTTCACAAGTCTAGTAAGTAGTAACTGGCATTAACATTTTTCAGATAAACGAACAGAAGCTTAGAAAAGTTAAGAAACTTGCCCACTGTTGCATAACTGGCTTGAAAAAATGGACAGCTGGTTCAGTTGACACTAGAACTCTTTAACTCTTTAGCTGTATTGCTTCTGTTTGTTAGATCGTTGTTGCCAGTTAGATTTCCAGAATTAATTGGTTTTTATGGACTAATTGTTAGGCATAGGGTAAATATTGGTCTCCTAATGAAAGGAGTGGCTTTTCTGAAAGTGGTAGAGAATTGGGGTTGATGGTGAACAAATCTGTTACATTAAACAGTTATTGCGTCACCGAAATCTTCCTAAGTTGCACTCCTCCTGTGCATAAAACCACATAGCTGTAACATTTGTTATTTTTATTTATAGTGTGTTCTGTTTAGTGGAAGAAGACATTAGAGCATATACTACACAAACTCATAAACTAACTCAAAAGTACATTTATTTTCAGTTCTGGGATTCAGTTTGTATTGTTTTTTGTTTTGGTAGTGGATTTATCTGTCCAGACATATTTTCTTGATCTCACTTTCAAGTTGGTTCATAATCCTTAACTGTGAGCTGCCTGGTAGAAAATTGGCTTATTGAGATTAGTATCTGCTTATAACTCAAACTTAATATTTGATATAGTTAGCGTTTATTCATTGTTTATCAGATACAAGATACAATATTAGGCACTTTATCTACATTTTTTACTCTTAATTTTCACAACTCTAAGGAAACTGAGGCTCAGAGATTGTAAAAGCGTGTCATTAAGTGGTTGTCAGAATCTGAAAGGTCTTTGAGCCCCCAACCCAAGCAAAGTTCAGCCTAAATCCCTAACTTTTAGCAAAGTGCCTGGGACATGGTAGATGGTCAGTAAATGCTTGTTGAATGAATGAACCTGTGTTTAAGATAAGTACTTGAGAATTGACTGCTTAAAAAGTATGGTGGCTCAGATATTAAAGCATCTGCCTACAGTGCAGGAGACCTGGGTTTAATTCCTGGGTCGAGAAGGTCCCCTGGAGAAGGAAATGGCAACCCACTGCAGTACTCTTGCCTGGAAAATTCCATGGACAGAGAAGCCTGGTAGGCTCCAGTCCATGGGGTTGCAGAGAGTCAGACAGGACTGAGTGATTTCACTTTCACTTTTTCAAAGATAATTGTACCTGATGATACATATGATGTTTCAGCAACTTTGATCAGTTTTTGCAGAATACGTTATTCTTGTACTAAGTTTATGTTGTGAGCATCAATTTATCCAAAATGTTGGTAGTTACATATGTTTAAAAAATCTTATTAAAGTTAAAAGGAAAAGCAAAAGCATTTTTTTCCCTCTAAACAGACTGGTTTTTTCTCTCACAGTAGACTGGTTTGTTAGCATTAGTAACTCACCATTTATTGGTCACCTTACAGAAAATTTATCATCTTCAGGTTTGAATATGTAGAACTTAATTCATTCAGTAAACTTTCTGTTGAGAATGAGAAATAACATTTGAAATGCCTTTGCACGTTCAGAGTTTTGTATGTTCTCCAGCTTATATTTCAGACAGGTAAAGTTAGAGAAGTACTGTTCAAAGCAGTACTTTGAAACTGGCCCGCTTTGAATCTTTCAGTATTTCAGTTTTCAGATCAGCTACTAGTGCCCTGAATTACTTTTCAAGTCTTTTCCTTTCTTTGGAGATTCTTTTCCTTGTGATTGTCTTTATGGCAAATATGCCATTGATAACCTTGCTAGCAGATAATGCTTAAAATTGCATATTATCATGTTTGGTTTATAGGAGGTCTTACTTTCAATGGCCTCTTGGGTTCTATGCTCCAGAAAGTGGATGATGTCCATTATCTAGGGTAGCTTTCAGTTAAGAGCCTGTTTCATGAAAGCCATTACTGAAACTGTATCTTTGGTTTGACTAAAGGATTGTAGGTCTTTTGAGGGTGGTGGTGTTTCATCTCATTCTGGATAAGAATGTGTTTGGTAGGGTGTCAATTCAATTATAAGGAAAGGGAATTTCTGTTTTAGAAAGGAAACTAAAATAAGGTGTTTTCATGGAGACTTCTTTGTTTCTTCTGAATAGGTCTTCTTCAGGGTGAGATGTAACATGTAGGGTGATTTTCTGAAAGTGCAAGGGAACAGATTCTCCTTTTTATACTTTAGAATGAAAATAAAAATAATCCAATGAGATCTAATTAAACTGAAAAGCTTCTGCAGCAGAGGAAACCATAAACTAAACAAAAAGATTACAGACGAGGAGAAAATATCTATAAATGAAGGGACACACAAGGGATTACTCTCCAGACCATTTTAAACTTTAAAACTGTGGATCTGTATTACATTGTTAGTCCTCAGGATTCTAATTGGTGGATACGTAATCTGGTCATAAACAGGAACTGTTAAAAATCACATTTAGGATTTTTGTGAGTTCTGCAGCTTCTTGACTATTTAAACTGCTTGAGTATAGGCTTTATTGGAAGACTTTCTACATTTTGAGAATGATCATAATAGTTTTGGAGGCTTGGAATGGTTAGAATTTTAGAACTGGAAAGCAACTTAAAGTCAAGAGAAGCTAGCACTTGTCAAGATCTTATATAGCTAGGTTAGTAGTAGCAGGGTGGCACCTAAAATTGAACTACTCTGTAATATATTTGAAATTTTAAACAATTTTGCAAATCAGACATAAAAGCTATTAAAATATTTTCATTAATCTCATTTCTCTAACAGTGAGAAGTGTGTGTGAATAAAAATGGGAAGAGCAAGTGGGCCTTTAAGTTCTTTTATTCACTTCTTCCTCTGCCAGAATTGAGAGGTTTTTTTTTTTTTTCCCCCTTTTTTGAAGGAAAAGAATATTTAAAATGAACTTGATTTTGCCTTCAGAAGCAATGATGTTTACAAGAAAATACTGTTATGCTTAGTAGTCTGTACCTTTTATAAATCAGTGGAACTGCTGTGCTAGCTGAAGCAGACTGTGTGCTAAGTCGATTCAGTTGTGTCTGCCTCTCTGTGACCCTATGAACTGTAGCCCGCCAGGCTCCTCTGTCCATGGGATTTACCAGGCAAGAAGACTGGAGTGGATTGCCATTTCCTCCTTCAGGGGATCTTCCCAACCCAGGGATTGAACATGCGTCTGTTGGTTCTCTAATGCTAGTATTAGCATTGTGGAATAACTGAGGCACTTTGGCCTGTGCCTAACAAAATAGGATATCTTACAGTGTGGTTCTTAACCAGGGGAGTATTTTTGGATATCACATTCACTTGTCTAGTGAGAAAGTAAAATAACTGTTAGCATATAGTGGGTAAAGGTCAAGGATTTTAAACACCTGCTATGCATAGACCAGTCCTGCACAAGGAGGAGTTGTCCTATGAAAAATGTCACTGAGAAATACTTATGTGAACATTGGATACCAACTGAGCTAAATCCTCAACAGGAAGGTTCCTTAAAATCTTAAATGTTGCAAGTAGATACAGCTAGTACCATGCCAGTTACTATACTAGTCAGTTTACCTAGAACCAGAGGGGCTTTGGTATAGTGGACACATAAATTAAATCACATTTAAATTAATTGCATGGTAGTAGCAAGAAACATAGAATTATGTTAACTAAAATCTTCTGAGAAAAAAGATAAATAATAGTGAGGGACTTCCCTGGTGGCCTAGTGGCTAAGACTGAGCTCCCAGTGCAGGGGGTGTGGGTTCCATCACTGGTCAAGAAACTAGATCCTGCATGCCGCAACCAAGAGTTCCCGTGCTGCAACTGAAGATCCCGCATGCCGCAACCAAGAGTTCCCATGCTGCAACTGAAGATCCCGCATGCCGCAACCAAGATCCAGCACAGCCAAAAAAATAATAATAATAAAAAGAGTGGGCCATGCCTCAGTCTTATATATATTTAAAAATGTATAATACATGCTAAAGTATGTGTGTGATTTCTGTACATGGAAATCATATGCAAGAAGAAAGTTTTTGAGCCCCACGATGGAATCTAGGATCAGACTTAGGTTCAGAATCCACCATTCATCAACTTTTAACTTGTCAACTTGTAGTAGTTACTTAAATTCTTTTAAATATTTTTTCAGCAGAATATATAGGATGATTGTATAAGTAGCTGTTTATTTAAAAGTTAAACCTATAAAAAGGTATAAATTTAAAAGTGAAAGCACTGTTTCTCCTGCTTTCCCCAAAAACAACTCCCATGCTTCAGTATAGCCAGTAACAGTTCTTTTAATGTCCTTCTAGAGCTTATATATGAGATATACGTGTGTGTTTGTGTATTTCCTCACAAAGGACAGTATTTTATAAACTGTTTTTCTACTTGCTTTTACATTATATATTTTGGACGTGTGTCACATTGATATAAACATCTATCTCATGCTTTATAATAGTTGTGTTCAACTAGTCCATTGTATGCACATTAAATCTATAAATATCTATTGATATCTAGTGGTTTTAGGTTTTTTGTATGCTTGTTTTTATGCTTTGTTTTTTTCTGTTACAGGATATATTGAGGTAAATATTCTTACATCTTTGCTTTTGTTCTTATTTGTAAGATAAATTCTTAGAAGTTGTCAGATCAAATAAAAATTCATTTTTAATTTTGAAATATAATTGTTATTTTAAAAAATTACAAACTTACAGAATAATTGAAAGTATAATACAAACAACTCCCCCCACCCCAGCTACTTGAGAGTAAGTTGCTAACCTGATGTTCATCACCTCTACATATTTTAATGTGTATGTCCTACAAAGACATAACCTCAATACAATATTGGAAATTAACACACAGATGTATCACTATTATCTAATCCACAGGTACCTTTCAGGTTTCTCCAGTTGTTGTAATATTTTGATTAAAATCATAGATTATATTCAGTTGTCTCTTCTTCTGCGTACCTCTTGTCTTTTCAGTCTACAGCAGGTGTCTCTGTTTGACTTTCATGATTTTGATACTTTTGAAGATTACAGGCAAGTTATAGTATGTTTCTCAACTTAGATTGGGCTCATATTTCTACATGATTAGATTTAGGTTCTATACTGTGGTAGGAGTATTATAGTAGTGATGTTGTGTTTCCATTCCATCCTATCAGGTGGAAAATAATAGTTATTCCAACTAACATGGAATAGTTGGAATAACTATCCAACATGATAGTAATCAGCTGTGTTCTACTAGTTCATTGTATGCACATTAAGTATTCTATAAGTATTTATTGATATCTGGGTGGTTTTAGATTTTTTGTTTGCTTGTTTTTATGCTTTGTTTTTTCTGTTGCAGAATATATTGAGGTGAATATTCTTATATCTTTGCTTTTGTTCTTAGTTGTAAGATAAATTCTTAGGATAGTTGGATAGTTATTCCAACTATCATTCCAACTATTAACAATAGAATAAATTAACACTCATTTATTCCATTGTTGATAATCTCTTTATTAAGTTAGTGTGTGATTCTTTTCCATTGTTAGATTACACATTTTCCCTTTGTAATTAATAGATATTTTACCAAGAGGGACTTTGAACCTATGTAAATACAGTTTTCCACTCATCATCAAACTTTCAGTTTATTCGTTTGTGTATTTGAATCAGTACAGATTCATGGATTCTCATTCAGTGGGTTATAATTTGTTGCTATTATTTATTTTGATCTTTAGATTGTCCCAAATTTGAACATAAGAAATCCCATCAAGCTGTCTTCTGTGACCTTTTGATGTCACCATCATTCTTTGTGTATTTCATAACATTCTGATACAACAAAGTATTTCAAGCTAATCTTACCTTTTCCTGTTCCAGTCCTGGAATCAGCCATTCCTTTAAGCTGCATTCGTTTTGGTGGAGAATGATACTTGGATGGCAAGGTCTTACCTCCAGTTGTGCTAATGACTTTTGAGACTCTTTCAATGGAAGGCGCTAGGAAATACACAAATGTGTGTGTGTGTGTATACACACTCTTTTACATCTGTTTGTAAGTATGTGCTTGTATAAAACCAGGAGTTCAGACAGATATCTCTAGTTTACAATTCAACACCATAGAGCTCATTCTAATTTATTCCCTTTCCACATTTGTAACTTTCTTCCCCAATAGTGAGAAACCTGGCTCCTGTTATCATAAATAATTGTCTATTGGGTGATTATCATTCCTAACCAATGTTTGTTGCCCTCTCCACCCCACAGATCCCCTTGTTATCTCACGTGGGCTTCAACATTTTATGCCAGGTCACTGTCACCTCTCCTTACTCTAGTCTTAGATGGTTTCTTCACTGAGTCTTGACTATGACACAGCAACCACACAACACCACCCCTCCACAGGAAGGCACTCCTGGCTCTGCTTGAGCTCTGACACCTTATTCAGAACCAGGTACCTTTTGAATTTTGACATAGTCTTAAATTATCATTTACAAGTGTTAGTTGCTCAGTCGTTTCAGACTCTTTGCAAACCCCCATGGACTGTAGCCCACCAGGCTTCTCTGTCCATGGGATTCTCCAGGCAAGAAGACTGGAGTGGATTGCTATTTCCTTCTCCAGCTATAGTTCACCTTTTCCCTCAGGTTACCTACACTTCATATTAAACATTTTAGCCTTTACAAACCTGAGGGATGAAAATGGAATTGCATCATTTTGATTTGGATTTATTTCTTTGAGTGACATTAACCGTTGCATTTTTTCTTGAATTGTTACCTTCTTAATCCTCAGTTCCTTCATGTAATTTGTGTATAATAATTAGAGTCATGTAAGGATTATATGATTGTATTAGTCTGTTTGAGCTGCCAAGACAAAATACTGTAGGTTGAGTGACTTAAACAATAATAATTTATTTTCTTGCAATTTGGATTGTGGGAAGTCCAAGATTAAGTTCAATACCTGTTCAACCTGGCAAGGGTTCTCCTCCTGGCTTGCAGATTGTTGCCTTCCCACCATATCCTTACAGGATACAGAGAGAGAGCTCTCTGGATTCTCTTCTAACAACACTAATTTCATTATGAGGACTCTACTCTCATGATTTCATGCTACCCTCATTACCTTCTAAAGTCCCCATCTCCAAATACCATCACAATGAGAGTGATTAGGGCTTCAACATATAAATTTCAGGGTTTGACACAAGCATTCAGTCCATAAGAATGATATATTTTCTGTACAGCATAGAGTTTGGCACAAAGTTGGTATTCAGTGAACATTAGTCCCCCCCTTTTTTTCTCCCTCCTAATCTTAAGGATTTGGATTTTTGCATGTTTGGTATGTATTTAATTTGAACCATTTTTTACAAATATTTTGTAATTTTAGATGTATCCAAAATTAAGCTTGTTGAGTTTGTGGGTTATTTGATTATTTTTTAGTATTAAAAACTTACAAGTTAAAAAACATTGTCAAAAGTTTTTCCAAAAGTACTTTAAAAATAGTTGGTTATTTACATAAAATATGAAGATATATACTGGCACACATTGTTTTAAGAATGTGTACAGGAGATATAAAGAAATACAGTGGAATGAAAAAACCCCAAGTCAAGATACTAGTGCTTGCCAGAGCTTTGTGAGAGGTATTACTCAGGATATTAAGCAGTAAAACTCTTTGCTTATTTATTTAACTTAGTGGAATGAAGAAGTATTAAGCAGTTTTGATTTAAATAGTGTTCAGTGTTACATAGTAATGTTTTTAAGCATAATCCATTGAAAGGTGTGATGAACAGTGAAAACGAGGAAAAAAATAGAAGTTTCAAAAACTATACTTATACTCTTCTGAAGTATAAAAATTCACCAAATACTTTTTTTTTTTTTCCAATTTTCTGTTCTATTATTGATGTAATGCTTGGTAGAAATAGTATTATCTTTATTCTGAACCCATGTTCTCTTTTTTACCTCCATCACCCCTTAAGTTTCCTTGCAATGGTTAGCACATAATAAATAACTTACTAATTGGATATATGTTTGTAGAGTGCTTCCTATAAATCTGGCACTGAAAGGTGCAGAATGATTCTAGCTGCCATTTATCAGTACAAAGTGCTTTAAATAGTCTTGTGTAATCCCCATAGCAGCCTAATGACAGTTTTATAATTGGGGTTCAGCAAAATAACTTAACCAAGGACAAAGTTAACTAGAAGCTGCATTGAGTCAAATTTGACTCTTTAGATAGATATTTGTCTTTGAATTCAGTGATATAAATGTCAGTGGAGATACGGATCAATAAGTTTTCACGCCAGGCTTGCGCTTTTTAGTATTTTGCAGGTGCTTATCCTGTGGGGAGGGCTCCAAGCCTTTCTCTCCCCACCCCCCAATTAAACCAGAACACCTTTGCTTTTGACTGTGTTTATCTGTTGGGTTTCTGGGTAAGATTTTGCTTCGTTTCCTTCCAGTGGAAGGAGAATTACTGGTGGTGTGAGGATTAAGCCATTGATAGTAAAGTGCAGCAACAGGTTAAAAGAAGGGGAAATTATTTCCAGTTGTGTACCACGTGAGGCAGCAACATTTGAACAGAGCTTTCAAAATGTAGAAATGTAGGAAAGGGATTTCCAGAAAAAAAAGAGGAGTAGATACTTGGAGGTAGAAAATCAGTGTGTACGTGTGTTTCATTTGACTGTGAAGTAGTTACACATGCAGGTAGTTTGGGGCCTAATCGTGGAAAGCTTTAAGCCACATGACCAGTTTGGACCTGATCCTTAGGTAGATGAGAAGGGGGGAGGATTGTTTGTTTGATATGTGTAAGTTTCCTTAGGCAATAGGCAGTTTAGGAAAAATTAACCCAGCAGAATTAATTTGAAAGGATAGAAAGAAAGAGTCAGGGAAGCTAATTAGCAAATTGTTCAAATAGCTTAGTTAGGACTAAGGGCCTGTAGTAGGTTGTTATTAGGAAAGAATGATGCAGAAATAGCAAGGAAGCTTTGGCAACTAGTTAGATAGTGTGGGGATAGGAAAAATCAGGAATTGTGATTTTGCACTTCCATGACTAGTGAAAAGAGCAATGGTGGAAAAGATAAGACTAATTAACGACTTTGGGGAATTTTATAGAATTAAAGAAAACTAAAGCACTAATCAACAAAGAGGACCAAAGTCAGTGTGTTTGTAGTGAATCTGACACACACACACCATATATTGTTGTTGTTCAGTCGCTAAGTTATGTCTGACTCTTTGTGATCTCATGAACTGCAGCATGCCAGGCTTTCCTGTCCTTCACTGTCTCCCAGTGTTTGCTCAAACTCACATCCATTGAGTTGGTGATGCCATCCAACCATCTCATCCTCTGTTGCCCACTTCTCTTCCTGCCCTCAATCTTGCCCAGCCTCAGGGTCTTTTCCAGTGAGTTGGCTCTTTGCATCAGGTGGCCAAAGTATTGGAGCTTCAGCATCAGTCCTTCCAATGAATATTCAGGGTTGATTTCTTTTAGCATTGACTGATTTGAACTCCTTGCTATCCAAGGGTCCCTCAGGAGTCTTCTGCAGCTCCACAGTTCAAAAGCATCAGTTCTTCGGTACTTAGCCTTCTTTATGGTCTAACTCGCACATCCATACATGACTACTGGAAAAACCATAGCTTTGACTATACGTACCGTTGTTGGCAAAGTGATGTTTCTGCTTTTTAATATACTGTCTAGGTTTGTCATAGCTTTTTTTCCAAGGAGCTAGCATCTTTTAATTTCATGACTGCAGTCACAGTCCACAGTCATTTTGGAGCCCAAGAAAATAGTCTGTCACTGTTTTCATTTTTTCCCTATGTATTTGCCATGAAGTGATGGGACTAGATGCCATGATCTTAGTCTTTTGAATGTTGAGTTTTAAGCCAGATATGTTTAATTATTGATGAAAGGAATTATGTTTGAACTTCCTTTTTTAAAAAATGTAAGAAAAATTACAGATGATTATGTAAGTTATCTTGGGCCTCTGTTTCAGATTCTGAACCACAGACAGCTGAAAGTTCACCAATAGTCTGGTAGCAACATCATTTAAGACTTGCTTTTGGTTGTTTGCTCTGAAGTTCTCCACTGACATTTTTGATCCTTGGTGGAGAAAATTTAGGTATAGTACAGTGGTGCTATGCTGCTTTTGATTTCCTAGCTACTGGGTATGTAGATGTTTTTGTATCATGATAACCTACAGAACTGAAATTTTATTAAAAAAAAGTTTGATATGTTTTATGCAACTTAAGCAGGAACATGTGTAAATTTATCTCAGAATGACTAGATATAGTGTGGCTTTATTATCATATTTATGACTGTAATGATGCTATTTGCAACTATTGGTGTCTCACCTATGGTGGTGAATGTACAATTTAAAACTTTTTGAACTTTCCTTTGTTTCTTTTATATTTTTCTTCTTGTAATGTTCTGTATATACATGAACATTTTTTATTTGAAGGAACTTTGTTGGAGATTAGTTTGTTTATATTCAGAGTAGTTTTACTGTTAAGGAATGAATGAGAGTTTGATGCTCCTGAAAATTGCTGTAAAATAGAACATTTGCAACCCTTTTTGGTATAAATAGAATTTCCTCTTTACTTTTCTCCAAAGTGGTATACTTCATACTTTGAAGAAATTTCAGAATGTATGTTGGAGAGTGAGGAGAGTAAATACTTTTAAAAACATTGAGAGAAAAACTTTTTCATACTTAAATGTCAAGGTGATACTTAGATGAAGTATTGGGATCTTTGATAACTATGATTTTTGAAATCTAAAGCTAGTCAAAGATATAATTCTCACTGGCAACTGTGAACAAAGCCAAATTTGAGGCAAAGTCTCAAATAATTTAGGATTGCTAGAAACTTATGTATTAGGCATCTGTTATTGGTTATTTCCAATTCTGACTTCTTAAAATATGGTAATTTTTTACCAGTACACATCTGGAGGTCTGCACACTGAAGTAAACACAGCTGAGGTTATTTAAATGATTAATCACAACCTTGGCAGTGCATTTAGTGTTGAAGATACAGTGTGTACTTTATAGTCATCTGCGTATTGAAGGAGGGCATTAGACATAAATCAGGTATCCTTGTTTGATTTTTATTATTTTGCCCTTAAAAAAAATATTTCTGAGTTTAATGCTTTAAAAGTAATTAAGATTGCTTGGTTATCAATGCAGTGTTATAATGGAAAAGTAAACACAGTTCAGAGATGTTTTGCAAAAAGAAGTCTGCCAAGTCAGAGGTTAATCAATCACATTTTTAAGTTGCATACTCATTTAGTTGCATTTACATATATTGTAGTTTTTATATATTGTAACATGTATAGTATGGAGGACTTATAAGAGTTGGAAATAAATTTGGGGATATTATACCCTATTTAAACTTTATATGTAATATAGTTCATTCAGTACATTCCTAGATAATAAAGAAAATCTTTATTTACAGTTTTTGTTTAAAATAGGTTATAGATTCTGGTTTGTCTTTTATGCTCCCTAGTGTCATAATTATGAAGTACTATATAATAATACCTGAGAAATACAGAGCTATTGTCATGAGTCTTTTTGTGTGTGTGTGTTCTACCTAAAGTCTTGCTTGCAATACTGTTTTTCCTCCATTCGTGAGCCAGTTTCTTTTTCTTGGGACTTTATTTCTACTTTCTTTTCCTTTTCTTGCCATTAAAGTTACATGAAAGGTTGTTAACAGAGAAAGAGATGTGTGACTCTTATGCTAAATGATCATCAGACTTCAACTTGATAAAGTGAAATTGTGCTAGTCTTAAAATTTTTTTAAAGACACTGTTCAGTGACTTCCCTGGCAGTCCAGGATTTTAGACTCCACGCTTCCACTGCAGAGAGTGTTGGTTTGATCCCTGGTCAGGAAATTAAGATTCCTGCATGCTGCAGTGACGCTCTTCCCCCAAGAAAGATAGTGTTCAAACTAGTATTTCCCATATTATTAATATGTGAAAGAGTTAAGAATTGGACCTCCTACAAAATAAGTTATCAAATCTTTTATGTTTCTTATTCTAGATTGCTTCTTATCTGAAGCAATAAAGTACAAATTAACAGTATTTTTTTAGTCGCTTAAGGTTAAAAGAATTAAAGCCAACTTGAAGATATTTTAATGACATAAGTAATAACAATATTAAAATCAGTGTTTTATTTCTTAATTTTTTTTGGTCACACCTCACAGCTTGTGGAATCCTAGTTCCCCAACCAGGGATTGAACCCAGGCCTTTGGCAATGAAAGCATGGAGTCCTAACCACTGGACTTTGAGGGAATTCCCTGAAATCAACATTTTAAATCAAGTCATAATTAGATTAAAAGTTCCTGTGGGCCCTGTATTTTAATTGTTTTGTAAAGGGTAAACTTACAAGATTAAGAGAGAAATGTGAAATAAATGTTCTTGTTATTTTATATTCCTGACCTGAATCTTTTGATACATAATCATTTCCTTAAAATTTTAGGAAGCTGGTTAGTTAGAAGTGGTTCAGGCTGATGTGAGGTTTGGTGTCTTAGAACCTTAAAGATCAGTTGTGACTTGAGCCTGTGTCATCTCTTTTACTCAAGATCATGTATTGTATTCTAATTAATGTATTTATGTATCAAATTAATCAAATCATAATACACTCAAATTATTTTTTGGAACATTAAACTCTTAGATATCTTTATAAACATTCTTTAAAATATTAGTAAAATAGATGCTTCTTTTGACAATTCCCATTTCTGTGCTTAACTCAAATATGTTTAAAATCTGGAATTTGAGGTCATGAAATAATGTTAGAAAAAAAGTTAATAAACATTTTCTTGTAAAATAGTCTTCTCTCTCTCTCTCTTTTTTTTTTGGTAGTGGTAATGGTGGTGGTTTCCAAAGAGGGGTATGCCATATAGTGATCTCTTAAGGCTTTCTCTGTTTCCAAAATTCTGAAATTTTAAATAATCTTCAGTCATTTTATAAAAACTTGAGGTATAAAGCCAAACTTTGCTATTGTGATTTAATGAAATGATTTTGTATGAATTTTTTATACTGGAAGGTGTTAGTGTAATTAAATCAAGAAACAAAAGATTCTAAGCTGTCCATTAGTACTATTAGATAGCTCAGAGCTATAGGTTATAGGAAGACTGGAGGGGATGAGGATGAATAACATTTTATAGTCATTATTCACTTGCTATAAAAAGGATTTTGGTGTTTTTTAGTTGCCAAGTCACGTACGACTCTTTATGACCCCATGGACTGCAGCATGCCAGGCTTCCCTGTCCATCACCAACTCCTGGAAGTGGCTCAGCCTGATGTCCATCAAGTCAGTGAAGCCATCCAGCCATCTCATCCTCTGTCGTCCCCTTCTCCTCCTGCCTTTAATCTTTCCCAGCATCAGGGTCTTTTCCAGTGAGTCAGTTCTTCACATCAGGTGGCCAAATTATTGGAGCTTCAGCGTCAGTCCATCCAGTGAATATTCAGGGTTGATTTCTTTAGGAATGACTGATTTGAACTCCTTGCAGTCCAAGGAACTCTTAAGAATCTTCTCTAGCACCACAGTTCAAAAGCATCAATACTTTGGCAGTCTGCCTTCTTTATGGTCCAGCTCCTACATCCATACATGCCTCCTGGAAAGACCATAGCCTTGACTAGATGGACCTTTGTTGGCAAAGTGATGTCTTTGCTTTTTAACACTCTTGTCTAGGTTTGTCATAAAAGAGATAATGGATTGCATTTTTCCATTATAAGTTCAACATTCAAGAATTTGAATTTCTGTGATTTGAAGTGGCTTATTGAATTTTAATTAAAAGATAAAATCATGAGGTTGACTTTTGGTGATTTAGTATTAGAGAAATATATCTACTCTTGAACTCCTTTTTATTTATTTATTTTTTTTGAGCTCCTTTTTAATTTAAAATTTGATCTCAGCCTGCAACCCATACCATCTTAATGTTCCTGTTGTATACTTAATGCTGCAATTTCTGTCCGCTTTATTTTTGCCTTAAACCAGCTCCCTTCTTTCTGAGATTTCTTTGCTCTTAGAAGAACAAAAAGAAAATTTTTATATAACAATTTAGAGAAGAGTAAACAGTTTATTATTGATTGCAATGACAATATGAGAATAACAGTACTCTTTTATCCCTATACCTAACGATTAACTCTTGACTTAACTAAGTCAGCTTGCTTGTTTATGAATGTTCAGAAATGTTATTATTTAATCTTTAACCTTGGAAATAGATACCTTTTTTTTTTTTGGCCAAACTGTGTGGCTTTCCAGGACTTCGTTCTCTGACAAAGCATGGAATCTGTGCCCTCTACGGTGGAAGCACAGGGTCGTAACCACTGGACCTCCTGGGAAGTCCCTCGATACACTATTTTTTTTTTTTTTTCAAATTTGGTTGCATTAGCTTTCTGAGCGCTCTTCCCATAGACTGAAGGAAATCCTGAATGTGATTTTCTTTTCTCTTAACTTCTTAATCTGTACTCACTATAAACTATAGGTGGATTCATAAACAGAATAAAAATTTTCAATTTGAAAGGTACTTCTGTAAGAAAGGAGAACATGTAAGGGTATCTCAAGCCCAGTCAACTTAATTTTGAGATGTAGATAATATTTAGTATTGTTAAATATTACTGTTGTTAAGGACCTCAGAGAATAGTAATAGGATTTCAATTTAGATCATTAAAAATATTTCCTCCTTGAGAATAATAATTACTGGAATATACAAAAATATTTATGCAGATAAAAATCAGTATTTTCGATTATTGAAAGTTTACTAATGAATGCCTTGTTCACTACCCTATACAGATGATTGAAACACAATTGAGCACACACCTTGCCATTGCCAATACATTTGCCTAAGCTTCCTAGGAACCTGAAATAAATTGCCTGAGAGAAACTTCCATCTTTTCAGGCACTGATATCGTAAAGAAATTTCCCACATGATCTCTCTTCAGGGAGCACTCAAAGAGATGATCATGTATTCTTACAGTAAATACAGTTGAGAATTTTACACAACTCATTCACAATACATGATATTATTGATCTCTTCTGTCTTGAAATTTATACTCTTGATTCTACTGGAACCACCCACTGCCCTGAGATTGACCACTCAAAGGAAGAGAACTTGAGAAACGTAGTTGTATTTACCCAACATTTTTTTGAGTGCCTACTCTGAGTTTTCCTGGTGGCTCAGATGATAAAGAATATGTCTGCAATGCAGGAAACTCAGGTTCAATCCCTGGGTCAGGAAGGTCCCCTGGAGAAGGGATTGGCAACCCACTGTAGTATTCTTTCCTGCGAAATCCCATGAGCAGAGGAGCCTGGCGGGCTAGAGCCCGTGGGGTCACCAAGAGTCCAACGTGACTGAGCGGCTGACGCACTATGTGCCCAGTACTCAGCTCTATATATTAGAGTTCCGAATTTAATAAAATATGCTTCCTACCTGAATGTTTTGAATAGTTGCTTATGAAAATAGTGGTAGTCATTTTGGGCATCAGTAGAAGATAAGTATAGAGTAAGGAGGACAGAAAAAGACCACTAATAATTCATGATAGTAGTTACTTATTAGAAACATAGCTAAGTACATTTTAATCTTAAAAAAAAATCAGGAAGAAAAGGAATGAGTTTTTATAAAGCGCATACAGATTTTAAGCTATTCAGCAATGGTTCATATGGTATTTATTTATCATATTATGTACCTAACAAAATATTTTAAATGCCATTTGTCAACATCATGAAAAGCCTTTCATGATGAACAGAATAATTCCATTTACCTGGTTTTCCAAACCAGAAACTTGGGAGGCATCTTAGCTATCCCTTCTCCTTCAACTCTCACAATTATTCATTAAGTCCTTTTCATTTCAACTCAAAAATCTAGTTATTCTCCCCCTCCCTATTATTGCTGCCATTATGTTAAATTAAAAGAGATTATTCCCTCCATGAACTATTGAAAAGTGTTACTAAGTCGTGTCCAACTCTCTGTGGCCCCATGGACTGTAGCCCACCAGGCTCCTCTGTCCCTGGGATTTCCCAGGCAAGAATACTGGAGTGGGTTGCCATTTCCTTTTCCAGGAGATCTTCTTAACCAGAGATTGAACCCAGGTCTCCCACATGCAGGCAGATTCTTTACCATCTGAGTCACCAAGGAATCCCTACTAGGACACATTTAAGAGTGAGTGTGACACATGCTTATTGTTTTTGGAGGGGATAGGATCAAACAAAAATATGCAAGATCTGATTTAGTTCTTTTGAATCTTTCACAACCAGTTGTGCATGTGCACAACAGGTATTGTGTAGCTTAAGAGTATAGAGATAAATAAAAGTTTTTACTCTTAAGGAGCTTTAGATACTTGGAATCGATGTAGACATATAAACTGAGAATTACGATTGTACAGTATGTAGGTGTTGTGATAGAGATATACATGTAAGAGGGGACCTTATATCTGAAGGAAGAGAAGAGAGGAAATTAGGAAGGCTTCCAGAGGTGATATCCAGACTGGTTTTTTTAAAAGCTGTTTTTCTCAGATTTTGAAACTTTTAACCCTGTAGAAGTTTTTGAGAGCACAAAAAGGGATCAAAAGGTACACATTTGCAGTTATTTAGGTCATGAGTGTGTCATGTATAGCATGCTTACTGTAGTTACTAACACTCTGTGGCATGTTTGAAAGTTGTTAGGAGAGTAGATCTTAAAAGTCCTCATCACAAGAAAAAAAGTTACGTATGCTGGTGATGGATTTTAATTTGACTCATTGTGGTGATCGTTTCTCAGTGTATACAAATATCAAATAATGTATGCTAACACCTACTGTTATATGTCAATTACAATGTTATATGTCAGTTATACCTCAAAAAAAGGGCAGCAAACACCCACATTTCATCAGCTAACATTTTGTCATATTTGTTTCTATCAAAGCATGATATAATATATATATGTAGATATATATATTTGAGAAGCATTTGCAAGTAAACACAACAAAATGACACTTGGTTCTTAAATATTTCAGCATGCATGTCTTAAAGAATAAGGATATTCTCTTAAGACAATTTTACAACCATATTTAAGAAAATATTCTGCTTTTTACTATTTGTGTATGAGTTATCTTTTAAAAAAGTAATTTTATTTATTTATTTTTGGCTTTGCTAGTTCTTCGATATGCATGCCCTTTTCTCTATCTGTGGTGAACAGGCTCCTCATAGCAGCGGATTTTCTTTTGTGGAGCATGCTAGGGTGTGCAGGCTTCAGTAGATGCAGCTCCTGGGCTCCAGAACATGGGCTGAATAGTTGGGGCACACTGGTTTAGCTGCTCTGTGGTATATGGGATCTTCCCAGACTAGGGATTAAACTTATGTCTCCTTCATTGGCACTGGCTCACCACTGAGCCACCAGGGAAGCCCTGAGTTATCTTTCCTTTTTTTTTTTTTTTTTTTTTTAGCAGTTTTGAATTCCAGGGTGATATCTTCCTGCTGCTCAACTAACTTTAGTGTTATTGGTGCTGTGTTTTGAACGACTTTGTAATAGGCCTTATAAAAATAAGCCCAAGGAAATATCAACAGTAAAATATCCTCCTGAAGTTATAATAAATTTTCATGGCAAATAGAATGTTTTGTATTAACTACTATTTTAGATTATCTGCAAATTCAAAAACTGAGAAGACAAGATAGCATCAATTGAGATGTAAAGAGGAAGATTACTATTTCTCATAAATATGGTTTTAGATGTTTTGAATTGAGAAATTCTTAAGTAGCAAGTTTTCTGAAGCTTTTGTCTTTATGGAAATAATGTATGAGAAATACTTAGCATCTGTTTCTGTTTTTTAGACTGGGCTGGTTTGGATGAAGATGAAGATGCACATGTCTGGGAGGATAATTGGGATGATGACAACGTAGAGGATGACTTCTCCAATCAGTTAAGGTAAGTTTAAGTCAAAGTTTATATAGCTTAGTATTTTAAGTACAAAATTTGTAAAATATATGACAATTGACCTTTGAAATATTTTTGAATTATGGAAAATAAGATACATTGCCTTCATCTCTTGTGTTTCTAAACATGAATTCTTTGGGTAATTGCAGAGAACTTTTGTTCTTTCTGGTCTCTTTATAAAAGTAGTTAAATTGAAGCATATTTGTCTTTTTCATCCTTGTGGGTTAAATTCTGTCACTGTTAATTTTCTACCAATATTGAACAACTCAGCAGAAATTAGAATCGTGAATTACTCAGACCCAATGTATTAGTGATTCTCAAACGGGGATGGAGATTGAGGTGTTGGGAATGTACTTTTTCATATTCATGTGCAGTTCAGTTCAGTAGCTCAGTTGTGTCTGACTCTTTGCAATCCCATGAACAGCAGCACGCCAGGCCTCCCTGTCCATCACCAACTGCCAGAGACTACCCAAACTCATGTCCATTGAGTCGGTGATACCATCCAACCATCTCATCCTCTGTTGTCCCCTTCTCCTCCCACCCTCAATTTTTCTCAGCATCAGGGTCTTTTCAAATGAGTCAGCTCTTTGCATCAAGTAGCCAAAGTATTGGAGTTTCAGCTTCAACATCAGTCTTCCAATGAACACCCAGGACTTTAGGACAGACTGGTTGGATCTCCTTGCAGTCCAAGGGACTCTCGAGAGTCTTCTCCAACACCACAGTTCAAAAGCATCAATTCTTCTGCGCTCAGCTTTCTTTATAGTCCAACTGTCACATCCATACATGACCACTGGCAAAACTATAGCCTTGACTAGATGGACCTTTGTTGGCAAAGTAATGTCTCTGCTTTTTAATATGCTGTCTGCTGCTGCTGCTGCTAAGTCGCTTCAGTCGTGTCCAACTCTGTGCGACCCCAGAGACTGCAGCCCACCAGGCTCTCCCGTCCCTGGGGTTTTCCAGGCAAGAACTGGAGTGGGTTGCCATTTCCTTCTCCAATGCATGAAAGGGAAAAGTGAAAGGGAAGTCGCTCAGTCGTGTCCGACTTCTAGCGACCCCATGGACTGCAGCCTACCATGCTCCTCCGTCCATGGGATTCGTCAGACAAGAGTACTGGAGTGGGTTGGTCATAACTTTGCTTCCAAGGAGCAAGCGTCTTAATTTCATGGCTGCAGTCACTATTTGCTGTGATTATGGAGCCCCCAAAAATAAAGTCAGCCACTGTTTCCACTGTTTGCCCATCTATTTGCCATGAAGTGCTGGGACCAGATGCCATGATCTTAGTTTTCTGAATGTTGAGCTTTAAGCCAACTTTTTCACTCTCCTCTTTCACTTTCATCAAGAGACTCTTTAGTTCTTCTTCACTTTCTGCCATAAGGGTGGTGTCATCTGCATATCTGAGGTTATTGATATTTCTCCCAGCAATCTTGATTCCAGCTTGTGCTTCATCCAGCCCAGCATTTCTCATGATGTACTCTGCATATAAGTTAAAGCAGGGTGACAGTATACAGCCTTGATGTACTCCTTTCCCTATTTAGAACCAGTCTGTTGTTCCATGTCCAGTTCTAACTGTTGCTTCTTGACCTGCATACGGAATTCTTAAGAGGCAGGTCAGGTGGTCAGGTATTCCCATCTCTTGAAGAATTTTCCACAGTTTATTGTGATCCACACAGTCAAAGGCTTTGGCATAGTCAATAAAGGAGAAATAGATGTTTTTCTGGAACTCTCTTGCTTTTTCGATGATCCAGCAGATGTTGGCAATTTGATCTCTGGTTCCTCTGCCTTTTCTAAAACCCACTTGAATGTCTGGAAGGTCAGAGTTCACATATTGCTGAAACCTGGCTTGGAGAATTTTGAGCATTACTTTACTAGCATGTGAGATGAGTGCAATTGTGTGGTAGTTTGAGCATTCTTCGGCATTGCCTTTCTTTGGGATTGGAATGAAAACTGACCTTTTCCAGTCCTGTGGCTACTGCTGAGTTTTCCAAATTTGCTGACATATTGAGTGCAGCGCTTTCACAGCATCATCTTTTGGGATTTGAAGTAGCTCAACTGGAATTCCGTCACCTCCCTTAGCTCTGTTTGTAGTGATGCTTTCTAAGGCCCACTTGACTTCACATTCCAAGATGTCTGGCTCTAGATTAGTGATCACATCATCATGATTATCTGGGTCGTGAAGATCTTTTTTGTACAGTTCTGTGAATTCTTGCCACCTCTTCTTAGTATCTTCTGCTTCTGTCACGTCCATACCATTTCTGTCCTTTATTGAGCCCATCTTTGCATGAAATGTTCCCTTGGTATCTCTAATTTTCTTGAGATCTCTAGTCCTTCCCATTCCATTGTTTTCCTCTATTTCTTTGCACTGATCGCTGAGGAAGGCTTTCTTATCTCTCCTTGCTTTTCTTTGGAACTCTGCATTCAAATGGGTATATCTTTCCTTTTCTCCTTTGCGTCCCTTCTTTTCACAGCTATTTGTAAGGCCTTCTCAGACAGCCATTTTGCTTTTTTGCATTTCTTTTTCTTGTTGCTGCTGCTGCTAAGTTGCCTCAGTCATGTCCAACTCTGTGCGACACCATAGATGGCAGCCCACCAGGCTCCCCCGTCCCTGGGATTCTCCAGGCAAGAACACTGGAGTGGGTTGCCATTTTCTTCTCCAATGCATGAAAGTGAAAAGTGAAAGTGAAGTCGCTCAGTCGTGCCTGATTCTTAGTGACCCCATGGACTGCAGCCTATCAGGCTCCTTTGTCCATGGGATTTTCCAGCCAAGAGTACTGGAGTGGGTTGCCATTGTCTTAATCCCTGTCTCCTGTACAGTGTCACGAACCTCCGTCCATAGTTCATCAGGCATTCTTTCTATCAGATCTAGCGCCTTAAATCTGTTTCTCACTTCCACTGTATAATCATAAGGGATTTGATTTAGGTCATACCTGAATGGTTTAGTGGTTTTCCCCAGTTTCTTCAATTTAAGTCTGAATTTGGCAATAAGAAGTGCATGATCTGAGCCACAGTCAGCTCCTAGTCTTGTTTTTGCTGACTATATAAAACTTCTCCATCTTTGGCTGCAAAGAATATAATCAGTCTGTTTTCGGTGTTGGCTGTCTGGTATGTACCATGTGTAGAGAGTTTATAAATATAATTGGTCTCCACCTCTTGTCATGAAGGAAGAGAAACACACAAAGCTGAATGAATTTGGTGACTTACTACCTAAATCTTAGATTGAATCTTGGGTGTTTTTTTTCTTGTCGTTGTAAAATAAGGGAGAATGAATAATCTACATTGATTTTGTTTAAAGGCAGTGGAAGTTACTGTTTAAGATATTACATCTATTTTAAATAGGAAACATGCAAAGGACAGGTATTACAATCTTCAGTTTCCTGGAGTGGGGGAAAATGGAAACATTTTAGTTAAATTTAGCAAACGAAGGGATAGAATCAGAAACTTGTGCTGATCTCTTGACTCCTAATCCAGTGTTTTAGCACCAGCCCATACCATCCTCTACACCTGAGCAGAAGACAAAGATGATTCATATGAATAAGCTCTAGTGTTAATATTATTCATGGTCTTTAGGTCAGCATTTATATTATAAATACCTAAAAATTTTAAAGAAGTGGAAGAGTTTGGAGAAATGAATAACATATATCATTCCTACCATGTATTTTTTTTTCCTAACATGTAATTTTTGCATTGCATTTACATTAGATTGTCTGATAGTGTCTAAGCTAAATTATGCTTGAGAACTAATGTCTTTTTATCTTAGATATAATGATATAGTTGTGCACATTAATCATACTTAACATTTATACAGTGTTTTATTAATTGGCCCTCACGTAATTTTGTTGTGAACTTTTATAAAATCTAAATTGCGGCAGATCAGTTCCTGGTGATACTTGGAATGGTAGTTTAAATAACTGAAATTGATTATATGACTAAAAACCTTTTTATGCAAATGTTTATACAGTGCAGATCAGCAGGACTGAAATTTCAGGCTGAAAAAATTACTTAAAATTGTAAAAAGTATCTTTTAAAAGTGTTTGTACCATTACACGTTTTTGATATTTTTATCCATATTTAAAGTCAGAAAGGGAAAGGAGATGGTGGGACAAATGGAGTGAGTAGCATGGAAGCATATACCATATGTAAAATAGATAGCCAGTGGAAAAATGCTGTATGACTTGGGCAGAGCAAACCAGGCTCTGTGACATCCTAGAGGGGTGGGAGATGGGAGGGAGGTTCAAGAGGAGGGGGACATATGTATACTTGTGGCCGATTTATATTGATGAATGGCAGAAACTAACACAATATTGTAAAGCATTTTCCCTTCAGTTAATAAGTTAAAAATGAAGTCTTGTTTAATACTTTATATTACTGTATTTATTTTGCTTACATATAGTTAATACAGACTAATTCTCACAAACCCTTGTCAGTGTGAAAAGTAATCTCTCTTCTCTATGTATGAATAACGGTATGATTATAAAAATCCCTGAAGGTTTGGTAGCAGTGTCTCGTGTTCTTAGCCATATGGTTAATGATACTCAAAATTTATGCTTAAATATTTATTATGAACAGAATTGGAAAATATCACTAATTCCTTCACATTTCTTCCATAAATAGATTTATCAGAAAAAATAAGGAATAAAAAACATAGGTTTATTAATGGGAAATCAAAGTTTTATTGTCATTATGTTGATACACATCCAGTTTCCTTCTTAGGGAATAAAGTAAAACTATTTGATAGTATTTTAAATTGATGTTCAGGCTGTTAGCTCATTTATTTATTAATTGTGTTATTTTTAAAAATTATCTCATTTCTTTATCATAAAGAATGCCTAGTGATGTTGTTCTTTTGTCTTTCTTATAGAGCTGAACTAGAGAAACATGGTTATAAGATGGAGACTTCATAGCATCCAGAAGAAGTGTTGAAGCAACCTAAACCTGAACTGTTGACTAAATTCTAGAACAGAGAACCCAGGATGGGATACTTAAAAATGTTTATTTCATTACCTGCTTTGATTTATTTTTGTTTTTTTAATGCAAAAAAATAAATGTTTTGATCTAATTTTGGTTTGGTTCAGAAGTCTTCATCTTTTGACTGTAATCATTAATTTTCTCATTGTGCTTTTTTAAGAACTTTATTATAAACAGCAAAATTTTCTTGTAATGAATTTTTTTTTAATGAATTCTTTTTTTTAATGTTAACTGAGGCTCTAAGAGGTTAAGTGATTTTGAGGCTAGAATTCATCTGATTGTCAATTCAGTACTTCTTTTAAACCATGTAGATTAAATATTGGTCTTATTTATAAGGTACTTCTTTTAAGTTACATTTAACCTTAATTTCATCTTTATTTTGAAAGCTTAGGCATTTACTGACATTTCTAAGGTGACCCTTCATAACCTGTGTTTTTAAAATATTAGTCATTTTAAATTGCTGTAATTAGTTTCTGAGCCATTAATAATATTAATAGTTGATAAAATATTATTAGTACTTAACATGCAGAGTGGTTTGACCACAGTTCTAAGAATGATGTCTCTGTCAAAACTGAGGAAGTGGACTCAAGATATTTTGTTAACATATATACATTCTTATATACTACCTCACAGATTCAGTTAGTACAACTAGATTTCTGCACAGTGGTTACTAATTGCCACATCAACTTTTGTGAGTGGGGAGATTTAATTTGTTAAAGGATTTTTATAACATTCAGAATGGAGCTAATATATATAGCTTTTATTAGGAATATTTTCAAATTTTAATGTGTTATTTGTTTACAAGTAGAATCATTGGTACTCTTGAGTAGTTTAAAATTTATGTATCATGAGATAGTATTGACATGAAAGAGAGGGTTGGGCACTTGAAATATCGTTTGAGGTGTGCCTTGAAATTATTTTGGACATAGATAATTTTATTCTTCTAAGACAAGCATGCCTCTGCTTTACTAGATGGAACTACTAGATGAACAGATGGAATAAAGAATAAGAAAAAACTTTGGAAACTCTTTTTTTAAATGATATTTTTAATCATATAATGAAGCACAGGCAGCCATACTAATGTAGCCTGTGAAGAAATATGATATACGTGTTCTCAGTATTATGATCAGTGATTACAAGGGCATCATTAGACTCCGTGTCACCCTGACAGTGTCAGATGAGTACACAGAGGGATGGCCATCTCCTTTGCCTTGCATTTAAATTGGTGAGGTACAATTTGGAAATTTCATAGGATTTGGGCAGAGATTTTAAATGGGTTGCCTCTAGTTTCTCAATGTTTTGTTCTTAATAAGTTTTCAAAATTCAGTTTAGGTGGCTTTCTCTGAGTACCTAATAAATGGTATTTGGCATCTGGATGATGAAGCACATCAGTGGTAGATTAGACCAGCCAGACATCTGAAGAAAGTTCTGTTTATGGATTTTATGGTTAGTTGATATTCTTTAACTTTGGATCTTCACAATGTGAAGCAAGCAAGAAGGGCCTGTTTATTGTAAACATTTTATCAAATAGAAAACTGGATCTCACAGAAAAATAAGAGATGAAAGGGTCCAAGGTTGCTTTTGAATTGTCAGATATAGACTCGAACCCAGGTTTTTAACCGTATAATTTTTCATAATCACTTAATTCTAGTTGAATCATTTTAAATTAAAATTGTAGGTATAATAGTGGTCAGGTTTTTTGTTTGTTTTTTTTTTTTTTTTAAAGAATTCTCCTCTTTTATTTTTTCTAAATTTTATCTGTTTTTTGGCCACACTGCAGATCTCTGCTCCCTATAGTGGAAGTGTTGGAATCTTAACCACTAGGCCACCAGTGAAATGCCTGATGGTCAGTAATTTTCATCAGGCCTTGGATTAGCCATAACACTCCCACTGAATATTTAACTTAGAGGACTATGATAATGAGCCCTCTTTTTTGAGAAATATAGTGTGTTAATAATGCTTTTTTTGTGTTTTAAGATCTGCCTCATTTTTAAAGGTACTTGTATCTTATCTCTCCCATGCTTAACCTTAAGTTAAATGATGGAACATTATTCACCCATTGGCAGTGAGCTGACAGTTTGCAGTACTTACAGTCTCCCCAGTGGCTCAGCAGTAGAGAATCCGCTTGCCGCTGCTGGAGATGCAGGAGACTCGGGCTCGGTCCTTGGGTCAGGAAGATTCCCCTGGAGAAGGAAATGGCAGTTTACTCCAGTATTCTTGCTGGGAGGGAAGATCCCATGAACAGAGGAGCCTGGCAGGCTACCGTCCATAGGGTTGCTAAAAGGCAGGCAGGACTGAATATGCATGCAGTCCACTCACATAGATGACATTACGGAGTTGGACTAGAGTTCTAGAGTTCTCTAGCTACCTTAGTGGCTTCTGTTGGTATATCTTGGTATGGGTCCAGACCCTGCCCTAGGTCCACTTCTTGCTTTATCCATAAATTAATAATCTCATCCCGTCTCAGGTGCTTAAAACAACAAAAATCGCTCTATGATTTGATTCTCTATTCTCAGTCTTGGCCTCTCCCTGAAGCCCCAAGCTCATATATTCAGCTGACATATATTCAAACTCAAACATATATTCAGCTGACAGCTGCATCACCTCTCCAGTGTCTAATGGGTATCTTAAAGATAACTTCGTGAAGAGAGAAGCCTTGATAATCTTTCTCAAACCTGATCTTTCCTCTAGTCTTCTGCATCTCAGTGGCCCCTTAGTCCCCATGCTAAAGCCAGCACTACATCATGCCACACCTTAAATGCCATCAGGGGCTTCTTACAGTAGCATAAAATCTAAATTCTTGAATCCTTTTTTCTCCCAGTATTCAGTCCATTGAAAAACTCTTGTCACTGTCTCCAAAGAATATCCTGTGTAGTTGTTACCATTGCTTGCCTACTAGCTGCGTCCATTTTCCTTTTCCTCTTTTCTAACAGATACACATTTCCTCTCTCAGTGACTGAAGGCAAGCCAACCCCAACCCCCGTTCATCTTCTGTATAAATGAATGAATGAGGGATGGACTGACTTTCCAAGTGTGAGCTAGTGAAACAATGGACTGGAGTCAAATTGCAAAGAGGAATTCTGGCTCTTGAAATAGCACATAAAGGGAGGCTCTTCCTCTGCATATGAATAAAGTGAAGTCGCTCAGTCGTGTCCGACTCTTTGCAACCGTGGACTGTAACCTACCACGCTCCTCTGTCCATGGGATTTTCCAGGCAAGAATACTGGAGTGGGTTGCCATTTCCTTCTCCAGGGGATCTTCCCGACCCAGGGATTGAACCCGGGTCTCCCGTGCAGGCAAAGGCTTTAACCTCTGAGCCACCAGGGAAGGGAGCATCTAATCTTGGTTGGAAGTGGCAGTCATCTAGCAACCATACCAGTTTGAGGGTTAAAATGATTAGAAAGCCTGGAGAAAATGGTTCTTTGATGTCATTGAACCTGCTCTAGCACTAGGCTTCCTGTAAAAGAAGCCTACAAATTTCCTGGACATTTAAGACAGGTTGGAGATTTGGTTTCTAACGTATGTCCAGAATCTTATCTACTTCCACTTACTAGTCTCATCTACCACCATTGTTCACCAAGACTTACTGCAGTGATCACCTAACTGGTCTCTGCTTCTGCTTTCTCTGCCCGACAGCCTTGTGGGAAAAACATCGTGGTCTTGTTAAAATTTAGATCATGCTACACCTTAAATGCCATCAGGGGCTTCTTACAGCAGCATAAAATCTAAAGCTTATAAAGCCAACATAATTGGCTTCTCCTTATCTCAACTTGTATCACTTAATTTTCAGTAATGTCATATTTTGGTCACTTGAAGAATTTTTAAAAAGCTCACCTAAGCAGAAAATGATTATACTACATGTACTGGCTTGAACATGGGAGGGGCCTACGAGCTGTTGCCTGGAATGCTTACTTTCCTCATCCGTACAAGTCAGGCCTTTCCTAGCCACTAAGTCTAAAGTCAGTTCAGTCATGTTGCCTGGAATGCTTGCCTTCCTCATCCGTACAAGTCAAGCCTTTCCTAGCCACCAAGTCTAAAGTCAGTTCAGTCACTCGGTAGGGTCCACTCTGCAACCCCATAAACTGCAGCAAGCCAGGCTTCCCTGTCTATTCACCAACTCCCAGAGCTTGCTCAAATTCATGTCCATTGAGTCAGTGATGCCATCCAACCATCTCATCCTTTATCATCCCCTTCTCTTGCTGTCCTCAATCTTTCCAGCATCAGGGTCTTTTCTGACGAGTCAGTTCTTTGCATCAGGTGGCCAAAGTATTGGAGATTCAGCATCAGTCCTAATGAATATTCAGGACTGATTTCCTTTAGGATGGACTGGTTGGATCTCCTTGCTGTCCAAGGGAATCTCAAGAATCTTGTCCAACACCACAGTTCAAAAGCATCAATTCTTCAGTGCTTAGCTTTCTTTATGGTCTAACTCTCACAAGCATACATGTCTACTGGAAAAACCATAGCTTTGACTATATGGACTTTGTTGGCAAAGTAATGTCTTTGTTTTTTAATATGCTGTCTAGGTTGTCATAGCTTTTCTTCCAAGAACAAGCGTCTTAATTTCATGACTGCATTCACCATCTGCAGTGATTTTGGAGCCCAAGAAAAACTGTCACTATTTGCATTGTTTCTCCATCTATTTGCCATGAATGATGGGACCTGATGCCATAATCTTCATTTTTTTGAATGTTGAGTTTTAAGCCAGTTTTTTCAGTTTCCTCTTTCACTTTCATCAAGAGGCTCTTTAGTTCTTTGCTTTCTGCCATAAGGGTGGTGTCATCTGCATATCTGAGAATATTGATATTTCTCTGCATATCCCGGCAATCTTGATTCTAGCTGTGTTTCATCCAGCCTGGCATTTCACATGATGTACTCTGCATATAAGTTAAATAAGCAAGGTGACAATATACAGCCTTGATGTACTCCTTTCCCAATTAGGAACCAGTCCATTGGTCCATGTCTGGTTCCAATTGTTGCTTCTTGACTTTTCAAATGAGTCAGCTCTTCACATCAGGTGGCCAAAGTATTGGAGTTTCAGCTTCAACATCAGTCCTTCCAATGAACACCCAGGACTGATCTTTAGGATGGACTGGTTTGATCTGCTTGCAGTCCAAAAGCATCAATTCTGTGCTCAGCTTTCTTCACAGTCCAACTCTCACATCCATACATGACCACTGGAAAAACCATAGCCTTGACTAGAAGGACCTCCAGTCTAAATCCAGTCTAAAGTAGTTGATCCATAAGAGGTTACCTGCTTTAAAAAAAAAAAAGCTCTTCAATAATCATTTTTCCATTAATGTTGCAATGAAAACGATTAGAAATGTATGTTTTCAGAAAGTAATGGTGAACAATGACCAGAATATTGATTTGGCTTTGTTCTCTTATGTAGTTGCCTTGGGTGGGATTTCATTTTATAGCAGCTATAGTTTGAATCCACTTGTCAGGTGGAATCACTGTATTATTACTCTTTTTGTTCCACAGAGGTCATGGAATTGAATGAAGTTAATATTTCTGCCCTCTTTGTTATCCTTCGACTACTGTTTATTATTCAGGAAGTATTAGAACAGTATCAGTGATGGCAATAAGGTAGGATGACATCTTAGAGTAAGGTGACTATTAGAGATAGTCTTGTGATTTCCACCCCCCCGCCATGGAGATTATAGTTGTAGGTAGGACCATCAGCTAATATTGCAGTGGTACATGGGAAATTGAAAACTCTAAATTGATATCCTCACCTGGGCCAGCACACCTTTATTTCTAATGTAATATTGTGTATTTTTCCTCTTGTTGTTTTTGTCCTTTGTCTATTTTTGATCTCCTATTCTCGGTTGTGAAGGTAGAACCCCTTTTGTATTTGTCTTATACTTCCTTGTCTTAGTTAGGGTTCTCTCAGAAGCAGACCTAGAGATAAGGATTTGAATGTGAGTAGTTTATTACAGAAGTCATGAAAAACGGGGGGAGTAAGGAAAATGGAAGGCAGCTAATAAAGAGTATATATCAAGTAAATTACCACAGTGACCAAATAGACCTTAATTCTACCTGGGAACTTTGGGAGGCTGTTTATACAACATACCTCAGTTACTTGAACCTAGAGGCTGCAGGCCAGCTATTTATCTACCAGCTCCAGTCCATCATTGGTTGAGGGTTCGTCTGAGGGAGGGAAATTGTTAATTTCCCAGTAAATCATGGTTTAGCCCATGTGCATGTTGAGTAGATTTCTGGCTGCCAGGGAAAGATTTCAGGCAGAATCATAGCTGCTGACAGGAATGGGGCTGTCATCCCTGGAAATGGTAAGTGATGAAGGAATCAGGGTGGGACTTGACGACAACTGCACATCCCTCAGCTGTACCTAATGTGTCTTAAGGGCTTTACCAAAAATCGTGAAACCGTTGACTCCGATATCAGAAGGAGGATTGGCAGAATCAGCATAGACCAGGAAGTAGAGTAGAGATACTGTATCTTTTAACAATAAGAGACGACTTTTGCCAGCCTTCTGGTTATCAGACACACATCTTTATAAGTAAATAGACATTTAAGTGCTACCTTCAGGAAAATGCATTGCAGAAAAATTTTCATAACATTTTACTTTGACTAAAATATGGCATCATTGAAACCCAGTAAGATTCAATAGATTGAACCATGTTAATATTTTCAAGATTAATCTCTTGTTTAAGGTAAAATGATATGCTTTTATCTACATTAGTGTTAATAAGTAAATAAAAATGATTTTACTAAGAATGTTTGAATTTTATGGTTGGCATTTTATGTGTAGAAACCTGTGGTCCAAGGTAATTGAAAGTATCTTCATGATTTTGATGATATTTCTAAGTAGAGGAATGGACAGAACACTGATTTTATGAGAAGAGCAATTTTTCTTTGCTAAGGTCACTATCACTAACTACAAAGATGATAATTTGTTTATGTCATTTACTATTTGTCAGTAATTTCCCCTTTGGTAATTAAAAAATGGATAGATGCTAAATTACTTTAGCTTTGGAGACATATGTATCTTTCTTCTGAAGCAATTCTATAGAAAAAATTATACAGGAGAAGAATGTCTTGGTGAAATTTATCAATTATAAGCAAAATGTTAAATGCTATTGATTTATATATTGGAGAGTTTTCTTCATATTTTGCAGTTTAGCTTGTTAAAATAGTAAAATGTTTTGGAAGCTAAATTTCCACTCTTTGACCCAGTAGTCTTTGTCTATATATAGTTACTAGTTATCAATAGCGTAAGGGATTGATTTGTTTGATTTTATTGTTTTTCAAATTAAAATTGATTATTGATAGACTAATAAATAATCCAAGTATTTTTAAAGTCACTAGAAGAGAGTATATATACTTTTCTTTGGGAAATTTTTTTCCCTAATTTTTCCTGTTTGAATGAAATTAGTAGTCTTGTTTTTAGAACTGTCACAGGGAACAGGTCCTGGGAGCCTGCATGGTGTGAGGATGGGGATCCACACATCCCTCTTTGTTTCAGTCACAAGTTTTTTTACCTTTTTTGCTTTAGCCATTGGGATTCAATGTAAGATTTTACTTGGCAAAATTGATTCTGCTGCCTTTCTTCTAACGTTTGATAACAGTGATCTAGACTTTCTACAATATTGGCAGTTTCTCCTAAATACTACCAAGTAAGTTAGATTTTACTTTCTGTCCAGATTCAGGGTAGAGCCACTTCATACTGTGAAAATTATGAACATTTTTTCTAAGTTTGCTGAGTCTCTGTTATCTGTATATTTGTGACTATGATTTTAGGTCTGTAGAATTGGACAGATTCTTAAAGAGCATCTGCCTCTACAATAGATGAAGATATAAACACTAGCAATTGTGACCTGTCCCCAAGGTCACGTTGGACAGAAGCAAGAAAAGATTCTGTTCCAATATTCTTTCCACTGCATTGAATTTTCTCTTTTAGAGGTTCTATTTCATCAAGACTTTTTTTTTCCCCCCAATATATGTATTTTATTGGTCATACCACAGGGCATGTGGAATCTTAGTTCCCTGATCAGGGATGGAAACCGTGCCCCTTGCATTTGAAGTGCAGAGTCTTAACCATTGGGCTGCCAGTGAATTCCTGTGTGTTTGTGTGTCTGTGTGTTGTTTAGTTGCTAAGTTGTGTCTGACTTTTGTAATCCCATGGATGGTAGCCTGCCAGACTCCTCTGTCCATGGGATTTTCTAGGCAAGAATGCTGGAGTGGGTTGCCATGTCCTTCTCCAGGGGATCTTCCCAACCCAGGGATCAAACCCATGTCTCCTGCACTGGCATGCTGATACTTTACCACTGAATCACCTGATAAGCCCCTTGTTAAATATTAGGAAATATTAATGGCATACAGGGAAGGATGAGGGCAAATAATATTGCAGAAGAAATTTATCCATTCAAAAAATATTGAGCTACCATGCATCAGGTTCAGTTCAGTTGCTCAGTAGTGTCCAACTCTTTGGGACCCCATGGATTGCAGCACACCAGGACTCCCTGTCCATCACCAACTCCCTAAATTTACTTAAACTTATGTCCATTGAGTCAGTGATGCCATCCAACCATCTCATCCTCTGTCATTACCTTCTCCCCACCTTCAGTCTTTCCCAGCATCAGGGTTTTTCCAGTGAGTCAGTTCTTCACATCAGGTGGCCAAAGTATTGGAATTTCAGGTTCAGCATCAGTTCTTCCAATGAATATTCAGGACTGATTTCCTTTAGGATGGACTGATTGGATCTCTTTTCAGTCCAAGAGACTCTCAAGAGTCTTCTCCAACACCACAGTTCAAAAGCATCAATTCTTTGGTGCTCAGCTTTCTTTATAGTCCAACTCTCACATCCATACATGACTACTGGAAAAACCATAAGCTTGACTAGATGGACCTTTGTTGACAGAGTAATATCTCTGCTTTTTAATATGCTGTGTATTGGTCATAACTTTCCTTCCAAGGAGTAAGTAAGAAATCTTTTAATTTCATGGCTGCAGTCACCATCTGCAGTGATTTTTGGAGCCCCCCAAAATAAAGTCTGTCATTGTTTCCACTGTTTCCCCATCTATTTGCCATGAAGTGACGGGACAAAATGCCATGATCTTAGTGTTCTGAATGTTGAGCTTTAAGCCAACTTTCACTCTCCTCCTTCACTTTCATCAAGAGGCTCTTTAGTTCTTCTTCACTTTCTGCCATAAGGATGGTGTCATCTGCATATCTGAGGTTATTGATATTTCTCCCAGCAATCTTGATTCCAGCTTGTGCTTCCTCCAGCCCAGCTGGACTCTGCTTTACTCTGCATCTAAGTTAAATAAGCACGGTGACAATATACAGCCTTGACATACTCCTTTTCCTATTTGGAACCAGTCTGTTGTTCCATGTCCAGTTCTAACTGTTGCTTCCTGATCTGCATACAGATTTCTCAAGAGGCATCAGGTAGCATGTTACTTATTGAAATAAGGCTGTTAACTTACATATGAAAACTCTACATATGGTCTATGTGGTTTATAGTGTTCATGTAAGTTAAGTAAATGACTCCTGGCCTTGAGGGTTAAAATAATTTCTGTGTTAACACTGTATTGCACATTGATTTCATCTTGACCACCTAGGATACCTTACTCTTTGTATTGATAACATCCAGATTTTTTATAGGTAATTAACACCACCACCTCCTTACTCCATCTCTCCTCCCAACTCCTCCACCTTCAGAGGGCTAAAAATCAAATTCATCTGTCCAGTCCTAAGCAAATGGGTGAAAACATGTGGCCAGTTCTAGGCCAGTTAAACTCTTTATCCTAGGACCTTCTATTTCAGAGAGATACAAAGATGTCAGAATTCATTCTGTCCTGACCAGAGAATAGTTCCTGTTTCTGAGATCCTTTCCTTGACGGAGCATCCAGATTCTATCCTTCTGAAGCTTGGCGTTTCAGGCTTATCTTTGATTCTCATAACTTTAATGTCCTTTCACTAAATTCCCTTGCATGCTAAGTCACTTCAGTTGTGTCAGATTCTCTGCGACCCCATGGACTGTAGCCCACCAGGCTCCTCTGCCCATGGGATTCCCTGGGCAAGAATACTGGAGTGGGTTGCCATTTCCTGCCCCAGGGGATCTTCCCAGCCCAGGGATGTAATCTGTGTCTCCTGTGGCTCCTGCATTGCAGGCAGACTCTTTACCACTGAGCCACCAGGGAAGCCAAACCTATGTTAATTAACCTATGTTAATTAAAGTTGGTTTCTAGTGCTTATAATTGTTTAACCCCAACTGATATCTTGGACATGACAACACAAATAGCTAGAGAAGAACAGGAGCTACGGATAGTTAGGTTCTTTGTCTCAAAGTCCAAAACCTGAGTCACTGTAGGAAGAAGTGACAATTCTAACTGCCTGAATGAACCTAGATCTCATATTCAAAAGCAGAGACATTACTTTGCCGACTAAGGTCCACCTAGTCAAAGCTATGGTTTTTCCAGTAGTCATGTATGGATGTGAGAGTTGGACTGTGAAGAAGGCTGAGCGCCGAAGAATTGATGCTTTTGAACTGTGGTGTTGGAGAAGACTCTTGAGAGTCCCTTGGACTGCAAGGAGATCCAACCAGTCCATTCTGAAGGAGAGCAGCCCTGGGATTTCTTTGGAAGGAGTGATGCTAAAGCTGAAGCTCCAGTACTTTGGCCACCTCATGCGAAGAGTTGACTCATTGGAAAAGACTCTGATGCTGGGAGGGATTGGGGGCAGGAGGAGAAGGGGACGACCGAGGATGAGATGGCTGGATAGCATCATGGACTCGATGGACTTGAGTCTGAGTGAACTCTGGGAGATGGTGATGGGCACCAGACAGGGAGGCCTGGCGTGCTGCGATTCATGGGGTTGCAAAGAGTCAGACACGACTGAACAACTGAACTGAACTGAACTGAATGAACCATTTAGCTCTTTGTTACATTAACAAGCTTGATATCAGGAGAACTGTTATATAATAAAGATTATTCCCTTCTCTCACTCATCTTCTCTCTTCTCATTTAAAGGCTGCTTCCTAAGGAGTGGAACTGGGCCTCTTAGGCCTGTGAAGCACTGTCATCCTTTTCTTCATTTTGATCTGGTAAAGTGCCATCTCACTGGCCCTCTGCTGAGGGCTGTTGACCTTGTTCACTGATTGCTTTTAGTGATTCCGTTCAGTGATTGATGAGATGACTGGACAGTAATGAAAACAAAGCTGATTCACTTTATCTTAGCAGGATTAAAGCCTGGAAACAAATCTAATTTTCTTTTATGGGGAGGGGAAATAGGGACAAAGATTTTGATCAGCGTCTTAAAGTAACATGAAAGGAAGACTGGTGGACTTCACATGGTAAAAGGAAACTTTGTAGAGGAAAGGGAGCATGACTGTTAGATTCCTAATGGAAGGAGTGGTGGTGGTCTAGTTTCCTTTTCAACAGTAAATGCCATTCACATGCTACGCATGGCGTGTCTACTAGCTCACAAACCCTCCAGATAAATCTGTGATCTAAATTGGGAGAAAAAAGACATGTGGGAGACATAAAACAATGGTGGAAAAATCGAAGAAATTAAAATGGAGCTTTTGTCAGCATAATTTGATCTTTCCCTATCCATGATCTCTGTAAAATTGGGAAAATTAGCTTGTAGGAAATTGAGATATGTATAAAGTTCTCAAGTTCTCCTAGTCTTTCCCACCCACCTCCCAGTGGTGATGAATATGAAGGGTTAAGTATTAAAAACTACATCGTAGCACAGAATGTTAGATATATGTACATATTCTTAAAATTAAAATTCTGATCCTTTAATACTTAGAGGCAAGTTACAGGTACCCATGATTGTGTTAGGCCTTGTTATAGAAAGATGGACCATTACAAGAACACTCCTCATTTCAAATTTTGCAGCAGTAAATAGGTAGTTCAATCTATAGACAGAGAAAAGGGCAGCAGAATAGGCCAGTGCAATATCATTGCATTATTGTAATCACCGTTTACACGTCAGTGACTTAGTCTCTAGGCCTCTTTTATAACTGAAGTAAGTTTGAATGTATCAGTCAGGTGCAAGGCCACTGCCTGTCTCTACAATACCTCGATGGAAATTGGAAAATGCTACCCTTTCCTGCAGTAGAATGCAGCCCCTTGGCAAGTGGAACACAGGCTGGATTTCAGCTCTCCTGGTTTCTTTTGCTAGGTTTTTTTATACAAAGTTACATCACTTCATGGGAAATAGATGGGGAAACAGTGGAAATAGTGTCAGACTATTTTTTGGGACTCCAGAATCACTGCAGATGGTGACTGCAACCATGAAATTAAAAGACGCTTACTCCTTGGAAGAAAAGTTATGACCAACCTAGATAGCATATTCAAAAGCAGAGACATTACTTTGCCGACTAAGGTCCGTCTAGTCAAGGCTGTGGTTTTTCCAGTAGTCATGTATGGATGTGAGAGTTAGACTGTGAAGAAGGCTGAGCACCGAAGAATTGATGCTTTTGAACTGTAGTGTCGGAGAAGACTCTTGAGAATCCCTTGGACTGCAAGGAGATCCAACCAGTCCATTCTGAAAGAGATCAACCCTGGGATTTCTTTGGAAGGAATGATGCTAAAGCTGAAGCTCCAGTACTTTGGCCACCTCATGCGAAGAGTTGACTCATTGGAAAAGACTCTGATGCTGGGAGGGATTGGGGGCAGGAGGAGAAGGGGACGACCGAGGATAAGATGGCTGGATGGCATCACGGACTCGATGGACTTGAGTCTGAGTGAACTCCGGGAGATGGTGATGGACAGGGAGGCCTGGCGTGCTGTGATTCATGGGGTCGCAAAGAGTCGGACACGACTGAGCGACTGAACTGAACTGAACAGCCTATATAGCTATATATAACAGCCTTGATTTGAATTCTTGGTTGTATGCAACAGAGATTAACCCTAAATATCTTAAGCCAAAGGGGAATTTACTGGGCAGGATACCAGGGGCAGCAGGAATCTGAGAAAGTGACAAGAGTTAGGGCTTCTCTGGCATCAGGAGTTAACCAAGGCTTCAACTCAGTAGCTTCCTAGTCCTTGGGTCCCAAGTGCTGCAATGAATTTGACCTTGGCCTGTGCGCTCTTCTTTTGTATTGCTCATTTGGGATTTACAACCCCAGGAATGGTGTGTGATTGCCTGGACCCTGGGTATACCAGGGAGCTGGTGGAGGAAGGAGCAAGCTCCTCACTTCTGAAATGGGAATTGGCAATGAGAGGTGGCACTTAGTGACCTCCCACTGATACTACATACCATTCAAACTATCCCCAAGGGGAGGCCTGGAGGCTATTAGGAAAGTGTGTTATATATGGAGAGAGCTGGGTGCTGGATAACTACAAAATAATAAGTATCTGGTGTAGGGCTTAGGTAATAGCATCTGCTTTTTTTGTTACCTAATAAAGTATTATCTAGACCAAGCAGTTACAAAACCGCTATAAGGACAGCCACATAAAAAGTGTGCTAACTAAAGGCACATATGTACCTAGTTTTCCTGACCCAGTGTTGTAGTGCGTGTCCTTTTCTCTGTGTATAGAAGTGATGGCAGAAATGGATGACCCAGAAGAGAAGAATCTCAGGTGAAAATGTGTAGTGAAATACTTGAGAAGTAATCTTGTGAATTCATGATTCCTCTTGGGTCTTTGTTGTCTGCCTCAGAGGCCAGAAGACAATTATCTTCAAGAAAGATCCTGAACTTCTATTATCTCCTCTCTTATAGATAGAAATGCTTTTTTTTTTTTCTACCTTTCTTTCTGTTTCTTTCCTTTCCTTTCTCCATCCCTTCCTCCCTCCCTCCTTACTTTCTCCTTTTCTTCATGTTCTTTCTTTTTTCTTCCCTTTTTACCTTTTCTTTTCTCTCTCTGCCATACCCATGAATAGCAAAGAAGTGCCTGTTATAATTAACAAAGTGATCTGCTGGGAGTGGGGTGAGATGCTGTGTCCCTAGGCTTCTGGAAGATTCAGAGCCTTCTATGTGACCCTTCTCTTCTCCTTCCTGCTGTAGAGGACGGCTGCTGCTTTTAGATAAGGTTACCAGAATGGGAGAGAGACTGACAGTGATTCTGTTTTTCAGTTGTTACCCGTGACTCTCTGCTGATTTTTCTTTTAAACTGTGAATTTTTAATGCCCTTGAGTTTCTTGTGTGTACAAAACCTTTTTGTAGTCAAGTCTCTGTACAAATTCCTGGCCTGGCACATAATCCAGTGGTTTTGTCTTTCTTCCAATAATACCATTGTCCATATTATGAAACAACAAAATTCCTGCTACTTTGTATATACTTCTTTTGATGGGTTGATGTTCATTTATTTAAAAAGAATAAAACACTGTCCTAAGACCTAGTGGTGTTCTAAGCCCTAGTTTACTTTACTGTTTTAGTGGAAAGTAAAACTTATATATTCTTATAGATTCCTTGCATATTTTACAGTCTTGTGGTGGAGACCAGGAAAAAACAAGTAGACAACTGTGTAAATATGTAATTCCAAATTATGAGGGAAATAATTTTAAACAAAAACGGGGCTCAATAATAAAAGTAGTAACAGTTGTTGTTGTTCAGTTGCTAAGTCATGTCCGACTCTTTTTAACACCACGGACTGCAGCACACCAGGTTCCTCTGTCTTCCACCATCTCCTGGAATTTGCTCAAATTCACATCCATTGAGTAAGTGATGCTGGGACCTGCTTAAAAAACAATGAGTTTGAGGAAGGTAAATCATGATCTGAAAATTGACAAGGAACCTTTATACAGGTGGATGGGGAGGTAGGAGTCAAGGGTGGGGGAAGTAAGGTTGGTGTGGGGGTGGGATGTAAGTGGTATATATTATTCAAGACGGGCCAGGCTTAAGCTGTAGTGACAAGTAGCCCCCAAATCATCATAGCTGAACACTTAAGAGTTTATCTCTTGCTTACATAAAGTATGTTGTGTGAGACAGCTGTATTCTTGGTGAGTCAGGTCCATCACATGGTATCCCACCTCCACACACAGCTGCCACATTCTCCACTGAAAGAGGGGAAGGTTATATGGTACTTTTCTCCACTGTTAACAGACCATTGGCCGGGTCTGAGTTCACAGCCCTACCTAAGCACACAGAGCTGGAATGCTCAGGAGGGAGTAGAGAGCTGTATATTGTTGAGCATGAATCACTTCCATCTCAGAGTCTGTGGGAGTGAGACAGGAGCTAGAACATTCTAGGCAGAGAGGGCAGCCTGGGGGAAAGTTTTGAGGTAAGATTTTGGTCAGTATACTGCAGTACTGTTGGGTTGTAAGAGATCATGCCACTTCCTGTAGTTATGTACAAGATGCACAGTTGAGGTGTGACACCATCTACTCTCAGTTACCGGAGTTAATGCAAAATTATGTCTTTCATATAAAAATATGGCTTCAAAATCTTAGAGTCCTAGATGGGAAAGAGAACTACTAATGATCACTAATATACTGTTTGTGATAAATATGTGCTCAGTTGTGTCCAACTCTTTGCAACTCCATGGGATGCAATCTTATAGGCTCCTCTGTCCATGGGATTCTCCAGGCAAGAATACTGGACTGGGTTGCCATTTCCTCCTCCAGGGGATCTTCTCGACCCAGAGATTGAACATGGGTCTCCTGCATTGGCAGATGGATTCCGAACCACTGAGCCACCTCATCTGTAGAATGGGAATAATAGTATTTAGAATAAACTGAGAACAGGCATATGCTATATTTATAAATAAATAAACATATACATTTATATAAAGTATATATAAATATATATATTTATACTGTCCAACTTGTGTTTTCTGTATCATATTCTCCACCAAGCTGTCAGAATGAAACTAATAACACATAGGTCAAATTTTAAAATATATATATATATATAGAGAGAGAGAGTACAGCATCATCTTTTAGAATTTGAAATAGCTCAACTGGAATTCCATCACCTCCACTAGCTTTGTTCATAGTGATGCTCCCTGAGGCCCACTTGACTTCACATTCCAGGATGTCTGGCTCTAGGTGAGTGAGCACACCATTGTGGTTATTTGGGTCATGAAGATCTTTTTTGTATAGCTCTTCTCTGTATTCTTGCCACATCTTCGTAATATCTTCTGCTTCTGTTAGGTCCAGACCATTTCTTTCCTTTATTGTGCCTATCTTTGTATGAAGTGTTTCCTTGGCATTTCTGATTTTCTTGAAGAGATCTCTAGTCTTTCCCATTCTCTTGTTTTCCTGTATTTCTTTGCACTGATCACTGAGGAAGGCTTTCTTATCTCTCCTTGTTATTTTTTGGAACTCTGTGTTCCAATGAGTATATCTTTTCTTTCCTCCTTTGTTTTTTGTTTCTCTTCTTCTCTCAGCTATTTATAAGGCCTCAGACAACCATTTTGCCTTTTTACACTTCTTTTTCTTGGGAATGGTCTTGATCCCTGTCTCCTGTACAATGTCACAAACCTCTGTCCAAAGTTCTTCAGGCACTCTATCAGATCTAATCCTTTGAGCCTATTTGTCACTTCCATACTAATATTAAAAAGCAGAGACATTACTTTGCCAACAAAGGTCCATCTAGTCAAAGCTATGGTTTTTCCAGTAGTCATGTATGGATGAGAGTTGGACTATAAAGAAAGCTGAGCACCGAAGAATTGATGCTTTTCAACTGTGGTGTTGGAAAAGACTCTTGAGAGTCTCTTGAACTGAAAGGAGATCCAACCAGTCCATCCTAAAGGAAATCAGTACTGAATATTCATTGGAAGGACTGATGTTGAAGCTGAAACTCCAATACTTTGGCCACCTGATGTGAAGAGCTGACTCACTGGAAAAAGACCATGGTGCTGGGAAAGATTGAAGGCAGGAGGAGAAGGGGACAACAGAGGATGAGATGGTTGGATGGCATCACCGATTCTATGGACATGAGCTTGAGTAAGACCTGGGAGTTGGTGATGGACAGGGAAGCCTGGTGTGCTGCAGTCCATGGGGCTGCAGAGTTGGACATGACCGAGGAAATTGAACTGAATATATAGTACATGCATGTTCTCAATTTAAGTACTATTATTCCCATTCTACAGATGAAACAGCTACGAAAAGGCCAAGAGATTTACTTAAGGTCACACAGAAGGTAGGTGATGCAGCTGGCATTCAAACTCAGGCAGTCTGACTCAGGCCCATTTCACCACTGACTCTAATGAGGACTGAAAATGTTTTCTTGGTCTTGGCCAGAAAGGGCCTTGGGAACCAGGTGTCTGACCCTGTAGAAGAGGAAGTGTTATTGCATCTAGCACGCACAAGATGGAGGAGAGGAGAAAGGAATGAGTGTAAGGTGCTATTGGAGCTGTATGGCCGTTGGGGGTTAGTGTTTATCCTGAGAATTCAGTTTGGGATAGTGAAAAGTCATTACTTTGTTAGCTTAACTAGATATTGCCCTGCTGTTCTTGTTGTTGGTCTTTCATATTGAGTTGGAGAACAAAAGGTACCCTGTACTGCTCTAGTGCCCAAGTCATAGAGCACCATCCAGGGACCTCTATTAAAGCACAGGAACCAGAGGGACAAAAACTCAATGGGGATGAAGCTGGAGGTTCTTGAACAATTGCCTTTCCCCACCTACTGTGTTTCCCCTCAATACTAAAACCTAGGTGGGTCTGAGGTTCTCCCCTCCAAACTTTTGAGTAGTTGTCTGCTGAATTCAATAACTTGGCACCCATTCGTGACCTTGGGGCAGAGAGGGTATCATTCTTGGTTTTCTGCCCAACTTTTTTTTCCCACATAGTAAGTGACTGTGGGATAGAAGTGCAAAGTAACTACCTAGAAGCCCTGGGAAGAAATGCTGGGTGTGCAGGATATTCAGTAAATAACTCTCAGGGAATTATACTTGAGAGACAGTTGAGTTTCTATTTGTCTTACCTGGAGTCAAAGCAAGTTTCACTCGATGAGGGCACTGACCTGAGAACCAACATGAGTTATATAACTGACCAGGAGACAGGGAGTGTTTTGGTTTTCTAGAAATAAATCCATTTTTGTAAAAGATAGCTCTAGGACCAAATTCTCCCTCCTGATCTGGGCATCATATAATAGCAGTAGGTTTCTCAGCTTCAGTGTACACTGTGAATTTAAAGCTTTTTAACAGTATTATCCAGATAGCTATTTTTTTTTCCATTTAGCACTAGTCATGGATTATAGTTTTCAGATTAGTTCTGCTCTCTATCCCCAGCGCATGTTTTCCCAGCATATTTCTGCTTCCTGGTTTTGCTCATGCAGTTTCCAAAGCTGGGATGCCTCCTGGTTTTTCTCATGCAGTTTCCCAAGCTGGGATGTCCTTTCCTCATTTCTGCAATTGGTGAAATCATTATTACTCTTTATAATTCATTTTAGGGCACTATCCCCTCTTGGAAGCCTTCTTTTTGGACTCCCAGGTTGGGCTTGGTGCTTCCTGCTGCACTCAGTACATTTATCTTATTTTTTAGCTTCATTAAATTGAAATTATCTGCTTTGAGGGGTTTCCCTCTCTTTATTAAATTAAGTCCTCATGGGTGGGGTCTGTCTTTGTTCAGCCTTTTCACCTCTAGATCTAGTAAAGTCCTTGATGATGTCCTTAATTCTCCAGGCCAGAATACTGGAGTGGGTAGCTGTTCCCTTCTCCAGGGGATCTTCCCAACCCAGGGATCAAACCCAGGTCTCCTGCATTGCAGGCTGATTCTTTACCAGCTGAACCACCAGGGAAGTCCTTAATGATGTCAGTTAGAGCCTAATTATGATGGGTAAAGGCTGGTGATAAGACGTAGGGAGAGTTCCACAATTCTTTTGGAGCTTTGGAAGTGAGAACTGATTCTATATAGCCATCATTGAAACAATGGAATCAAAATTAAGCTCCACAATCCAGTCATTCCAGAGAAGGTAAATAGAAAACACTGAAGCTAGATTTCAAACATATTGCTGACTTCTAACTTGTTTTGAAGCAAGATGTTTATTCCACGTGTCTTAATTTGTACAGCTGCAAAATGACTGTGTTGCATTGATTGAAATTTTTGGAGCCTGAAATTCTTATTGAACCATTGGATATCAACCATTATGAATGCAGCTCATTATGCCAGAAACACCACTGCCACTTAACTGATGCAGAAGTGAAGACCAAGAGTCCTGGAGCAGTATGTACTGATTTGACATTTTCCTGGAATCGACAGGAGATATATTTCCATGTGGCAAGCTACTGAATCCCCCTTCCCCAACCTCCCTGCTTTTCAAGTTATAAACACTTTCCTCATCGACATTTATTAGAAAGTAACACAAAGCATATTGTTGGGTTTGTATTCTGTGGATGTTTCACATTGGGCATATTGTAAGTTCTCTGTTTGCCAGGCATGATGGCATTCTTGGAGGTTAAGCTGTTAAATCCTGTTCTTTCATTTTAATAATTTCATTGACTTAACCTTTATATAGATGAACTGTATAATTTTCTCAAAGAATACTTTGGTGCTCCATGCTTGCCGAAAGAATGCTTTAGATTAGAGATTCAGTCAGGTGATGATACAAAAGGTTTAACTTAAACACAAATACTAGGTCACAGAGGGACAGGATCCAGATGGTTTTGTATTTGGTTACACCATCCTACCTCTCCCTGTCATCTCTACCCTTTCTTCTCTTTTCTGCCATCTGTCAATATACTTGAATGAGGAGCTTAATCACATGTGCTATCAACAGTTTTTTTTTTTTCCCACATTCTCTTTTATGAGGTGGTAATAAAAGAGTATATCCTATGGGAGGAGTGTTTGGGGGAGAATGGACACATATATATGCATGGCTGAGTTCCTTTGTTGTCCACCTGAAGCTGTTAATATCACAGCATTGTTAACTGGCTGTGCTATGCTTAGTGGCTCAGTTGTGTCCGACTCTTTGCAACGCCATGGACTGTGTAGCCCATGAGGTTCCTCTCTCCATGGAGATTCTCCAGGCAAAAAAACTAGAGTGGGTTGCCATGCCCTCCTCATGAGTGGATCTTCCCAAACTAGGGATCAAACCCAGGTCTCCCACATTGCCAGGGCTCTTTCCCATCTGTACCATAAAAAGTTTTTGAAAGGGAGTATATCATAAGACAGCATCTAGTTTTACACTGTACTCAATCTTTACTCCAGAGCTAAATAGTTTAAGACTGCTGCTACTAAGTCGCTTCAGTCGTGTCCGACTCTGTGCGACCCCATAGACTGCAGCCCACCAGGCTCCCCCGTCCCTGGGATTCTCCAGGCAAGAATACTGGAGTGGGTTGCCGTTTCCTTCTCCAATGCATGAAAGTGAAAAGTGAAAGTGAAGTCGCTCAGTCATGTCCGACTCTTCGAGAACCCATGGACTGCAGCCTACCAGGCTCCTCCATCCATGGGATTTTCCAGGCAAGAGTACTGGAGTGGGGTGCCATTGCCTTCTCCAAGTTTAAGACTGAGCCATTAGTAATTCCAGTATTTGAGGCAAAGGGATTAAATGTTATATTTGATCCAACTTTAGGAGTGAAGTATAATTTTCTTCCATTATTTTGATCTTCTTTCTATCCTATCCATTCTTGCCATGATATGCTGAATTATATATTTAATTATCAATGTTTTTTTATTCATTTTGGATAAATGTTCATTTTATTTTGAACACCACAGTTCAAAAGCATCAATGCTTTGACGCTCAGCCTTCTTCACAGTCCAACTCTCACATCCATACATGACCACTGGAAAAACCATAGCCTTGACTAGACAGACCTTTGTTGGCAAAGTAATGTCTCTGCTTTTCAATATGTTATCTAGGTTGGTCATAACTTTTCTTCCAAGGAGTAAGCGTCTTTTAATTTCATGGTTGCAGTCACCATCTGCAGTGATTTTGGAGCCCAAAAATATAAAGTCTGACACTGTTTCCACTGTTTTCCCATCTATTTCCCATGAAGTGATGGGACCGGATGCCATGATCTTCGTTTTCTGAATGTTGAGCTTTAAGCCAACTTTTTCGCTCTCCTCTTTCACTTTCATCAAGAGGCTTTTTCGTTCCTCTTCACTTTCTGCCATAAGGGTGGTGTCATCTGCATATCTGAGGTTATTGATATTTCTCCGGTAATCTTGATTCCAGCCTGTGCTTCTTCCAGCCTGGCGTTTCTCATGATGTACTCTGCATATAAGTTAAATAAGCAGGGTGACAATGTACAGCCTTGACGTCCTCCTTTTTCTCTTTGGAACCAGTCTGTTGTTCCATGTCCAGTTCTAACTGTTGCTTCCTGAACTGCATATAGATTTCTCAAGAGGCAGGTTAGGTGCTCTGGTATTCCCATCTCTTGGAGAATTTTCCAAGGTTTATTGTGATCCACACAGTCAAAGTCTTTAGCATAGTCAATAAAGCAGAAATAGATGTTTTTCTGGAACTTTCTTGCTTTTTCGATGATCTGGCGGATGTTGGCAATTTGATCTCTGGTTCCTCTGCCTTTTCTAAAACCAGCTTGAACATCAGGGAATTCACAGTTCACATATTGCTGAAGCCTGGCTTGGAGAATTTTGAGCATTACTTTCCTAGCATGTGAGATGAGTGCAATTGTGCAGTAGTTTGAGCATTCTTTGGCATTGCCTTTCTTGGGATTGGAATGAAAACTGACCTTTTCCAGTCCTGTGGTCACTGCTGAGTTTTCCAAATTTGCTGGCATATTGAGTGCAGCCCTTTCACAGCATCATCTTTCAGGATTTGAAATAGGTCAACTGGAATTCCATCACCTCCACTAGCTTTGTTTGTAGTGATGCTTTCTAAGGCCCACTTGACTTCACATTCCAGGATGTCTGGCTCTAGGTGAGTGATCACAGCATCACAATTATCTTGGTCGTGAAGATCTTTTTTGTAGAGTTCTTCTGTGTGTTCTTGCCACCTCTTCTTAATATCTTCTGCTTCTGTTAGGTCCATACCATTTCTGTCCTTTATCGAGCCCATCTTTGCATGAAATATTCCCTTGGTGTCTCTAATTTTCTTGAAGAGATCTCTAGTCTTTTGCATTCTGTTGTTTTCCTCTATTTCTTTGCATTGATCGCTGAGGACTATGTAAATTGAGGAGTTATTGTAGGGTTAGTGAGGTAAGTCTTTACAGCATTTAGCAGAGAACCTGACACTCTATAAGTACTCCATAAGTGATAATAGTTTTCATTTTTAATGTTTATTCTGTTAAACTAATTTTGACCACTAAAGAGATGAAGTAATGAAATGGAGTTTTTAAAAAAACCTACTACTCTATTTTTAAATGTGATTCTCTGGTGGTTTTTAAAAATGATTTTTATTATATGTAGAGAGATATAGCTTCATGAATACAGTTATCATCTGCAGAAACTGCAGAAACTGCTTGACTCACATGTCTTGGGTCAAAGACTGTATATTGCTTTTCTTTCGTGCTTTCTACCAAGTCCATTGTACTAATATAAACAGCTTGGAACAGAACTCAACAAACTGCAGCCTGCAGACCAAGTCCAGCCCCTTGTCTGTTTTTGTGTGGTCTGAGAGCTAAGAACGGTTTGTATATTTTTAAATGGAAAGTAAATTTTTTAAAAGAATAATATTTTATGACATAGGAAAATTATATGAAATTCAAATTTCAGTGACCATAAATAAAATTTTATTGGAACACAGCCACTCACATGTATTTACATATTGTCTGAGACAGGTTTTGATCATCAGAGTTGAGTGCTTGTGAGAGAGACTGCATGACCTGCAAGGTCTAAAATATTTGTTATCTAGCCCTTCACAGAAAGGCCCTTTACTTCTGACTTCGAATAATAAAAATATATTTATGGATAAGGCTTTCAGAAGTGAGTCTTCATTTAAAGACTGTACTTTTGTTTGCTAAGGCTGCAGTGACAAAGTATCACAAACGTGAAACTTTGGGTGGCTCAAACAACCAAAATGTATCGTCTCACAGTTCTAGAGACTAGAAGTGTCAAATCAAGATGTGGGCAGGCCATGCTGTCTCTGAAGCCTATAGAGGAATCTTTCCTTGCCTCTTTTTAGCTTCTAATGATTTGCTCACAGTCTTGTGTCCCTTGGCTTACAACTGCATAAATGAGTCTGCCTTTGTTGTCACGTGGCGTTCTCCCCGTGTGTCTGGCTTCATTGACTGTGTTCTTATAAGGACATACCCTACTCCAGTGTGACCTCGTCTTAACATTTGTAAGGACCTTATTTCCAGATGAGTTCACACTCTGAGGTACTGTGGGTTAGGATTTCAACATATCTTTTTTTAAAAAAAATTAATTTATTTTTTAAAATTTTTAATTGGGGGATAATTTCTTTACAATGTTGTATTGGTTTCTGCTGTACAACATATCTTTTTATTTTGCAGGGTAGGTTGGTTGGGGAAACACAATTCAACCCATAACTATCAGGAAACTAGATTCCAAAAATATGAAGGGATTTACTTAAAGTCACAAGGAGAGTTAGTAGCAGAACCAAGACAACACTTTGAAGTCATAAGACTAAAATTTTAATTAATGAAAAAACTTTCCACTACGCTATATGTTCAATGTGAATTAATCACCCACATCTAATGTATATGCAATATAGAAAAATTTTGAGTCCTGTTAGTCTCTCTATATATATATACAAATATATATAAACATTATTAATGAAACATACTATTTAAAGTTCTGGACGCTTATTTATTTACACCTAAAAGAGAATAAGTGTGATGAATGTTTTCTATTTCATTTGTCAGCTAACCATTCCAGAAAACAGAATAAAGTATTTGTGATCCATATTATGTACTGACACTTTAATATTCTGCTAAACTGTCAAAGTTTACTTTCTTATTCAGAAGTGACATGCATACAAAACAGTATTAAAAAGGAAAAATCAGTAATATAAATAATAATTTGTTTAAAGTTCTTTTAAAAATAACATATCTGCTAACTATATATTTTTTTCTTTTCCAATGGCTATCACTTTTATCAACCATAAAAACTCAAGCCTAAAATTATTCCTCTCTCAAAACACTCTAAAAGTACTATTTGCAATAGATTCTCACCTCCAAAGGTTAGTTAATGGTTGTATGCAAGGAGCTAATAGAATTTCTCAGTGTTAAAATATCATTAAAATATGGTGTATGGGGGAGGAAAAAAGGATTCCTTTGGAACTAAAAAATAATAGAAATATGGAAAATAAATATACTGGTGTTACACAAGGGCAGGAAATAGAGTTGGGAACATTTTCACCAGACTTTGTTTACCTGTGAATACCAACTGTTCTTCAGAATATTTTTCATGTAGTATCAGATACTTATGGGGAAGCTAGGGCATTTGAGATTAAAGAAATCAACCTGTGTGATTTAGCATTGCTATTCCCTTGAGCTGAATTCAGGCTTTCGGTTTAATGTTTTGGAAGATGCTTCTGCCTCTGTTGGCCAGCACTAAGGCAATTGGATACCTGGCTCAGTAATCCTAGATATGAATACCCTAAATTAGCTTTCAGGTGTAACATTTGGACACTTACAACCTATAGTATCTTATGATTAAATTACTGAACATTGAAGGAAAAAGCTGACAATAGCTTTGTTGCTGCACAGAAGGTTCCAGATTTAGCAGGCCATGGAGTAATTAATTGCCACAATGTGTGCCTTTGAAGTAGTTGGAAGAAAGGAAAAATTACCCCATTTAACTGATAGAAAAACTGAGATGAGGGCAGCTAACTAGCTTGTGGTTACCCAGGGAATAGTTGGCTGAGACTCCAGGATTCCTGACTCCAAATTCATTGCTGTAACCACCAGACTAAAACCAGCTGCCAAAGGCTGTAATTTGGTCTTGAAGCCGTGGCCATAGTTTAGAACCACAATAGTGAGGGAAACGTACTTAAAGGAGGACCTTGAAAATCTTTCAAGGGAATTATGCCTCTTTATCTATGTTGATTATGCAATGATTGGAATAAATGTGGGTTTTGGCCCCACCACATTTGTGGTATGGGTTAGGCTAGGGTCCCTTTTAGGAAACTGGGAAGTTTGCCTCACTCTTGGACCAAAGTTTTTAAACCAATTGTGTTGAGTTCATGATGCACAAATCAATGTGTTAACATTATGCTTTTTATTTGGCAGAAGTGATAACATAGGTTGCCATGGATATAACAAGATGGGCCAGAGAGGAGAGGATTGGAGACTTGGAAAGTGAGAAAGCACACTTCTTGGGGCCACACGGTGATCTGGAATGGCCCTGAGGTGGGTGATCTGCAGGGAACTGAATGGGCATAGACTTTGCACTGAGAAAGCCTTCAGTGTCTCCAGAAGCAGTAACAGAAGTGGGTTCTGACCTTGAGTGCCAGGCTGAAGCTCTGTAAGACAACCCTCAGACATCATGGAGGTTGGGATTTTCATCTTTGGGGTTGAGGCTCAAAGAGTCAGATTCAATGTCAACATTCAAGTTATTTTTGTAAGAGTAAAAAAACACACTTGCAACATTGGAATGGTGTACCAGGTAATAATAACCATTACATTAACATCAATAATAACTATATAATATCTACTCTTTATTGAACTCCTATGGGATGGATGTTATGCTAGCTTTTTACATTTGTTATCTTGTTCATTCTTAACTGTAGCCCTGCAATATAGGTTTTATTTTTCATATTCTGTAAATGTAAATGTGTTATTGAGACTCAGAGGGGTTAACTGATTTGCCTAAAGTCACAGGGATACAGTAAGAGAGAGAAGTGATTTGAACTTAAGACTCCAGTACCACTGCCCATGCTTTATGTTTGTCCTTACTGGAGTAGAGGGACGTAGCAGTCCATAGGTATAAGATGAGAGCCTAGTTATGAAATCTTAGGGGCAAGGCTGTTGGATGCAGTGTGAAAACTCTTAATGTGTTTTTCAAGAACAAGATTGATTCTAGAGATTAAGCCTTGGCTGCATTTTCAAGTAGGCATGAAATGGCTGTATAGCAGGAGATTGAGGTTACTAAGCAGGTCCTTACCCATATGCAAGTGCCCTTCCTCATAGTGACAGCTTTTCCTCACTTACTGGTTATGTGTACAGACTTTGAAGTCATACAGAGGCAATTTCAAATATTGTTTCAGACCCTTATTAGGTGTGTGGTTATGGGTAGCACACAGGATTACTAAACCCCTCTGAGCCCTGCTTTCTTCATCTGCAGAGCCAGCAACTCACAGGATTTTGGGGAAGAGTCAATGAAGTCTTATATACATGTTTAGGCTGTGACACGTTATCAATGGTCTTCAACATTACATTACAATAATTACATTAATTACTTTAGAATCACCTGGAGGCCTATGAAACCCCTGATGGCTGGGCACATTCCAGATCACTTAAATCAGAATCTCTAGGTATGGGATCTGGACATCAATCCAGATCCAGTTTTTCAAAACTCCCTATGTGATTACATTGTAGGCCAAGGTTGAGCACCAACATATAAATGCTGAATAATACTTTCTCTCATTTAGGTGAAAGGTAGTTTTCTTCCTTAGTCTAACAAAGAATTAGAGAAATTCCTGAGTGCAAGTTATGGCTAAGTTAAATATTAAACAAAAGTATTTTCCTATTTATAAATACAGAACTAGCTTTTCATATTTACTCTCTCAGGAGTTCAAAGTTACTGTTTCCTTTATTTTATTAGGTCTCCAATTTTATCTGTTAATTTGAACAATGAACAAGAATGAGAAACCAAGGGCAAGTTTTTAAGGATGGGTATATACCTCCACAGCAGATTGTCATACATCACTCCCCTGCCTGGAAACCCCACCTATGCACATATATTTTCCCCTTTGGGAGCTCCCTGTGTTGTGGATTAGTGGTGTCTGTGACCACATCATGTCTGAAACCCACCTCTGGGGTTTGGCAAGCCAGGAGGCAGTACAACCTGAGGCCTGGGTCTAGAACTGGCTCTCAGCAGGAAGCTAACGTAGAGCTGCCTTTTTGGGGTGGGGGATCATGGAGATGGCCAGTGGGAAGTTTGGAGGCCAGTGCCTGCAGGGACATTGAGAGTTTCAGAATTGAGAGCCCAGATGCAAATGCTGAGTCCACTGAGCAGGTGCGGGATTGTAAATGAGGGAGAGCTGAATGGAAACTGGATTGAATCAGGATCAGAGGAGAGGTTGCTGAATGATTGTCTCAGACAACACTGTGTACCCACTGCTCAAACTGTGAGTGTTGAGCTGATTTATTTGGTCAAGGTGGGCTTGTCATAAACAGATATATGTCATGATCCTTAAGTCAATCTATGACTAATACTTTTTTCAAAGTATCAGTTGGGCTAGAAAGAGTTGGCATAGCTGATAAAACAGACTAGTTGTTGAAAGAACAAAGACTAGAGTAAAAATAGGGTGTCCATCCTTGTTTGACAGGTATAACTTAATTATAAATAGGGCTCCCTTTCATTCTCAAAGCTGCCCTTGATTTGGCCAAAAAAATAAAAATAAAAATTATACAGCCTCCCTTTAAAAGAGTGTTGGAGTTCCATATTCTTCTAAACTAGAACCGGTCACAATAACTATATCAATAGACTTAGGTTAGAATTTCAAAAATTAGTGAGGATATATCCACCTATGAGGATAAAAGTAAAAATTATTTACCAAATTCATTTGTTACTTTGAGGAAACAGTTGTCCCACAAGCGGAAAGCTCTTTATAGCCAGGTAATCACTTCATGGGAAATAGATGGGGAAACAGTGTCAGACTTTATTTTTGGGGGCTCCAAAATCACTGCAGATGGTGATTGCAGCCATGAAATTAAAAGATGCTTACTTCTTGGAAGAAAAGTTATGACCAACCTAGATAGCATATTCAAAAGCAGAGACATTACTTTGTCGACTAAGGTCTGTCTAGTCAAAGCTATGGTTTTTCCTGTGGTCATGTATGTATGTGAGAGTTGGACTGTGAAGAAGGCTGAGCGCCAAAGAATTGATGCTTTTGAATTGTGGTGTTGGAGAAGACTCTTGAGAGTCCCTTGGACTGCAAGGAGATCCAACCAGTCCATTCTGAAGGAGATCAGCCCTGGGATTTCTTTGGAGGGAATGATGCTAAGGCTGAAACTCCAAGACTTTGGCCACCTCATGTGAAGAGTTGATTCACTGGAAAAGACTGTGATGCTGGGAGGGATTGGGGGCAGGAGGAGAAGGGGACGACAGAGGATGAGATGACTGGATGGCGTCACTGACTCGATGGACGTGAGTCTGAGTGAACTCCGGGAGTTGGTGATGGACAGGGAGGCCTGGCGTGCTGCGATTCATGGGGTCGCAAAGAGTCGGACACGACTGAGTGACTAAACTGAACTGAAGCAAAGTTTAGCAGAAACTAAGTTCACCATTTTGATCAAATGTGTCTATTTCTGGGACTTCCCTGGTGGTTCCAAATTTGCCTTGCAATGCAGGGGATGCAGGTTTGATTCCTGGTCAGGGAACTAAGATCCCACAAGCTACTGGGCAACTAAACTTGTATGCTCTAGAGGCTTGGTGCCACAACTATAGAGAGTCAGGGTGCCACAACCAGAGATTTGCATGACAAAACTAAGGCTTGCCACAGCCAAATAAATAAATTAAATTAATTACAAAATTTATCTATTTCTATGCCAGCCCCACCATAACCTAATTAATAAAGTCTTTATATCTTGTAGAGCAAATCATCTCAACTTATTCTTTTCCAGTAAGGTGTTGACATTATTGCCCATTTGTTCTTTTCACATGAATTTTAGCATCACTTTGCTGAATTTCTTGAAGCAAGTTGTTGGGATTTTGATTGCAATTACATTGAATTTAGGGAACAATTTTGAGGGGGAATTGATATCTTAATGATTTGGGAGGTCTTTCTCATCAGAAATGTGGTATGTTCTTTGACTATGAGGTCTGAATGGCTTTCAATAGAGTTTTGTGGATTTACCCAGAAAGACCTTTCATGTCTTTTGAGAAGTAGTAAAGAATAGAGCCGTAGCATTTGGAATCTGATACCAGACTCCCTGGATTTGAACTCTGTCATTTTTCACCTATTAAATGTAAACTTACATAACCTCCCTGTGCCTTAGTTGCTTCATCTTTAAAGTGGGGATATAATTATGCTCACTTCAAAAGGCTGTTTGGGCCTCCTTAGTGGCTCAGTGGTAAAGAAAGGGCTATTGTAAATAGTAAATGAATTAGTATGTAAAACATATAGTAACAGGTCTGGGAAATAATAAGAAACATAAGTATTTGCTGCTAATATTCCTAGGTTCCTTTTTTTTTTTTGTAATTACATTTTTCTACATGGACATGTAATTGACTTTAATATTGATTTTAAACTTAATTATGTTGTGGTCAGATAACCATTTGTTAGAAATTTCTTGAGGATTGCTTTATGGTTTACATTCAGTTTTCATAAATATTCCATGAGTTCTTCAGAAGAATATATATTCTTAAGTTATTGGGTACAGATTTCTCTATGTGATAATTAACTTGAGTTTATGAATTCTGTTCAAATCTTCTACATTAATACATTTAAAGTGTTTTCAGTTTAGATTAGTGAATGAAATTGAGTTAGTAATATGGGAGAGTTCTAAGCACTTTTATTTATTTAAAAAACATGTATTTGTTTATTTGGCTGTCCGGGTTTTAGTTGTGACACACGAGATCCTCAGATGTGGCATGTGAACTCTTGGTTGCGACATGTGGGATCTAGTTCCCTGACCAGGGATTGAACCTGAGCCCCCTTCACTGGAAGCACAGAGTCTTAGCCACTGGACCACCAGGGAAGTTCCTCTAAATAATTTAAAATTTTCACAACACCTACTGAAAATCATACATATAATAGCCATGAGGCTTCTCGGCTTAAATAAAGCAGAAGGTTTCTTTGCTTTTTACCTGAATTAGATTAAGTCCTTATGTTCAGTCTTTACATTTCTTCTTTCCATCTTTATGTTCAGAGTAGCAGTTATTTATCTTTCTGATTTTTAAAGATGAAATCATTGCACAACAAAATGCTACTATATTTCTACTAGTTTTTTGTTGTTGTTGTTGTTCTCTTAATCTCTCTGACCAATCCAGAATTGAGAGTGTTGTGTTGAAATCTCCCACTATGAGAAAGGACTTGTCCATTTCTCTCTATGGTTGTATCAACTTTTGATTTATATCATCTGAAGCTATTTTATTAGTTATATGCAATTTTAGAACTGTTATATATCTTCCTGGGGAGGTGAAACTTCTGTTGTTATATTGGAATATTCTCTATCCATAAGAATGGGTTTTTTTTTTTTTGTCTCAAAGTCTGTCGCTTCTGTATTATTATAGCTATCCCAACTCTATTTTGATTAGTATTTGCATGGCTAGTTTTTCCTGTCCTTTTATTTTCCACTGTTCCATTTCCTTAGGTATTTTTTGGTGTGCCACTTATAAACAATAAATAGTTGGATTTTACTTTTCATCCAGGCTGGCAAATTTAATACAACTACACTTACTGTAATTATTGACGTATTTGGGCTTTTTAAAAAACCATCGTACTTTGTTCTTTGTATTTGATTCACATTTTCCTTGCCTCTTCCAATTATCTTCCTGCCTTTTGGAGGTTGATGGAATATGGTTTTTTTCATTGCATTTTCTTCTGTTTATCTGAAAGTTTATCATTGTACTTCTTTTGTTTTAGTGATCACCCTTGAAATTTGGAAATAAGTTTAAAGAAGTCAATAATCAGTGCCTTAATCTCTCTCTTTGGAAGCATACACAGATCGTTAATATATTGTAATTCTAGTCATTCTCTCACCCACCTTTAGTGTTTCTGTCTTTTTTTAAGCCATCAAATTTGAATTCTTACTAGTTTATACAAATAATTTCACTTTTCTTCTTGTGTCTCTCATATTTTCTTTCTTGGGATAATCCCTCTTCTTGATAAATCACCTTTGGAAATTCCTTTGTTGTTGTTGTCCAATCGCTCAGTCATATCTGACCCTTTGTGACCCCATGGACTACAGCATGCCAGGCTTCCCTATCCTTCACCATCTCCTGGAGTTTGCTCAAATTCATGTGCATTGAGTTGTTGAAGTCATTCAACCATCTCATCCTCTGTCGTCCCCTTTTCCTCCTATTTTCATCTTTTCCAGCATCAGGGTCTTTTCCAAATGAGTTGACTCTTCACATCAGGTGGCCAAAATTGGAGCTTCAGCTTCAGCATCAGTCCTTCCATTGAATATTCATGATTGATTTCCTTTAGATTGACTGGTTTGATCTTGCTGTCCAAGGGACTCTCAAGAGTCTTCTCCAGCACCACAATTCAAAAGCGTCAATTCTTTGGCACTCAGCCTTCTTTATGATCCAAATCTATTAAAAGTCTTTTAGTGATGATTTCAACTTTTGTTTGCAAAAAAAAAATTTTTTTTTGCCTTTGTGCTTGGAAGACAATTGTTCTGAGGATATCAGTTGGTAGTTTATTTCCTGTCAACGCTTTGAAAATATTATTTCAGTTTTCTGGCTTCCCTCATTGTACTAGAGACTATACCTGTAATTTGTAGATCATTCTTTCCTGTTGCTTATGATTTTCCCTTTGTCTTTGGTGTTCTGTAGTTTCAATAAATTGTATTCAGATAGGGATTTCTTTTTTATTTTTATTTTATTCTTATTGTATTTATTTTTCTTGGTGTGTGTCATATTTCCTCAATTCTGAAAAATTCTGAGACTTTATTTTAGATATTAACTTTTCTAGTCTCTTTTGTCTCTTCCTGGTGTTTGGTGTAGTCGGCAGGTACGAACAGGTACCAAGGCTTTCAATGAAGTTGCTGTGTTCCTAGAAGTAGTTTAGGGACAGCCAAAATAATGCAACTAAGCACATCTGTAGGCTCTCAGTTGAGTGAGTTATAGCCTTTGTGCAAATTAGGAAAAAATGCTCCCTTCAGCAGATCAGGGCAGTAGATTTAGTGAGCAGAGAGCATGGTCTGGGGAGCAGGGCTCAGGGTGGGTTCCTTTAACCAATTGCAGCACTCTTGAAATGGTAAGACCTGTGGTAACTGGGTGCAGGATCAAGATCAGAGGCATAGGAAGGAAGCCCCAAAGGGCTACAGGATGACAGGGAAATCTTCATGTTGTGCAAAGGGGAAGACGGCTTGATGACAGGAAATAACATTTGCACACAGACCCTGCCACCTTTTATGGCTCACTTTGTCAAATGGGGACAAGACATTGGCCCTGTATCCTAGGAATTACGTTGTTTCTGTGTATGGATTTAACCTTTGTTTCTTTTTACCTACATTCTTTCTTGGGGGTGGGGGTTGTTCATATAAAAACAGATTATTTGGACATTTCTTACTAATGAAAAACAGCTATGTGATTTAACCATTTAATTAGTAAAGCAATGAAAAGACTGTACATTACAAATGTTCAGCCATTTTCATTATAGGAAATATATACACCAAGTGTTTCTGATCACCCAAACGGGTGCTTAGATACTAAGTAAACCCAGTGAAAAGAGAGGCATTGAGATTTATACTCAGCCACTTTTCGCTGGGCACTAACTCTGTGCGTAGGACTGGCCAGGTCCCAAGCACTGTACAAGAAGAGTACAAGGGAAATATTAGCAACATGGTAACCCTTGGGCCCTGAAGCTGGAAAAGATGCAAGCCATCGAATCATACAACCCATCCTCTGATTTCACTTGGGATTCATCAGCCTAAATAACCTAAATCGAGTGTCATAATTGATTTGGGAGACTCATTTCCTTCCCTGCAAATCATTAAAGGTGGCCACAGCTTGCTGGAAGCAGCACTTTCTCTAATGGCATCCCCTGGACTCCTTCATGAGGAAGAAAGGCCCTGTCAGCAGGTGGCTGCTCAGCCCTGCTGGCCCAAGGCCTGCCCAGACCTGCCCTCTGCACAAAGGCGGCCAGTGGCTCCTCAGGCCGCCCCACTGGGCGCCTTTCAGAGTGAACAAAAAGGGCGCATTGCCGTTCCTAATGGAGGCAGCCACCCTGGGCAAAGGGCTGGCCCTAGAGTCCTCTTGGCCACCACCCCAATTAGCAAGGCATGCTCCTTGCCAGTCAAGAATTTTCAGCAGGAAACTCTTTTGTGAGTGATTAAACTTCTCCCCTGTGTGAAATACTTAGAGATTGTGACTTCTTTTTCGAAGCCAATGCTAAATTCCTAATTAAATTCTTACCTTTGAGGTTTTCCAGCCAACTGAGAAAAACCCACTAGAGGTTTTCCTAAAGAATGTGCAATTCCTTCTGTTTGATTTCAGCAGTGAGAGGTGAAGCTGGGAGCAGCCACCCAGCTCAGAATACCTTTGGAGTCACAAGAGGTGGTTCTCCTTTCCCAAGGTTTTAATCCTCTTCAATTTAGGGTGGAAATAGCCTAAACCAAAATCTGAAAGACTGGCATCAAGTCCTGATAAAGATGCTGAGTTTTAAGGTCACAAATTGAAAGATGTCCGAGATAGTTTTAGGATGTTCATTCATCTCTATAGGTACCCTATTCTTAAGCATGCCTCTCCATCCACAGTGGAAATTTCCATTTGAAATACACCCGCTACAAGTATAAGACATACCCAGTTTAGAATCACCTCCAGAGTGCTGAGCTAACCTCAAGTCTATAAATGGCATTTCTAAAATCATCTAAGAAAAAAAATGTCCATGTCATTGGTGAGATAGAAAGGGTGCCCTAACTTGCTCCTTGATTTAACCATTATTACTGTTCTTCCATGTTCTCCATGATCCAACTTAAATTTTCTTGCTGCCGTTTAAATTTCTTGTCTCTGTGGAGATGAATAACAGATGTTTCATATTTTTCAGGGCTTAAAAACAATATTTCTCTGGGGTATGTAATCAAAATTTAATATTGTCGATTGCATATTTTATAGTAGCAGCTACTGCCCATAAATTGGCTCAAGCTGTAAATAAGCCAAACTTATATACTATATATATATATTTAAATTTCTTTTTATATTTTATATGTTTTTAACATGCACTCTTAGCTATTGAAGAGCACATGTTAAAAGTACTGGAGTGTGGCATTCTTATCCATCCCTTTCTTACAGATTTTATGGGACTCAGAGGTTATTTTTCCCACTTGATCTTGCATCACTAAATAAATAAATATAGATGATTTTTGATGTATAAAGATAGATTTGTAAACACTGATCCTGCATTTAGATGAAAGAATTCTACTTATATTTTACTAGGTCTAAACTGACTCTTGAGGACTAAAGAAAAATGTATAATTTATCAAGGAAGCTGCTTAAATGCAAAATGAATTAGACCAGAGGAGGTTGGACAAGGGGATTAAACTATCATGCTGAGATTTGGATGCTTGGTGACAGATCAGATGGGCCAGGGAGGCCATGTTGGGGCGGGAATTCGTGCGTTCGGTGTATCAGAGACTACAAGAAAGAATTCAGCTGAAGTAGTGATGATCAGACAAGAGGGTCAGACTTGTGAAGGTGAGCCAAGCTGAGAGGGAAGAATGCTCAGGAATGAGGGGCTCAGACTGCTAAGACTGTAGGAACGGGGGAGAGACTGGGAATGGCTAAGAGACTGGGGATGAGTGGGTTTGGGCAGCCAAAGGCCAGGAACTGAGACCAGGAACTGAGACCAGAGAAATTAGGCTCCTTCTTTCATTTCCTCCCCTGGAGAAAGAAGTGGCCACCCACTCCAGCATTCTTGCCTGGAGAATCCCATGGACAGAGGAGCCGGGTGGACTACAGTCCACAGGTTTGCAAAGAGCTGGACATGACTTAGTGACTAAACAACTTGTATGTGTAGCAGATGATAGCACCACCAGCAACAGTGGAATTTGATTTTGAGCTGTTAGAGTGGAGGGAGCATTTATTAGCTTCTATCCAAGGGAGAGCTTGTCTCTGAGAGAAGTCTAGTCTGAGCCTAAGGAAGCAAGGAGACTTGAGATGAGGAGCAAAAGGACAGGGGGCTGGAGGTACCCTCCAGAGCAAGTTTCCTTACTGAATGAGTCCATTAAAGACTGTGTAGAAGCAGTTGTGGGAATCTGGCCTGAAGTTTCTGTCTCTAAGATTAATTGCTGGTTAATAGGTAGCCAGTGTGGCTCAGATGGTAAAGCATCTGCCTACAATGCAGGAGACCTGGGTTCTATCCCTGGGTCAGGAAGATCTCCTAGAGAAGGAAATGGCAACTCACTCCAGTATTCTTGCCTGGAAAATCCCAGGGATAGAGGAGCCTGGCGGGCTACAGTCCAGGGGGTCACAAAGAGTAGGATACGACTGAGCACGCACGCACACACACACTAGAAGTAGAACTGCTGAATCAGGTGGAAAGTCTGTGTTCTTTTTTTTGTGGGGGATGGAGACTGCTGTGCTATTTTCCTCAATAACGGTCCACAGAATTTCAATGTACCCATATTTTCACCAACACTTTTTAAACTTTCTGTTAAAATATGACAGTCAACCCAATGACTGTGAAGTGATATCTCACTGTGGTTTTGATTTGCACTTCCCTAATTTATATGCAGAGTACATCATGAGAAACGCTGGACTGGAAGAAACACAAGCTGGAATCAAGATTGCCGGGAGAAATATCAATAACCTCAGATATGCAGATGACACCACCCTTATGGCAGAAAGTGAAGAGGAACTAAAAAGCCTCTTGATGAAAGTGAAAGTGGAGAGTGAAAAAGTTGGCCTAAAGCTAAACATTCAGAAAACTAAGATCATGGCATCCAGTCCCATCACTTCATGGGAAGTAGATGGGGAAACAGTGGAAACAGTGTCAGACTTTATTTTGGGGGGGCTCCAAAATCACTGCAGATGGTGACTGCAGCCATGAAATTAAAAGACGCTTACTCCTTGGAAGAAAAGTTATGACCAACGTAGATAGTATATTCAAAAGCAGAGACATTACTTTGCTGACTAAGGTCTGTCTAGTCAAGGCTTTGGTTTTTCCAGTAGTCATGTATGGATGTGAGAGTTGGGCTGTGAAGAAGGCTGAGCGCCAAAGAATTGATGCTTTTGAGCTGTGGTGTTGGAGAAGACTCTTGAGGGTCCCTTGGACTGCAAGGAGATCCAACCAGTCCATTCTGAAGGAGATCAGCCCTGGGATCTCTTTGGAAGGAATGATGCTAAAGCTGAAACTCCAGTGCTTTGGCCACCTCATGCGAAGAGTTGACTCATTGGAAAAGACTCTGATGCTGGGAGGGATTGGGGGCAGGAGGAAGAGGGGACGACAGAGGATGAAATGGCTGGATGGCATCGCTGACTCGATGGACGTGAGTCTGAGTGAACTCCGGGAGTTGGTGATGGACAGGGAGGCCTGGTGTGCTCCGATTCATGGGGTCGCAAAGAGTCAGACACGACTGAGCAACTGAACTGAACTGAATGATTAGTAGGGCTTCCCAGGTGGCTCAGTGGTAAAAGAATCTGCCTGCCAATGCAGGGGACATAGGAGATGCCAGTTCAATCCCTGGGTGGGGAAAATCCCTGGAGGAGGAAATGGCAACCCACACCAGTATTCTTGCCTGGAGAATTCTATGAACAGATGAGCCTTGCAGGCTTTCGACTGACAGCATACACACATTGTCATGTTCTGTATTTTGAGAAGCAGAGAGATGCAATGGTCAGCACATGGCTCTGGAGCCACTGAGCCCTGCATCGGACTCATGGCCCTGCCGTTTATAAGCCATGTGACTTTGGTCAAATGACTCTTTAAAGCTGTGGTGCCTCCATTTGTTCATGTGAAAGTGGAGCTAATTACAGTACCCACCATCATAGCGTTGTTGTATTAAGTCAGATAAGGCATATAAAGTATGCAGCCCAGTGCTTGGGACCTTAGCCATTTCTATCATTATTGTTATTAGAACTGAGGAATCTCCAAAACTATAGTTCTGTAGCTGCTAGAAAATCCACCTGAATTGTTCTTATAGGTCAACAAGTAATGGTGCTGTCAAAGTGAAAGTGAAGTCGCTCATTTGTGTCTGACTCTTTGTGACCCCATGGACTGTAGCCTAACACGCTCCTCCGTCCATGGGATTTTCCAGGCAAATGTACTGGAGTGGGTTGCTGTTTCCTTCTCTAGAGGATCTTCCCAACCCAGGGATCAAACCTGGGTCTCCCGCATTGTAGGCAGACACTACTGTCTGAGCCACCAGGGAAGTCCTGTCAAAACTACAGTGGAAATAAAAAGGAAAAAAGAGAAACATATTTATTCTGTTCTTAGACTCTCTTTTCAGTGCATGCTTGAATGATCATCTCAATGAGTATGTGTGTTTTAAGGTTAATTCATACAATTAGCTTTTTATTTCACATCTCAAGCAATTAAGAGTACAAAGGGGAAAAATACTACACTTTCTTTTTTGGAGAAATGCAACTGAAGATGAAAAAGAACATTTTCCAAGGCAGTTTAAATTTCATTGAGGATTTTAAATGCTATCATACACAAAATCTTTTTTCTTTTTTTAAAGGAGAGGTGTTTTTGGTGTTTTTTCTGATTACATTTGGTTTTCGTTGCTGTAAGTGGGCTTTCTCCAGCTGCAGTGAGCAGGGGGTTACTCCTCCTTGTAAGGCACAGACCTCTCTTGTGATGGCTTTTCTTGCAGCAGAGCACAGGCTCTAGACGTTTGGGCTTCAGTAGTCATGGCACACAGGCTCAGTACTCGCAGCTCATGGGCTTAGTTGCTCTATTTCATGCAGAATCTTCCTGGACCAGGGATTGAATCTGTGTCCCCTGAATTGGCAAGCGGATTCCTATCCACTGTGCCACCAGGCAAGTCCTACACAAAATTTTTATGCTTACAAAGTAGTAAAAAAATGGTATTTGATTACCATAAAAATTGAAATAACCCTCATTAAATATAAAAGCTACCCTCTTCTTTTTTGTGTTGGTGATTATTTTTTGTGATTTTCCTCCATTTTTAGCAAAAAGAGAAGATATTTCATCATGCCTACAATATGTTCAAACTACTTTACCAAAATATATGCAACATGTATAAAATGCAAAGGATTACTAACCTTATTATAAAATTAGCTCATAAAAATACAAATGCTCGCATGTAACAAATGGGCAACAGACATGAACAGGAAATTCACACCAGAAGAAATGCAAATGTCCAGTAAACAATAAAGTAACAAATACTATTTTAACAGGGCTTCCGTGACAGCTCAGTTGGTAAAGAATCTGCTGGCAATGCAGGAGACTCCAATTTGATTCCTGGGTTGGGAAGATCTGCTGGAGAAGGGATAGGCTACCCACTATTCTTGGGCTTCCCTTGTTGCTCAGCTGGTAAAGAATCTACCTGCAGTGTGGGAAACCTGGGTCCGATCCCTGGGTTAAGAAGATCTCCTGGAGAAGGAAACGGTCCCCACTCCAGTATTCTGGCCTGGAGAATTCCATGGACTGTATAGTCCATGGGGTTGCAAAGAGTCAGACGAGACTGAGGGACTTTCATCGATTTTAACATAAGAAGCTTATTTGACTTGGGGATATGTATTTTACGACAAAATTCTTTTTTTTTTTTAACATAGCATGTAGTTATATCACTATTAAACTTGAATCGGTATGCTTTTTTACCTTTATTTATTTATTTATTATTTTTGGTTGCACTGGGTCTTATCACCTTTTTAAAAAACATTTATTTATTTTTTATTTTTGATTGCACTGGATCTTTGTTGTTTTATTGCATGGGCTTTCTCTAGTGTCGGCGAGCTGGGGCTACCCTCTAGCTGAGGTGTGGAGGCTTCTCATTGTGGTAGCGTCTCTTGCTATGCAGCACGTGGGCTCACGAGCTTCAGTATTTGTGGCGATGGTCTAGGCACATGGGCTTCAGTACTTGTGACGTGCTTCAGTACTTAGTTGCCCCTCAGTATATGGGATCTTCCCGGACCAGGGATTGAGCTCATGTCACCTGCATTGGCAGAGGGATTCTTAACCACTAGACCACTAGAGAAGCCTGCCACAAAGTTCTTCATGATTCAATTACATTGAAACCAAACCTGCAGATTAAGTGATATTCTGTCTTCTCAGACAAGTTTATTATGTCAATTTTACATGCTGTTAAAACCCATGGGAAAAAAAAAAACCAGATGAGAAGAGATATGAAATAAAATAAAAAGTAGAAACTTTTACGTATTCAAACATGAGGTCTCTGCTCTGCAGTTCCCGAACAAAGTTATTTTCTATCTCTTCCCATGTTTTGAGTTTGGTAAAACCTTTTTTTTTCTAATTGAGTTTGGTAAAACTTTTGACCTTATCTTTTTGCATCCTAAAACCATTTTGCCATCTTGTTCTTTATCAGCCTTGTAGGTTGAAGCTTCTTTTTTAGTTTTGATGATCATAAGTGCTATTGTCTATGAACAGAGATCTTGGTCTCTACTGTGACCTAATTCTTGACTGTGTCTATGGTTCTTTCTCTCAAATCCACCCAACATGAATTATATTTGATAGGGTGGCTATTCCTGAAAGACTTCCTCAGTTATTATATTGTACTTATTTTTAAGTAATAATAGTTTATCTTTGAAAAGTACCACCTGCAACTTTAATCATATATGGGAACTCATATACATAAATAATATTTTAAATAGGGATCTTAAAGGAAGAACCTAACACCTTTTTTCAGTGTGGAATTTTAAGTTCTCTTAATCCCTAATTTATTACACTCTGGCCACAGAGGTGACATTTCCTACGAGGTTTGGGAAATTTATGGCAATACTAATAAAAATCAGTCCTTGACTTGCCACCCACATGCTGTTTGAAGCTGTTCTTTTGGAAGACTCGGAGACTGTGGCATCTTAGATTCTTGACTTTGTTGTCATTCATCCCACCCACCCTTCATTTTTCTCCCTTAGTAACTGGTTTCCTCTCAGTCCTAGTAACCCAGAGGCACAGAAGTCCAAAGGCAACAGTCAAATGGAAACATAAATCCCAGACCCTCACACCTGAACACACCACAGGCAAGCTGACTGCCAGACTAACTCTGAGAAGCAGCTGCTATCAAATTTCATGGATGAGACTTACCTTATACCAAAAAAAAAGTCGCTGCCTAAAAAACAGGAAAACAGAGAAATGTATATATTTTGAAGTGGTTAATAGCTGTCAGGCCAGTTTTTTTTCATGTTGTGAAAACATTGGATCTTATCTGTAGTTCTGAGTGTGTGAGTGGTGTAAGCTCTTCCATTTGCTTTTTTCATTTAGAAGTTAGTGGTTCTCTTTGGAATTCTAAGAAATGCCTTTCCAAGACAGAAGAGCCCTTACACTGTTATTTATAGTTTCATATTTTTAAATCTTTGTATTCTTTCATGTTAAAGCTGTCAGAACTCAGTCTCTCCAAATGACTTTGCCTCCTAGCATCTACTTGATCAAACTGATTCAGTCAAAGGACCTGCTAGCAAGGTGTCTCCCCCACTGCTGGGAGACCATGCTCCGGAGTTTGGGAACCACTGCCCCTCAGTAATGAAAACTTGTCTTCTTATCAGTGTAATATACCAGGCCAAAGAGAAGTTTCTGATATCTGGCTAAGGGAGGGCTGCACAACAGTTTCCCATCGTTTGTGCTGTGGACCCTTAGTTTTTTGCAAGATGCCCATAGGAAAGATTTTTGTGGTCAAGTCAGTTATGGAAACCTCTGCCTTTGAGCTGTTTATAGATTCACAGTGCACATTAGCATGAACATGCTCTGAGACTTCCTGTGTTTTTATTTTAAAAAAAACTCTGTTTAACTGTTTAGCTTAGTGATTTCCAATTTTTTTTTTGACCACAGACTCTTGTTGGGGGGAAAAAGTTATTAATATTTCATAGCACTGGTATGCTACAGCAAACACAAAGAATGTACTGATGGACAGTATTAGAAGGATGGATTAGTTTAACAATTGGAAGGATACATTAGGAGTTACAGATCTGTATTCACATTGAACTGCTGCTTACCAAAATGCATATGATATAATAACTTATCTATTACCTTTGGTGGCACTGGGTCTTCAGTGCTGTGCTCAGGCTTTCTCTAGCTGCAGTGAGTGAGGGCTACTCTTACTTGTGGCGCTCGGGCTTCCCACTGCGCTGGTCTCTCTTGTTGTGGAGCACAGGCTCTCAGGTCACGGGCTTCAGTAGTTGTGGTGCGTGAGCTTAGTTGCTCCACAGCATGTGGAATCCTCCTGGACCAGGGATCAAACCAGTGTCCCCGGCATTGGGAGGCAGATGCTTATCCACTGCACCACCAGGGAAGTCCCAACCACTTTAATTTTAGATCTCCAGACCTCTCTCATCCTCTGGGGGAAAAAAAAAAAAAAAGGAAATAGCAATACTGTTGATCACACAGACTGCTGGTGAGATGAAAGAAAGCAGTGTGTGGGAGGCTGTGGGACTAGTGCTTGGTACAGTTTTGGTCAAATATTGACTCTTCTTGAGGAATGAACCCTGGGACTGAATGACACAATGGAGTACACGGCCCACAGTGACTGACAGTCTCACGTGCACACACATGCTGTGTGTGATGGCTTCAGGCAGGGTTGAGAAGAGCAGCTTATTGATGAGCTTGGTGCAGTTGAAAGGGATACGAGCATTTCTATGCCACCAAATTGGCCTTCTTCAGTCAAGACTGGCCATCTGGAAGTCACAAAGGATCAGGACAACCACTCTCATAATGCCAAATCAACTCTATTTTTCTCAAAAGACAAGTAAGATCATTAATTGTGGAGATTTAGTAGACTCTTTCCACAGAAGGAAAAACACAAATCTTTCAGTCTCAGCTTTGGCTTGTGATATTTTCTCCTTAGACAACCAAGCAGCTAACATTGACTAGGAGATCTTTTGTGGATGATTTTGAGACTTTTTTCATAGACCGGGGGAATATTTTCATCTGAATATCTTGGCATACCTCAAAAAATTATCTCAGTTTGTTAAGCTCTAGTTCAAATGAAAACACATTATTTTTTAAATAGTCTTTTTTTTCCAAAAAAGTTTTTAACTTTTTGTTTTGTATCAAGGTATAGCCAGTTGACGATGTAGTGATAATTTCAGGTGAACAGCGAAAGAACTCAGGCATACATACACATGTATGAACTATCTCTACAGTAAACTTTCTATATACACGTGGTACCCAGCAGTATATAGTTAACTCCTCAGGAGTTCATTGCTAGCTCTTTCTGCTGAATTTCCATTTATCTCCATTAATAGATTCTTTAATTAGAAGTTCTCAAAGAGTCTTACAAATGAACTGTGGTAGGCATGGAGCTGCTCCACCCATAGCTTCTTCACAGTATGCACTGCTTCCCAACATCTAGGAGGGCCATCTGCGGAGACTTCAGTTCTCAGCTCCTGAAGGATTCACCTCAGTTGTCCACCTCAGGTCACACCCTCCTCAGGACTGTCCACATCCAATGACTGATCCAGGCAGAAGTAAAAATGCTCCCCATTTTGATCCAACATGAGATAGCTCTATTGGCCAATATGTGCTTCAGCACCCCTCGCTGGGTGGGCCATGGTTTTGTCAGGCCTGAATTGCAGTTGGTCTGCAAAAAAATTGACCAGCAAAAAAAAAAAAAAAAAGCAATTTGCACCTTAATGCTGGGAAAGATTGAGGCAAGAGCAGATGGTGACAGAGGATGAGATGGGTGGATGGCATCATTGACATAGTGGACATGAGTTTGAGCAAATTCCAGGTGATAGTAAAGGACAGGGAAGCCTGGCATGCTGCAGTCCATGGGCTTGCAAAGAGTCAGACATGACTTAGCGACTGAACAACAACAACAATTTGACCCTTCCTTAATCCTACTCCCTTTGCCTCCTTTTTATAGATATTGATTCCAAAATCTTAGCATCTGCTTCTAGAGAAGCTAGTCTATGCCAGAGGCTGGAGCTTCTTTTTACTTCTAAATATCTAGGCTGTAATCATGAATACTGCATTCTTTCTTTGATTGTAAGTTCTTTGTGAGCAAGAACTATATAGAGACTTTGATATCTATGCCATAGTTTCTACAGTGGTGCCATGGACAAAGAAGACAGCTGTTAAACATGTTATGAATGAAATGATATGTTTTTTATTCAGGTGGACAGCATGCTTCTCTTTTTGAAACCCGTCTATACTGAGGAAGTGCTCACAAATTAAGAGAGCCATGTTGGAACACTGAAATTTCTGTCAGTCCTTTCAGCTTTTTTATTGAGTCTTTCAGTGTCCTCTTACTCTGGAAATTTTCAGGATGTAGTTTTCGCTTCCTTCCCTTTTTCCTTCTGTCTGGGTCCAAAGCTAACACTGACATCCAGAATTCTTCCACCTATATCCTTCCACATTCTTCCATGATAGCTGAAATGATATTTTTCTTTATGAATTGTTATGCACAGCAAAATTTTTGACTAATGCATTCAAGAATTGTGAATGCCATTTTCCCCTTAAATAGGTCCCTTTAGACAAATAACTGCCAAGCATTTTTTCCTGTGAATATGTAAATAGGTTAAAAATGAAGATGCAGCCAGTGTTGTGTGAATATTATTCCAACATTACACTTAAGATCCTTTCAGCCCCATTTGCTAACATTTTGTACTCCCAGCCAAAGTGCCAAAAATTGCTCTCTCCTCATGCAATTTTCAAAAATTTTGCTGGCACAAAATGAAGTAAAATCTCTATCTGCAGGAGAGAGCAAACTTCATTTAGTGTGTTTTACAAAGTGCTAAATAGGTTTTCTATTTTGGGAGTAGAGTGGCAGAATGTGTGCTTCCTGCTATCCTGATCAAACATTTGCAATTCCATTCCTGCATAGATCACACATTCCAGGTTGGCTTTGGATATATTAACATAATCCTTGTTATTTTATTCAAAAGAAAAGAAAAACAATTACAATGTGTTCAAGGGATGTGACGTCAGTACTGGAAAGTTATTTTTCCTTGCTATTAATTTTTTTCCCCATTATTTAAAATAAAATAGTGGTTACAGTCCCTACAAGAGGCTTTTCAACGGATTTCAACTGAATTCAAGTGATTTCAAAATTAGAGCTCTTATTTCCTATTTTCTAGTGTATCCTCCAAAAGAAAAAAAAGTGTCATGGTCTCACTGCTGATAAATTTAGGATCCTGGATCCCCAGCTTTATTTCAAGTAGTCCATCAAATCGGTATCTGGCAGAAACCATACATGACTAAATAGTCACAGAATATTTCTAGAAACAAAGTACTTGTGTCGTAATAAAAACAAAAATAATAATGGCTGATATCTATGGATTGTTTAAAGTGTTTCAGAGTGTTTGGGGCTTCCCAGGTAGCAGTAGTGGTAAAGAATCCACCTGCCAGTGCAGGAGATGCAAGAAATGTGGGTTTGATCCCGGGGTTGACAAGATCCCCTCGAGAAGGAAATGGCAACCCACTCTAGTATTCCTTTCTGGAAAATTCCATGGACAGAGGAGCCTGGCAGGCTACAGTCCATGGGCTTGCAAAGAGTCGGACATGACTGAGTGGCTGAGCACACACACATAGAATGTTCCAGGCTTTATTCTAAGAACATGACCTGTATTATCTCATGGAAGTTCACACCCACCTTCGGAGATTTGTTGCTATTTAGTCACTAAGTCATGTCTGACTCTTTGCGACCCCATGGACTGCAGCATGCCAGATTTTCCTGTCCTTCACTATCTCCCAGAGTTTGCTCAAATTCATGTCCATTGAGTTGGTGATGCTATCCAACCATCTCATCCTCTGCCCCTCCTTCTCCTTTTTGCCTTCAGTCTTTCCTAGCATCAGGGTCTTTTCTGTGAGTTGGATCTTCACATCAGGTGGCCAAAGTATTTGAGCTACAGCTTTAGCACCAGTCCTCCCAATGAATAATCAGGGTTGATTTCCTTTAGGATTGACTGGTTTGATGTCCTTGCAATCCAAGGGACTCTCCTGAGTCTTCTCCCATTTTTTTTATTATCCCCATTTTTCAGATGAAGTATTAAAGGAAGTTAAGGAACCTGGGCAAATTAGTGAGCATATGAGCTGTGATTTAGAACTTGATTTGGTTCCAGACCCTGCATTCTTTGTTAGTATGCAAAACTGTCTCACAAATAAAGCGAGTGTAGAGTGAGAATACCTTATACCCCTAGTGGGGTTTGCCATTTAGTCCATGAGGAAACTTGACTGAGAGAGCATGAAAACAAAGAATTATGGGAGGAAGCAGAACACTACACAAGAGGTTGAAATATGTGACTTCTTTGTAAATGTCTCCATATGACAGCCTAAAACACATATGTTGAGTTTAGTTCAGTTCAGTTCAGTTCAGTCGCTCAGTCGTGTCCGACTCTTTGCAACCCCATGAACTGCAGCACGCCAGGCCTCTCTGTCCATCACCAACTCCCGGAGTCCACCCAAACCCAAGTCCATTGAGTCAGTGATGCCATCCAACCATCTCATCCTCTGTTGTCCCCTTCTCTTCCTGCCCTCAATCTTTCCCAACATCAGGGTCTTTTCAAATGAGTCAGCTCTTTGCATCAGGTGGCCCAAGTACTGGGGTTTCAGCTTCAACATGAGTCCTTCCAATGAACACCCAGGACTGATCTCCTTTAGGATGGACTGCTTGAATCTCCTTGCAGTCCAAGGGACTCTCAATAGTATTCTCCAACACCATAGTTCAAAAGCATCAATTCTTCGGTGCTCAGCTTTCTTTATAGTCCAACTCTCACATCCATACATGACCACTGGAAAAACCATAGCCTTGACTAGATGGACCTTTGTTGACAAAGTAATGTCTGCTTTTCAATATGCTATCTAGGTTGGTCATAACTTTCCTTCCAAGACACTTCCAAGGAGTGTCTTTTAATTTCATGGCTGTAGTCACCATCTACAGTGATTTTGGAGCTCAGAAAAATAAAGTCAGCCACTGTTACCACTGTTTCCCCATGTATTTGCCATAAAGTGATGAGACTGGATGCCATGATTTTAGTTTTCTGAATGTTGAGCTTTATCTGTATAGTTTTCCAGTTTCTCCCAGTGCTTAATGTGTGGTTTTTGTCAACACCGTTCCCTTGAATGTCAGTGAAGGTTGGAGAACTGACCTAGGCAATTAATTTTTGGAGAGTAATGATGCTAGTGAACACTAGCCTTTTTAGATATCTACTAATTCACCTTTTCAGAAGCCATTAACAGTAAAAAGAGATAAATTGCAAGGTTCTTAGATGGGGCTCCAATTGCATCACTAATCCACAGAGTCATCTTCCAAGTATATCTGCCTTTGTGTGGAAGTATCCTAAAGTCGTATTGCCCATGTCATCCGGGGCAAGGCTGGCGGTGAGGGTGTGTGTAGGCAATGGCATTCCCCACATTACCTACAACTGTGCCTTGAATATCATAAACAGCCAGCAAGTATTTTGTATATATGGTCCTTGTTTTCAAAAAAGTTCACATTTATAGGACTTCCCTGGAGCTCTGCTTGTTAGGTCTTCACTTTCTAGTGCAGGGAGTATATGTTCAATCCCTGGTCAGGGAGCTAAGATTCCATATGCCTTGTGGCCAAGAAACCAAAACAGGGAACTCAAACCTGGGCTCTGTAACAACCTAGAGGGGTGGCATGGGGAGGGAGATGGGAGGGAGGTTCAAGAGGGAGAGGATATATGTTTACCTATGGCTGATTCATGGTGATGTTCGGCTGCTGCTGCTGCTGCTGCTAAGTCGCTTCAGTCGTGTCTGACTCTGTGCGACCCCAGAGACAGCAGCCCACCAGGCTCCCCCGTCCCTGGGATTCTCCAGGCAAGAACACTGGAGTGGGTTACCATTTCCTTCTCCAATGCATGAAAGGGAAAAGAGAAAGTGAAGTTGCTCAGTCGTGTGTGACTCTTAGCAACCCCATGGATTGCAGCCTACCAGGCTCCTCCGTCCATGGGATTTTCCAGGCAAGAGTACTGGAGTGGGTTGCCAATGCCTTCTCCATTGATGTTTGGCAGAAACCAACAAAATTCTGTAAAGCAATTATCCTTGAATTAAAAAATAAATTAAAAATTAAAAAAACATAAAACAGAAGCAATATTGTAATAAAATTCAATAAAAGCTTTTAAAATGGTCCACATAAAAAATCTTTAAAAAATTTTTATATTTGTAATTGGTATTAAAAAAATCTATGCTTATAATTTTTTTATAAGAGAAGAAACCCAAGACAATACATTGTAAGAGAACTGAAATAACATGTGCCCCAGACAGTAGCAACTACTAATTCAGAGGAAAGAGAAAGGTCATTATGGTCTGAGGGCTCAAGAGCACTTTGAACTGAGATTTTAGGAATGAGCAGGATTTGGATAAGTCTAGAGTAGATGATGGCAACCCACTCCAGTGTTCCTGCCTGGAGAATCCCAGGGACAGGGGAGCCTGGTGGGCTGCCGTCTATGGGGTCGCACAGAGTCGGACACGACTGAAGTGACTTAGCAGCAGCAGCAGCAGCAGAGTAGATGAAAGATCACCACTTTTTTTTTTGTAAAGGGCTAGAGAGTAAATATTTTTTGCTTTTGGGCCACTTGTGGTCTCTGTTGTAGCTCTTCAACTCTTCCATTTTAGCAGCCAGAGAGAAATAGGCAAATGAATGGACTGAGTTGTATTCTATCAAAACTTTACAAAAAGAGACAGCAGGCCAGGTTTTGAATGCAGCCTGTAGTTTACTGACCCCTGGTCTAGACCATGGAGAAGGACATTGTAAGAAAGAGGCCTGATCAAATGTATAGGGAGGGATGTATTCCTGGGACAGTGAAATATGGACGAATCAGTAAAATATTTTAATATGTGAAAGAAACATTATCATGATTAAATATTCTCAGGATATATTTTCTTTTTGTGGAAGATAGATGTATCATCATCTCTACCCATGAAAGATGGCATTCTGCTAGACTGAAAAGATGCTGCCTCTATTTCCTGAGTCCAGACCTTTATCATCTTACACTACAACTCCTGAAGCAGCTCCCTAGTTCTTCTATTAGCCTCTCATTCCTACCTGGGAGTGGGGAGGGGGGAACCTACTCTGTCATGCCCTCTTCATATACTGCTGAGTTTTCTCATCTGTATTTAGAAGTGGGAATGATGTCCAGGTCTTTTCCCATTATTCTTAAATAGAAAGATGGTAGAGAATTGGTTGTTTGAAGGGAAAAACTAATAAATAAATCTCTAGCTAGCTTAATCGAACAAAAATTGAATAAAATAGCCAAAGTTATGAATAAGAAAGGAAATATGATGGATAAGAAAGTGTTAGTCACTCAGTCATGTCTGACTCTTTGTGACCCCATGAACGGTAGCCAACAGGCTCCTTTGTCCACGGGATTCTCTAGGCAAGAATACTGGAGTGGGTAGCCATTCCCTTTTTCAGGGGGTCTTCTGGACCCAGGGATCAAACCCAGGTCTCCTGCATTGTAGGCAGATTCTTTACCGTCTGAGTCACCAGGGAAGCCCAGTAAATAAAATCTTGAGAATTTTTTCAGGAAAGTGTGTTATCAAAATTAAGAAGTAGAAAATTTGATAGCTGAAGAAACAAATTTTAAGCTTTTACAATGTTACCTTGGAAAAGCTGATCTTGGAAATTTTGAGTGAGCTCTTTCAAAATTTTAAGAAAGACATTACTCCCAGTTCTTTTAAGTTGTTCCAGAGCATAGGGGAAAGATGGGAAATTCAAAATTTGTTTCTATAAAGATCATATAATTTTGGTACTAAACCTGACAAAAATTGAATGGGAAAAAACCTGGACATCATTTGCACTTCTAAATACAGGTGATAAAACCCAGCTGTATATGAAGAGGACATGACAAAGTTGGGTTACTTTTAGGACTGAATAGCAACTGCAAAAACTTCCATAGAACTGGTTATATTCTAAGATCTGCTCATGTATTCACTCAGTTCTCACAACAATAAATGAGGTGTGTTCCATTACTGTACCCCCTTTACAGATGAAGAAATTAAAGTATAGGAAGATTAAGTGGAGACTGCTACTTCTGACAACTTTTTAAATATAAGTGAAGTAGCATTTCAACCATTTAAATATGATGACAGTTCGAATCACTTGGAAGAACAAGGCTGATTTTATAAATGATCTTGATATTATTTCTTACTTATTTGGGAAAAAACTAAATAGTTTAATTTCAGTGTTTTACAAAGTAAACTTCAAAATGATAATACCTTATCTCTAAGTGGTAATATAATGGATGTTTTCCTTTTGTAATTATATTTTTAATTTTAATTTTCCATAGTACATACTCTTTTTTAGTCGAAGAATTAATGTCTTTTCCTGAAAACCAACCATTTCTAGCAGGCTTTTTGTTTTAGTTGCCACACCGTGTCTGATTATTTTGTGCATGACTGTAGATTACTAGGCTCCTCTGTCAGTGGGATTTCCCAGGAAGAATACTGGAGTGGGTTGCGATTTCCTTCTCTAGATCTTCATGATCCAGGAATCATCTCCTGCATTGCAGGCAGATTCTTTACTATTGAGCCATCAGAGAAGCCCCTTCTATCAGGCTCCTAGGTTCCAAACCAAATTAAATCCACTCAGTTCAGTAGACTATTAGCATTGCATCATGAGCCTACTATCTAAAAAGATGTGAATTTTAAGAATATTAAGATTTATGACACAAAAGTGAAGTGAGATGAGTGTCCTAAATGGAACACAATAACATAAGAGAAGTCAAAACAAGGGCTTGAAACTCCTGGTTGTTGATCATCCAGTAAAACTCTGAAAATGGAAGGGCTTGATGAAGGGAAGATCACGGTGACTTGATCATTATGAGCAACATCACTGGGCTGGGAAGGCAGAATTTGTTACCTCAGTAGCTCTGTGGGAGTAATTCACAGGACATGGTCACCAACCAGTGGTTATGCCCTGAGCTTTTCAAGGCAGTGTAAGTGACAGGGGAGAAACCCAAAAGTCTCCCTTTTGTTCCCCTCCTTCAGGAATATTTGTTCATCAATTCAATGAGAAAAAGCAAGTAGCATGTATAACCTAGGATCTCTAAAATGTGTGCACACACACGTGTGTCTCTAGTCACCACAGGAGATCATAATCAGCTGTTCACAAAAGGCCCTGGATTTTTTTTTCCCCCTGGATCTTGTTTCCAGGGCTCAAATAGCTTGTCCGAGTCTAATTAGAGAAGGGTTAGCTCTGATTATGTTTAAAGAAATGCGGTTAGTGAAAGAGGCCCAGAAGGGAGACCTCAGGACTGGAGCTGGGTGGAGACACCAGTTTTCTATGTTTTACATGGTAGCTGTGATTGCTGTGGGTTTGCAATCTGCCGGATTAATCCATCATTCACTTTAAAGCCCACCTCGTACTGCTTGTTACAAAGATGAGAAGGATCCAGATTTCCGTATCTGACTCAGCAGAGGATGGAGGTGCCTCCTTGTAATTGAGATAAGTACGCTCTGGGTGGGATGGAGGAGTAAAGTGGAAAAAAAAAATGTGTAAGCAAGAGATGATTCAAAATGCTACTCATTTGTGACTCAGATGCAGTGAGTCTAAGGCTATTGTTAGCTACTTTCCCTGGCTCTCCACCATCCCTAGGCAAGTGCCACCGAAGAAAGTGATCTGATGTGGAGAGGGTATGACTGTGCCGCTTCTATCAGGAAACCATGAGCTCGCCAGGGTGTACTTACACTCAGGGAAGGAAGATTTTTAAATGTCAGTGTTATTACTCACGAGTCTTTTCTGGTTGTCTCAGGGTGTTCTTCACCCTCACATAAACACTGGCGCGTGTTTCCCTTGTCCCTGATCAAAAAATAGGATGCAATTCTCATTTCAGCTTTCAAACTATTGAACTGTGTGTCCCAAGCATCCGTGATCTTCTTCAATTCACAACCTGAAGCCAACACACGCAAGATGTCGTCTAGGTGCTGTTAGTATGTTTATGTCCTTAGGACTTTCATTAAATGAATTATTTTCTTTTGAGGTTCTTCTAATTGCTGGCAAGTCCCGTTTGTCTGGGACTTAAATATTTCCCTTTATTTCGATGACAGTGGGTTACATGCTTGATTATATTTTCTGGTTAATTTCAGGATGTTAGGCTCTTAGCGAGCAACATGAGCAGCCCAGTTCACTCTCAGTTCCAGTGCTGGACAGTGTGCTTCTGCATGAGACGAAAGGAAAGCCTCTCCTGTGACTGCCCTCAGTCTGGTTCAGCCTGTGAGCCAGCTGGGCATGGGCTCACAGCCCCTGTTTGAACTGAGCACTCCCTTTCTCTGGCTATTGTCTCCTCTCTTAACATCCTGACTCATTCTTACTCTGATTCTTGACGTGTACCTCTGGCTGTCTCTGCTGGATTAATTCAGACTGTCTTCCAGTCAGTAGCCTTCCTTTTCCTCTACGCTCATCCTTCCTGAGCTTCCAAGTTCAGTTCAGTTCAGTCGCTCAGTCGTGTCCGACTCTTTGCGACCCCATGAACCGCAGCACGCCAGGCCTCCCTGTCCATCACCAACTCCCAGAGACCACCCAAACTCATGTCCATTGAGTCGGTGATGCCATCCAGCCATCTCATCCTCTGTCGTCCCCTTTTCCTCCCGCCCCCAATCTCCTCCAGCAGCAGGGTCTTTTCAAATGAGTCAGCTCTTTGCCTCAGGTGGCCAAAGTTTCAGCTTCAATGAACACTCAGGACTGATCTCCTTTAGGATGGACTGGTTGGATCTCCTTGCAGTCCAAGGGACTCTCAATAGTATTCTCCAACACCACAGTTCAAAAGCATCAGTTCTTTGGCGCTCAGCTTTCTTTATAGTCCAACTCTCACATCCATACATGACTACTGAACTTCCAAGAGGAATGGCAGACTCATCAACTTGCTTCTTCTCTAGCAAACCAGTCACAGAGACCACAGCTTACAGCTACCAGTGAAAAGTAAATTAGCAGACACTGCCTGCACTTGGTGCCTGGCCTGGCCACCTCATCATTTGCTAACTTTAAGTATTTTCACATAACATTGTTTCCACATTCAGTTTTCAATGAATGAGTCCTGCTCGGCCACATTTTTCTAATCTACCTGTTTCAAGATGGTTTGTGGTCAAGATTATGTTAGCCCCTTTCAGAGAAGGCCAAAGCTAAGAATTCATGCTTAATTTGTACCTAACTTTTATTCCCTGAGCATTCCCCTTGCTCACCATCACTCTCAGATGGTACCACAAATACCTCTCCCTTATAGGGGAAAAAAGAACCTCTTCTGTTTGGAGAAACACGTAAGATGCTCCATGAATTCTTGTTTAGATGTTCTTATTCTTTAGATTTGACCATCCTACTTTCCTCTCTATTTGCATTTTACACAATATATTTTTTCTAATTACAAAATAGATGCACATGTGATATACTCAGAAAATACAGAAAAGCTCCACTGAAGAGACATAGAATCATCTACAATCTCCCCATTTATTATTAACTGTTTAATTTATTCTTCCTAACTTCTTCTATATATTAGGACAACTAGGCTCATATTGTACATGTTTACATCTCCTTTTCATTTAACAACCATCATTAATATTTTCTCATAGTAATAAGTATTCTACTTCATTACTGTTATTAATGATTCCACAGAGTACAATACTCCCTAATTTAAGAAACAAAATCTCTGATAAATATATTAATTAATTTGATTATGACCATCTTTTTTAATGTGTGTGAATATCAAATCATAAGTACACTTTAAATGTATATAATCTTATTTGTCAGTTATACCTGAATGAAGCTGAGGGGGAAAAAGAAAACAAAACCATAGCAAACTTAACTGAATACCCTATTGCTGCACACCTAGGTTGTTTCTGATTTATTGAAATTATGCATGATGCTTAAGTGAGCATCTCTGCTCTTGCCTTTTTGTGTTCATCTGTAATTCCATCAAGCCACTATTTTCTCATGAAGTCAAGCTCCATGTTGTCCTCTCAGTTGCCCTCATTCACTCAGTTAAATGAAAGTATTTCTATACTGTGTTTCTCTTCTTCAGCTAAGGCATGCCTATTTGAGGGGCATACACTAAGATTGTTTTGAAATAGTCTCAAGGGTTTCTTACGAATTCCCCTGATGTCTACCTTCTGTCGCAGTTCGCCTGTCCCAAGTTGAGTAACTACATGATGAGAGTTTCAAGCTTTCGCCTCATTAGAATTTGGTGCTTATGGTCTTAATTATGTAATGATCACGATTAGAAAGTGGTTTAGACAAGAATTCTGCCTGCACTCATTCCTGTCCATGTTTTAGAGCCAAGTCCAGGATATGTCTTTTCCACATGTATTCAAAGAGCACTTAGGCCAGAAGCTGTAATGTCTCCTATCCAAACCTCATATCCACAGCTCATCCCCATGATGAACTCTGCCAGTCTGAATGTGGATACTGTGCAAAACCTAGTTTTGCAGCCTAAACCTAGTTTTGAAGCCTCCCAAAGTCGTTTAATATTTCCTAGCCTGTCTTGTGATGTTCCCTCATAGCTTGGCAGCATAATGTACCCTTATTACTGCTATACTTTTATTGTTTTAGTATGAAATTCACCCAGGAAAATGTAATAATATTGCCCATCTTCTAATAGGCCATTAAATGTTAACTTTATACCCGCTATGTGTAAACCATTGTGCTGTTTTTAACTCTGCAAATAAGCAGATTAAATGAGGGTTTCAATATTGATGTACGAATCTAAACCCATGTTTACTGCTTCTCTAACCTCATTATTATCTACTAAAAAGTTAGATTTATTGTTACAAAATAACAAAGCAAGTAGTTGCTGTAATATACACATATGTGTACTCGTAACTGGCATACATTCTCCCTCTAAACTATGTCTGCTCATTCTATGACAATTAAAGATGTTTTTTAGTTCATTCTTATAACATCTATGATACAGATTCTTAACCTGGGTGCATGTAGCTGAGACTTGAAATATTCTGCTGTCTGGGCCCTTCCTTAAATCAATTAAATCTGGACTTCTAGGCATGGGTCTCAAACAGTATTATTTAAAAGCTCTCCAGAAAATGCTAATGTTGAACCAGTAGAATCACTTGGTGCTGAGCAAAGCACTTTGAGTCTTGCCCTCTGTGACCTCAAGAAAATCAACAACCTCCATTCCACTGGTTCTCACACTTTGCTGAAGGCTAGAAACACTGGGGAGCTTTTAAAAGTTCAAATTTCCAGGTCACACTCAGGAACAAATAAGAATTTGTGGGGCATTAGTCTTATTTTATATTCCCCAGGTCAAGTCCAAAGTGTAGCCAAATTCGAGAACCAGTGAGCTCTGTACTGTTACAACTCAAAGTGTGGCTTCTGGTCCAAAAACTTTGGCATCACCTGGGGGCTTGTTAGTAATGTTGGGTCTCAGGTCTACCGTGCGTAATGTTGGGTCTCAGGTCTACCGTATCTGCAGATGATTTTTGTTACATGAGAGTTTTAGTGGCAGTCTCTACACAAGGGTTTCAGCCTTGCATCTTAGAACCTAAACTTGGAGACTTGTGAATTTGTCCCCCCGCCTCCTCTAGTAAGGAGTGGAAAGTAACAACACAGTGGAGTGGTTCCAAAGAATTGTTTCAAAAAAGCACCTGGATGTTTTTAGGGAGCTTCCTGTCTCCTTGGCATTTAATCCCTGTTGCTCTTGCTGGTTTCACCTTAAAGTTTTTGGTATAATTCCTGTATTTCTATTGTTCCTAATATATGGTCTTGCTTGTATTTGATGATTGCAAGAGGTTGAGGGAAAGCATGATGCTAAGTGAGAAGTAACAGAGGCAAAAATCTTCATGCTCTTGATCTAAAAATGAAATGACACCCTGAATGTGGAGTGTGAATTGCCTTGAGATGCACAGACACCCTGAGATGTGGGAGGAGAAGGTGGCAGCCTCAGCGCTCCACTCGAGTGGGGCGAGCTCCACTCCCATTTGGAACAATGGGGTTTCCTAATTGCATGGCCACACCTGAGCCACCCCCAAACTCCACAAGTAGCAACCTCCTCCTGAGACAGAAGGAGTTGGTCTTAAATAAATGTTTTAGCATGGATTGAGAAATAACATTTCCACTTAGGTTGAGTCATAGTCACTTAGCATGAAGCAGCTTCCTATATACACTTAGTATTTTGAGAATTTGCATTAGCTCCTTCAGCATCAAGGCTAAGAAATCAGGCCCTGAGCAATGGCTATTAGGAAATTGCCTAAGAGTGTCCAGGAGTTGTCCTTGTTTTTAGAATTTTCTCCCAGGCCTGTCCTCTGCCCTGTGCAAGTACCTTACTCCCTGTATCCCTTCCTACTCCACTCCCAAACACATACACACACACTCTCTCTCACACACACACACACACTCACACTGTGGGCCCTCTGCATCTCCTTCCTCATAGTGTTTCTCTTAGCTAACAGTGACCCTTCTAACCTGCCAAGAACCTTTCTGTAGTAGATACTAAGTTGATGCTCCTGCTGGAGAAAGGTAAAATGGGGTTCTTTGCCACTAAACTGGAATTGATTTGTGGCAGCCTAGAAAAAGTAGGAGAAGTAGGAAGTTTCATTTTTAGAATTTCAAGACTGGAACTGACCCCAAAGCATTTGTATTCCACATAGGGCACACTGAGGCTGGAATTCCACCTTCTGAGATGCTTACAATTATGTGAATGTTGCCTATTCCCTTTGAAAATACCACATTCCTAGTCAGGAAAATGAATTATGTCGCTAACACAGTAGTATGAATTGGTTTTATACACATGGCTTTCCTACTGATCAGGTGATCAAGGGATATTTGAGGCTGATGGATGTTTGCCAGAGAAAATCTTCACCTATGTTCTAGTTTTGCCTATGGCTAGATGTCTAGAACTGGAGGACTGGAGAGATTTGCTCATTCCAAGGACACAGGCTTCACATTGCTCATGCAGTTGTAGGATGGAAGCCTAAGGCACCCTCTTGGCATATGAGATCTTCCATCAATTCTGGAAGAAGACAGAAAGGAAAATGATTCTTTCTGTTTAGAAACTGCCGCTGGTGTCTCATGATAGTCAGGCTACTTCTCCTGAATCGATTACTATTTTCCCTGCAGAAATTCAAAGCTGAGGAAATGTTTTCTCATCACTGTGTGTCTCAAGGCACTGAAATAAGGCATCCTTTCCTGTCTATTATTTGATTTAAGGTCTGCTTTAGGCATTTATTGAACTGATTAGCACGTTAGTTTTATTATTCTCTTCCATGTTCTTTTATGTTCTGGTGAGTTTATTAGGTGAGGCCAGTTTCCTTCTGAGAGTTTAATCCAAAGGCCTTTACTAGAAGGCTAGCATATTTCCTTTTCTCATAAAGATAAGAAAATGTCAACAGGCAGACTGAGCCTGAGTTACGGAACAGATTCCATATCAAACTTCCCAGTGAGACTGACTTCAACATTTGCTGGCTTACTTCTCCTGGAACCTGGTTCACAAGTGAGACACATAATTCCCTGAGGAGGGAACTTACTCATGAATTTTCAGTGCTTTTTTTTTTTTTTTTTAAGGTTTTTGGTAGAAAAGATATGGAGTGTGAGAGAAGTCAAGGATGTTTCTAAAATTTTTGACTTGAGCAAAGGGAAGGATTAAATTTTTTTGCTGCATGGAATAGACTACTTGAAGAAAGTCTTTCATGCAGAGGAGGGAGGGCACAGAGGAAATGTCAGGGATTTGGTTTTGAATATGTTAAGTTTAAGAAGGCTATTGTATATCTCCAAACTGAAATATTCAGCTAAGTAAATGAGGAAGTTCAGGGACTTGTCATCATGTACTTGATATTTCAAGCCATGCGGGGAAGAGTAGACAAAGAAGAGAAGAGGCTCTCTGTTGTTACAGCAGTATCAGCAATCTTTTTCTGTAAAAATTTTAGGCTTTGCAGGGTGTATGGTCTTTCTCATAGTCGACTCTATACTTTTAGTGAAAACAGCAAAATGCAATATGAAAAGAAATGGATGTGGCTATATTCCAATAAAACTTTATTTATGGAAACATGAACAGGCCAATTTTGGTCTATGAGCTGTAGTTTGCTCACCCTTGTGTTAAAGGTCAGAATCATATAGGCTTATAAGAAGGAACAATTAAATATTGAGCTTATACCTTAAATTTTCCTCCTTTCTAAAACAAAACAATTGTGTGTGTGTATGTGTGTATTTGTATGTCATATACTTGTGTAAAAGACAAGTTGAATACCCCCTGGACCAGAAATGGAACAGAAGCCTAGAGCTGTAAGTTGAGCTGAGGTCCATATACTACGTCCTATGTGCAGAAAGAGAGAGACAAAGTTCTGCAGTCATGAGACTGTAGAGAGCCCAAAGCTCCCCATGCATTATGAGCTGGGTTTCATTGCCTGAAACCAGGAGCTGGGCAGAGAAGGTGGAAAGAAAGAAAGGGTGAGAAAACCAATACTACTGTCTTTGCTACTGTTTGCATAAAATAAATATGAGCTATGTCAAGAAAAAAGAGAAAATGTCATTCAGAAAATTTAGGCTCTGGACAGAACTCCCTGTTCTGAGTGGATGGATCTCGATATTCATAGTGCGTCTTGAAAGTGGAGCTTCAAGCTATTTATTTAAGACCTGGTTCTGGTACTGGACCAAAGAACTTTAGTATAAAAACTACATGTTACAGAGTCAGACCACAGATCAGGAACATCAAACAATGAAAACATTTTCCATTCAAAGTGAACATGCAAATTAAATTTTCAGAGTTAGAAAACTGAACATCAAGTTTGAAATCAAAACAAAACACAGAGGAGTTCAATACATTCACACATGACAAAATATAAACAATAGAATATTCAGTTTAACTTTAAATATGTTTAAGATTCTCAAATAGTTATAGACAGTTTTATCCAGGGAGAAGATTATGGCAGTAAAATAAATTGATATGAGCCAAAAAACCAATTAGAAATTCTCAAAATGTAGAATGTAGTTATTGGAATAAATGTAACCCCATGGACTGTAGTCTACCAGGCTCCTCTGTCCATGGAATTCTCCAGACCAGAATCCTGAAATGAGTAGCTGTTTCCTTCTCCAGGGGATCTTCCTAACCCAGGAATCAAACTAGGGTCTCCTGCATTGCAGATGCACACAGACACACATATATATATACTATGTATATATAGTAGGTATCTCAGGGACAGAGAAAAGAGAGAGTGATTGAGAAATAATCTTTGAAATATCACAGGTAAAAGGATTCTAACAGTGAGAAAAGGATGAGTTTTCAGATTAAAAGTACACACCAAATGCTGACAGGGGTAAAAAAAAAAATAAACCCAATTCGATGTATTATACAGAAGTACTGATATCTCACATATTTAAGAAAAACACCTCAAAAGCTAACAATGTAAAACAATGTTTAAAACTTCAAAGAAAGGCAGTTGGACAACAAGCAGATTTCCCATGAGAATAACAAACACTTGAAGGCAATGGAGTAATATCTCCAAAGTGCTTAGGGAAAATACGAACCTGAAATTATATGTCCAGCTGAATTTGCCTTCAGAAGTGAAAACGAACTGAAGACATTTTCAGAAACGCAAAGGCTAACAGGATTTACTATCCAGCAACTCTTAAGAGAAGGAACGATTTTTTTTTTTTTTTTTGCAGAAAGAAAAGTGAACTTAGAAAGAATAAGATAGAATGTGATATAAGAAATGATGGGAAACATGTAAGTTGATAAAATATATTTTATATGTTATTACCTTTAATCTATAAAAGAGAGGAATAACCATCATTTTTGATTTACATTTGTTAAGGTAAAAGTTTCAAAGTAAAATGACACTCTGATGTCTAGACTAGGAATGAGAAAACTTTTCATACAGGGCCATATAAAGAGTATTTCAAACTTTGTGGGCATTTGATCTTTGTTGTAACTACTCAGCTTTGCCATTGTGTCAGGATAGCAACCCTAGATTATATGTAAACAAATGAGAATGGCTGTGTTCCAATATAACTTTATTGTGGACACTGAATTTTGGATTTTATATAATGTTGATGTCATGAACTATATTCTTTTGATTTAAAAAATTGTTTAATGTTAAAACCATTCTTAACTCATGAGCTATACAAAATCAGGTGTCAGGCAGGATTTGGCTGAAGCCTGGTTTAGACAAGAGTAACAAGGAAGATGGGACAGTGTGGGTGGTACAGAAAAGGGACTATTTAATAGATAGTTTTATAGAGTAAAATAGAGATGCTGAATATCATAGTCATTAGAAAAATTTAATAGTAATTGCCAAATCAATAGAAATACAACTGACAACTTCAAAACCAGCCGAGAAAAAGTGAAATAAAGAATATTTATAAATACCACAGAAGGTAAGAAATGAGACATAAAGATAAAATATAATAGAAGAAACCACAAGCTGAATTAGTGTTAGTAAGTAAAAATATTATGAATTATAGTGAATGTAAGTGGATTAAATGCATCAAAAAAGAAGGACTGTATGATTGGATCTTTCAAAAAGCCATCTATGTTGTATTTGCAAAAGTTATACTTAAAGTCACATGGATTGAAAATAAAACCATAGAAAGAAGTGTTCAAACACTAAACAAAAGAAAGCTAGCTAGTAAAGAAATAATGATATTAGGCACAATGGAATTTAAGGAAAAAGCACTAATCCATAAAATAGTATTAAAGAGAAACATTATATAACAAGAAAAACAATAGTACACCAATAGAAAAAATAATCATGACAACGTGTACATTTAACAACATAGCTCAGAAAAACTGACAAAATTACACAGAGAAACATATAACCATACTAAGAGATTTTACTACTTCTGTCTCAAATGTACGAAACAAACAAAAATATTTCTGCCTACATTTTGTCCATAGAGAATATATATTCTTTTTACCAAGTGAAACACTTATTAAAAATTCTTAAAACTCATGTCTTAAGCATTCCAAAGGTCAATATCTTATGTGGATTACATTTCCTAACAACAATGCAATTAAATTAGAACTCTAATACAAAGTAGTACAAAGCCCAGCTGACATATTTGAAAACTGAAAAATAAACTCTTAAAGAACGCAAGGGGTTAGGTAAGAAATTAAAAGAAAACAATTGCAAAAAATTACAATTGAACAACAATGAAGCAATACATTTTGGAATGTGAAGGCATAATTAATATGTTGTATGTAAACAAGGAAAGAGTAGAAGGAAGGAAATAATCAAGATAATAACAAATTAATAACTTTAAAAAGCAAGTCAACAAAAACAGAAATAATCAAGTATTTATTTCTAAGCAAACAAAGAAATAAGCAAGTAAAAACAGAAAAGACAAAAGTAAACACTTTAAGGAATAAAAAATGTGGGCATAATATATAGTAAAGAAAAATGAGTATAGAAAACTGAAAAACCTGAGGCTAGAAAATTGGGAAGCAAATGAATAGATATTTTTCTACAAAAGCAAATTATCAAGTTAGTCTCAAAAAGTGGTCAAAAAGCCAAGTACACTACTAGCTATTAAAGACATAATTACATAGATGGGCATGAAGATATCTCAGATTATTTGTTGCTAAGTTAAAAAGTTTGCAGAATGTCATATAGAGTATGTTTTTTAAATTAATTAATACCATACATTTTTTTTTTTAAATTTTACTTTACAATACTTTGCCATACATTGACATGAATCTGCCACGGGTGTACATGAGTTCCCAATCCTGAACCCCCTCCCACCTCTCTCCCCATATCATCTCTCTGCACCAGTGCACCAGCCCCAAGCATCCTATACCCTGTATCGAACATAGACTGGCAATTCGTTTCTTACCTGATAGTATACATGTTTCAATGCCATTCTCCCAAATCATCCCACCCTCTCCCTCTCCCTCAGAGTCTAAAAGTCCGTTCTATACATCTGTGTCTCTTTTGCTGTCTCGCATACAGGGTTATCATTACCCTCTTTCTAAATACCATATATATGCGTTAGTATACTGTATTGGTGTTTTTCTTTCTGGCTTACTTCACTCTGTATAATCGGCTCCAGTTTCATCCACCTCATTAGAACGGATTCAAATGTATTCTTTTTAATGACTGAGTAATACTCCATTGTGTATATGTACCACAGATTTCACATTATTTTTGAATATTATATATTTAAGAAAAGTATAAAGGCATGATTTGTATTTACACTAAATACATGAAAGGAGCTGCCTCTGAGGAGAGGAGGAGGAGAGAAATGAAATGAGACCAAAAGGGAAAATTTAGTGTATATTAATATTTTCTGTAAGGATTAATCAATCTTTTAAAAAATTTTTGAAGAAACTATTAATATTCAAAAACTATAAAATCCTGACTCTCCTATTGATATAAAATGAATACATTATAGATTTTCTTTAACTTAATGAGTGTACTAGGCAGATGTTATAACACACTCAAAAGATGCTCAGTGAACAGACACATCTATACATCAGGAAAATTGAAGTATGTATTAAACTTGTTCATCCAAGGTAAAAGAAGATACAGAATTTGTATGTCTGTAGACAAGAACTATTTTGCATTGCTATCAGTTATCTACAATACACAGAATTGTACAGTAGCTTCCATAGAATCAGCATGTAATAACGCTGACAGGTTATAGAGTCTAGCCAATGCAAAGTTTTCTATCAAATTATAACTTTTTCTCTACACAGCCATAATTGTTAACATCTTCTCATTTTAGTTTTCATATTATTTTCTGTACTCTTCTTGATTTAAAATCAGTTCAATTTTTTTAGGTTAAAAGACCATATCCTCGCCACTGCTCCCTACAACTCCCTAGTCCACAGCCCCACATTCAAAAGATTTTGAGTCTATAGGTCTGGAGATGGATCTGGGGTTTTGTAAATTTTTTAAAACTAACCCAGGTTACTGTGATGTGCAGCCAGGTTTGGGCACCTCTCACTTGATGGTAACTAACATTCCTTCCAGCTCTGAGATTTACAACTTGTGCCCTTGTTTTTTGGCTTGGGGATAATTCATAAGTTTTAAATCATGTGCTGTTCTGAGTAGCATGATGAAATCTTTGCACTGTCCTGCTCTGTCCCATCTGGGATGTGAATCATCCCTTTGTCGCTTGCCTCCCTTCATTTAATCGCTTAGTAGTTACCATAGTGATCAGATCGACTGTTGTGGTATTGCAGTGCCTGTGTTCAGGTAACCTCTATTTTTCTTTGTAATGGACACAAAACACAAAGGCAGTGATGCTGGCAATTCAGATATGACAGAGGGAAGCCATATACTGCTTCCTATAAATGAAAAGAAAAATGTTCTTGACTTAATAAGGAAAGAAAAAAAATTGTATGTTGAGGTTGCTAAGATCTACAGTAAGAATCTTCTGTCCTTGAAATTGTGGGGAAGGAAAAAGAAATTTGTGCTTATTTTATTTTCTTACTTCAGACTGCAAAAATTATGACCATTGGTCATGATAAATACTTAGTTAAGATGGAAAAGGCATTAAATTTGTACAAGGTGACGTTTTTAGAGTGAGACATTCATATAACTTTTAGTACATTATATTGCTATAATTGTTCTATTTAATTTTGGGGTGTTGTTAATGTGTTACTCTGTGTAATTAATAAATTAAACTTTATCAAATGATGTATATGTAGGAAAAAACATAGTATGTATAGAGTTTGGTAGTATCTATGGATTCAGGCATTACCTAGGGGTCTTAGAACTTACACGATGCAGATAGGGAGGGACTGTTGCATTTGAAAAAAATCTAATGAAATCTCTGAGTCATAAATTGACCTTTAGGTAGTATGTCTGATCAACTTAGAACCCAATAACGCAAACAAGATAGTAATTTCTGTTGAAATAGAATTGGACTGCTGTATTGGAAAAAGTCTAATGAAATCTCTGAGTCATAAGTTGACCTTTAGGGAGAAAGTCTGATCAACTTAGGATTCCAAGAATGTAAACAAGGTAGTAATTTCTGTAGAAATAGACCTGGGGTCAGCCAGCACTGGATGGAAAAGCTCCACACTTGATAGGAGTTGTTCAAGAGCAGAATGGGATGAAATTATTTAAACAGGAGAATCTGTGATTGCTTTGTAGGTTAGGCTGACCCAAAAGCTCTTATGAGAATAAACAAGGAAAATCCTTAAAAAACAGTACTCACTGAACTCATCTCTATGGCTTCTCGTTTTCTTCTTCAGTGGTTATCTGAATCCTACTCAATTTCCAGACCCACTTTATTTCTCTGTGAATCTGCCTTTAACTTCCTGCTATAGCTCCCAAATCTTTCTGCCTCTTCTGAACTCCAAGCAACACTCCTGGTTTCCATCACTTACTGTTTTTTGGTTCATATTCCATAGCCTGATTATTATAGGTGACTTGCCAGTCCTTTTTACCTATTTTGTCTCTTCCTTGTCAGTTGATAAGCAACCTAAGGCAACAGCAGTGCCGTATACATCTTAGGGTTTCCTAGTCTAGTATTTTACACAAAGGGTTAGAGACTCTGGCAACCTCTCTAAATTATGTGAACCATTGACCAAGACTCAAAAAGTCCAATCCTACATTGGAAGACAATGAGACACATGATTTTTGCAAGGTTTATGGCATAATTTTAGGAATTCACATAATCTTTTATATTAAAAAAAATCTTGTCACTAAAAGTTGCTGAATCTTTAAAACAGTTTAAGCCAGAAATTTGAACACAACCAGTACTCTCTTGTCTAGCTTGTCTTTGGTATCCATATTATTCACCTTCATAGCAGGCAGTTCTCCACATTGTGAAATCAGTTCAGTTCAGTTCAGTTCAGTTCTGTCGCTCAGTCGTGTCCAACTCTTTGCAACCCCATGAATTGCAGCACGCCAGGCCTCCCAGTCCATCACCAACTCCCTGAGTTCACCCAAACTCATGTCCATCGAGTTGGTGATGCCATCCAGCCATCTCATCCTCTGTCGTCCCCTTCTCCTCCTGCCCCCAATCCCTCCCAGCATCAGAGTCTGTTCCAATGAGTCAGCTCTTCCCATCAGGTGGCCAAAGTATTGGAGTTTCATCTTCAACATCAGTCCTTCCAATGAACACCCAGGACTGATCTCCTTTAGGATGGACTGGTTGGATCTCCTTGCAGTCCAAGGGACTCTCAAATGAGTCTTCTCCAACACCACAGTTCAAAAGCGTCAATTCTTTGGCGCTCAGCTTTCTTTATAGTCCAACTTTCACATTGTGAAATAACTGATTGCCAAGTGCTGCTGGAATTTTTAACTTAAGATCACCACAGTGAGAAGGGACTGAAATGGTTTTTTTCTTTCTCAAGTTCACAACTACTGGGGAAAAGTGTTTAGTTGGTCCAGCCTGGGGCAGGTGATCATGCCTAGACCAATCTACTTTAGTCAGGAGTGAAGGTGAAGTCACATTAAAACATGAATTTTTCCATCTGAACTGTGGAAAACATTGGAATGAGGGGAAGAAAAAAAAAATCCCAATGGAAGGGTGGAGGATATTGTTTTTCAAAAGACAAAATAACAGGTTTCAACCATAATTTCACTCTCACCGTTAAAGCCTCCTTATTGCTTCTTCACACATCCTTCCTGCTCTCTGCCTCTATCATTTCTTCCAACTCTACCCTCCTGTTTTGAGTCCCCTCTTCCAAGAAGATCCCCCCTGCCTCCATCCTATGCTATCAGTTATATTTGTACAAAAATCTGAGTTAAATGCTATATCATAATGCTGTGGTACAGTACTTCCAATAATTCATCAGCCATTAAGGAAACGTAGAGAGAAATGACAATGGTATGCTATTATACATTCACTAGGATGACTATTTGGAGAAGGCAATGGCACCCCACTCCAGTACTCTTGCCTGGAAAATCCCATGGATGGAGGAGCCTGGTGGGCTGCAGTCCATAGGGTCGCACAGAGTTGGGCACGACTGAAGTGACTTAGCAGTAGCAGGATGACTATAACTAAACAACAACAGGTGCCAACAAGGATGTCGAGAAAAGGAAACTTTATATATTGCTAATGGAAATGTAAAATGGTGTGGTCACTTTCACAGATACTTTGGCAGTTATCCGAAAAAGTTAAACAGAGCTGCCATATGAACCAGCAGTTCTACACCTATGTGTGTACCCAAGGGAAATGAAAATGCACAAAAACTTGTACACCAATGTTCATATAGCATTAGTCACAATAGGTGAAAAGTAGAAGCAACCCATCAATAGAAACTGATGAATGGATGAACGGAAGTGTTATAGTCATACAATGGAATATTATTCTGCAGTAAAAAAGAATGAGGGATTGATACATGCTATGACAGGGACAAACTTTGAAAACATTATACGAAGTGAAAGAAACCAGTCTACACATGGTATGATTCACTTTATATAAAAGGTCCAAATCTTTAGAGACAGAAAGTAGACTAGCGGTTGTCTAGAGAAGGCGATAGCACCCCACTCCAGTGCTCTTGCCTGGCAAATCCCATGGGCAGAGGAGCCTGGTAGGCTGCAGTCCATGGGGTTGTGAAGAGTCGGACATGACTGAGCACCTTCACTTTCACTTTTCACTTTCCTGCATTGGAGAAGGAAATGGCAACCCACTCCAATGTTCTTGCCCGGAGAATCCCAGGGACAGGGGAGCCTGGTGGCTGCCATCTCTGGGGTCGCACAGAGTCGGACACGACTGAAGCGACTTAGCAGTAGCAGCAGCAGCAGGACTGTGTATATGGGATGGAGATGGGGAGTAACTCTTGGTGGGTATGAGGTTTCTTTTTGGAATGATGAAGATATTCTAAAATTAAATCATGGTAATGGTTGCACTAATTGTGTAAATATTCTAAAAACCATTGCATTGCACATTTAAAATGGGTTGGCCAATGATATGAAAATCATCTCAATAAAACTATTTTTTAAATGCAAAAAGATTGAAGTTTTCAAAAGAATTAAAAACATAGTAGAAGTAGTACCTGTGCCAACAAGTAAGGACAACAGTAATGAGCAGAAGTGAGCATGCCCCCAGGCAACATGCTCAATTTCTAGAGTTTAAGACCTAGAGTTAGAATCTCAGTCTCCCCATTTGGGTGTCGGCAAGAGCTCTTTCACACATTTTCATCTCTTTGCTAACATATTCTGCTCAATTTAACATGTCTTTCCCTCCTCTCCCACCTAGTAAATTCTTATTCTTTTGAGATTTGTCTAGGTATACACTTTGAATTCTTTCCTACGACCTCTTCTGGACAAAGGTAGTGGCTTCATCATCTTTCTTTCCCATAGTTCCACATACATAGCATTGTTAGAGTGTTGACCTTGCTCATCCATGACTTTTATGGGTACCTAAATCCTGAAAGATGATGCTGTGAAAGTGCTGCACTCAATATGCCAGCAAATATGGAAAACTCAGCAGTCACCACAGGACTGGAAAAGGTCAGTTTTCATTCCAATCCCAAAGAAAGGCAATGCCAAGGAATGCTCAAACTACCGCACAATTGCACTCATCTCACATGCTAGGAAAGTAATGCTCAAAATTCTCCAAGCCAGGCTTCAGCAATGTGTGAACCGTGAAATTCCTGATGTTCAAGCTGGTTTTAGAAAAGGCAGACGAACCAGAGATCAAATTGCCAACATCCGCTGGATCATGGAAAAAGCAAGAGAGTTCCAGAAAAACATCTATTTCTGCTTTATTGACTATGCCAAAGCCTTTGACTGTGTGAATCACAATCAACTGTGGAAAATTCTTCAAGAGATGGGAATACCAGAGCACCTGACCTGCCTCTTGAGGAACCTATATGCAGGTCAGGAAGCAATACTTAGAACTGGACATGGAACAACAGACTGGTTCCAAATAGGAAAAGGAGTATGTCAAGGCTGTATATTGTCACCCCGCTTATTTAACTTCTATGCAGAGTACATCATGAGAAACGCTGGGCTGGAAAAAGCACAAGCTGGAATCAAGATTGCCAGGAGAAATATCAATAACCTCAGATATGCAGATGACACCACCCTTATGGCAGAAAGTGAAGAAGAACTAAAAAGCCTCTTGATGAAAGTGAAAGAGGAGAGCGAAAAAGTGGGCTTACAGCTCAACATTCAAAAAACGAAGAGCATGGCATCTGGTTCCATCCCTTCATGGCAAATAGATGGGGGTGTCAGACTTTATATTTTTGGGCTCCAAAATCACTGCAGATGGTGACTGCAGTCATGAAATTAAAAGACGCTTACTCCTTGGAAGAAAAGTTATGATCAACCTTGATAGCATATTAAAAAGCAGAGACATTACTTTGCCAACAAAGATCCATCTAGTCAAGGCTATGGTTTTTCCAGTGGTCATGTATGGATGTGAGAGTTGGAGTGTGAAGAAAGCTGAGCACCGAAGAATTGATGCTTTTGAACTGTGGTGCTGGAGAAGACTCTTAAGAGTCCCTTGGACTTCAAGGAGATCCAACCAGTCCATCCTAAAGGAGATCGGTCCTGGGTGTCCATTAGAAGGACTGATGCTAAAGCTGAAGCTCCAATACTTTGGCCACCTCATGCAAAGAGTTGACTCATTGGAAAAGACCCTGATGCTGGAAGAGATTGGGGGCAGGAGGAGAAGGGGATGACAGAGGATGAGATGGCTGGATGGCATCACCAACTCGATGGACATGAGTTTGAGTGAACTCCGGGCATTGGTGATGGACAGGGAGGCCTGGCGTGCTGCGATTCATGGGGTTGCAAAGAGTCGGACACGACTGAGCGACTGAACTGAACTGATGCTAACAATGGTATGTCCTCAAGGGCAGAGGCAATTTCTTTATTAATATCCCAAGCACATGACCTGATGATTAGTAGATGCTCAATATATGTTTGCTAGGGCTTCCCCAGTGCCTCAACGGTAGAGAATCCACCTGCAGTACAGGAGCCACAGGAGATAGCATGTTCGATCCCTGGAGCAGGAAGATCCCTTGGAGCAGGGCATGGCAACCCACTCCAGTTTTCTTGCCTGGAGAATCCTATGGACACAGAAGCCTGGTGGGCTACAATCCATAGCGTTGCAAAGAGCTGGACACAGCTGAAGCAACTTAGCCCACAGGCCTGCACGCAGTTTGCTAAATGTAGAAAAAGGGCAAGTGCCCATGAAATAGCCTGATACACTAGATAGATTTAGTTAAGGGACTCAGAAACAAAATCTAAGGCCAAAATCCCACTGTGAAAAATTACTGCTTGGGAAGCTCACTGTCAATGCACTTGGTATGTAGTAACTGAGCAATTGGAAATATGAAAGGACTCCTGTGACCAGCACTGCCGTAGTCCAGTGGGTTCCCTTTTGGGCAGTTGGAGATGGCATTTGAGGTTGGGGCTGTTGGTTTCTGTTATTACCTACTTGTTCCTCTTTTCAGTTAAATTATAAAGTCTTTAAGGTCAAGGCTATAAATTCTTCTTTTATATGTCTCATGGATAATGCACAAATGTTTGTTAATGAACTCCTTTCACCCTAAACATCTTCTCCTGAAAAAGAGTAAAGATTCTGTTTCCTTTTTGCTGATTCCTTCATTCTAACTATTTGGATTTCAGAAATGAAATCCAAAATACAGAAAAGTGACTCTCTTTCAATTTGAGAGAGATACTGTGGGTCTGGGGGAAAATATCACTGAAGAATTAATTCAAATTGTGAAACTAAGTGAAGGGAAAAACAGTGCCTATCATTGTAGCAACATGACATTCATTCATTCATTTGTTATTTGTTATAGGCTATCATTCCACATCAATAAGTAAGCTCTGTGAGAGCCAAGATTTCTATCTGTTTGGTTCACTGAGGTATCCTGAGCATTTGAACAATTTCTGGCACATAATGGGTACTTAATAAATGTTTGCTGGTAAAGGGAGACAGGAAAGAAACAAGTGAGGGGCTGAGGGAAAGAAGACTATTATGTATGGAAACGTATAAATACCAGGAATTAGTGCTGGATCAACCTTACTTAACGTTGTTATAAGTGATTTGGAAAAACATCTGCTAGAATAACATTTTCTGCAGAGCTCTCTGTGTAGTGACATACTGAGGCAATAAGAATAAACTGCAAAAGGAAGTAACTTGGCCATATGAGTGGGTAGAAAAATGGCAAATAAGCTCCATATAGACTTATGTAAGATGATAAGACTTTATGGGAAAATGGTACAAATGTGCCTATAAGATAATGATTTCTAACTATCAGATCTGAACCAGGAGAGACTCCAAAAAGTTGTTGAATGCACTCTACTTTATGCCCAGGGCTGACTCTCCAACATCACTGCCGTGTCAGGAATAAGTCCCACATTACTCTAATTACACATCTCAGGCCTTGGGTGAAAAATGACTGTGGAAGATAAATAAATCCTTTTGCAGTGGCTGTGTCACAATTTTCTCTCTGCTTCTCTGCATTCTAGTCTGTTGACTGTGGATGTGGGCTCGTTTCTTCTTACCAGAAAAGCAGTACAGATGACACAGTTAGGGTGCCGGCTCTCAGGGAGGACTTTCAGAGCTCTGGCTATGGTGGGGTCAGCTGCTCTGAATAAGTTGGACCCATAACCCTTCTGGTTACATCTAACTAGAGTCAGAGCACCAATTACTGTCCATATCTCTTTTTTTGCCCATACGCCATGTGTAAGTTTTCCTACTTAAAGTTGGTTTGAGTAGGTTTCTAGATATTGCAATCAAAGAAATCCCAGATATCAATAGGTAAAATATTTCAAGAGGAAAAAAATTCCCCTATCCCATCTTGCAAAAAAAAAAAAAAACTCAGTGCAAATCAATTTGACTAGTAAAGAGGCTTGGAAGTAGATTCTGGAAAGGACAGAATAGTCTCCCCAGGTTGGAAGTGAAGTTGCTCACTCATGTCTGACTCTGTGACTCCATGGACTGTTGACTACCAGGCTCCTCAGGCGACAGTCCATGGAGTTTTTCAGGCAGGAGTACTGGAGTGGGTTACCATTTCCTTCTCCAGGAGATCTTCCTGACTCAGGGATTGAACCTGGTCTCCTGCATTGCACGCAGACACTTTACCATCTGTGCCACAGGGAAGCCCTGATTTTCCCCACGTTGGAAAGTCCTACCTTAAATATCCCTTGTTCTGTATCTCTGATGTGGTGAGGTTTGAGGGCAACTCCTGGCCAGCTCCCCAAGCATTACTATCTAATTCCCAGTGTAGAAAGTAGAGTTACTTTTGTATCAGCAGACTACCATTTGCTAATCCAGTCCTCTGTGTGATCTTACTGTTGTTTTCCTATTGTTAATTTTTATATTAGTGTTCTCCATAGAAACAGAACAAATAGCATATATCTATACATTTGTCTGTCTATCCAAAGAGACTTATTATAAGATATTGGCTCATATGATTTTTATGGAGGTTACAAAGTTCTACAATTGGCTGTTTGCAGGCTAGACACCTGCAAACAGGTGATGTAGTTCAGAGGCCTGAGAGCCAGAGAGCTGATGGTGTCGATCCCAGTCCATGTCTGAAGCCCTGAGAAACAGGAGCAGAGAGGGCTCATGGAAAGTCACTGTCCAAGTTCATAGACAAGAGAAGATTTAGGTCCCACTTCAGCAGTCAGGCAGAGAATGAATTCCACTTTGCTTCCCCTTTTAATTCTGTTGAGGCCCTCAGTGTTTTAGATGATACCCACACACACTGGGGAGGCCCATCCACTTTATTCAGTCCACTATCTCAAATACCGATCACTTCTAGAAACATCTTCAAAGACATACCCAGAAAGAATGTTTAACCAGCTGGCATCCCTTGATGCCATCAAGTTGATACATATATCCAATCATCACAGTTTCACTGGTACATATTTACTTTGAAAAAAATGTCAAAACACCATAGTTCACTTTAATTTAATTCTAGTTTCTGCACCTCATAAATGACTATGTAGAACTGAAAACAAGAACAATCAGGATAACCAGAGAACTGATGGTCACACACACTGGTTAATTTTATTTTAAAGTAGAGTTGTAACATGAAAAGGCAAAGACTGAAAGGCGTTATTAATAAAACCAATAAATTAATGGTATGTATTATATGTAATCAATGACATATAATTTATAGATATTAGCTTATTTAATATAAGAAAATATTATTCCTAATTCACATATGAGAGGTAAAGTAATTTGTCTAAGGTCTCATGGTGGCAAAGTTGGGATTTGATTCCAGTCAGTCTAGCACTATGGTTTATGATCTTAATTACCTACTAGATGACCTCTGATGTATATTGAATTAAACTCAACTGTTCGAATACTTACAAAACTTGTCAACTTATAAAACTGATAGAACTCTTTATATCATGATACAGCAGTGGCTTTAAACATAAGCAGGCATGATTACTAAGTTTAAGAATGTTAAATCCATAATGTAACACAAATGGACACTGGGGGAACTGGAGGGTATCAACCCATATATTACTGATGAACTGGAGACAACCATGATGTCCACAAACTCTGCCTAAGAGCCCTTGTTCCGGATGGACCAGAGAATGGTGTGGAAGTCAGGTAGAATCTAGTATAAAAAGCCTCATGTTCCTATTGTATGTCGTAATAGCTACAGAAAGAATATTTTAAAGATCTTTAAGGGTCCTCGTGCAGCTGGCCACTCCCATTGCTGATGATAAAAAATGTTGAAGAGTCAATAGACCTGATCTTGGTGGCTTTCACATCCTTGAATTCATGCTGGGCATCCTCCCGCTGCTTTTCTTCTTTGCTAAGTGAAACAGGTATTTGCTCATGTCCTGGTCTTTAAACCCCGTTTGTCATCTATTGAATATTTCACAGTCAAAATTAAAACAGTAAAATCTATTTCACAGAAGTTTTCTTTAACAAGTGTTTAATTTTATTATCAAGTTCAATGATCTTACAATTTCACATGTAGTTTGGTGAATAGGTTTTAACATCTCTCTACTTACCCAAGGAGAAGGCAATGGCACCCCACTCCAGTACTCTTGCCTGGAAAATCCCATGGATGGAGGAGCCTGGTAGGCTGCAGTCCATGGGGTCGCGAAGAGTCAGACACGACTGAGTGACTTCACTTTGACTTTTCACTTTCATGCATTGGAGAAGGAAATGGCAACCCACTCCAGTATTCTTGCCTAGAGAATCCCAGGGATGGGGGAGCCTGGTGGGCTGCAGTCTATGGGGTTGCACAGAGTCAGACACGACTGAAGCGACTTAGCAGCAGTAGCAGCAGCAGCTACTTACCCAAACATGTTGATACAAAAAACTGAAAAGATTAAAAAAAAACGACTGAGGTGGGATTAGAGGGAGAGAGGAGATTTGTTGGGAGAGAGTTCACTTGGTGACTGTTGCTATAGGAACCATTTACCAACTGCTCAAGTTATCTGTTCCCAAGGAGGACAGCAACAGCAAGCAAAATGAAACTAAAACTTACTGAGGTTTGTGTATGGAGGGTGTTTCTTCTAGGCATATCCTTGGCTTCCTTTTTACTTTTTTTTAATTGGAGGATAATTACTTTACAACGTTGTGTTGGTTTCTGTCATACAACAGAGTGAATCAGCTATAAATATATATATATATCTCCCCTCCTTCCTGTCCCTGCCATCCCAGCCCTCTGGGTCATCACAGAGCCCTGAGCTGAGTTCCCTGTGACAGCAGGTTCCTACTAGCTAGCTAGTTTACACGTGGTGGTGCATACACGTCAATTCTATTCTCTCAATTTGTCCTACCCCTCCGCATTCCACATGTCTGTTCTTTACGTCCTCTCCACTTATTGCTTCCTTGCTCTCTCCAGGGGATATAGCACTGCTGACTCCAACCTGCAGACAAATGGCCTATGGAGAAATCCAAGAAGAATGCTACATATCCACGGTGATAACCTGTGTGCCTACCTCCTGGAGTAGTTGAGGCCAGAACAAATCACCAGGAGCCATGGCACTCACATGACAGAAAACATCTCTGTTGCTTCAGTCATGTTTTACAGTAACTGTGAAGTGAAGTCACTCAGTCGTGTCCGACTCTTTGCAACCCCATGGGCTGCAGCCTACCAGGCTCTCTGTCCATGGGATTTTCCAGGCAATAGTACTAGAGTGGATTGCCATTTCCTTCTCCAGGGGATCTTCCCAACCCAGGGGTTGAACCTGGGTCTCCTGCATTGTAGACAGACGCTTTACCGTCTGAGCCACTCAAGAAAGCCGATATGATAGGGCACGGTGAGCTCCCGAGCAGGCGGAATTGAAATCCTGGCTATGCCACTTACCTTGGGCAGCTTACTCAATCTTGCTCAGTTATGGATTCCTAGTCTGTCAAATGGGAGTCATCTAACAGAATAGTAAATACCAAATATTCAATTGATGACTACTTCCTTTCCTTCTCCCAAGGGAAATGGTTTGCTGTAACCATTCTAGGGAATTTGTTTCCTCCCTTTCTCTTATATCACATTACCTTTACTCTTTTTGAACATATTATCTCCAAAATATTGTGATTTTTTTCAACCTACTGTGCGTGTGCATGCATGTTAAGTCGCTTCAGTCGTGCCCAACTCTTTGCGATCCCGTGGACTGTAGCCTGCCGGGCTCCTCTGTCCATGGAATTCTCCAGGCAAGAATACTGGAGTGGGTTGCCATTTTCTTCTCCAGGGGATCTTCCTGACCCAGGGATCAAACTTAATTCTCTTGTAACACCTGCATACTGTATTTCCTAGGTTTTAAAGTCTCTCCTTAAACTTTTATCTGCAAAACACTCTTTTTATTCTGTGTTTTTCTCTCACACTTAAATTGTTGATGTTGCTACATGAGAGTTAATCTTTCGATCTTTACTTTCAAAGATTTTTCATGGTGTCTATATATTTGCTCCCAAGGACTTCAGCAGAAAAGTCAATTACATAGATTGATTACAATAAAACAAAAGCAGGGATGGCATTTAAAAGTATGTCAATTCACATTTTTGTTTGGGGGTGGGTGTTCCTTAAACATGGACTAATTTTTAAAACATTCTCTGCCTCACTTCAAAATGGTTGGTGACTGGTTTTTGTCTGAATGCATCCAGTAGCAACAGACTTGCATGCTCTTTTGTGACCTGGAAATTCCCAAGTAATCACTTTTGAGTAGCAGATGTTTAGATAAGCTAACAAGTTCTTAGGGAAATAAATCCTTTTATGATTATTTCAGTAGGGATCTGTATGTTTGGTTCTGTATGTCAGTGGAAATACACTCTCAACAGGTGAAAATAAATGCATGCAGACTGGGGTTTAAATGGAAAGAAAGGGATCTGGCACCTATTTTCCAGCGACTATATAAAGACAGGCCAGGGGGCTGACCTCAGGTTGGGTGTGGGTCAGAAGGGCAGGAAGGGGACCTGCTGGTCCTCTTGTTCTCTTTTAACATCTTGTAGGAGCAAAATACGTGTCACTTTTTAAAGGAGACCTGGGAAAGGAAGTGTAAGAAATTCAACTTAATACTTTTAATGCATACAATGCATTATCATGTAGTAATGTATAGAACCAGCCAGGAAAATCATATCACCTGTTACCAATAAAATCAACAAATATTTATTACATACCCTTGGGGGTGACACAAGCAGCAGTTGAGTGTATGAACACATAAGGGAGTGCTGGAGGGACCCCCATATGTTTAGATAGATATGTAAGTAGAATCAATTATTACTCGGATTTTTTTTTCCTGTCCTCTTTCCTTTCAATTTCTGCAGTAAAAAAGTCTTTAGGCCACCAATACCTTTATGAAAAAAGGGAACATTACTCATTAGCTTTTCCCTGAAGGCAAAACCAAGTGCTTCTGTTTCAGCTCTTTACCCCTGATAAAGGTCTAAATCTTTTATCTTGATGGGAGGCAAAGACAAAGACAGCAACCTTAGTTCTAAGAGATTCCTTCCTTCCTCCCTTCCTTTTCTGTTTTTCTTGCTCTCTGATGGCACAGCTTCACTCTTGGTTGTATTCCTCTTTGTCTGAACTTTTCTAATACTCCAGGGTTATCCACAAACCTCATACAGTTTCTTTAAAGAGAGACAAATTATATTAATCTCAGTCAGAGACCACACATGCCCACACAATTTTGCCCACATCAGGATGGAGTTTTGTGTGTGTGTGTGTTCTGTTTTGTTTTTCTTAAAAAAAAAAAAATTTTTTTTAACAGGCAAACAACGGTAGGATCATAGACCCTACATTTTCTACATAGTGAACATATAAACTCAGAGGTCTGGGGCCCATGGTCAGAAAGACATGGTAGTTCTACACTCTTCAGATCTTTCCAATTAGAACTTGAAAGCCCATTTCCCTCCCAGAGAAATGCCAGATGCATTCTTCTTTAATGAGCTTAGGACCAAAACTGCAATATGATCTCCTGCTTCAGGTGGAACACGGATAACAACTTAGAAAGAAAGGAGAATGGGGTCTGGAAGAGGATGTAGATTGAAGGATTACCTTAATTAAATGTAAAAGTAGGATCAGAGAGGCAGAAAGACCTTAGAGAGAAACTAGTTCTGTGGTCTGAGAGACAAAGCCCTATAGGGCAGCTGTTGCCATGTTTGGAGAAAATCAAAGTAAGTCTGGGTGTTTATACATTATTCAAAGAAAATAAGGTGGGCATGACAAACACTCCATAGAATATAGGCAACCCAAGACAGAAGCCTATGGAGGACTAGTAACATCTTAAATGTTTTTAGCTCCCTGTGTGTTCTAATTCCATGCATTTTATCTACCTCAAACTCATAAATCAGGTTATTCTTTCAAATTATCCCTGATGCCATAAGCTCTCTCTGTTTTCTGACATTTTAAAAGTTCAGGCCACAAGCAAATAAAAATCTAATTCACAGTTTAATACAAATGAAAGTACATGGAATTTTCTAGATCACTTTTTTAGGGTGTTTCTAAGAGTGACTAAAACTTTAAAATGCTGCAGTTTGGAATAAATAAATAATTGATTAAAACAATGAGATACTGTGTAGCTGTAAAAAAGAATGGGGAAACCATGTACTGAAATACAAAAAAAAAAAAATCTCCAAAGTATAATATTAGGTGAAAAGGTAAGATACAGAACAGTATGCAGAGTGTATGACTTTTACATAAAAATAGGTGAGAACAATATATACGTATGTATTTACTCAGATATAAAATCAAAGTATAGGAAGAATACATGAGGAATTAACAACAGTCAATATTTAAGAGCAGAGGGTAACTGGGCTGATTGGGAGTAAGGGTAAGAAGGCATTTTACGATAGACAGCTTTTATAATATTAGATCCTTGAACTATGTGACTATATTAGCTACAAAATAATACAGCAATACAGTAAATCTATTAAATGGTAGTGAAAATGAAAGTGTTAGTTGCTCAGTTGTGTCTGGCTGTTTGCAGCACCATGGACTGTAGCTCACCAGACTCCTTTGTTCACAGAACGAGGATTGCCTTCTCCATCCAGGGATCGAACCCCTGTCTCCTGCATTGCAGGCAGACTCGTTACTGTATAAACCACCAGGGAAGCCCATATTAGCTATACATGTATAATTTTAAAGTCCTTTATTATACCAAAAATGAAACAAAATGCAGTAGTTAGAAGAAAATTGCAGGGTGAAGAATGTAAAGGGATCTATGTTTTATTTTTAGGCTCTGTCATCTTGTATCTTGCTAATATCTCAAGCATAAGCTATCAAAGACCTAAACAGTTCAACCCCTAGGTAAAGGAGATCGGGAAACTTCAAAAAACACAACCACCTGATAATCTTCTTAGAAGCATTTGGGACTGCTCAGTGATCCATGAATGTCAAGGCAAAACTCTGATATGCCTCTTCCAGGTTCCATATAAATCTCTTCATCTAAGGTAAATTTGGAGCCAAATAAGAAATACCTGCGACCCTTGTTTCATGTTCAGGAATGTTTTAGAGGCATTATTTCACACATCATCCCACTAGCTAGTGAACTACACAGCTTTTCTAGTATCTTTTCACAGAGATGTGAAGGCTCTGAACAATCCAGCCTTGTTAACAGTGTGTTCAGTGATAAAGAAGGGCATGCATCTGTTTTGATTCCTAGCCACACAGTTCCAAAGATTCACAGACTTCCCCAGAACATTCCCCATTCTCTGGTGTCATTCTAAGCTCTCTTCTGTACTTAGATTCCTTTCTTTTCTTCAGATGGCAAACTTGTCTCTATTTAGTATCTGAGGAATGAATATCATTGGAATTATTAAATGTACAAGGTGACACAACAAACCACCAATGTGTTGTTTTGATGAAAATATTCTTGTACTTTCAGCAGATGTTGCCTTTATTATACATTCTTTGTTTTGACAAAAAAAAAATAGAGAAAGAAAGTTCTGATCATTTTTTCTATGAAACTTAATCTAAAACCAAATAATTTGGCATGTGACTTCTGAACATCTTCCATGTTTCATTTCTAGAGCCCATTTCCCTGGCAACTTCCACCCTCTCCCAGCTGCAGAGGTCATCACAATAGACTTGTCACAGGTTTTAAGTCGGGTAACTACTTTTAATTTGGAGAAATTATTACCCGGAGAGAAAATAGGCTGGTCCTGTACTTCAAAGAAAAAAAATAGAAATCAAGATGCACACAGCCTCCTGAACTGGACTAACTCTTAATGTTGCTGTGTACCTCCTAAGCAGCTGTTCAAATAAGTAGCTGCCTGAGGAAATGTATATTCAAATGCTCTTTGTCATTTGCCTCTCCTAGCTTCACACCTAAAAGCCAGATGCAAGCTTTTCCAGGGCTAACAAATAGATGCCTTCTGGTGGCTCATTATGGTAATTACTGGCCATATATTACTGCCATGTGAAAAGGGCTGTGAGGCAGGCCAGCCCAGGGGCATTTACAAGTGGTTTATTTATGTTGCACTATTAAGAATCCTCGAGTTATCAGATCAACCACAGCTCTTTGGGTTTTACAAGCAAGTTGTTCCTTAACAATCTGATCCTTCATCTGCTACCTTTGTGCTATGTTTAAGCACCACTTAGGGACCTAACATGCTGCTTAGGAAAGTTACTTTACCTATTTACAAAGAGATTCTCAAATCCATTGCATCCTGTGCACTTTTTATGCATGGCTCCTTCCCAACACCACCCACTCTACCACCCCCGTCCCTCCAAAGGCTGTAATGCTTTTCCCCATTCTTTGATCTTCAATTGGCCCACACACTTCTTTGCTGGCCACAAACACCTTCTTGGTGTAAATGAATGTTGATGCAACTGAGCTTTATGGGTTTGGACATCAGGGCTGAATTCAGGTACCTAGGGTCTGAAGCTGATACAAATTTGGGGGAGGCCCTTTTTAACAAAAAGAATGAGACACTTTCTGAATATAAAATTAGATACAAAAATTAATATTTGGAATGAGAAACCAACTACAAAATTTAGAAAGCTGGCAAATCTTACAAACATCATGAAGTCTACACCACCACCACCACCAAGAACAATAAAGACCTTAAAATCAGTTGCCTGACTCTTTTCTGAACTTTTCTTGTTTTTGGCAGGGGTAGCAGCAGGCTCTTTGATTGCCTCTTCATTAGCCAATAGTTTTATAATTGTTTTATAGAGAGAAAAGAAACTCAGTCTTTCCTCTAGCAACACTGAAAAACCTTTTATTACTAATATAGTTTAGTGAAGTTTCTTTCAGCTTCATATCTTGTTTTTGGTAATGTCAATCAATTTTTTTTAGAATTCTTATTAAATTTAGGAAAAAAACTTTTTTGTACATGAGCTGTAAGATTTCAGGGTATTTCAAGTTTTATCTTGCAATGACTAATCTTGAATACACTTTGAACTGAAATATATTCATTAACTAGCTTATATTAGATAATACCATTGAACTATATCCCCTTCTTAATCAATTACTGCTTTTGTTTTAATCTCAAAGTTTTTTTTTATATATATACTGCTCTTTGTATCCAAATTTCTACTGATGTCATCACTCCTCTTTATTGCATTTAATTTTGTATTCCTTTAATTTTTTCCCCTTAACTTCCTTTTAGTTTTTAACTACATTTACAAAGGACAAAGGGCTTCCTTGGTGCTCAGTGGTAAAGAATCTGCCTGGTAACGCAGGAGATGCATTTCTTCAATCCCTGGGTCCTGAAGATCCCCTAGAGAAGGAAATGGCAACCTACTCCAGTATTCTTGCCTGGGAAATCCGATGGACAGGGGAGCCTGGCAGGCCACGTAGTCCATAGGGTCACAAAGAGTCGGACATGGCTTAGCAACTAAACATAACAACAAAGGACAAAAATGGTACCTTTCATAAACATTCACTTCAGGAGTATACTGTAGATAAATTTTCACTTGTTTCGTTGAGCATCCCAAAACATCTTTCCAAATTTGTTTCTCCATGTTAGAATAATTTCACAACTTTAAAAAAGCAAACTATTTGAAAGGTGCGATGCAAATAAAAAGCCAGTGAAACTTAGGCCTCATTAAAGTCATGAAGAATCTGCCTTTGGACCTCTGCGTGATGACTCAATAGGTGTAAGTCAATGTGCAGTTGGAGATAAATCGTGCCTCACTCCTCAGAGCTTCTCTGCTCAGTGCAGCGTGTAACTAAATACATAACTAAAGCTTCAAGCCAATACTGGGGAAGGAGGAGGAGGTATGTCTCTCCCAGAATTCTCAGGGGTGGGAATGGAGTGGAAAGAAGCCCTTGGTCGGGAGGCAGGGAAATAAGAAGGAATGACTCTTGAGAACTGTCCCTCTTTCAGCATGATGCCAGGACCCATAAGCTCATTTATAACCTATTTCTAATAACATCTGGTTGTTACAGTTGTATGAATACTTTTCACACAAGAGATAAACCATTCAGCAAATTCTTTTTGGCTGACATTATCTCTTTCATTATAATGGCAAAGTTGGAAATAACCCAAATATTTAAAAGTCAGGTGTTGGTTAAACCCATCATTACATATCCACACAACAGATGCATGAGACATGTAAAAATGTTCCATAACAGTATATGTATTGCTTTGAAAGTTTGTTATTATATGTTTTTACATGAAACAAGTAAGATATAATATGAATGGTAAAAATCCTAGTTTTTTCTTCAAAAAAAAAAGACTGTTTACATATGTAGTTATGGATGTATATGTACTAAGGTGTTGACAGTAGTTGTCCTTGAGCAGATGTAATTGTAAGATTTTTGTTTTTATTAAAAATACTTATTTGTATCATTAAAATTTTACTGATAAGCATCTTTTATTTTGGTAATAAGAAAAAAATTTTAGTGGAAAATAGAGAAGAGAGAAATAGTACTGTGACATTGGATTTTCATCCTTTCAAATAAAATAATGGCCTGAAATTAAAACTTATACATGCAGTTTCAGTATTCATGCTAAAATTTCATTTCTAAGAGACATTAACCTATTTCTAAAAAGGATTAAATGAGACAAGTCAATCTCCCCTACAGCATACTGAGGGATCTGCAAATTTCATTCCTGTAACTGGGGAAAGGCCAGGGTCCCCTAAAACTAGTTCCCAAAGGGGATTGTAAGAGAAATGTTTTATACTTAATCAAATTTTTCTAAAATGTATATATGTATATATTTTATTTAAAGTATTACCTGGAAAAGACTATGTTTATTCCTTCATATTTAAAATATAGGAAAGTATAGTGACCCTTTAGAAACATGGGGTGTACATAGATAAAATACATTAAATCTGAGTTGCCTCAAGCAATATTTATTGTTGTAAATGCAGTGTGATCCACCACTTAGAATATACAAAGCTCAGAACACATTTGTTTCCATAACCTTACTCTATTCTTCCAAGATCCTTGCAAGTTCTCAGTCCTTGGTATGCAAAAGAAACACATGAGGAAACTTGGTAAAATGCAGATCCCCAAACCTCACTCTCAGACATTCTGATTAAGTAGAGCTGAGATCGGACCCAGGAATGAGAAATTTGAACTGGCTCATACTTGGAAAAACACCATTTTAAGAAAGTGTGCTTCTTTTAATAATGGGGAAATTATAGCAAAGCGCAAAAAAGAGCTTGACTTACTTTGAAAGAGGCAACTCACTGGAAAAGACCCTGATGCTGGAAAAGACTGAGGGCAGGAGGAGAAGGGAATGACAGAGGATGAGATGGTTGGATGGCATCATCGACTCAGTGGACATGAGTTTGAGCAAACTCCAGGAGATGGTGAAGGACAGGGAAATCTGATGTGCTGAAGTCCGTGGGGTCACAAAGAGTCGGACACGACTGAGTGACTGAACAACAACAAGGAAGTAAGTCCCTTGACTTACAGTGAGAGGTTCAAAAAAGAGACTACCTAAGGACTGTAAAGGCTTCCCAGGTGGCACTAGTGGTAAAGAACCCGCCTGCTAATGCAGGAGACATAAAAGATGCAGGTTGGATCTCTGGGTTGGAAGATCCCCTGGTGAAGGAAGTAGCTACTCACTCTAGTATTCTTGCTTGGAGAATCCCCATGGACAGAGAAGCTATGTAGTCCATAGGGTTGGAAAGAGTCAGACACAACTGAAGCAACTTAGCAGGCACGCACAAGGACTGTGATGTGTGAGACAGAAATGAGAAATATTGCTTATGCTCCTGAATCTTTCTCTCTCTCTCCTTTACCAGCTGACCAGCATGCCCCCTGAGCTACAAAACATGAACCCTTTGACCAAATTATTCAATGCCTCAATACTAGCCCTCTGCAGTTAATGAAACCATACTGTGTGGGAAAACAAAAACAAAAACAAAAACAAAAACAAATCTCTTTTCCTCGGAGTAGCTTGAAACCCTGTTAAGATAATGACTTGGGCTTCACTTAAAAACCTGCCACGTCTAACCCTCTCAATCGACATAGATCGCTGCCGAATGCATGAGCTTTGTCTCTGCTGGTGCTAATGGTTTTCTACCTTCTGCTCTAGATACGTGACAGCCCAGTGTCACAGTGATGCTGAAAAATGCATTCTCCATGCCCAGGAAGAACCTGTATAAATATTCTCAATAAATAAATAACAGTTGTCATTTTCAAAATATGACAATCTCCAGCTGCCTGTGCTTAAAGTGAGCGACGTGTCATTTATCCTAATAGATATGAACGCGTGTATTGCACATACCAGTGAGTCACCTAATTCTTATTCACTCCAGCCTTGGTCTCAGTTGGGGGCAAGTGCCTCTAACGGTATAGCTGGATCAAATCACAAGCTGAAAAATCTTGGTCAATTATAGAAGCCTGAGGCTAAGGAGGGTTTTCAGACCTCGTAGACCCCTCCTCTTCCCAGGCTTACCCAAGATGCCAGTCAACCTCCCAGCTGTGGAATTTCTGGGACTCTTTATCCCCCCTGTAATTTAATGTGACTCAGTTGTTCTCTGTCCTGATAATACAAGTGGTGAGAAAGTCGCCTAATCCTACGGCATACCCTCTTATCAGCACCTCTTTATTTCCCTCTTTAAAGGCTCAACATGTTTTGATTTACAATCCACACCAAGATAACTACAGGTGCCCTTTCTAAAAAGCAAGGTTAACTCACCTGAGATCAATTCTTTTATTGCAAACAAAAGCAGCACATGAGCAGGAAATACAATTAATACAGGTGCTTCCCTGAAACTTAGCAAATGCTTGTTGTATTGAAAGGAGAAAAATCATCACCATGGCCTGGAGGGTCGTTTCTGACTGTCTCAGTGAAGGAAGGATTTGAATTAAAATGGCATTTAAAGGGGAAAGGAGAAGGCCCAAGAAAGCTGTGAATTGTTTATTTGGAGTGAGGAAGATGTTGAGCAAAACCGACCCCAGCATCAGCATTTTGAGGTGAAATCAACGAAATAACACCCCTTGAAATCTTATCAGTTTTGTATGGGTGCATGTTCTGAGCTATATTCTTGCTGAATAACTTTTTCAGTACTCTGGTTAAGGCAACCTTTGTAGAATCTGTCATTTGAGTCTCCTTGAAAATATATAATGCATATATTAACTCTGGGAAAGCATTTTGAATTCTGTTAGATGGAGGCTGATGTGCTAACTTGATCTTCAGTTTGTTTGAGGTTCAGAGTTCACTGTTCTGGCAGTTGACAGTTCTTTATTTTAAACTTCAGCAGTTAATTGAAAGTCTTTTATCATGAAGTATAAGTATTCTTTTTAGGTGGTGGTAAAGATGTTTGCTGTTCATGTTAAGAAATGATCAGAAAGGGAATCAAGCAAAATAAATGCTGCAGTCCTATCAGAGAGCTTAATTTTGTAAATCTTATATAGTTAAAAAGAAAATTATGATATTAAAAAACCCTCATGAAAAACAAATGGGGAAATGGTAGACTTAACAAGAACCTCTGACAAGTAGTTACAGTTAAATTGCCATTCTATTTTTTAAAATCTTGATCACTTCTCTAAACAAGTAATGTGTCTTCTTTTAACTCCTGGTTCTGATATTCATTTAGTTTGGATAGTTTCATCAAGTAAAGTCTTACTTTTCAGCTCTGGCCAGGGTAATTTCTAATATTAATTGACTTTGGAGGGCACATTCCTGTGTTTGCAATCTGGACCCTCCCTCTGACAATCTCCTCCTTCCCCAGGGCATCCACAAACAGGGTTTCAACAAATGCTTTTGGCATCTCACACTTCCTCAATGGCAGAATCTACCTGTTCTTGGAATGACAAGATGACAAGATCACATGCTCAATTACACCTGCTCCTCTTTGTCAGTAATTGCCTTAGATCTTGACAAAGCATGTGCTAGTTTTCTCAAGCACTCTAATTTAAATTAGAATGAAGTACCAGACTTTTATTAATTATTGAATCCTGATTGTTTGAAGCAATGTCATTTTGTTTTCTAGAATTTTACTATCATTCATGACCCAGTTAGAAACAGCTAAAAATTCCTGCTTCTTTGGACTCCTTCCACATATACTGTGCATGAAACTAGTTTCCTGTATTTGGACTTTTAGGTAACAAAAAAAGAGTGCTAGTTTATGGAGTTTTCTATGACCTGTAGAAATAAAAGTAGAACCAAATTTAGCAGATTAGAATTCAACATCCCTAGTTGAATCTGAATTTCAAATAAATAATGAATCATTTTTTAATGTATGTCCCATGCAATATTTGCGATTTAATGATACTGTGAAAATTACTGGTTTATCTGAAACTCAAACTTAACCAGGTGTCCTGTATTTTATCTGGCAATCAAGAGTTGAGTAAAACCAAAATGATTTATATATATATATGTTTTCTATGAATCACATTTTATTGGGAAGCAAAGGAATGAATTATAGTTCAAGTTTGCTATTGGCAAAATATAAGAAGATCAATTTAAATAATAGGTAAGAATACTATTGACAAGAAATATTAACCTGAGTGGGTCTTCATGACTTTTTTCACATTCTAGTAAAATATAAAATTTCTGTTTATGAAATTCCATTTTCTGCCTTAATTAGCATTTGTTATTTTTCTTCATGACCCTCTGAAACACTTTCCATTACTCAAGTCATCAGTATTCATTTAGAACTGGTGAAGCCTTACAAGAATAGCAAATGGAGGAATAGAAGTCTGAATAAAATTAGCTTATTTCAAGGAAGAAGGAACTCTGCTTTAAATTAACTGTCATAAGCAAAATATTAGGAAACAAATACTTCAGGTATCTTTCAGATTCCAAGAAAAATGTAATAAAGACAATTTTCTTTTCAAAATCATAATTATAGTAGTGGAATGTTCTAATTTTTTGTACTTTAATTTTTCATTTATTTTTATTTTTGATGGTTCATAATTTTAGCAAAATGGTCACAAAATCAATTGAATGTGAGTTTCATGAATTCCTTATGGTTTCTTTCCTCACAAATTAAATACTATAAGCCAAATAAAATTATTCACTAATAAAGTTAAGGAATGTGCTACAAATTATTTTCATTAATATTAGAATTTCACATATTTCAAGGTATCTAATGTATGCTATTATCCATCCTGTGTATGAATTGAAATATGTCAAATCTTGAAATTAATTTATTTTTCTTAATGTTATCTTTCCCCTCAGTACTTAATAATTCCCACTTTTCTTCCTTACTCCTAAAATAAATAGAGTTCAAAATGGAATGAGAAAGCTTGGTATTTCTATTATTATAAGGAAATGGACTTTTATTATCAAATAATATACCTATCTTGTTTAGTCTAATCTTGTTATTATAATCTCAACTTCCCCAAATGAAATGACTCTCTTTAATTGACTTGATTAAATGGAAGCCGATTACAAGTGTTTCTTTTTGGTGCTTTAAGGGGTGAAGTTTTTAGTTCACATGACAAAATATAGGTACTAGATATACTGGTATAAAAAGTTTCCTCTAACGTTTTTATCTAGCTTCCAAAATGTTTAATGTTACATGTTTATTGTCTCCTCAGTGTCTGTAGGAAAATGTCAAATTTACCATGCAAGATTCTAATATAAGTAAATATGTATTGTTGTTGTTGAGTCGGTCATGTCTCCATGGACTGCAGCATACAAGGCTTCCCTGTCCTTCACCATCTCCTGGAGCTTTCTCAAACCCCTGTCCATTGAGTCAGTGATGCCATTCAGCCATCTTGTCCTCTGTCGTCCCCTTCTCCCCCTGCCTTCAATCCTTCCCAGCATCAGGGTCTTTTCAAATGAGTCAGCTCTTTGCATCAGGAGGCCAAAATATTGGAGCTTCAGCTTCAGCATCAGTCCTTCCAATGAATACCCAGGACTGATTTCCTTTAGGATGGACTGGTTGGATCTCCTTGCAGTCCAAGGGACTCTGAAGAGTCTTCTCCAACACCACAGTTCAAAAGCATCAATTCTTCAGTGTTTAGCCTTCTTTATTGTCCAACGCTCACATCCATAATCTAACATACGTAAAGGGTCTGTTAATTTACCATACGCTATCCAGCTCTCTAGTTTTATCAACACTAGTTAAATAATATCAGTTGCTTTAGAAGAGTTCAGAATGTCATTTTTCTGGGGGAAAAGAAGGTCTTGGTTCTAAAGCAATAGAAAAAAAGAGCCAGAAAAAGTCCCAGTTGCAGTGTGAGAACAGATCTGCTCTCTGGACCAACCAGAAACAAGGTGTACTACACTCAGTGCTTGTTGAGGCTGAGGATTCAAGCCCATTCTTGATAAAGCTGCGACTCTGAGAGAGATTCCCAAAAAGGGAGAAAAAAGGAATAAGAAATACAAAGAAATAAAAGCTCAAAGAAGACAGTGGAATAAAAGGATAGAAATGGATCAGAAGCAGTGAGGGCACAAAATGAAGACTTTGCTGGGAGAAAATAACAAAAGCATAATTCAGAATAGAGGGAAGGTGTTATTTCTCCAGCAAAATTCTATGGAAATTAGTGTCCAAAAGTAGAAAAGGTGTGCCATGAAAGGGGGTGGGGAATTTTCCATGACTGAATTTGCTTGGGAAATGTATATATTCCTATCTTGAAGATATACAGCACATAACTGAATACTACAATTTCTGAGAGGTCCTGTGTCTAAAAACTTAAATTTTATAAAGATATATACATGTTGCAAGGAGACACAACCAGTCCATCCTAATGGAGATCAGTCCTGGGTGTTCACTGGAAGGACTGATGCTGAAGCTGAAGCTCCAGTACTTTGGCCACCTCATGCGAAGAGTTGACTCATTGGAAAAGACCCTGATGCTGGGAGGGATTGGGGGCAGGAGGAGAAGGGGACGACAGAGGATGAGATGGCTGGATGGCATCACCGACTCGATGAACATGAGTTTGAGTGAACTCTAGGAGTTGGTGATGGACAGGGAGGCCTGGCGTGCTATGATTCAAGGGGTCACAGAGTCGGACATGATTGAGCGACTGAACTGAACTGAACTGAATACATGTTAAATATTGATAAATATTAATAAACAATATTAGTATTAATTTGTGGTATTAATGCAACTTATATATGTATAGGATTATTTTTTCAGACCCTCTAGTAACATTGTCTATCCTATGAGTGGAGGAAGCAATGAACTCTAGTGTGTGCAATGAGTACTAAGTTGTTTCAACTGCCTCCAGCTCTGTGCGACCCTATGAACTGCAGCCCTCCAGGTTACTCTGTCCATGGAGTTCTCCAGGCAAGAATACTGGAGTGGGTTGCCGTGCCCTCCTCCAGGGGATCTTCTCAACCCAGGGATCGAACCTGCATTCTCATGTCTCCTGCATTGGCAGGAGGATTCTTTACCCCTAGCACCACCTGGGAAGCCCAATGAACTCTAGTCTGCAGTTATTGGTTACTTGGAAACTTAGATCTGGATACTGTTTACACCTTGAAGATATCTGAAGGCTTTACTTTATCACATCCATGACGTCGAATTGAGAGTGTGTGTCTGTGTGTGTGTGTGCTTAGTCGCTTAGTCATGTCTGACTCTTTGGGACCCTAGTGTCCATGGCATTCTCCAGGCAAGAATACTGGTGTGGGTAGCCATTCCCTTCTCCAGGGGATCTTCCCAACCCAGGGATCAAACCCAGCTCTCCTGCATTACAGGCAGATTCTTTACCATCTGAGATACCAAGGAAGCCCATAAATTGAGAATCCTTGGGTTCAAATCCTAGGTCTTCTACTTCCTTTAGCATGGTCCTTGACTTCTTTAAGCCTCAATTTCCTTCTCTGTCAAAGAGGAAAGAACTAACAATGATAACAGGATGTATTTCATAGCTTATTGAGGGAATCAGATGAGATATTCCTTATAAATTATATAGTGTAATGCTCAGCAAATGGTAAAAAAAAATGTAATTTTTTGAAGTATAGTTGATTTACAATATTGTGTTACTTTCAGGTGGACAGCATAGTGATCCAGATTCTTTTTCAGATTCTTTTCCACTATGGGTTATTACATGATATAGAATATACATTAAGTGGGCTATACAGTAGGACTTTCTTATTTATCTATTTTATATATAGTGGTATATATCTGTTAATCCCAAGCTCTTAATTTATCCCTCCCTCAACTCCTTTCCCCTTTGGTAACCATATTTTTGTTTTCTATGTCTGTGAGTTTGTTTCTGTTTTGTAAATAAGTTCATTTGTATCACTTTTTTTTAGATTCCACATATCATTCCACATATGATATCAGAGTGGCCTTGCTCACTCTGATTTATCACTAAGTGTGATTATCTCTTGGTCCATTCATGTTGCTGCAGATGGCATTATTTCCTTTAGGAAACAAAAAATCTTAGTATTATAAATCCTGTGCTTGCATCTCTTCCTTTGTGAGTTCTCTGAGCACAATTTTTATCTGGCTGTGGAAGTGAAAGTTGCTCAGTGGTGTCCGACTCTTTGTGACCCCATGGACTATACAGTCCATGGAATTCTCCAGGCCAGAATACTGGAGTGGGTAGCCTTTCCCCTTCTCCAGGGGATCTTCCCAACCCAGAGATCTAATCAAATGTTTTTTTGGAGATTAGAGCTGAAATGAATTATGAATCTCTAGCCAAGCTACATGGTACCTGGGCTTTGGCCAAATGAAATATGACCTTAGCAGTTCCATGGTGAATGGAGAGGATTTAGTGAGATTATATGCATAAAGGGTAAATGATTTGATAGGCGGCAGCAGGCTTTTTAACTGTGGCAAAGATGAACTAACTAAATTAGATAATTTATATTATCTAATATAAATGAGATAAGTAGGGTTTCTTCACCCCTTACATTGCTCTGTTCACAATCTTTGCTGAGACATGTATGGGCTCTTGGAATTGTGTACCTGTGAACTCAGGTGAGAAGAATCCTTCTTACACCGGCAGTTGGCATTTTGAAAGAAAGATGAAACCACTGGGAGAGGTGGTGAACCCTCAGAATGGGGATCAGAAGGCCAAGGCCTGCATTGCATTTTACCTAGGGTTACAGATAAATCCCTGTCTTCATCCTTTTTAAAATGGAGAGGTGAGGAAATAGATTTAAAAAAAAAAAAAAAAAAAAACCTTTTATTTAGAAATATTTGGATTGGCCGAAAAGTTCATTCACATTTTTCTGTAAGATCTTACAGAAATAATAATTATAGATACACAGGATGTTTCTGGGATGATACAGAGAAATTGTGTATACCTGTCACGAATTTCCCCCACTGGTTATATTTTAGGTAACAGTACTGTGACTGTGATATCAAAAACAGGAAACTGAAATTGGTATAAAGGATGTGTATAGTTCTGCATCATTTTATCACATTCACCTCCACAATCAAGACAGGGAACTTGAGATTTTATTTTATCCAATTTTTCCTTTTTAAGAGGCAAAATAAAAACAGTTCACATTAGTATGTGTTAACTTTTGTAATTTTATTTCAACTTTCACAACTAGAAGTAGACAATAGCAAAAAAGTAGTTATTTTTGAGGGTTTTGATATCACAGTTCAGAGTTTTCATAGGATTCTGAACATTTCTTTTATGTTTGCAATGTTCTTCCCCTTTCCTCTTTCTAAGTCTGGTCATCATATGTAAATACTTTGGGAAGTTGTCATTGAAGTAACTACATTCTATTTCAGTTCTCCTTTGTCATCATTTGTGATTGCATTGGGGAAATGTATGTGTTTCACAGAAAGCAACAAGTGCTGAAGAAAAACCAAATGGTGAAACAGATCCCATTTTAAAAGTCCATAAACAAGCTTACAGCAGTAAGTGGTGACATGAATAAATTGCTTTTGCAAGAAAATTCAGACTTAATATCATTACTAAGCCACAGCTGAAAGGCATAACTGTATTTCAACAGGTAGCATTGACTGACACCACTGGGCTAGAAGTGATGGCATTATAATGACTTTTCTTATTTTTAAAAAAATGAAGGAAGCTTAGAATTTCATCCTAGTAGTTGAGGAAGTAAAAGTTCAATGATAATAGAACTGATTTTATCCTATATTCTTTGCCATGTTCTCCTCTGGCCTTTAATATTAATACAGATATGTCAAAATTTGAGACCAATTCTCACAATTTTGTATGACTGTGCCTCCTAGCTTGTTAAAAGGCATACCCATGACATTCATGGGACTTCCCTGGTGGCTCAGACAGTAAAGCGTCTGCCTACAATGCAGGAGACCAGGGTTCAATCCCTGAGTCAGGAAGATCTCCTGGAGAAGGAAATGGCACCCCACTCCAGTATTCTTGCCTGGAAAATCCCATGGACGGAGAAGCCTGGTGGGCTACAGTCCGTGGGGTTGCAAAGAGTCGGACACGACTGGGCAACTTCATTTTCACTTTATGACATTCATAGTTCAACAAATTGATCTCCAGACTGAAGAACACTATTATAACCAATAATTTTATCCATAAAACAAGTACTTTAGAATAAATGGGTGGGCACCTGTAGTCATTAACCACATCAGCCAAGAGGCTGGTTCTGGCACCGCACTTAGCATTAATTAGCAACATTTCCCTGAGTGTGTTTCATTAAATAGAGTAGTCTTCTAAGATGCTTTATGAAAAAAATTCCATTTTTTACATCACAACCAAGACGTGGTTGTTCTCAATACAGATTTGTCTACATGTTTACAAATGTCTCTCCTTAGTATTTGCATCTCAGCCCTTCATTGTGGAATCATTTGTGTGTGTGTGTCTCAAATTAGAAATTTCTTTAGAAGAGACATCTTTAAGTTTGTAAGATGTGCTAATTTCACATTGGAAGATGTTTCACTTTGTGACTCTAGGTTGACAATTGAAAACTCTTAGCAGTTTGAAGATATCCCCATCTTCTGCTGGTCTCAACCAAATTATCATTCCACTTAAGTTATCTGGGTTTTGTTTGTATTTTACTCTCTAGCCTCTTTCAAGAACTTCTCTTTGTCTTTGGCAAACTGTATCTTTCATTGTATATTTAGGTGTCTTCTTTTCCCCTCTGGCTTCTTTGGGATTTGAGTTTCATTGGGACTGTGAATCAGAGGGTTTGTGTGTTCGTCATTCTGCAAAATTCTCAGCCAATGTTATTAAGAAAAAAAATTTTTTTTATTGGGGTATAGTTGATTGACAATGTTGTATTAGTTTTAGGTTACAGCAAAGTAAATCAGTTATATATATATACATTTATCCACTCTTTTTTCTTAGATTCTTTTCCCGTATAGGCCATTAGAGAATATTGAATAGGGTTCTCTGTGCTATAGAGTAGGTTCTTATTAGTTATCTACTTTATATATATTAGTTTATATATGTCAATCCCAATCTCCCAATTGCCAATGTCATTTTGAATGTTGTCTTTCCCTAATTCTGTTATTTTCCTCAAGAAGCCTGATTAGACGTTTGTGAGACCTCCTTACTCTGCCTTCCATATCCACTGATTTTATCTTCACTATTTTCAATCAGCTGTTAGAATCCAATCTGTTTAGTCCACTGAGTTTCTAATTTGATTGGTACATTTTTTTTTATCTTACCTCATCATTTTTCATAGTCTTTTGTTTCTTGGTTATACTTGAGTCTTGTATTTCTTTAACGATTTCAAACATACCTATTTTATATTCTGTATGTAATAATTTCAAAGTCCAGTGGTTTTAGTGACTTTAATATATAGTGGGTGTTGTTTTTTTTTAACTTTCTATTGACTTTTGCTCATGGTGGTTTATTTCCTCACTTAATATATTTTTCATTAACCTATTTTCTTTGGAATTTTGGCCATAGGAATATTTTGAGGCTCAAGTTTAAAGTGTTTTCCTTTATGTATGATTTATTTTTGTTTCTGACAGTCACCTGGGGGCATTGCCTAGCCAGGACTAGTTCAAATTAAATTCTTAGCTCTCTGGGTTTTTCAGGTCACTGAATTCTTTGAAATCCATTCCCAAACCCTTGTAAAGACTTGCTTATGGTTTTAAATTATCAGGGAAAAAGTTTCCCAGACCCCTTTATCCAGAACAAAGTCTAAGATAGCAAAACATTTCTTTCCCTCTGCTGGTTGTTTTGTATCTCAATTAATTAAACACATCACTAATTAATCAATTGTAATGTAATAAAATAATATCTTTACCCTTTCATCAAAAAGGTCACTTTGGGAGGTCCTGGGTTCACGTAGGAGTCTTTCCACCAGAACTTGTTCCTTAGCTTTCAATCCCCTAAGCTGAAGTAGCCCATTAAGCTCCAGGCCATCAGCAAATACTGGATGCTCTTGCAGTTGCTTCCAATGATAATACAATGTATACTCTCTAGGAATATATTTTCCTATGGTTGAGGCACAGTTTCTTGCCAGTTTAGTTATTCACTTAAGGGCTAAAGATTGCATCCAACATTTCTAATTGTTCTGTACTAGAGACAGTTTTTTTTGTACTATCTTTCATAATAGCTTATTTGCCACATTACCTGAAACAGAATTCAGAATATCATTTAAAGATGTAAATAAAACTATTAGAAGAACTAAAAGTAATGATTGACTAGTGGAAAGAAAAGTATGAAGAACTGAGATATATATCAAAAGCCTCATTGTAATGTGGCTTATTGTAAAAGAAACATTTCGATTTTATTCCCCCCAACCCCCTGCCAAAAATGATTTACTCAATAACTAATGATGACAATTGCCTGGCCTTCCGGAAAATCCCTCCAAGCATCAGAGTCTTTTCCAATAGGTCAGCTCTTCACATGAGCTGGCCAAAGTACTGGAGTTTCAGCTTTAGCATCATTCCTTCCAAAGAAATCCCAGGTTTGATCTCCTTCAGAATGGACTGGTTGGATCTCCTTGCAGTCCAAGGGACTCTCAAGAGTCTTCTCCAACACCACAGTTTAAAAGCATCAATTCTTTCCTGCCTTAGAATCTTATAAATAAAATCGATGACAAGCTGGGAAGAATATTTGTAGCATACTATATATAATAAAGGGCTCTGTTTTAAAATATATTGTGTTCTTAGGAGTCAATTAGAAAAAAATGTTAAAAGCAAGAGGAAAATGAGGAGAGAACATTAGTAGCAAGTTTATAGAAAAGTAAATTCAAACAGTTTTAATTGAATTAAGATGTGTTTAGTCTTATCAATCATTAAAGAAATGTTTATTAAAATAATAATATATCATTTTATACCTATCAGATTGAGTTATACTAACATGTATGCATATATGAATTCTCTGGAGTGAATCATCTCAAGATATTAAGAGAATTTGCCTCTATGGAGGGCAACCAGGGGCCAAAGTGAGATGAACACATACTTTTATTGTAGCACACTATATTGTATGTTTAAATTTTTTACCATGTGTGTATTACTTTTATTTTATTTTTTTAATATAAATTTATTTATTTTAATTGGAGGCTAATTACTTTACAATATTGTATTGGTTTTGCCATACATCAACATGAATCTGCCACAGGTGTACACATGTTCTCCATCCTGAATCCTCTTCCCACCCCCCTCCCCATGTCATCCCTCTGGGTCATCCCAGTGCACCAGCCCCGTGCACCCTGTATCATACATTGAACCTGGACTGGCAATTCTTTTCACATATGATATTATACATGTTTCAATGCCATTCTCCCAAATCATCCCACCCTCGCCCTCTCCCACAGAGTCCAAAAGACTGTTCTATACATCTGTATCTCTTTTGCTGTCTCACATACAAGACAGCATCTTTCTAAATTCCATATATATGCGTTAGTATACTGTATTGGTGTTTTTCTTTCTGGCTTACTTCACTCTGTATAAGAGGCTCCAGTTTCATCCACCTCGTTAGAACTAATTCAAATGTATTCTTTTTAATGGCTGAGTAATACTCCGTTGTGTATATGTACCACAGCTTTCTTATCCATTCGTCTGCTGATGGACATCTAGGTTGCTTCCATGTCCTGGCTATTATAAACAGTGCTGCGAAGAACATTGGGGTACACGTGTCTCTTTCAGTTCTGGTTTCCTCAGTGTATGCCCAGCAGTGGGATTGCTGGGTCATAAGGCAGTTCTATTTCCAGTTTTTTAAGGAATTTCCACACTGTTCTCCACAGTGGCTGTACTAGTTTGCATTCCCACCAACAGTGTAAGAGGGTTCCCTTTTCTCCACACCCTCTCCAGCATTTATTGCTTGCAGACTTTTGGATCACAGTCATTCTGACTGGCGTGAAATGGTACCTCATTGTGGTTTTGATTTGCATTTCTCTGATAATGAGTGATGTTGAGCATCTTTTCATGTGTTTGTTAGCCATCTGTATGTCTTCTTTGGAGAAATGTCTGTTTAATTCTTTGGCCCATTTTTTGATTGGGTTGTTTATTTTTCTGGAATTGAGCTGTGTGAGCTGCTTGTATATTTTTGAGATGAATTCTTCATCTGTTGCTTCATTTGCTATTATTTTCTCACATTCTGAAGGCTGTCTTTTCACCTTGCTTATAGTTTCCTTTGTTGTGCAGAAGCTTTTAATTTTAATTAGGTCCCATTTATTTATTTTTGCTTTTATTTCCAATATTCTGGGAGGTGGGTCATAGAGGATCCTGCTGTGATTTATGTCAGAGAGTGTTTTGCCTATGTTCTCCTCTAGGAGTTTTATAGTTTCTGGTCTTAAACTTTTAGATCTTTAATTCATTTTGAGTTTATTTTTGTGTATGGTGTTAGGATATGTTCTAGTTTCATTCTTTTACAAGTGGTTGACCAGTTTTCCCAGCACCACTTGTTAGAGATTTTCTTTTCTCCATTATATTCTTGCCTCCTTTGTCAAAGATAAGGTGTCCATAGGTGCTTGGATTTATCTCTGGGCTTTCTATTTTGTTCCATTGATCTATATTTCTGTCTTTGTGCCAGTACCATACTGTCTTGATGACTGTGGCTTTGTAGTAGAGCCTGAAGTCAGGCAGGTTGATTCCTCCAGTTCCATTCTTCTTTCTCAAGATTGCTTTGGCTATTCGAGGTTTTTTGTATTTCCATACAAATTGTGAAATTATTTGTTCTAGCTCTGTGAAAAATACTGTTGGTAGCTTGATAGGGATTGCATTGAAGCTAGATTGCTTTGGGTAGTATACTCATTTTCACTATATTGATTCTTCCAATCCATCAGTTCAGTTCAGTTCAGTTCAGTCGCTCAGTCGAGTCCGACTCCTTGCAACCCCATGAATCGCAGCACGCCAGGCCTCCCTGTCCATCACCATCTCCCGGAGTTCACTCAGACTCACGTCCATCGAGTCAGTGATACCATCCAGCCATCTTATCCTCTGTTGTCCCCTTCTCCTCCTGCCCCCAATCCCTCCCAGCATCAGAATCTTTTCCAACGAGTCAACTCTTTGCATGAGGTTGCCAAAGTACTGGAGTTTCAGCTTTAGCATCATTCCTTCCAAAGAAATCCCAGGGTTGATCTCCTTCAGAATGGACTGGTTGGATCTCCTTGCATAAACACAGTATATTTCTCAGTCTATTAGTGTCCTCTTTGATTTCTTTCACCAGTGTTTTATAGTTTTCTATATATAGGTCTTTTGTTGCTTTGGGTAGATATATTCCTAAGTATTTTATTCTTTTCATTGCAATGGTGAATGGAATTGTTTCCTTAATTTCTCTTTCTATTTTCTCATTATTAGTGTATAGGAATGCAAGGGGTTTCTGTGTGTTGATTTTATATCCTACAACTTTACTGTATTTATTGATTAGCTCTAGTAATTTTCTGGTGGAGTCTTTAGGGTTTTCTATGTAGAGGATCATGTCATCTGCAAACAGTGAGAGTTTTACTTCTTCTTTTCAAATTTGGATTCCTTTTATTTCTTTTTCTGCTCTGATTGCTGTGGCCAAAACTTCCAAAACTATGTTGAATAGTAGTGGTGAAAGTGGACACCCTTGTCTTGTTCCTAACTTTAGGGGAAATGCTTTCAATTTTTCACCATTGAGGATAATGTTTGCTGTGGATTTGTCATATATAGCTTTTATTATGTTGAGGTATGTTCCTTCTATTCCTGCTTTCTGGAGAGTTGTTTTTTTTTTTTTTATCATAAATGGATGTTGAATTTTGTCAAAGGCTTTCTCTGCATCTACTGAGATACTCATATGGCTTTTATTTTTCAATTTGTTAATGTGGTGTATTACATTGATTGATTTGCGGATATTGAAGAATACTTGCATCCCTGGGATAAAGCCCACTTGGTCATGATGTATGATCTTTTTAAGTGTTGTTGGATTCTGGATTGCTAGAATTGTGTTAAGGATTTTTGCATCTATGTTCATCAGTGATATTGGCCTGTAGTTTTCTTTTCTTGTGGCATCTTTGTCAGGTTTTGGTATTAGGGTGATGGTGGCCTCATAGAATGAGTTTGGGAGTTTACATTCCTCTGCAATTTTCTGGAAGAGTTTGAGTAGGATAGGTGTTAGCTCTTCTCTAAATTTTTGGTAGAATTCAGCTGTGAAGCCGTCTGGACCTGGGCTTTTTTTTGCTGGAAGATTTCTGATTACTGTTTCAATTTCTATGCTTGTGATGGGTCTGTTAAGATTTTCTATTTCTTCCTGGTTCAGTTTTGGAAAGTTGTACTTTTCTAAGAATTTGTCCATTCCTTCCAAGTTGTCCATTTTATTGGCATGTAATTGCTGATAGTAGTCTCTTATGATCCTTTGTATTTCTGTGTTGTCTGTTGTGATCTCTCCATTTTCATTTCTAATTTTATTGATTTGATTTTTCTCCTTTTGTTTCTTGATGAGTCTGGCTAATGGTTTGTCAATTTTATTTATCCTCTCAAAGAACCAGCTTTTGGCTTTGTTGATTTTTGCTATGGTCTCTTTTGTTTCTTTTTCATTTATTTCTGCCCTAATTTTTAAGATTTCTTTCCTTCTACTAACCCTGAGAATCTCCATTTCTTCCTTTTCTAGTTGCTTTAGGTGTAGAGTTAGGTTATTTATTTGACTTTTTTCTTGTTTCTTGAGGTATGCCTTTATTGCTATGAACCTTCCCCTTAGCATTGCTTTTACAGTGTCCCACAGGTTTTGGGTTGTTGTGTTTTCATTTTCATTTGTTTCTATGCATATTTTGATTTCTTTTTTGATTTCTTCTGTGATTTGTTGGTTATTCAGAAGCAGGTTGTTCAGCCTCCATATGTTGGAATTTTTAATAGTTTTTCTCCTGTAATTGCAGAGAAGGCAATGGCACCCCACTCCAGTACTCTTGCCTGGAAAATCCCATGGATGGAGGAGCCTGGTAGGCTGCAGTCCATGGGGTCACTAAGAGTCGGACACGACTGAGCGACTTCACTTTCACTTTTCACTTTCATGCGTTGGAGAAGGAAATGGCAACCCACTCAAGTGTTCTTGCCTGGAGAATCCCAGGGACGGGGGAGCCTGGTGGGCTGCCATCTATGGGGTCGCACAGAGTCAGACACGACTGAAGCGACTTAGCAGCAGCAGCAGCTCCTGTAATTGAGATCTAATCTTACTGCATTGTGGTCAGAAAAGATGCTTGGAATGATTTCAATGTTTTTGAATTTCCAAGGCTAGATTTATGGCCCAAGATGTGATCTATCCTGGAGAAGTTTCATGTGCACTTGAGAAAAAACTGAAATTCATTGTTTGGGGGTGAAGTGTCCTATAGATAACAATTAGATCTAACTGGTCTATTGTATCATTTAAAGTTTGTGTTTCCTTGTTAATTTTCTGTTTAGTTGATCTATCCATAGGTGTGAGTGGGGTATTAAAGTCTCCCACTATTATTCTGTTACTGTTAATTTCCCCTTTCATCTTGTTAGCACTTGTCTTACATATTACGGTGCTCCTATGTTGGGTGCATATACATTTATAATTGTTATATCTTCTTGGATTGATCCTTTGATCATTATATAGTGTCCTTCTTTGTCTCTTTTCACAGCCTTTGTTTTAAAATCTACTTTATCTGATATGAGTATTGCTACTTCTGCTTTTTTTGGTCTCTGTTTGCATGGAATATCTTTTTCCAGCCCTTCACTTTCAGTCTGTATGTGTCCCTTGTTTTGAGATGTCTCTTGTAAACAACATATATAGTGGTCTTGTTTTTGTATCCATTCAGCCAGTCTTTGTCTTTTGATTGGGGCATTCAACCCATTTACGTTTAAGGTAATTATTGATAAGTATGATCCCATTGCCATTTACTTTATGTTTCCTGTCTAGAGAAGATCCTTTAGCATTTGTAATATAATTACCTCAAAATATAAATTGAAGCCAGAGAAAATAATCACATTAATTGTTGTCATACAGTTAATAAACAGCAGATGTTTCATTCAAGCCCAAGGCAACATGACTTTGGCTAAACCACACAGATCTATTGTGACATTAATTTGCATTATTATTTCTAAACTTTTTGTCAACTTATCCAGCGTGACAAGGATACTGTGTATATGGACCATCTCTTAAGGAAAAACCATATGAACATTTCTTAGGAGGCTGATGTTCTTACTCTCCTTTCACTATTTTCTTCTATATTTTTACTTAATAGAGATATGAAACAACTTGTGACATCTTCGTTTCTAACAAACATATCTAAAACTCTGGGATTTTTAAAGTCTTCTTTTTAAAGCCTTTCTTCAATGACAAAGTTAGTGTTGTGTGTGTGTGTGTGTTTGTGAATGTGTGTGTGTGTAATCATTACTTAAACTTTAGATTATTAAATTGCAAAACCTAGATTGAGAATAAAAACACATCATGGTGTCCTAGTTAAATGAGCTAAGGGACTCTGAAGCAATTTATTTTTGGAACATTATAGAGCACCCTGTATGGATTGAACTGGGAGAATTTACTTCTTTTCTTTCTTCTTCTCTTTTTAATCACAAACTCCACTTACTAAAATTGTGTTTCACAGAGCATTGACCTTTAGACTATAATGGCTTTCTTGGGGCTATTACGATTTATAGGGCAAATGCCTTCCAATCCTTCAACCCACAAGTAAAGGTTACAAAGTTTTAGAGCACAAAGTACCTAACTCTTTACTTGTAAATTCACTTTCCCAACCAAAAGCCAAAACCATTAGCCCACCCTGGGTGCTTTTCATGTTTGAAATGACATTCTTTAAAATCAAGTTTATCTTTTAGTAGAAAAGTTTTTTTTTAAGTATGGTATCCTTGGATAATAGGTTTGACTAAAACCCTAAAGACCACCAAGTTAAACCTCCTATGCTGATCAGGATTCCTAAATTTTCTAACTGAATTTGTAGGGGAGAGAGGGCTAGTGTTTGTTTTGTTTAATTTGTATTTCTTTGTAGAAATATATGTCAAAATTCAAAATAATTAAGTAGTGAAACTATCAGTAATTTTTGTTTATATGTTAATGTCTAAACCAATAAATATTATGCTTACAGTTTAAGTGCAGCATCTATTATAAATTTTGAAAAATACAAAACTGAAAAAGGATAAAAAAAAGAATCAACATCTATATATTATCCTATCATTATTTTCTGATATATATATATATATACACACACACATACACATATATGTATATACACCCATATTATAATTAGATTTATTAGCAAGTAATTAAAAAATGTCTAACAGCAGTGATATAGAAAGGATAGAAAATTTTTCTCTCCCATATTAAAATCCAGACAGAGAAACCAAGGCTGGATTGTATCTCTGTTTTATAAAGTCCCCAGGGAACTGGCCTCTTCTACCTCCATGCATGGCTCCATTCCCAAGGTCATTTAATAATCCCGCTATCACATTCATGTTGTAGCCAGCAGGATGGAGGAAGGGGTAAAGAAAAGAACACACCTCTTCCTTTTACAAAACAAGAATTTGTAAAGCTGAACATGACACTTCCATTCACTGGCTAATGTTCAGAGCCATCACATGACTATACATCCTTTTGCAAGGAGGGCTGGACAATATAATACTTTTATCTGGATGGCCACAGCCAGCTAGAAGTCCCATGACAGGTTTCCTGCCTACTTCCATTGCTTCTTTTAAATGGTACATACTGTTCCACCACTCCTAACATGGGAAATGCATTTTGAGAACTTTATTCACTTTGATGCATAAAATCAGGAGATGAAGGTGACCTTTAAAACAGTAAAACAAACATGTAATTTTAAAAATTTAGAATTACATAAATTATTCAAAATTGACTCAAGATGAAATAGGATATAAACAACTTCTAAAGATAGAATTTATCATTACCTGCCTATCACCAACCTTTATTTATTCAAGAAAAGACATTCATACCAAATAGGTAATTTGACAAAATTCTCAGATTTTAGGTACCTCCATTTTGTAAAAACTGTCTTATGGACTAGAAAAAGAGAAAAGATATGCCAATTATTTTATGAGGCTAGTAAAAGCTCCATATCAGAGTGTATTGAGAGCACAACAAAATAAAATCAGAATTGAAATGCAGTTATGGATTTAGCTTATGAAATGTCAGAAAAAATGTGAAATGTTTATTGGATTTATATTGAATGTATAGATGATGTAGGTGAGTTTCTGTTTATTTTTTAGGGAAAGGATTATTGACAGGTTTGAATTTTTCTCATTCCTTCTTGTATCTTCTACTGTTTTGAAATTTAAACATTGTTATGTCTATTCATTTAATAGTTGTTATTCAGTTACTCAGTCGTGTCCAATTCTTTGCAACTCCATGGACTGTAGGACACCAGGCTTCCCAGGCCTTCACCAGCTCCCAGAGCTTGCTCAAACTCATGTCCATTGAGTTGGTGATGCCATCCAATCATCTCATCCTCTGCCGTCCCCTTCTCCTCCTGCCTTCAATCTTTCCTAGCATCAGGGTCTTTTCTAATGAGTTGGCTCTTACACTTAATAAATATACATTTAATAGTTAACATTTAATATTTACTACGTAAATAGTTACATTTAATAGTTAAACTTAATAGTGTTTTAATATAGATACTTCACAAAGCCTAATGTTAGTACAGGGACTAGGCAAAATTTTCTTATTCATCTTAATGAAAAATAGTTTAGTTGGGTATAAAATTTTAGGTTGATATATGCTTGCTGCTGCTGCTGCTAAGTCACTTCAGTTGTGTCCGACTCTGTGTGATCCCACAGACAGCAGGCCACCAGGCTCCACCGTCCCTGGGATTCTCCAGGTGAGAATACTGGAGTGGGTTGCCATTTCCTTCTCCAATGTATGAATGTGAAAAGTGAAAGTGAAGTCACTCAGTCGTGTCTGACTCTTTGCGACCACATGGACTGCAGCCTACAGGCTCCTCTGTCCATGGGATTTTCCAGGCAAGAGTACTGGAGTGGGTTGCCATTGCCTTCTCTGTGATATGTGCTTACTTAAAATATTATTCTATTATGCTTTGCTTCTACCATTTTTGTTGAGAATGTCAGCTCTCAATCTAAATGCTGTTTTTATGTCTCTGTTGTCGTCTTTTTTCCCAGGCTGTTTTCATATTTTATGTCTCATTCTTTTTGTTTTTGTTGCTATTTTTTATAATTTAAAGTTTATCTACTGTGTGTTTAGGTGTGGGTATGATTTTATTAATAGTGTTTGGAATTTACTAAAACTTCCTTTTTTTTTCACAATAATAGAAAATTCACAGCCATTAACTCATCAAATAATCCCTTCTTTTGCCTTCTGAAATTCTGATTCAATGTATGCTATATTTTCACAATAAATTCTCCATACCTTGTAATCTGTTTTTCAACATATCTCTGGATTGATTGTATTTTGATAATTTTTTTGAAATTGACTTCTAGATTATTGAGTCTCTCCTCAGCTGTTTAATACTTTTGCTCAATTTTTAAATAGGTATAGTATTTTTCATTTTTAGGAGTTCTGTTTACTTCTTTTTTTTCTCATCTTCTTGATTATTCTAGAAGGTAGTATGTTCCCTGTCACATTTTCAATATACTTAAAATATTTTGGAAAATATTAAGTGTAGTTATTTTATATTTTGTGTCTGGTGATAAGTAACATCTAAAGTCTTTCTGCATTTATTTCTTCTGTTTATTTTTCCTACTAGCAAACCCATAGAACAGTGATTTCTTGAATGTCTTGTAATTTTTACCATAAGTAATTTATTTTCCTTTGAACTTTGAATGGAAATTCCTTAAACTAGAGTTGAAATTGACTTCCTCCAGAGAGGATTTGCACCCATTTCTGACATAACTACCTAAAACTTAACTTCTTAGCTTTAGTCATTGTTTGTGGGTTTGGGGATTAGTTTGTTTGTTGTGATTTCATGTAATTTGTATGTTTTTCATTTGGACCAGACACTTCTATGTAGTATGAATTCATAATAAAAATCCAAGTAAAGTTTGATTTATGGCTAGGAATTCTCCAGAGAGGTTATTATTTTTTTCCTTTCTGCCTACTGCCAGATTCAAGGCATATTTTCTTGCCCTTAATGTGTGGTGGCATTTTGTTTGTCATGTACCCTTACGCTGAGAGTATGGCCTTAAGAGCATTTTTTTGTGAAGAAGCCCAAGTGGACCTCTCACTTAGGACTGGCCTTAGCTTTGCACTTTCATCTCTTGCATCCTTTTACCTGACAAAGTAGAGGGATGAAGTATCCAGGGCATGTCGGTATTCCTCAAGGAAGAGTCAACTTTGAAATTCATTCATCTCCGAAGGTTCCTGCTTTTATTTCTTTGGGGAATGTATAGATTCCTTATTTTCATATTAGTTCAATAATTGATTTATAAGTATTTTGGAAAAATGTTCCCCAGCCTTTTAGCTACCCCTCTTGAGGTTTAATCTGCCATATTTCTGGAAATGAAAGTTCAATTCCATTATGTTTTTACTTAATTCTTCTGTTTTAATTATGTATTTCCCTATCAGGAATACTAACTACCCCTGTATATGCTCAATTGCCATCCTCTACCTACTTAACAATCTTTTTATTTTCATTGTTTTTCTTTTCTCTGCTACATTTTATTATCACTGTTTATGCTTGTCCCATTACACCTATCATAATTCTTGGCAATTTTAATAGCAATTAGTGGATCCTTCCAGTACCTAGACTCTCAGTTCCTTACCCTCCTCTCCTATTCTCCTCTCCCTCAGTTAGCCACTCCCATAGTTATATCTTAGTCCTTTTCACTACCAATAACTGAAGTTACTCCATAATCTCAATTTCAGCATTTCTGTTTTGTCCATCACCCATCTTTGTAGCTTACTCCTTCTAGTATTCTAATGCTAGTATTCTCCTCCTCTGGAAACTAAAAGCTATTAATCACACAACCTTTTCACTGTCTCTTATGCCCACCCTTCCACTGTTTCCTTACTCCTACATTTACAGCAGATTTCAGTTCAGTTCAGTTCAGTTCAGTCGCTCTGCCGTGTCCAACTCTTTGTGACCCCATGGACCGCAGCATGCCAGGCCTCCCTGTCCATCACCAATGCCCAGAGTTTACCCAAACTCATCTCCATTGAGTCAGTGATGCCATCCAACCATCTCATCCTCTGTCATCCCCTTCTCCTCCTGCCCTCAATTTTTCCCAGCATCAGGGTCTTTTCCAATGAGTCAGGTCTTTTCCAATGAGTCAGCTCTTCGCATCAGGTGCCCAACGTATTGGAGTTTCAGCTTCAACATTAGTCCTTCCAATGAACACTCAGGACTGATTTCCTTTAGGATGGACTGGTTTGATCTCCGTGCCGCCCAAGGGACTCTCAAGAGTCTTCGCCAACACCAACAGCAGATATTCCATGGTCTAATATTAAAACTCCCTCTTACATAAATCCTCAACTCCTTTGTTCTTCTCTGGCTTTGACAAATGTCAGTCTTGGTAAATTCCAACTTTTCTGTATTCTCCATGTACCACTGTATAGCTGAATTTGAAGGAAAAAAAAACAGAACCATATTGACTGGTCTTATTCTAAGTTTATGACCATTAACATTAAGAAGATTTTTTTTTTGGTGCTGTCTGGCAATCATATTGCATTCCCTATGACCATTTATAATCCCATTCTGCTATATTACCCTTTTACATGCTCTCCCCTTTTTCATACTTCCAGCATATCCTCACCCATCCTTACCTTCAGGGCTGACTTTGCTTCCTAGTTCACTGAGAAAATAGGAGCAAGCAGAACAATTCTTCAAAGCAATCTTCTAAACTCCTCCAATTCCACTCTCTCTATTCATTTACGTCTATGTAGCCTAGTCTGTTTTCCTTCCTGTCCTGAATGAACAGTATGTTCTAATGACATCCTTTTGCATTTCACATCTTGGCTACTCAGGAGCATCCTTCTAACAAATTTTCCCTCTCCCCAGCGTTGTTATTTCCCCCCTTTACTACTCTATCTTTTCAGTCTTGCCTCTCTTAATCAATTCTCTATTTAGCAGCCAGACTACTACAAGTGGAAGATTAGAACGCTTCACTCATCTGCTTATAATCTTTCAATGGTTTCCCTTCATAGGCTGGCTAAAATTCAAACCCTTTAACCAAGTTTGCAAGGCCCTCTGTGATCTGGCCTGTACCTATTAAAACTCATTGTGTACTGTGGTCACTCTCATTCACTGTGTTTCAGTCACACTGGACCTTATAAAACTCACCAAAATTCTCCTGATTCTATGGCTTTGTTCCTATTTTTCTATCTATCTGTAAGATTCTTTCTTTGATACTCATATAGGTGTCTTCCTTACAGTCATGTTCACAGAGAAGTTCCCATGATCATCCAGTTCAAAGGAGGCAATGTCGATTATACTACTCTATTTTAATTTTAGTTATAGCAGTTATCATTCAGTATGTGATATTTTTCTTATGTATTGCTTGTTTAACAATTTAAAAAATTTCTCCCACTAAATTGTTAGCTCTACTACAGCATGAACTTTTCCCCTGCTATAGGTACCAGGCACTATATCCTTAACACATAGAACAGGGCTTTATATTAGACATTTAATAAATATCAATGAATGAATGAGGGGTCTTCTAACTTCTAAAAAATTCCAATGAAAGTAAGTCAACCTTCTAGTAAGACATGTTCCATTTCCTTGCTTTAACAAATTAATGTGGTCTTTTAAAATAATAATAATAATTTTATTTATTTATTTTTGCTTGTGCTGGGTCTTTGTTACTGTGCTGCCTTTTCTACAGTTCTGATGAGCAGGGGCTACTCTCTAGTTGTGGTGTGCAGGCTTTGCATTGTGGTGGCTTCTCTTGTGGAGCACAGGCTCTAGGGCCCCTGGGCATCAGTAGTTGTGGTGCATGAGCTCGGTAGTTGCAGTTCCCCGGCTCTAGAACACAGTTGTGGCACACAGCTTAGTTGCTCCATGGCATGTGGGGTCTTTCTGGATGGTGGGATCTTCCCGGATCAGGGACCAAACTCATGTCTACTATATTGGCAGGTAGATTCTTAACCACTGAGCCACCAGGGAAGCCCTTAGCATGATCTTTAATTTGTACTGCGTGTATTTTAAAATCATTACAACACGGGAAAATGACTTTCTATTTAACTTTCTCTAAACTTTAATTTGACTAAAGGAATTGCATGTGGTCCATGTGCCTGTGTGCTCCATTGCTTTAGTCATGCCGACTCTGTGACCCTATGGACTATGGCCCACTAGACTCCTCTGTCCGTGGGATTCTCCAAGGCAAGAATACTGGAGTGGGTTGTCATGACCTCCTCCAGGGCATCTGCCCAAACTAGAGATCGAACCCGTATCTCTTAAGTCTCCAGCATTGACAAGCATGTTCTTTACTGCTAGCACCGTCTGGGAAAGGAGTCATAATTAATGACTTGGGTTTACATTTGATCATTACTAGGTCTAGAATGTGTTCACTAAATATGGACTGACTGGGCCTTCCTTATTTCATGCTATAGATGTAAAAAGAAACCAGTGGTAAATGTTCTACCTTTTTTTTTAGTGAATAATGATAATACAAATGTACCAGATGAGTTCCTTACTTTTCCACCTTAGCTGTCAAGGACATAGTAACTTGAGAAAATCAGACCATTGCAGAGCTTTCTCCTTTTACTCAGGGGAAGTGAGTCTCCACATACTTGTCACCTTTCCAGCTATAGCACATCTTTAATGTTTCATATTTTATATTCCCTTCAGCTGAGTATGGAAATAGTTACTTAAATGGTTCCAAAGCAACCGTTAAGTGAAAATCTTAAACGTGGAACAGATGTTCAAATATTAGGGTTATAAAGATATTATTTTGGGCAGCTGAGGAGCAGATAAAAGGGTGGAGGAGATCAACTCATGATGGATGAGCACCTGCAGCCAAAGAAACTTCAGGAAGAAGCAGCAGAAGGCTACTGGCATCCCAAGCTATGGGAGCCTCTGATGTTTTGTGAAGGGACCAAGAGGCTTCCCTGGTGGCTCAAACAGTAAAGAATCCACCTGCAATGCAGGAAACCTATGTTTGATTCCTGGGTCAGGAAGATTCCCCTGGAGAAGGGAATGGCAACTACTACAGTATTCTTGCCTGGAGAATTCCATGGACAGAGGATCCATGGAGTTGCAAAGAGTCAGACATGACTGAGCAGCTAACAAGGTCATCAGTATTGAAAACAAGACCATGAGTCTCCCTTGTTTTTGGTTGCCCCACGGCATTTTCTGATAGGACAGGATGTACTTTAGTGCATTAGAATATCCCAGAGTGGTAATTTCTCAGATTGCTCCTCAGAAGTTGCAGCAGGGACCCAGTTGGTGGACAAGTAGATAGGACTTTAGCCCACTTTTGCCATCTCCATTGCTTCAACCTGAGCTGTTCTGCAGAAGATTTTATTTACATAGTAAATAGATTGTTGCATGGACCTTTACAAATTTATTCTAATTTGCCTTGAAGAATTAAAGTAGAACTATATTTAGAAAGTCCTAATTTTTAAGAAAAGAGTAATTGGGAGGAAGATTTACATTAAGCTTAGTAAATTCTGCTGCTGCTGCTGCTAAGTCGCTTCAGTTGTGTCCTACTCTGTGCGACCCCATAGACGGCAGCCCACCAGGCTCCCCCGTCCCTGGGATTCTCCAGGCAAGAACACTGGAGTGGGTTGCCATTTCCTTCTCCAATGCATGAAAGTGAAAAGTGAAAGTGAAGTCGCTCAGTCGTGTCCAACACTTAGTCCATAATAAATAAAATAGCATATATTGGCTTAGGAATAGACTCTAGAAAGTCCTAATTTTTAAGAAAAGAGTAATTGGGAGGAAGATTTGCATTAAGCTTAGTAAATTCTAAGTCCATAATAAATAAAATAGCATATATTGGCTTAGGAATAGACAGGAATAGACAGTTTAAGAAGTACATAAACATGTATAGGAATTTTTATATGAAAGGTGCTATTTCAAATCAAATGGAAAATGATAGATTATTTAATATATGATATAGGAGCCCTATCATACAGTTGCTATGTGTGTTAATAAAATAACTATGAAAAAGAAAATCCTATAAGTGCTTGAATAAAATATAGGTGAATATTTTTTAAACCTGATATAGAAAAGTTTAGAAAGCTAATCAAGACACCCAAATCAGAAACCATAAAGGAAACTCTTAACTTTACCTATGTAAAAAGTAAAGACACCCTTATGGTAAAACATTAAAAGTAAGATTAACAGAGAGACAACAAACAAGGAATATATTTGGAATATATAGGTAGAGGTTAGATATTCTTGAGATGTCAAGCACTATTACTACTATAAAATAAACAGACAAATGGAAAAAATATACTATATTAAAAAATCATATACTTTACTAAAAAATTTAAATGGCCAATAAATATTAAAAATACAAAAAAAATAAACCTCATTAGTAATCAAAGACATTGATTTTTAAAATTTAGTTGATAACACATAGAGATTTGCCAAACATGTATAAGGCTTTGCAATTTGAGTACAACCCCTGTGAGGGAGCAGTCAGTCAGTATCTATCAAAAGTTAAAATGTACCTACCTTTGACCCAGAAATTCTATTTCTAGGAGTTTATTCTAAGGATATAATCAGATTAATTTACAAAAAAAATATATTTATATATAAATATTCATTGTAGAATTTCTTTTAATAATGAGGAATTTGAAACAACACATGTGTTCACATATAGTAATGGGTAATAGTGGTGCTGGTGGTAAAGAATCTGCCTGCCAATGCAGGAGACACAAGGTTTGATCCCTGGCTTGGGAAGATCCCCTGGAATAGGAAATGGCAACCCACTCCAGTATTATTGTCTGGAAAATCTCACAGACAGAGAAGCCTGGCGGGCTACAGTCCATGGGGTTGCAAAGAGTTGGATACAACTGAGAGATTGAGGAAGCACACACACACACACACAATGGCATATTACCCTGCATGTTAGGACAAGCTAGACAACATTGCTATACCAAGCAAATTCTGAGATCATGGAAGCTTTACACCTAGTTTGTTTTCTTGCTCACACAAAATCCATTGAGAGAAAAGACAGCTTTTTAAAAAAGTCTATCTCCATTCTATAGCTCCATGATTTCTTTGAAATGCCACTTTGGAAGGATTGGAGGGCAATGCAAAGGTTCTTCAGCAGTTCAACCTGTATGTGACACACCTCATTTCTGCTTAGAGCTCATTGGCCAGAACTGGTACTATGGTTCTGCCTAACTTAAAGGCAAGTGGGGTGTGTATTTTTCTGGGTATCCAGAAGAAGACAAAAGCAAGATGTGGCTAAGCACTAGCAATCTCAACCATATTTGGTGATCAAAAATGCTTTAGATCTTTATTTGCTAACACAAAAGAATGTCCACAATATATTGTTGTGTTAGTCCCTCAGCCGACACTTTGAGACCCCAGGTTCCTCTGTCCATGAGATTTTTCCAGGCAAGAATACTGGGGTTGCCATTCCCTTCTCCACCACAATACATTATGTACAAGGAAAAACATGTTCTGAATAATTCATTTGTGTATGGATTATGGGTAAGTGGCAGTCCATACAAGTAGGAAAAATATGTCAATATATATCTCCACATACAAACTGAAAAAACATGGGAGGATTTACATACTAAAAGTTAATAGTAACTGTTTTTGAGTGATGGTATTATGGATACCTATGCCAAAGCCTTTGACTGTGTGGATCACAATAAACTGTGGAAAATTCTGAAAGAGATGGGAATACCAGACCACTTGACCTGCCTCTTGAGAAATCTGTATACAGGTCAGGAAGCAACAGTTAGAACTGGACATGGAACAACAGACTGGCTCCAAATAGGAAAAGGAGTACGTCAAGGCTGTATATTGTCACCCTGCTTATTTAACTTCTATGCAGAATACATCATGAGAAACGCTGGGCTGGAACACAAGCTGGAATCAAGATTGCTGGGAGAAATATCAATAACCTCAGATATGCAGAGGATACCACCCTTATGGCAGAAAGTGAAGAGGAACTAAAAAGCCTCTTGATGAAAGTGAAAGTGGAGAGTGACAAAGTTGGCTTAAAGCTCAACATTCAGAAAACGAAGATCATGGCATCTGGTCCCATCACTTCATGGCAAATAGATGGGGAAACAGTGGAAACAGTGTCAGACTTTATATTTTTGGGCTCCAAAATCACTGCAGATGGTGACTGCAGCCATGAAATTAAAAGACACTTACTCCTTGGAAGAAAAGTTATGACCAACCTAGATAGTATATTCAAAAGCAGAAACATTACTTTGTCGACTAAGATCCGTCTAGTCAAGGCTATGGTTTTTCCAGTAGTCATGTATGGATGTGAGAGTTGGACTGTGAAGAAGGCTGAGCACTGAAGAACTGACGCTTTTGAACTGTGGTGTTGGAGAAGACTCTTGAGAGTCCCTTGGACTGCAAGGAGATCCAACCAGTCCATTCTGAAGGAGATCAGCCCTGGGATTTCTTTGGAAGGAATGATGCTAAAGCTGAAACTCCAGTACTTTGGCCATCTCATGTGGAGTTGACTCATTGGAAAAGACTCTGATGCTGGGAGGGATTGGGGGCAGGAGGAGAAGGGCACGACAGAGGATGAGATGGCTGGATGGCATCACTGACTCAATGGACGTGAATCTCAGTGAACTCCAAGAGTTGGTGATGGACGGGGAGGCCTGGCGTGCTGCAATTCACGGGGTCTCAAAGAGTTGGACACGACTGAGTGACTGAACTGAACTGAACTGATGTGTATTTAACTCAAATTTAGATGATAGCATGGGTCGCCATCAAGCATAGTAACTTAACACTCTTAACATTCTCTGGTTCATTTAATCCTCTCAATAACTGTGACATAAAGATTTTATTATCTCTGTCTAACATATGAAAATCTACTTCAGAATATAAGCACCTTCTCCCATATTATTCAATAAATAGTGCTGTGAGGGTTACCAGCTCTAATTATTATCCTCCTTATTTATTTTTTAAAAAGTGTAATAATTTCTTTTTGATCCTGATTAAATCTTTGTCATTCCAGCAAACGACCTTCCAAGATTCTTGCCATGTAGGTTGGAAGTTGCTGTTGCTGTTTCTGTCACTCAGTTGCTAAGTCATCTCTGACTCTTTGCAACCCCATGGACTGCAGTGCGCCAGGCTTCCCTGTCCTCCACTATCTCCCGAGGTTTGCTCAAATTCATGTTCATTGAGTCAGTAATGCTATCTAACCATCTCATCCTCTGCTGCCCTCTTCTCCCAGGTCTGAAGATACCTGGGGAATTTTTTTTTTTTAAGTAAAATAAATACATATGGGATTCAAGAAGGCCTTATTGCTTCTTTATGTTTCTGCTCACCTTTTCCTTCAGATCTAGTCTCTGCGTTGTGAAATCTCTTCCTCTTGGACGTCTTCTTTTTGTAGGTAGTTTTGTAAAAAACAGCTAGGCCAGGCTCTTTCCTTCCAGCTGCATCCTAACTGCTGGCCCTCTGCTTTATGCCTGCACTCACTCCATTTATCCTGCTTCCCATTCATTGACCTCAGTGCAGCACTTTCTTCATTTAGGGAGCCTTCCCAGATTCAACTCATTTTGCCTGGCCCTCCCAGGCTTTCGGATTCCCTCCAATGTATGCATAAAGCAGTCCTACTTTGTCACGCACATACTTGTATCTCCATCTGTGCAACATCCACTGCTTGACCAATTTAACTTCTGAAAGGAAGGACAATCGTCTCTAATCTTTGCTTCTTTGCTGTTTCATGACCTGGCAGTCATGGAACCTCATCACCCAGATCTTCATAGTTAAATGATAGCCCCAGTCGCCACTCCCTTGGACTGACTGTGTGTTCATGGGGAGGCCATGCTTCTCCTGGGCCTCTTCTAGCTAATGACATGACATAGCTCAGTGCGGTCCCGCTCCTGTGAGATGCAGGGCTTCTCTAATGAGCAACTTTGACTTAGTATACTAGTTTCCTGTGGCTTCCATAACAAGTGGCTGCAAACTGGATGGCTTAAAACAACAGAAATACATTATCTCACAGTTTGGTGGCCCAGGGTCTGAAATCAGTGTACTGGCAGGATTGGGTCCTTCCAGAGGCTGTGAGAGAATCCGCTTCATTCATCTTTCCTAGCTTCTGGTAGCTGCTGGCAGTCTGTGTGTTCCTTGGCTTGTAGATTATACAATTCCAGTATCTGTCTCTATTTTCACTTGACCTTCTCCTCTGCATAGCTGTGTTTTCTATTATTTTAAGGACCCTTGTTATGCGATCTGGGGACTACATGGATAGTCCAGAATTATCTCATCTTGACTCCCTTAAAAAAATTTATTTATTTATTTATTCATTTTTGATTGTGCTGAGTGTTGCTGTGCATAGGCTTTTCCCTAGTTGTGGCAAGCAAGGGCTACTCTCTAGTTGCAGTGCTCAGGCTTCTCATTACCATGGCTTCTCTTGTTGCAAAGCATGATCTCTAGAGCATGCAGGGTTCAGTAGCTGTGGCACATGGGCTTAGTTGCCCTGTGGCATGTGGAATCTTCCCAGGCCAGAGATTGAACCCATGTCCCTTGCATCGGCAGGTGAAATCTTAACCAGTGGACCACCAAGGAAGTCCCTGATATTCTTGATTATATTTGTAAAGACTCCTCTTCTAAATAAGGTCACATATACAGGTTCCAGGAAGACATACCCATCTGGGGCAGGGATTAGGCAGCATTCAACCCACTACACTCAGAGGCTCCCAACTGAGTCGGCTGAAACTTTCTCAGAGCTGCAGTGTGGTCAGTGACCTTTACACCTAATGCAATGTTTACTTCTTTCCTTTTATGTGTGTCATAGCAGCATTGTTCTGAAGGCTCTCCCTAGCTATTCCTACTCCCTTACCATTTATCCTTCAGAAACATTTCCCCCAACAAATCTCTTGCATGTCTATTCCACCTTGGTGGTGCTGGTGTTGTTCAGTTGCTCAGTCGTTTCTGACTCTTTGTGACCCCATGGACTGCAGCACATCAGGGTTTCCTGTCCATCACCATCTCCTGGAGCTTGCTCAAACTCATGTCCATTGATTCTTGATGCTATCCAATCATCTTATCCTCTGTCATCCCCTTTTCCTCCTGCCTTCAATCTTTCCCAGCATCAGGGTCTTTTCTAAAGACCATCTTAGTGAATGGTCCTTTAAAATTTTTTTTTCAATTTATTTAAACTAAAAACGACAACAATAACAGTGCTGTGAATGTCAAAGTGAAGAAATCCAAGGAAGCACACATCAGCAGGAGTAAAAGACGCTTGCTCATTGGAAGAAAAGTTATGACCAACCTAGACAGCATATTAAAAAGCAGAGACATTACTTTGCCAATAAAGGTCTGTCTAGTCAAAGCTATTGTTTTTCCAGTAGCCGTGTATGGATGTGAGAGTTGGACTATAAAGAAAGCTGAGCACCGAAGAACTGATGCTTTAGAACTGTGGTGTTGGAGAAGACTCTTGAGAGTCCCTTGGACTGCAAGGAGATCCAGCCAGTCCATCCTAAAGGAGATCAGTCCTGAATACTCACTGGAAGGACTGATGCTGAAGCTGAAACTCCAATATTTTGGCCACTTGATACAAAGAACTGACTCATTGGGAAAGACTCTGATGTTGGGAAAGAGTGAAGGCAGGAAGAGAAGGGGATGACAAAGGATGAGATGGTTGGATGGCATCACGGACTCAAAGGACGTGAGTCTGAGTAAACTCTGGGAGTTGGTGATGGACAAGGAGGCCTGGCATGCTGTGGTCCATGGGGTCGCAAAGAGTCGGACACAACTGAGCGACTGAACTGAACTGAACTGAACTGAACCATGCCTCTCCTAAGGTGAATTCTCCTTGTAGGACCTGAACTGGCACACATAGTGTCTGGTAGATTTGTAACTATTTCTGAATGAACATTGGGGCAAAAATTTCTTTTTTTCCATTGAACTTCAGTGCAGGAGCAAATTGGATTTTTCATACAACATCCTAACTTTTCTGTTTCCTAATTCTTTCTTTTTGACAGGGTAGGCCAGTCATTCTTAACAGTCTTTCCTATCCAGTTTCTTTCAGCTACCTTGCCATGTGTCACACTCCCCAAACTGCTGTCCAGAAACGAAGAGAGCAAGCTATGGCGAGCTAGCTCAAAACCCATTCCTTTTCTCTCTCTTAAGAAAGTACCACATGATAAAATGACTTGCATAATCTGGAGCTACTCTGATCTATGTTATAAAGTAAATAATTTGTAAGCTTGGACCCCATGTCCTCTAATTAGTACCAACTTCTTTCAACACACTTCATAACTGATCCTGACATACCAGTACGCTGCAACATCACAGTTAAGAATATTGCTGTAATCACAAGCAAACAGTATACAAGTGTCCAAGGATGAGTGAATGAGGAAGAATAAGATTATGCTTTGTGAATGGAAACATAAACTATTTTGCAATCAAAGTAATAAATGCAGTTCAGAAAATACTAATGCACTTCAGTTGGTAATTGCATTTGTCGTGATCAAGTGCTCTGTAATGTAGCACTTAGCTATTCTAAAGTCACTCAGGTATGTTAAACAATTTAATAAGAGTTTGAGGAATAGCTTTATTTAGTCTTTTTCAATTATAGAACCATGTATTATGTTCAGTGTTTTCTATATAAAGTCTGTGATACAATAGTATTTTAAAAAAGAATGTTGGGAATATATAAAATAACCACTTTCTCACAACACTTGTAACAGGACAGTTGTTTTAAATGATTTTCCCTATCCATTTCTTAAACTTTATATACTATATTGTGGGACACATTTAAGGAATAAATTAAGATATTTAAACACACGATATTGAGAAAACCCCATTTTTGAATTCAAGAAAGTCCAGCTTTGAACAGTCCTGTGTTTTTTGAAGGGTGACCACTGCCCACCATGGCAACATCATCATGACAAAAGGGGACACTCAGACCATTTGTAGATTAAATCATTAGGTAATATTATTTAGTTACTTAGCTGAATAATGCTATATGTATATAAAAGTATTCCAATTGAATTATAGTACTTTACAATGAAATCATCTGGTCCTGGATTTATAAAGCCACAGTCCAATCCCATCCAATACCATCTGTATTTTAGTTTTTTTTGTTGTTGTTGTTAGGTAGAAAGAACTAAATGAGCTTATTTAGAAATGGCAGTCATAAAAATTATGTCTGGAAGTGACTTTAATTTAGGAAAACAACCCCTGTGCCTTTCCCATATGAAAGCATTTCTGGAAAGGTTTTGCTCTGGTCCTGGGGCCATATACTTCTGAGATAATTCAAATAGTAGCACCTTTGGGGCAGTACCTGATAGGAAAAAAAGCTAAGATTTCTAAGATGGTGCTTTTAAGTGAGCCATCCTTTTGTGAGGGTGGGGGTGGGGGGAAAGTCTGTCCCTCTCCATATTTATAAAAAAGACAAAAATAAAGGATTCCTGTATGAAATTAGTGGTGTTAAGCCACTATCCCGTGGGTGGACTTAAGAGATCTGCTTCTGGGTAAGTTTTTGCTGTTGGATATTCTTGCAACAAAAGATTGCAAAAGTGCCCTAAAAACATAAATGTCTGTCAGAGACTCCAAGTCCTTCACTTTTAGCAAGATTGTCAGTAGATATGGCACTTCAGCAAGCAGTCAGGTGGGGTGACCAGTGGTTCCAGTTTCCCCAGGACTTAAGGGGTTTTCTGAGACATGGAACTTCCAGTTCTGAAACCAAAACAGTCTCCGACCAATGAGTTGGTCAGCCCACCAAGCCTCAGGCTCTTGTACCTCATTGGCTGCTTTCCCAGCAGTCCCTGTGTTCCCTCATAGCTCAGTTGGTAAAGAATCTGCCTGCAGTGCTGGAGACCTGGGTTCGATTCCTGGGTTGGGAAGATACCCTGGAGAAGGAAATGGCAACCCACTCCAGTACTCTTGCCTGGAGAATCCCATGGATAGAGGAACCTGGCAGACTACAGTCTATGGGGTCTCAAGAGTCAGACACGACTTAGTGACTAAATCACCACCACCACTGTGGAGTAGGATTTTAAAGGACTGTTTTGGTTTGCTGGAATGCATGACATCTTGCAGCAGGACTGATAACTCCCATTCTCAAAAAATCAAAGGAAGAAAGTTGGAGCCACCAATCCTATCCTAGACAACCAAGATTTTCTCTGGGGCTATCACAGCAGTATGGTCTCTGAACTGCCTGTCTCAATTTCCCTCTCATCTGCCTGCCCCAGGCACGATGTGCTGAGGTCCTGAGGCAACACCAGGGGATTATGGAATTTGATATGCCAGGCCTCTGTTACTACACACACATTTTGTCTACAATGGGTCATTTGTTCATTTGTTTCACTCAACAAATATTTGTTGAATGTTAATATGTGGGGGAAGTACAGAGAAAGTACTTGTGCTCAAAGAACTTATGTTTTAGAGAGGGAGGTGTGGTCAATAAAAAATAGAGATAAACAAAGGAAGCAGATACTTCAGGTGATCATAAGTGTTCTGAATTCAATAAAATTCAGTCCTGCTCATTAGCAACCACTAACAAGTAGCAGCCAAATAATAAAGTTCTAAAGCAGAGCTTCTCAAACCTTAATGTGCATACAAATTGCCTGAGGATATTGTTAAAGTGTAGATTCTGACCAGGTAGGTCAGAAGTGAGGCTGGAGGGCCTGTGTTTCTAACAGGCTTCTTGCAGAGTTAATACTCCCAGTTTGCAAAGGATACTTAAGGTTCTAAAGATATACTAGAAAATTATGCTTGGAGTTAGACCTAGAAGGGGATGCTCAAACTATGGACCCTACTTAGAGCAGATAAACTCAGAATGAGCATTGCTCTGGATTTCCTGGAGAATTCTGGGTGACAGAAAGGACCTGGGACTGCAAATTAAAAACACAGAAACTCTTGAGATGATAGGATGCCTTTCCAGAGAGCAGTGAAAGCCATAGAATATTAACCCATCCCCTCTAGCTATAAACATTAAGCCCCTTCTTCTGTTCTTCTGTTGTTCATATAATGGCATTTGCTCTGTTTAGGCTTATCCTTGGTTCTTCGAAACCACAGCTCACAGTTAGAAAGAGAACCAGATACAACTCTCTTGTTCTGCCCACTGTATCTCCCCACCTCAACTCTGACCTAATACATCACTTATAAACAACAGGATTGGAGGGCATACAAGTGAGATGGCCGCCAGTCTCCACAGAACATGTCTTTCAAGGAACAACTTCCTTTCCAATGCCCCTTTTAACTGAACTGTGAGAAACAGCATTAGAATAGCAATGAGTCAGTAAGCAAGAATCCTATGTGTGTGGAACATCCGGGCCCACTGTGGCTCATCGAGGTACCTCTTTACAACTCCCATCATCACATCAGCAGAACCACAACACGCTCTGTGCAAGCCAAAGGGGAAAGCATCATTGTAAAACTGAAGACAGCTGCTTCCATAATAGAACTAATTGCACACTGCATCACAGAACTAAATTAGTAGTGAAAACAGTTATAAAAACCGACAGACAGTGAAACATGACTCACTTAGGAACTGCTGCCAGTCAGGCACATTGTCATTGGCCACTGTTCAAAAACTCACACCTGCATTTTTGAATAGTAAACATATAAGATGTAATTACTAGGAAAACATATGCCAGTTTTCAAATGTGAAAATGCCATGTTTTTTCCTTGGGACCTTGAATGGCATGGGACGAAACTGACCACAATACCCTTCATCCCTAGGAATCTTAGCAGCTGAATGAAAGCATAACCAAAGTCTGCAAGCCCCTTTTCATACATAAAAGACTGTCTTTAACTTAACAGTATTAAGGGATCAGTTTTGTTGACAGGATTCCTTGATGTCTTCTGGACTGTCAATCAAAGAAAAACTAACATGGAGATGTAAGAAACCTCAATTCTAAAATGTGTATGACTGTATGACTGAGCTTTAACATTCAAGCGTTAGTGAGTTGGGGTGTCTTCTCTGGCTTCCCGGGGAAGTAATTGCTGTCTCAATAAAAACCAGATGTTCAGAGAAGACTTCATCAGTTCCTGCAGACTAAACTCACATTTCTGCCTCCACCGCAACTTGCTTTAGAGAGTTTGCAGCTTACCCACGCGGTGCGTATATACTTCTTGCTTGGGACAGTGAAAAGGATGTTCACTCATGATGGATAGATGGCTACTGGGGACAGCAAACAAACTCCTTGGTTTTAAATGTGCTTTGAGCTAGGGCATGGCAGTTTATCTTAAACAACAGCTTACCTCCTCATCTGATGTTTTCAAATTGTGTTGGATCACATTTATCAACACAGAAGGGCAGGTAGGATTTCATTCTGAAACAAGTCACAGAATGAAATCTGTTCAGTATCCTTGTGAAGATCATGCCTGTGGAATGTTCCAGCTTTTACTAATGGAGTCCTGGAGTTGCTGATGAGTTGTAAAACTATATAGTGACTAATCTTTCTCCTGCTCAGTTAATTAGTCAAACCTAAACATAAATCCAGAAACACTTGAGAGAACTCTGCTGGCTCTTGTCGGCACGTAAGAGGTGGGTACTAAAAGCGATCAGCATTTTCCTCATGTGAAAGATGGTAGAGAAATACATAAATATTTTTCAAAGGTCATATTACTTCACAAGTTCTAGAGATGCTTGTGTAAGCAAAAGGAGGAATGTGCTAATTGGTTTGAGAGTGCAAGGACTGTGTATACAGTTCTAGATGAGGAACCTGTGTGTAGCTTTTGTAATTTGTATTGCAATTGTTTACTTGTTTTCTTCCTCTCAAATAGTGAGTTCCTTGAAGACAGGAACCATGTTACTCATCTTTTTTGTTTCTTTCTTAATTTGAAGAGCAATGAAATAGGCCCTATACAAGGAGATAAAGATGAGTGAAATATAGTACTGTGCCTTTAAGAAGCTTACAATTGAATAATCTCTCCCACTGATGTTCTCTGATCTGTAAAACATTTCCCTTCACCTCCCCTGGCCACATCCAACTTCTTATCTTTATTTTTTATTGACATACAGTTGACATAGCATCACATTAGTTTTTGGTATAAAATGTAAATGATTTGATTGCTGCATATATATTATGAGATGATCATTCACCACAATGAGTTTAGTACCCATCACCTCATATAGTTACAAATTTTTTTCCTTGTGATGAGATCTTTTAAGATCTACCCATTCAGCACCTTTCAAATGCACAATACTGTATTGCTAACTATAACCACCATGCTGCACATTACATCCTCAGAACTTATTTATCTTATAACTAGAAATTTTTTACTCTTGGACCACCTTCACCCATTTTGCCATCTTATCCATTTTATTCCCCATATTATACATCATTGAATCCCTGCATTTAGCAGTAAGTACAATCAATTTTGACATTTGTAGGGTCTTCCTTATCTGAATTTGCCTCGTTGATCCCCCTCAGGTTCAATATGATTGACAGGCTTGGCTAATGAGCAACTCCCTGCTCAAGAGCAAACTGCTTTGCAAAGGAACAGAGAAGGCTGCAGAGCAGCTGCTCATCCCACAAGCTGATTCAAAGGATGAGGCAAAAATGTGCATGCTAATTAGATTCTCAGGTCTCATTCTTCAGGCGCCTTTTCTGAAGGAGGCAGGAAGAGGATCTATTTGGCCAAAGTGCCTCATTAGTCCACAGCATTGCTAGACCAATCGCTGAAGTGTAAGCAATGACAATTTGGATCCAAAACCTCTTTTCAACTTTATCAGTTGTTGCAGATATTAAGCTGTAGGATTTAGAGCAGAGAATAGAAACATTTCATTCTATTGTTTGCATTTATCTCATGGGCCAAATGCGGCTTGCCTTTGGAATGTGTAAGTATTAAATAGTGAAAGTTCAGGGAGGTGCTCATGGCTCTAAAATATCTAAGATAAGTGTTTAAGAAGCCTAGTTTTTCTGGAAATATTTAGCATTGAAGTATGAAGTAGTAAGGAGTGAATGTACTTGCCAAGCATTGAAAATCTTTCAGAAATCATGTTATCAGCTTCTTGTTAGCAATAACATAAAACTTGGTGCCAGCCAAGTGCTAACAAATAGTCTTTTATTGCTGGCAGCACACTAATTCCTTGGTCTTAAATTTTTTTTTCTTTCATATGGCAGTATTTTAGCAAGCTGTTGAGTTTTACTACTTTAACTTGAGGAACTGCTACTTCCAAAGCATCAGGAACTCTGAGCAGCTTGTGATTTCCTTCATTTAATCTTTCTCCAAAAAAATGCAAACTGTTACTACTCTTTAAATAAAATCAGTAAGGAATTTTGAAAACATTGGGCTCAATTTTTGAAATACCAATGTAATAATAATAAAAAAAAATTAGTGCCTCTGCCACCCCAGGATCTGGGAGCTGGATTTCCTTTTGAATCTTAAATAAAAGCTCCAAATGCCGTAAGCTGAAGAATCTAGAAAGGGGCGTGCATGCATGCTAAGTTGCTTCAGTAGTGTCTGACTGTTTGCAACACTATGGACTGTAGCCTGCCAGGCTCCTCTGTCCATGGGATTCTGCAGGCAAGAATACTGGAGCAGGTAGCCATTCCCTTCTCCAGGGGATCTTCCTGACCCAGGGGTGGAACCTGCCTCCTAAGTCTCCTGCATTGACAGGCAGGTTCTTTACCACTAGGGCCACCTGGGTGCATATCTACTTTCTAACTCTCCTTCATCCTGGAGGTTCTGGTGGGACCAGCCAAGGCCCTACAAGAGAATGACCCCATGTAAGTTATGTGGCACAAGCCACACTGAGGCTAACACAGGGCTTGGGTGGAGCCGAGGGTGAGCCTAACCATGCAGCCTGCTCAGCCGAGCTTCCCATATCTGCCCTCTGTACCCCATTCCTGCCATCGCTGCTCCACATGAGTGAGGAGATACTTCTATCCCATTTTCCTGCCTCTATCATCTACTGTGCCACCAAAACAGTCTAAAAAATCTGGCCATGTGTCTTTCTGGCTTAAAATAAACAAAAAAATTCCTCCATGGCTCCTCATCACCAAAAGGAAACTCCAAGCTTCTGAGCATAGTGCAGAGTTCGTCCAGGCCTCCCCTTTCCCACATTGCCCAGGGCTTTTATGCTTTGGCAGTGAAGGCCTGCAGCCCGCCCCACAAAGTATCTTGCAGTTCTGTCCTTATGGCTTCTCAATGCTGTTTCCTCTGCTGTGAAAGTCTTTCCTCAGAAATCACCTCAGCTGGGACGTTCTTGCTGAGACACACCCCCTTCCCTATGCCCCCACTCCTCTTCCCTCACCCACCTAACTAAATTCCACCTTTGTATATTTCTCTCTATCTGGGAAAAGCTTTAACTGTTGTACTATCTCACTACTATCATTATTAGTAGTAGGTTGTTGTTTTCTAGTTGCCAAGTTGTGTCTGACTCTTTGCAGCCCCATGGACTGAAGCACACCAGGCTTTCCTGACATTTACCATCTTCCAGAGTTTGCCCAAACTCATTGAGTCAGTGATGCTACCTAGCCATCTCATCCTCTGCTGCCCCCTTCTCCTTTTGTACTCAATCTTTCCCAGCACCTGGGTCTTTTCCAATGAGTCATCTCTTCACATCAGGTAGCCAAAAAGATTCTGGAGGACTTTGTAGGCAGGTTTTTTCTGTTGCTATACATCCCCAGCCTATTGCAGTGCCTGGTATGAAGGAACAACCTGATGCATGTTTAAATCGACTTATAAGTCCTAGAGGAACTCTATGACAATTCACCATATAAAGGAATAATTTCATGCCATGCTATAGGTTATAGAGACTTCTAGGCCAATCCTCACATTAGAACATAAAACTTACATTTCCCTTATAACCAAAGCAAAGTGTGTAACACAGTGTCTTTTTTAATCTGGCTGCCTTGAAGCTCAGCTAAATTCTCGGCTCAATCATATTAAATTTCATTTCTTCAAGATTTTCCTGTTTAACTGAACCGTCTTTAGCCCTTCATCTTCATTATTTGGCGCTTGTTTTACTCTGTGTTATTAGTGTTTCAGTTCAGTTCAGTTCAGTCACTGAGTCATGTCCGATGCTTTGCAACCCCATGAACTGCAGCACACCAGGCCTCCCTGTCCATCACCAACGCCCAGAGTTCACTCAAACTCATTTCCATTGAGTCGGTGATGCCGTCCAGCCATCTCATCCTCTGTCGTCCCCTTCTCCTCCTGCCCCTAATCCCTCCCAGCATCAGAGTCTTTTCCAATGAGTCAACTCTTCCATGAGCTGGCCGAAGTATTGGAGTTTCAGCTTTAGCATCAGTCCTTCTAATGAACACCCAGGACTGATCTCCTTTAGAATGGACTGGTTGCATCTCCTTGCAGTCCAAGGGACTCTCAAGAGTCTTCTCCAACACCACAGTTCAAAAGCATCAATTCTTCGGCGCTCAGCTTTCTTCACAGTCCAACTCTCACATCCATACATGACCACTGGAAAAACCATAGCCTTGACTAGACGGACTTTTGTTGACAAAGTAATGTCTCTGCTTTTGAATATACTATCTAGGTTAGTCATAACTTTCCTTCCAAGGAGTAAGTATCTTTTAATTTCATGGCTGCAGTCACCATCTGCAGTGATTTTGGAGCCCAAAAAATAAAGTCTGACACTGCTTCTACTGTTTCCCCGTCTATTTGCCATGAAGTGATGGGAGCGGATGCCATTATCTTCGTTTTCTGAATGTTGAGCTTTAAGCCAAATTTTTCACTCTCCTCTTTCACTTTCATCAAGAGGCTTTTTAGTTCCTCTTCACTTTCTGCCATAAGGGTGGTATCATCTGAATATCTGAGGTGATTGATATTTCTCCCAGCAATCTTGATTCCAGCTTGTTCTTCCAGCCTAGCGTTTCTCATGATGAACTCTGCTGCTGCTGCTAAGTCATTTCAATCATGTCCGACTCTGTGCAACCCCATAGACGGCAGCCCACCAGGCTCCGCCATCCCTGGGATTCTCTGCATATAAGTTAAATAAGCAGAGTGACAATATACAGCCTTGACGTACTCCTTTTCCTACTTGTAACCAGTCTGTTGTTCCATGTCCAGTTCTAACTGTTGCTTCCTGACCTGCATGTAGGTTTCTCAAGAGGCAGGTCAGGTGCTCTGGTATTCCCATCTCTTGAAGAATTTTCCACAATTGATTGTGATTTACACAGTCAAAGGGTTTGGCATAGTCAATAAAGCAGAAATAGATGTTTTTCTGGAACTCTCTTGCTTTTTCCATGATCCAGCAGATGTTGGCAATTTGATCTCTGGTTCCTCTGCCTTTTCTAAAACCAGCTTGAACATCTGGAAGTTCACAGTTCACATATTGCTGAAGCCTGGCTTGGAGAATTTTGAGCATTACTTTCCTAGCATGTGAGATGAGTGCAATTGTGCGGTAGTTTGAGCATTCTTTGGCATTGCCTTTCTTTGGGATTGGAATGAAGACTGATCTTTTCCAGTCCTGTGGCCACTGCTGATCTTTCCAAATTTGCTGTTTATTTATGTATTTATTTTTGTTGTTGTTTAGTCGCTAAGTCGTGTCTATTTGCAGCCCCATGGACTGTAGTCCATCATACTCCTCTGTCCATGGGATTTCCCAGGCAAGAATACTGGAGTGGGTTGCCATTTCCTTCTCTAGGGGATCTTCCCAATCCAGGGATTGAATCTGTGTCTTCTGCATTGGCAGGTGGATTCTTTGTCACTGAACCACCAGGGAAACCTCTTTATTTTTATTGTATCTTTTTTTAAATTTTATTTATTTTTTTTCATTTTTTTAATTAATTTATTTTAATTGGAGCCTAATTACTTTACAATATTGTGGTGGTTTTTGCCACACATTGACATGAATCAGCCATGGGTGTACATATGTTCCCCATCCTGAAAGCCCCTCCCACCACCTTCCCCATCCCATCCCTCTGGGTTGTCCCAGTGCACTGGCTTTGAGCCCTGTTTCATGCATTGAACGTGGACTGGTCATCTGTTTCATATATGGTAATATACATGTTTCAAAGCTATTGTCTCAAATCATCCCATCCTCAGCTTCTCCCACAGAGTCCAAAAGTCTGTTCCTTATATCTGTGTCTCTTTTACTGTCTTGCACATAGCATTATCGTTACCAGCTTTCTAAATTCCATATATATGCATTAATATACTGTATTGGTGTTTTTCTTTCTGAGTTACTTCACTCTGTATAATAGGCTCCAGTTTCATCCACCTCATTAGAACTGACTCAAATGCATTCTTTGTAATAACTATTATAATATCTTAAATATTTTTGCAGTAAATCATTAAAAATATGAGAAAAGGATAAAGAAATTGAATAAAATTTCCCCAAAGTTAATTTACTTTCAAATACATTTGAAGTATGAGTAATAGTTAAGAAGGACAGATTGAAGTTGAACAGGGCAAGAGAAGGAAGAGAGTGGTATATTGGGAAAGAGAGGGATAAGAGAACAAAATGTTTACTATTCCAAGTGGAATGTTTGCCTCGCATGGGGACAGTCCATGTAGACTATAATATAAATGTAACATAGAAAATTTATTAAGCATCTGATAGATAGAAAATATGAAGAAATGGAAATGAAAAGACCTTGGTTATAGAGAGACCAGAATGATAAATAGAAGGAAATTTATGTTTCCTCTTGTCAAGCAAATAACCCATGTCACTAACAGGACTAATAGGCAGTTCTGTCCCATCTGTGAAATTCAAGTATTGAAAACACCTTGGTGAGGTTGAGTACTTAGGACATTACAGGGAAGTAGTCAAGGGTAAAGGATCATGAACAATCTTCAAAATGTCATTAATACTAAGATTAAACATTAAAGATGTTTCATGGATTCTTTAACATGCTGAATGATTCCATTTATTTATTATGTTTAAAATTTTATCTGTATTGGAGTATAGTTGACTTACAGTATTGTGTTTGTTTCAGGTGTACAGCAAAGTGGTTTAGTTCTACATATACATATATCTATTCTTTTTTTAGATTCATTCCCCATATAGGTTATTACGGAATACTGAGTACTGTTCCCTGTGCTATACAGTAGGTCCTTGTTGATTGTCTATTTTATATATATACTAGTATCATATATGCTAATTCCCACCTGTTAATTTATCCCTCCCACACATTTCCCCTTTGGGAAACATAAGTTTTTTTTCCTAAGTCTGTAAGTCTCTTTCTTAGTTCGTTTGTATCATTTTTTAGCCTCCACAGATAAGTCGCATCATATGATGCTTTTCTTTTTCTTCTAGTGAATATTCCATGTGATCTTGTTTATAAGAATAATTATTTTTAATATATTAAAAACTAGAATGGTCTAGGACATGTGTTCCTGCATTAAATAAAAGATGATTTCATAAATTCAGCTTTTCAAAGTGCACTTTTTAGGATACATAATAAAATTTTTGAAATTTAGTCTATTATCAATCCATGATTTACCTTTTCTTTTTTTGATTTCATGGTTGTTTTGTTCATCTTTTCTTCCTTGTTGCTACTTCATCTTTTCTTCTTATAGGGATCCATCCTAATATGTTTAAAATATGACTTCAAATATATGTGCATACTTATACATTTCTGGTGACACTGTAGATGTATGTGGTTTTAAATTCAATTTATTGAAACTGAAAAAACACACATACATTTCTCCTAACCCCTACCGCATTCCTCAGACAAGTGCTAATCTAACCTGTTCTCTGTATCTATGAGGTTGGTTATATAAAATTCACACACACATATATAACATACATGTTTAGATTTCATATATATAAGAGATCTGACTTTGAGTTATTTCACTTAGCCCAATCCCAAAGAAAGGCAATGCCAAAGAATGCTCAAACTACCACACAATTGCACTCATCTCACATGCTAGTAAAGCAATGCTCAAAATTCTCCAAGCCAGGCTTCGGCAATATGTGAACTGTGAACTTCCAGATGTTCAAGCTGGTTTTAGAAAAGGCAGAGGAACCAGAGATCAAATTGCCAACATCTGCTGGGTCATGGAAAAAGCAAGAGAGTTCCAGAAAAACATCTATTTCTGCTCATTGACTATGTCAAACCCTTTGACTGTGTGGATCACAATAAACTGGAAAATTCTTCAAGAGATGGGAATATCAGACCACCTAACCTGCCTCTTGAGAAACCTATATGCAGGTCAGGAAGCAACAGTTAGAACTGGACATGGAACAACAGACTGGTTACAAGTAGGAAAAGGAGTACGTCAAGGCTGTATATTGTCACCCTGCTTATTTAACTTATATGCAGAGTACATCATGAGAAATGCTGGACTGGAAGAAACACAAGCTGGAATCAAGATTGCTGGGAGAAATATCAATAACCTCAGATATGCAGATGACACCACCTTATGGTAGAAAGTGAAGAGGAACTAAAAAGCCTCTTGATGAAAGTGAAAGAGGAGAGTGAAAAATTTGGCTTAAAGCTCAACATTCAGAAAACGAAGATCATGGCATCCACTCCCATCACTTCATGGGAAATAGATGGGGAAACAGTGGAAACAGTGTCAGACTTTATTTTGGGGGGCTCCAAAATCACTGCAGATGGTGATTGCAGCCATGAAATTAAAAGATGCTTACTCCTTGAAAGGAAAGTTATGACCAACCTAGATAGCATATTCAAAAGCAGAGACATTACTTTGTCACAAAGGTCCATCTAGTCAAGGCTATGGTTTTTCCAGTGGTCATGTATGGATGTGAGAGTTGGACTGTGAAGAAAGCTGAGCGCCAAAGAATTGATGCTTTTGAACTGTAGTATTGAAGACTCTTGAGAGTCCCTTGGACTGCAAAGAGACGCAACCAGTCCATTCTAAAGGAGATCAGTCCTGGGTGTTCATTAGAAGGACTGATGCTAAAGCTGAAACTCCAATACTTTGGTCACCTCATGAGAAGAGTTGACTCATTGGAATAGACTTTGATGCTGGGAGGAATTGGGGGCAGGAGGAGAAGGGGACGACAGAGGATAAGATGGCTGGATGGCATCACCGACTCGATGGACATGAGTTTGGGTGAACTCCAGGAGTTGGTGATGGACAGGGAGGCCTGGTGTGCTGCAATTCATGGGGTCGTGAAGAGTCAGGCATGACTGAAGGACTGAGCTGAACTGAACTGAACTGAACAGGGAGGGAACACAATGCCACCCATACAGAAAATTGGATTAAAGATTTATGGAGCATGACTCCACCCATCAGAACAAGACCCACTTTCCCCTTCTGTCAGTATATCCCATCAGCAAGCTTCCATAAGCCTCTTATCCTTCTCTATTAAAGGGCAGACAGACTGAAAACCACAGTCACAGAAAACTAACCAACCTAATTACATGGACCACAGCCTTGTCTAATTCAATGGAAGCCATGCCATGTAGGACCACTCAAGATGGATGGGTCATGGTGGTGAGTTCTGACATAACGTTGCTCACTGGAGAGGGAATGACAAACCACTTCAGTATTCTTGCCTTGAGAACCCCATGAACAGTATGAAAAGGCAAAAACATAGGACACTGAAAGATGAACTCCCCACGTCATTAGGTATCCAATATATTACTGGAGATCAGTGGAGAAATAACTCTAGAAAGAATGAAGAGATATAGCCAAAGCAAAACAACACCCAGCTGGTGATGGGAGTAAAGTCCAATGCTATAAACAGCAATATTGCTTAGGAACCTGGAATGTTAAGTCCATGAATCAAGGCAAGTTGGAAGTGGTCAAACAGGAGATGGCAAAATGAATGTTGACATTTTAGGAATCAGAAAACTAAAGTGGACTGGGATGGGTGAATTTATCTCAGATGATCAGTATATCCACTACTCTGGGTAAGAATCCCTTAGAAGATATAGAGTAACCATCATAGACAACAAAAGAATCTGAATTGCTGTACTTGGATGCAATCTCAAAAATGACAGAATGATCTCTGTTCATTGCCAAGGCAAATCATTCAATACCACAGTAATCTGTGTCCCAACCAGTAATGCTGAAAAGCTGAACAGTTTATGAAGACCTACAAGACCTTCTAGAACTAACACCCCCAAATGATATCCTTTTCATTATAGGGGACTGGAATGCAAGAGTAGGAAGTTAAGAGATACCTGGAGTAACAGGCACATTTGGCCTTGGAGTACAGAATGAAACAGGGCAAAGACCACTAGAGTTCTGCCAAAAGAATGCACTGGTCATAGCAAACACCCTTTTCCAACAGCGCAAGAGAAGATTCTACACATGGACATCACCAAATGGTCAATACTGAAATCAGACTGATTATATTCTTTGCAGCCAAAGATGGAGAAGCTCTATAATGTGAGCAAAAACAAGACTAGGAGCTGACTGTGGCTCAGATCATGAACTCCTTATTGCCAAATTCAGACTTAAATTGAAAAAAGTAGGGAAAACCACTAGACCATTTAGGTTTAGATTTAAATCAAATCCCTTATGATTACACAGTGGAAATGGGAAATAGACTCAAGGGATTCGAGCTGATAGAGTGCCCGAAGAACTGTGGACGGAGGTTCACGACATTGTACAGGAGGAAGAGATCAAGACCATTCCCAAGGAAAAGAAATGCAAAAAGGCAAAATGGTTGTCTGAGGAGGCCTTACAAATAGCTGTGAAAAGAAGAGAAGCAAAAGGCAAAGGAGAAAAGGAAAGATATACCCACCCATTCGAATGCGGAGTTCCAAGGAATAGCAAGGAGAGATAAGAAAGCCTTCCTCAGTGATCCATGCAAAGAAACAGAAGGAAACAATAGAATCGGAAAGACTAGAGATCTCTTCAAGAAAATTAGAGATACCAAGGGAACATTTCATGCAGTTATGGGCACAATAAAGAACAGAAATGGTATGGACCTAACAGAAGCAGAAGATATTAAGAACAGATAGCAAGAATACACAGAAGAACTATACAAAAAAGATCTTCATGACCCAGATAATTACGATGGTGTGATCATTCACCTTGAACCAGACATTCTGGAATGTGAAGTCAAGTGGGCATCAGGAATCATCACTAAGAACAAAGCTAATGGAGGTGATGGAATTACAGTTGAACTATTTCAAATCCTAAAAGATGATGCTGTGAAAGTGCTACACTCAATATGCCAGCAAATTTGGAAAACTCAGCAGTGGCCACAGGACTGGAAAAGGTCAGTTTTCATTCCAATGCCAAAGAAAGGCAATGCCAAAGAATGCTCAAACTACCGCAAAATTGCACCCATCTCACACCCTAGCAAAGTAATGCTCAAAATTCTCCAAGCCAGGCTTCAACAGTATATAAACCATGAACTCCCTGATGTTCAAGCTGGATTTAGAAAAGGCAGATGAACCAGAAATCAAATTGCCAACATCCACTGGATCATAGAAAAAGCAAGAGCATTTCAGAAAAGCATCTACTTCTGCTTCATTGACTATGCCAAAGCCTCGACTGTGTGGATCAAAACAAACTATGGAAAATTCTTCAAGAGATGGGAACACCAAACCACGTGACCTGCCTCTTGAGAAACTTGTATGCAGGTCAGGAAACAACAGTTAAAACTGGACATTGAACAACAGACTTGTTTCTAATCGGGAAAGGATTATATCAAGGCTATATATTGTCACCCTGCTTATTTAACTTATATGCAGAGTACATCATGAAAAACAAGCTGGAATCAAGATTGCTGGGAGAAATATCAATAACCTCAGATCGGATGACATCACCCTTATGGCAGAAAGTGAAGAGGAACGAAAAAGCCTCTTGATGAAAGTGAAAGAGGAGAGTGAAAAAGTAGGCTTAAAGCTCGACATTCAGAAAATGAAGATCATGGCATCTGGCCCCATCACTTCATGGCAAATAGATAGGGAAACAGTGGAAACAATGACAGACTCTCTTTTTGGGCTCCAAAAATCACTGCAGATGGTGACTGCAGCCACAAAATTAAAAGACACTTGCTCCTTGGAATAAAAGCTATGACAAACCTAGACAGCATATTAAGAAGCAGAGACATTACTTTTCCAACAAAGGTCTGTCTAGTCAGAGCTATGGTTTTTCCACTGGTCATGTATGGATGTGAGAGTTGGACTGTGAAGAAGGCTGAGTGCCAAAGAATTGATGCTTTTGAACTGTGGTGTTGGAGAAGACTCTTGAGAGTCCCTTGGACTGCAAGGAGATCCAACCAGTCCATCCTAAAGGAAATCAGTGCTGAATATTCATTGGAAGGACTGATGCTGAAGCTGAAACTCCAATATTTTGGTCACCTGATGTGAAGAACTGACTCATCGGAAGAGACCCTGATGCTGGGAAAGATTGAAGGCAGGAGGAGAAGGGGATGACAGAAGATGAGATGGTTGGATGCCATCACCGACATGATGGACATGAGTTTGAGCAAGTTCTGTGAACTGGTGATGGACAGGGAAGCCTGGCGTGCTGCAGTCTATGGGGTTGCAAAAAGTCAGACATGACTGATGACTGAACTGACTGAACTGATATAAATATATTATATATGTGTGTATATATGTTATATACATGTTTATCTATACATATATATGTATGCATATGTATATTTGTTCATTTATTCATTGATGATTTAGCTTGATTCCATATCTTTATTATTGTAAATATATTTTTTGAATTAGTTGTCTTTGGATAAATACCCAGATGTAGAATTGCTGGATTATATGGTAATTCTATTTTTAATTTTTTGAGTAGTCTCCATACTGGTTTTCATAGTAGCTACACCAATTTATATTGCCACCAACAGTGTACAAAAATCCTCTTTATTAACATGCTCACCAACATTGCCTCTTATCTTATAATAATAGCTGTTCCAACAGGTGTGAAGTGATACCCTTGTACCTTTTGGTCATCTATTTTCTTCTTTGGAAAAATGTTTATTTAGTTTCTCTGCCCTTTAAAATCAGATTATATGGGGGGGGGTTGCTATTGCATGAGTTATTTATATATTTGGATATTAACACCTTATCAGATATATGATTTGCAAATATTTTCTGCCATTCAGCGGGTTTCTTTTTCCTACTGTTGATTATTTCCTTCACTGTGCAAAAGCTTTTTAGTTTGGTGTAGTCCCACTTGTTTATTTTTGCTTTTGTTGCTAGATTCAAAGAATCATTTGTCACTACCTGTGTAAAGGAGCTTACTGCTTATGTTCTCTTCAAGGAGTTTTATGGTTTCATGTCTTACATTCAAGCCTTTAATCCATTTTGAGTTAATTTTTGTGTATGGATTAATAGTGATCCAGTTTGATTCTTCTGCATGTGGGTGTCCAATTTTCCTAACATAATTTATTGAAGAGACTGTTCTTTCCCCATTGTATATTCTTGGCTCCTTTGTCATAGATTAATTGATCATATATGTGTGGATTTATTTCTGGGTTCTCTATTCTGTTCCATTAGTTTATGTATCTTTTTTAATGCTAGTATCACACTTTTCATTACTATTACTTTGTAACATAGTTTGAAATCAGGGAATTTTATATCTCCATTTTTGTTCTTTCTCAAGATTACTTTGGTCATATGGGATCTTTTATGGTTTCATGCAAATTTTAGGATTTTTGTTTTATTTTTGTGAGAAATGCCTTTGGAATTTTGATAGAGATTGCATCGAGTCTGTATATTGATTTGGGTAGTATGGACACTTTAAACAGTATTAATTCTTCCAATCATAAACATGGAATATATTTCCATTTTTCTGTGTCTTCTTTAATTTCTTTCATTAATGTCTGGTAGTTTTCAATGTACAGGTCTCACTTCTTGGTTAAATACACTCCTGGATATTTTATTATCTTTGATACAATTTTAAATGAAGTTGTTTTCTTAGTTACTATACTCTTTTGATAGTTCATTATTAGTGTATAGAAATGCAACAGATTTGTATATATTGATATTATATCCTGCAACTTGACCAAATTTGTTTATTTGTTCTAACAGTGTTCTGATGGAGTGATTAGGGTTTTCTACATAAAATATCATGTCTATTACAAATAGTCACAGTTTTACTGGTCCCTTTCAATTCAGATGCCTTCAGTTTCTTTTTCTTGCCTAATTGCTCTAGAGCAATTCAATGCTATGTTGAATAAAAGTGGCAGGAGTGGACATCCTTACTTGTCCCTTATCTTCCAGGAAAAGCTTCTAGCTTTTCACTATTGAGTATGATATTAGCTGTGGGCTTACCATATATGACCTTTATTGTGTTGAGCTATGTTTCCTCTATACATGCTTTATTTTTTATTATAAATTGATATTGAAATTTGTCAAATGCTTTTCTGAATCTATTGAAATGTTAGTATAATTTTTATCTTTCAGTTTATAAATGTGATGAATCACATTAGCTGATTTACAGATGTTGCATCATCCTTGCATCCTGGAATATGTCCCATTTGATCATTGTGTATAATCCTTTTAATGCCTGTTGAATTTGGTTGTTTTCTAGTATTTTGTTGAGATTTTTGCATCTATGTTCATCAGAAATATTGTCCTGTCATTTTCTTTTCTTGAGGCATCCTCATTTGGTTTTGGTATTAGGGTGATGATGGGTTTGGAAGAGTTCACTTCTCTTCTATTTTCTGGAAGAGTTTGAGAAGGATAGGTATTATTTCTTCTTTGAAGGTTTAGTAGAATTTACTGGAGAAGGAAATGGCAACCCACTCAGTATTCTTGCCTGGAAAATCACATGGACGGAGGAGCCAGGTAGGCTATAGTCCATGGGGTCGCAACGAGTCGGACACAACTGAGCGACTTCACTTTCACTTTCACTATGGAAGCCATCTCGTCCTGAACTTCTGCTTCCTGGGAGGTTTTTGCTTACTGATTAAATCTCCTTACTAGTCATTGATCTGTTCAGATTTTCTATTTCCTCATGATTCACTCTTGGTAGGTTGTACGTTTCTCGGAATTCATCCATTTCTTTTAGGTTGTCCATTTTGTTAGTGCATAAATTGGTCATAATAGTCTCTTATTATCCTTTGTCTTCCCATGGCATCAATTGTAACATCTATTTCTTTTCTGATTTTATTTGAGACCTCTCTTTTTTCTTGGTGGATCCAGCTAAAGCTTTGTACACTTTTTTTCATCTTTTCAAAGAACCTCTTAGTTAATATCAATCTTTTCTGTTGTCTCAGTCTCAATTGAGGTATATAAAGTTAGGTTGTTAGACACTTTTCTTGTTTCTTGAGGTAGACATTTAGCACTGGGAACTTCCCTCTTAGAGCTCCTATTGCTGTATCCCATAGACTTTGTTATGTTAAGTTTCCATTTTCATTTGTCTCAAGGTGCTTTTTAATTTCTCTTTAGATTTCTTATTTGATCTATTGCTTGTTCAGTGGCGAGTTGTTTAATCTCCATATAAAATGTGTGAATTTTCCAGTTTTCTTTGTGTAATTAATTTCTAGTGTCATACCTAATGTCATCGTGGTTATGAAAGTTGGTTGTATATAATTTCATTTCTCTTAAATCTATTAAGACTTGTTTAGTGGCCTAACATATGATGTATTTTGGAAACTGTTCCATGTGCACTCGAGGAGACTGTGTATTCTGCTACTTTTGAATGGAATGTTTTGTAAATAGCTGATGAGCATCATCTTTTCACTCTCCCTTTGCTATGCTCCAGTGTCTACTAGATGAGAGGGTTTATACATGTCTGATTTTTGTAGCTGACACCTAGGGGAATGCCTCTTGATCTCCTGGCTCTGGAGGCCAGGGGATCTTGCATTCCTGGTCCCATGGGACTGTAATAATTGGTATCACCCAGAAAAGACCTTTTACCCCTGGCTGGTGCTTTGAATTTTGTGACTGCTGCCGGGAGACATCTCTACATTGACTGGCTCTGGTGCCAGTAGGGCTTATACTCATGGGTCTCACAGGACTAAAACCAAAGGGGGAAGAGTGACTGAATAGCTACCACTCCCAGGGCACTGCAAGAGACAATAGATTGAGGAACTTGATTATTCTGTGAAGGAGATCTGTTAGCTAATTATTACGACTGTGGCCTGAGAGACAGGCTTCTAATTAAATACAGATCTTGGGGTCGAACAATCATTACCAGAGATCTTGGAAGGTGGGTTTAGCTTTGCACTTATCCTCTACTCATCTTCTACTGGTGCTACAGAGCACCAGTGTCTACTGGAGGAGAGATAAAATGTCTCTGGGGCCTGAGTTTTTATATTTGGTATCCTGGTTTTTGTGGTTGTTGCCCAAGGAATGTTCCTTTATCACTTGGCTCTGGTGACAGGTAGTTAGGGAAGGCTTTCATTCCTGGGTTCCACGGGACTGTGGCAATATGAAAGATAGTTCTTTGCAGGCTATCACCCCAGGACACTGCACAAATAGTAGGCTGGAGCACATTCCCCAGTCTTTCTGTAAAGGGACCTCTTTGCTTGTCTTGAAGCTTTGGCCTGAGGGGCAGGCTTTTAGCATACATTCAGCAGCCTACAGAGCTGCTTTCAAGGAAGATAGGCTATAGTTGTCATCTGGGCACTCCAGCTCACTGTATCACCCAGAAAAGAGCTTATCCACCTGTTTGGAGCCCTGATCTCTGACTGCAACCCAGGGGATACTTGCATTTTATCTGGCTCTGGTAGTCAGTGGGGTTTATGCTTGTGGTGTCACAGGACTGTATATATTTGCATGCTTTTAAAAACTGATATCTAAATATCTAGCTTCTGGTCAGCCTGAATCTAGGTGCTGAGATCCTCCTCTCTGGGACACTGACAGGTCTTTGCACATCCTCAACTGCTGGGAGCTATTTAAGATACAGCCTGTTTGGACAAGTACAGAGATTTGACAGACAACCCAGATCTGAGGGTTGAAAGACAGATTTATCTCCTACACAAAACCACTCCTTCAAGACTAGGAGAGGCCGTTTCATCTATTGTATAGAAACCAACTCAGAGAATCAAGCATAATGAAGAAACAGAGGGACATGTTCCAAATGAAAGAATAACATACAATCTCAGAACGCAAACCTTAATGAAATAGAAATAAGTAATTTACTTGATAAAAAGTTAAAAGTAATAGTCATTAAGATGCTTACCAAACTGGAGAGAGGACTAGTAAACACAGTGAGAACTCTAACATAGAAATGTAAAATATGAGAAAGTACAACACAGAAGTTACAGAACTGAAGAATACAATAACTGAACTGAAAAATACACTACAGGGGTTCAGGGGCAGAGGACATGAAGCAGAAGAAAGAACTGGTTAACGTGAATAGAAGCCAGTGGAACTTACCTAATTGAGGAGCACACAGATAAAATGATGAATAAAAGTGAAGATAAGTTATCACAGTTATGAAGTGAAGTGAAGTGAAGTCGCTCAGTCGTGTCCGACTGTTTGCGACCCCGTGGACTGTAGCCCACCAGGCTCCTCTGTCCATGGGATTCTCCAGGCAAGGATACAGGAGTGGGGTGCCATTTCCTTTTCCAGGGGATCTTCCAGACCCAGGGATCAAACCTGGGTCTCCTGCATTGCAGGCAGATGCTTTACCCTCTGAGCCACCAGGGAAAAGCTAACATAGTTATGCAACAACATCAAATGAACTAATATTCACATCATAGGGCTCTCGAGGGGAAAAGAGACAGAGAGAAATGCCGTTATTTTTTTGAATGGACATTATTTGAAGAAAGAAAGAAAATTTGAAAGAAACTGCTTGGATAAATATTTGAAGAAAATCCATTATTTGAAGAAATAATGGCTAAAAAGTTCCCTAACCTGAGGAAGGAAACAGACACCCAGATCTAGGAATCCCAGGGAGTGCCAACTAAGATGAACCCAAACAGACCCACACTAAGGCAAAGACAAGGAGAGAATCTTAAAAGCAGCAAAAAAAAAAAAAAAGACAAACGTTATATACAAAGGAACCCATATAGGACTATCAGCAGATTTTGAGCAGAAACTTTGGCTGGAAGAAAGTGGCACAATATAGTGAAAATATGGAAAGAAAAAAAAATTGCCAACCAGAACACACTACTTGGCAAAGTAATCATTCGGAAGTAAAGGGAGATAAAGATGTCTCCAGACATGGCAAAGCTAAAGGAGTTCATCACCACTAAATTGGTTTTACAGAAAAATAGTCAAGAGACTTGTTTAAGCTGAAAAGAGAGGGCACTAATTAGTTACAGGAACATATGAAAGAATAAATCTTACTGGAATGGTAAATACATAGTAAAGGTAGTAGATTAATCACTTTTAAGATAGTATGAAAGTTAAAAGACAAAATTAGTAAAAAAAAAAAAAAGAAAGATAAGCATAATTTTAATAATTAGTTAGGGATATACAAGATTTTAAAATATGACATCAAAAACATAAAAGAAGGGAGAGAATAATATTGAGTTTAACAATGGGATCAAACTTAAGTTGTATAGACTTAAAATAGACTGTTATAGATAATTGTTATATGTAAGCCTCATGATAACTACAAAGCAAAAATATATATTAAATGCACAAAAGGTAAATAGAAGAGAATGTAAGCATACCACTAAAGGAAGTAATCAAATCACAAAGAAAGAGAGCAAGAGAAGAAAAAAGAAATGGAGAGGAACTGCAAAAATAGCAAGAAAAGAACAAAATGTCACATAATTATCAACAGTTACTTTAAATGTAAATGGACTAAATTCTCCAATCAAAAGACATGTAAATGTATTTCAAAAAATCTGTGTGCTACCTACAAAAGACTCACTTTAGATGAAAGGACACTCAAAGACAGAAAGTAATGGGATGAAAAAGGATATTCCATGAAAATAGAAACCAAAAGAAAGCTGGAGTGGCTGGATTTTTTTCAATCAAAATAGACTTTAAAATAAAGACTGTAATTAAGAGACAAAAAAGGCCTTACATAGTGATAAAGGCGTTAATTCAACAAGAAGATTCAACATTTGTAAATATTCATGCATCCAACACTGGAGTGTCTAAACATATGAAGCAAATATTAACAGACTAAAGGGAGAAATAGGCTTCCCAGGTGGCACTAGTGGTAAAGAATCTGCCCGCCTATGCAGGAGACACAAAAGACATGGCTTTTATTCCTGAGTCAGGAAGATGCCCTGGAGTAGGAAACGGCAACCCACTCCAGTATTCTTGCCTGGAAAATGTCATGGGTAGAGGAGCCTGATGGGCTACAGTCTATGGGGCCGCAAAGAGTCGGACACAACTGAGTGAGCATACAAAGGGAGAAATAAACAATAATAGCAAGGGACTCTAATACCACATTTGCATCAATGGATAGCTCATCAGACCAGGAAAACATCAAGCAAATTTTAACCTTGAACAATATTAAATCAGATGGACTTAATAGACATTTTGCACCTTGAATGCATTTTTTTCTCGTTTGATCGTTTGATTTTGTAACATGCATTGGTCATGTGGAAAATATTGCTTTACTGAGTTATACAGATTTTCTAAATGTTGATACATTTTGTAATATAGTATCAACAAATCACATTCATTAATATCATTCCAGTCTTATTTTTTAAAAAAAGCTGTTAAGTATGGGGAAGCTGTCAAGCTCACAGAGGCAGATATAAATTTTCCAAAATTCTAATTTTTGCTCGATAGCTCGATTTTTATTGTCGGCAACAAATACTGTCAGTTGTTTTCCTTGAAGTGACAAGCTCACTTTGTTCATTTCTGACAAAATGTCTGCCAAATACCCAAGTCTGAATAACCATGGTTTGTCAGTCATTCTTTCAAGCAAAAGTGCCATTCTATGGGGGAAAAAACAGTTAGTTTAGCTCTCAAGTATCTTCACAGATGCATGTGTACTTCAGTATACAGAAGAAAGAGCTTTATATGTACTTACTGTTTGGTCACACTGAAAAGCAGCATATTCAAGGGCTGAGATCTAATAAAATGATTTTTAGTACTTCATCAAAGATATTCTTAATGACACTGGCTTTTTTTCTGCAAGTGCATGGTGATGAAAAATAGAACTACTAGCAATTTGGTGCCATTGCTTCTATTTGGACTGAGGCACAGCACTTATATCCACCATTGCTTTTATACCATCAGTTCAAAGGTCAGCAATGTAAAAAAGGCAGAAGATGCCTTAGTATTTTTATGAAAATAATTTTGACCCTATGGGCCTCTGGAAGTGAATCTCACAGACTGTTAAAAATGCTGTCAAGGGAGATATATGAAGAAAATTTTAAAAGGCCTTTGTCATTCATATCCCCAAAATTCAGTACCTGATGTGCCTGTCACCACTGTAAAGATGTGATAATCTGAGGTAGCATCTATAGGCATGGTGGAACGGAGAAGCTAAGGAGGAAGTAACCAAAATACACAAACGTGGGGAAGTCTAATTTTATTAGGTAGAAAATTGTTAATGAGTATACAGGCATACCTCTGAGATAATTGCAGATTCAGTTTCAGACCACAGCAATAAAGCAGATATTACAATAAAGAAAATCACACACATTTTTTAGTTTCCTAGTACTTATGAAAGTTATATTTACACCACACTATAGTCTATTGAGTGTGCAATTGTATCATGTCTAAGAAATGTGTATACCTTAATTAAAAATAGTTTATTGCTAAAAAATGCTAACCATTCTGAGCCTTTAGCAAATCATAATCTTTTTGCAATCATGGATCACGGGTCACCATAGCAAATATAATATTAATGAAAATGTTTGAAATATTATGAGAATTACCAAAATGAGACACAGAGTGAGCAAATGCAGTTGGAGAAAATGCTGCCAAAAGACTTGCTCAAGGCAGGGTTGCCACAATCCTTTATTTAAAAAAAAACACAATTATCTGTCATGTACAATAAAGTGAAACACAATTAAAGGAGATATGCCTGTAGTAATCTAAATAGCCTAAAGATTCAGGGTCACTGTAAGTATGGTGACATTGTAGGTGGTTGTTCTAGAAGGTGGTGGGTAATGATAATCTTTCACTTTTGTGGATCAGTGGAGATGGTGAAGGGAGAAACTGCTTTTTTAGGGGAAATACGGAAAGATGAACTAGCAATGGAGCTGAGGCTAGCACCGGTCCTGCCATTCCTGAATATATAGCAAGCTAGCAGTTACGGAATGTTGGCAAAATTTCCTTTTGATGAAAAAAAGAGAGCACACCTCAGCTGACATGACAGTATTAAAAATGTGGCTTCTTCAGATATATGTGCTTTGGGGTTACCAATTTGTTTTGCCCTTAACAGTCATGTTGCTACATCTATAAGAAACGTAACATTTGTTCCGGAAATGATGAGTTAAAGGAATGTGAAATATATCTGTGCATTCTGGATGTCTGAGTAGTCCATTAATACAATCAGTAATAATAATACCAATCTATTGCAGGAATAAGGGCCTTTTCTTATTCACAAACATGGTTGAGAGGATATGAGTCAGTAACTACAGCCTCCTCCGATTAACTGCTTTATTTCTCCTTTTCAGTTTTTTTTTTTTTTTTGAGAAAGAAAACATCTTCCAGGGTCTGAAGTAAAAGCAGAAGTGGATGTAAACAAAATTAAAAAGTCAGGTTTTCAGGCTGGATCTGTAATAAGCTTTCAGCTGAAATGAAATGTAATTAGCAACCACGATAATGCAGTTTGCTTCATTTAGCTCTTCAGCGGGTTTATAAACAAATTCTGCCGGTTAACTTGTAAAGCAGATGCATCCACTACACTCTGGCAAAGCACGTTAGAGAGGACCATCTCCTGCAGGTGCAAGGATGACAGGACGATCTATTTATCTGCTCACCAGTCAGGAATGCTGGCGACAACGAACATGCACCGCTTTTAAAGTCTCCTCTATAAAGAAGGTTGGGAAATAGTTCATCTGAGGAATTAAGAAGGAAAAGTTGGGAGAAGCACTCAGATTCTCAAAGTAAACATTAATGCTTGCTTAGTAAAACTCCCACAAAGACAGACTTAAGTGTTATTTAGGGTCCAAGCATATACTCAATAACTGACTGCTGGTTACTCTTACCAAAATATTATCAGTGAGTATGAAGTGGGATCAAAGACTTTTTAAAAGCATTTCTGTATTTTCATAGTTTACTCATACTACCTTTAATATGCATAAAAAATATTAAGATTATTTGAAAAAGCAAGTAAAAGCAAAATTTTGAGCTCATCCTCAGTCAGTCAGTTCAGTCGCTCAGTCATGTCCAACTCCTTGTGGCCCCATGGACTGCAGCATGCCAGGCTTCCCTGTCCATCACCAACTCCCAGAGCATACTCACACTCATGTCCTGTTGAGGTCCTTTAATGGACCAGAACCTGGTGGTCCAGAGTCGACTGATAAGAAAGTAAAGGAGAGAGAAAGAGGCTGATATTCCTTGGTTTACGCAGAAAGCCAATAAAGTGCATGACACGGGCTTGCTCTGTTCACAGAGGCCTCAGGCGCCCTCTCGATGGGGTGAAGGCACAGAGAGCCTTCTCGAGAGGGTCTTAGAAGCCCAGGCAGGAAAGTGAACTCAGAGAGCGTCTGCACTCCAAAAGAAATAGCCTGAGAGAGAGAGAGAGAAAGAGAAAGAAAGACACGGGGACCAAAGCTCTGATGGAGCAAAGGTGTTTTATTCAACATTGTGTGGCAGAAAGTGAAGAAGAACTAAAAAGCCTCTTGATGAAAGTTAAAGTGGAGAGTGAGAAAGTTGGCTTAAAGCTCAACATTCAGAAAACGAAGATCATGGCATCTGGTCCCATCACTTCATGGGAAATAGATGGGGAAACAGTGGAAACAGTGTCAGACTTTATTTTGGGGGGCTCCAAAATCACTGCAGATGGTGATTGCAGCCATGAAATTAAAAGACGCTTATGGAAGAAAAGTTATGACCAACCTAGATAGCATATTCAAAAGCAGAGACATTACTTTGCCGACTAAGGTCCGTCTAGTCAAGGCTATGGTTTTTCCTGTGGTCATGTATGGATGTGAGAGTTGGACTGTGAAAAAGGCTGAGCGCCGAAGAATTGATGCTTTTGAACTGTGGTGTTGGAGAAGACTCTTGAGAGTCCCTTGGACTGCAAGGAGATCCAACCAGTCCATTCTGAAGGAGATCAGCCTTAGATGTTCTTTGGAAGGAATGATGCTAAAGCTGAAACTCCAGTACTTTGGCCACTTCATGCGAAGAGTTGACTCATTGGAAAAGACTCTGATGCTGGGAGGGAATGGGGGCAGGAGGAGAAGGGGATGACCGAGGATGAGATGGCTGGATGGCATCACTGACTCGATGGACGTGAGTCTGAGTGAACTCCGGGAATTGGTGATGGACAGGGAGGCCTGGTGTGCTGTGATTCATGGGGTTGCAAAGAGTCAGACATGACTGACTGACTAAACTGGACTGAACTGACAAGATAGCTATTTTCAGCAGAGATAAAATCAAAACTTACAAGTTATCAAGGAAACATGAGGTCATCCATATGAAAGAGAGAGGGCTGTAAATAATCACTTTTACCATATGGTTCAGAAAAAGGAATAGGGTACTTATCACCATATAGAAAAACTAACAAAGGAAATGCCTGTATTCCTCAGCCCCTGGGAGAGGCTTGCCTCTCCTCTTAATTCCTGAATATTCAGGAAGTAATAAGGAACAGAGAATTCCTGACAGATCCAAAACAGCACACAGGAAGCCTCCTGTTAAATGCTTCCTGACAATGTCCATCACACGGGTGATGCCATCCAACCATCTCATCCTCTGTCGTTCCCTTCTCCTGCCTTCAATCTTTCCTATCATCAGGCTTTTTCCAATGAGTTGGTTCTTCACATTAGGTGGACAAAGTATTGGAGTTTCAGCTTCAGCATTGGCCCTTCCAATGAATATTCAGGACTGATTTCCTTTAGGTGGACTGGTTTGATCTTGCAGTCCAAGGGACCCTCAAGAGTCTTCTCCAACACCACAGTTCAAAAGCATCAATTCTTCAGTGCTCAGCTTTCTTTATAGTCCAACTCTCAAATCCATACATGACTACTGGAAAAACCATGACTTTGACTGGATGAACCTTTGCTGACAAAGTAATGTCTCTGCTTTTGAATATGCTATCTAGGTTGGTCATAACTTTTCTTCCAAGGAAAAAGTGTCTTTTAATTTCATGGCTGCAGTCCATCTGCAGTGATTTTTGGAGTCCGCCCAAAATAGTCTGTCGCTGTTTCTACTTTTTCCCATCTATTTGCCATGAAGTGATGGGACCAGACACCATGATCTTAGTTTTCTGAATGTGGAGCTTTAAGCCAACATTTTCACTATCCTTCACTTTTATCAAGAGGCTCTTTAGTTCCTCTTTGCTTTCTGCCATAAGGGTGGTGTCATTTGCATATCTTAAGTTATTGATATTTCTCCCAGCAATCGTGATTCCAGCTTGTGCTTCATCCTGCCCAGCGTTTCTCATGATGTACTCTGCATATAAGTTAAATAAGCAGGGTGACAATGTACAGCCTTAACGTACTCATTTCCCAATTAGGAACCAGTCTGTGTTCCATGTCCAGTTCTAACTATTGCTTCTTGACCTCCATACAGGTCTCTCAAGAGGCAGGTCAGGTGGTCTGCTATTCCCATCTCTTGAAGAATTTTCCATAGTTTGTTGTGATCCACACAGTCAAGGCTTTGGCGTAGTCAATAAAGCAGAAGTAGATGCTTTTCTGGAATGCTCGCGCTTTTTCAATGATCCAGCAGATGTTGGCAATTTGATCTCTGGTTCCTCTGCCTTTTCTAAATCCAGCTTGAACATCTGGAATTTCATGGTTTATATACAGTTGAAGCCTGGCTTGGAGAATTTTGAGCATTACTTTGCTAGCGTGTGAGATGGGTGCAATTTTGCGGTAGTTTGAGCATTCTTTGGCATTGCCTTTCTTTAGGATTGGAGTGAAAACTGACCTTTTCCAGTCCTGTGGCCACTGCTGAGTTTTCCAAATTTGCTGGCATATTGAGTGTAGCACTTTCACAGCATCATCTTTCAGGATTTGAAATAGCTCAACTGCAATTCCATCACCTCCATTAGCTTTGTTCTTAGTGATGCTTCCTGATGCCCACTTGACTTTGCATTCCAGGATATCTGGTTCAATGTGAGTGATCACACTATCATGGTTAACTGAGTCATGAAGATCTTTTTTGGATAGTTTTTCTATGTATTCTTGCCACCTGTTCTTAATATCTTCTGCTTCTATTAGGTCCATACCATTTCTGTCCTTTATTGTGCCCATCTTTGCATGAAATGTTCCTTTGCTATCTCTAATTTTTTATGAGATCTCTATTCTTTCCCATTCTATTGTTTTCCTCTATTTCTTTGCATGGATCACTGAGGAAGGCTTTCTTATCTCTCCCTGCTATTCTTTGGAACTCTTCATTCAAATGGGTATATCTTTCCTTTTCTCCTTTGCCTTTTGCTTCTCTTCTTTTCACAGCTATTTGTAAGGTCTCCTCAGACAGCCATTTTGCCATTTTGCATTTCTTTTTCTTGGGGATGATCTTGATCCCTGCCTCCTATACAATGTCACGAACCTCTGTCCATAGTTCTTCAGGCACTCTGTCTATCAGATCTAATGCCTTGAATCTATTTCTCACTTCCACTGTATAATCATAAGCCATTTGATTTAGGTCATACCTCAATGGTCTAGTGGTTTTCCCCACTTCCTTTAATTTAAGTCTGAATTTGGCAATAAGGTGTTCATGATCTGAACCACAGTCAGCTCCTGGTCTTGTTTTTGCTGACTATGAGCTTCTCCATCTTTGGCTGCAAAGAATATAATCAATCTGATTTTGGTGTTGACCATCTGGTGAGGTCCATGTGTAGAGTCTTCTCTTGTGTTGTTGGAAGAGTGTGCTTGCTATGACCAGTGCATTCTCTTAGCAAAATTCTAGTAGCCTTTGCCCTGCTTCATTCTGTACGCCAAGGTCAAATGTGCCTGTTACTCCAGGTATCTCTTGACTTCCTACTTTTACAATCCAGTCCCCTATATTGAACGGACATCTTTGGGGGGTGTTAGTTCTAGAAGGTCTTATAGGTCTTCATAGAACAGTTCAACTTCAGCTTTTCAGCATTACTGGTTGGGGAATAGACTTAGATTACTGTGATATTGAATGATTTGCGTTGGACATGAACAGAGATCATTCTGTCATTTTTGGGATTGCATCCAAGTGATGCATTTCAGACTCTTTTGTTGACTATGATGGCTACTCCATATCTTCTAAGGGATTCTTGGCTACAGTAGTGGATATAATGATCATTGGAGTTAAATTCACCCATTCCAGTCCATTTTAGTTCACTGATTCCTAAAATGTCAGTGTTCACTCTTGCCATGTCTTCTTTGACCACTTCCAATTTGCCATGATTCAAGGACCTAACATTCCAGGTTCCTATGCAATATTGCTCTTTATAGCATTGGATTTCCATCACCAGTCACATCTACAAATGGGTGTTGTTTTTGCTTTGGCTCTATCTCTTCATTCTCTCTGGAGTTATTTCTCCACTGATCTCCAGTAACATATTGGATACCTACCAACCTGGGGAGTTCATCTTTCAGTGTCCTATGTTTTTGCCTTTTCATACTGTTCATGGGGTTCTCAAGGCAAGAATACTGAAGTGGTTTGCCATTCCCTTCTCCAGTGGACCACATTTTGCCAGAACTCTCCACCATGACCCTACATGGCATGGCTCATAGTTTCATTGAGTTAGACAAGGCTGTGGTGCATGTGATTAGGTTGGTTAGTTTTCTGTGACTGTGGTTTTCAGTCTGTCTGCCCTCTGATGGAGAAGGATAAGAGGCTTATGGAGGCTTCCTGATGGGATAGACTGACTGAAGGGCAAAGTGGGTCTTGCTCTGATGAGTGGGGTCATGCTCAGTAAATCTTTAATCCAATTTTCTGTTGATGGGTGGGGCTGTGTTCCTTCCCTGTTGTTTGACCTGAGGCCAAACTATGGTGGAGGTAAAGAAGATAATGGTGACCTCCTTCAAAAGTGCCCCCAACCCTGCAGCAGGCCACCGTCCACCCACACTTCTGCCAGAGACTCCTGGACACTCATGGGAAAGTTAGGTCAGTGTTTTGTGGGGTCATTGCTAGAAAAGATTTTTAAGTATTAGTGAATTATCCTTTTAAATATGCCTCAGTCTATTTGTATTTGTGAAAATAAAATCCTCTCACATTTGTATGGTCATGTGGAACCTAGTAAAAACAAATTGTAGCTGTTGTTCAGTCACTAAATTGTGTCCAGCTCTTTGTAACTCTGTGGACTGCAGCATGCCAGGCTTCCCCGTCCTTCACTATCTCCTGGAGTTTGCTCAAATTCATGTACATTGAGTGGGGATGCCAGCCAACTACCTCATACTCTGTTGCCCTCTTCTCCTCCTCCCCTCAATCTTTCCCAACATCAGGGCCCTTTCCAATGAGTCAGGTCTTTGCATCAGGTGGCCATAGTATTGGAGTTTCAGCTTCAGCATCAGTCCTTCCAATGAATATTCAGGGTTGATCTCCTTTAGGACTGACTGATTTGATGTCCTTGCAGTCCAAGAGACTCTAAAGAGTATTCTCCAGCACCACATTTCTAAAGCATCAATTCTTTGGCACTCAGCCTTCTTTCTGATCGAACGGTTACATCTGTACGTGACTACTGGGAAAACCATTAACTCTGACTATAAGGACCTTTGTCAACAAAGTGATGTCTCTACTTTTTAATACACCATCTAGGTTTGTCATAGCTTGTTTTTGCAAGGAGCAAATGTCTTCCAATTTCATGGCTACAGTCACTGTCCACAGTGATAATAGAGCCCAAGAAAATAAAGTCTGTCACAGGTTCCACTTTTCCCCCCCTATTTGCCACAAAATGATGGGACCAGATACCATAATTTTAGTTTTTTAAATGTTTTAAGCCAGCTTTTTCACTCTCCTCTGGCACCCTCATCAAGAGGCTCAATTCTACTTTTTATTAAAATGATGTGAGAAAAAACTTCAGCTTTCCTAAGTGAGAAATTTGTGTCATGTAAAACAGTTCAGGGAGTTGGCACATTGAAGCCAGATTGTACTAATGCTATTTTGTAAGGGAAAAAAATCAAGAAGCATGAGAATGAAGATTTTTACCCCAATAAATCAGCACACCCGTTAGAAGATACAACTGGCCTAGAAGAAAAACTTTCATTTTCATTTTGTAAAATTCTTTCAAAATTTAGATCAAATTTTAACTCTTCCAACATAACCTCCACCCACTCTCATTCTCACGTCTTCCTCTGAAATTCTATGCTCTTATATGCACTATTGCTATCACCCTCTTCCTGGCACCCCAATGCTGTTTATGGGCAGTTTCTATCTCCCCAACAGGCTAGAGCAGAGACCACAGTTGATGTCTTTTGACATTCTTAATGGCTAGCACCATTATCTACAATAGTGCATATATATAATGATGAGATAAGAAAAGGGAGTCCGTGTCTGTGGAATTAGCTCAAGGACATGAAAATTATTTTTGACATGGTGAACCAAAATTTCACAAAAGTTTAGGCAGTATAAATGCGTGTCACATCTCTTTGCTTTGATGGATTTAGCCTCAATAATGGCTATAAAACAGCAAACACTAAATAATAATTATATTATACTTGTATTAAAGCCTTCGGCTAAAATAGTTGCTGCAAAAACACCCTTACGAGAGAAAATAGAGCACCCCAGGATGTCACCCTAAAAATTATTCATCAGAAGTAACTATTATTTTTTTCTTAAAGTCTCATTAGAACTGGCTCTGTCCTATGAAACGTCTTTATCAGTATACACTGCATTACACTTATAATGTCTCATTATGTAAGTGTGATATAGTCTAATACCTCATGCTCACTTTGAAGGTCATAAGATAATCCTATCCATCTCTTCACAACCCATAATGTGCAAATCTATAAACTTACCTAAATCTTTGCAACTACTCTCCCAGTCAACAAAACGAGAAACAAATGCTTCTGACCAGGCTTTTATTCATTAATACATTTATTCAACAATATGCATTAAGCCTCTACTTATGTTCCTGCTCTTTCTTGTTTTAGGTATTCAGGATGTAGAAGTGAAGAAAACAGGAAAAAAAAAAAAAAAGCAACCCTCTTGTTATCGTAGCTTTATTCCATTGAGGACGAAAAACAATAAGCAAGCATAATACATACTGTTGGGCAAATAGAACAGGTTAGGAGAGGAATGTGAGTGCTGGGCTGGGGTAGGGAGTTAGTCTTAGTGAGGGTGATCAAGAGAACAGGATGATGACACTTAGCTGGCAGGAGGAGGGATTTAACCCATGAAAATATCTTTCCCAGTGTTCATAGTATTTGAAACTTTCCAAGTGATTCAGGCTTTGAGTCTATGCAATTGGTTTCAATTAGCTACACACGTCTCACACTAACTTGCCTTTTTATTCGTGTATTTAACAAGTATTTATTGTCTACACAGTGTGTGCTACATATTGCCAGGATATAACGGTGTATTAATGTAGTTCCTGTAACAAGTTGCTCAGATCCTAATGAGTGATGCAGACAGTGAGTAAATAACTTCTAGTGCTCCAAGAGAAGGCTGAGCAGAGGTCATGGGACCCTGAGAAAGAGGAGACAAAATTCCCAGAAGTTAACAGTCGTCACAGAGGAGAGGATGGCATTTCAATTATATCTGTAAAAACACTTAATACGGATAAAAATCCAAAGTGATAAAAATATTGGGAATTAAATCATACCTTGATTCTTATAGACACAGAAAGTAGAGGACCGCCATTCATAATGTTTTCTAGAAACGCACACAAAAATGCTGAAATGTCTACATTCTTGCCACATTATTAACTATCAGTAATAATAGGATAAATGTTAAAATTTCTTTAACACTGAGCATCTGTGAGTTCTGATCCCTGTCACATACTCTTATTCCAACTCTCAGGAAGTTTTCTTTCGAGGATTGATAGACATATGAGCAATTATGCATCTTCAATGCAAAGCCATTAGACTGGATCTCACACAAAGAATCTTCACTTCTGTTTTTCCTATCACAGGGTGAATCTTCATGTGTGTATCCCATATTTATAATTTTCAAGGTGTTTTCATGTTGTAGTACTTGGTCATCTTTTATACCCTTGTGTGCTCAGTTGCTCAGTCATGTCTGACTCTTTGTAAACCACGGACAGTAGCCAGGCTCTGCTGTCCATGGGAATCCTCAGGCAAGAACACTGGAGTGGGTTGCCATTTCCTCCTCCAGGGGATCTTACCAGCCCAGCAATCGAACCCACATCTCCTGTGTCTCCTGCATAGGCAGGTGGGTTCTTTACCTCTGCACCACCTGGGAAGCCCTTTTATCCCTTATGACCATTTTAACCACAATAGTATCTCCAACATGTCTTTCAGCTCTAAGACACTAATATCTCTAGAAGATAGGTTTCCTCGCTACCCTCTCAGCTAAATTTTATGATACAGATCCAGAATATTACAACAGTTTTGCTTATTATGAGCATCCATCATGGTTCTTAAGAACCATCTGCGTGCTAAATAAATGCTCCTTTTTCCTTCCTCCAATGATGATCACATTTCTGAAGACCCAACACAGCTTAGCAGGGCTAGGAATAGTTTTACCCTACTCCACCCCACATGGGTTGTTCTTTTAAATTTACACAGCTTGACCTCTTTGCATCTGCTTTTGCCCACTTCCAATCCATTTCGGCTTTTTCAAATCTACCCTTAGGTGTTTTACAGGGTATGTAATGGGCCAATACTTCTCCAGCTCCATCAGAAGTTCTGGTGGAATTCAAGAGGGTTGTGCCTGCTTTGGAGTACTACACTGGACTATTTTCTGGCTTTTGGCCACTGGAGAAAAGGGGTCACTGGGAATGGGATTGTTTGTCCCTCAGTTTAGACTCTGATACTGGAGGGTATGTCTTATGACTCCCAAGCAAACTTCTGGAGCTTGTCATCCTTTTTATTCTAACCCATTCCCAACCAGGAAAACATCCATCTCCCTCCCATGTTTCCTCAGACAGACTTCTCAGAACCCATCTGACTCCATCCAGCAGTCCTTGACCTAGATTTTGTTCCCAAGTTCCCTAGGAACCTTCCATGAAGCCTTCACTGTGGTGGGCACGGATGTGCTCTGATACTTTCTGGGCACTGTTTTATAACTACTCTAACCCTGACCAAGGGTTTCCTTGGTGGCTCAGTGGTAAAAACTCACCTGCCAATTCAGGAGACACTGGTTCGATCCCTGCATTGGGAAGATTCCCTTGAGAAGGAAATGATGATCCACTCCAGTATTCTTGCCTGGGAAATCCCACGGACAGAGGAGCCTGGGGGGCTATATAGTCCATGGGATTGCAAAGAGTAGGATGTGATTTAGTGACTAAACAGCAACCACCACCACCCTGACCAGAGCAACAACTCTTTCCTTATATTTCCTTAAGTTATTGCTAATTCCTTCCAGGCTGCCGCCCTTTCACTTCCATCCTCCCGCTGTCACCCAATCACTATGCTCGCCTCCCCTCCATTCTAGCCTGTTTCTCTCCATCCACACAAACCTGGTCTTGAAGAGCCTTTCCTCACAATTGTTCTTCCTTGGCTGTGAGCCCAGAGACTAACCCCACCCTGGTCTTGGTCTTTCCTCACTGCCATATTGCATCTGAAACATCAACTGGAGCCATGAAGAGCAACCGTCCTAGAAACGATTCTAAAACAAACCAAAACATAATGTCCACAAATATTCATGCATCTTAATTGAGAGTTTTTGCATTAGTAAGGTACTGTCTTCTGTAAAGTGTTCCAGAGAGGAGCAAAACAACTATTTTTATGCTAGGAGCTAGGGATTCCCAGAGCTCCTCCACAGTGATTCAAAATGCATTAAGACCATGGTGAAAGCTCTTCCTGTTCGTGTCACCAAGAGATTTTTTTAAACTCAAAGTGTGTATTTGTTTTTAGAAGAGGATCACAGTTACTATACAGAAAAAACATTTTATTTGTATCTCCCCGAAGATGGTTGAAGATAGTGTAAAACACCCGGAAAACTATTTCTGTAAAGTGATAGTCCTTTCTAGAAATGCTACTTTTCTGTGCTTAAAATAATTCTAAGTGAGAATCTTTCTCCAAGAACTATATATGTATTTTTTTTGCTGAGGACTACAGTGAGTTCTTTCAATGCAAAGCATTTAATCATACTTATAATTATTGAAATACCTAATTATTTGACATGAATGTTTTTCTGAGTGAGGGATAAAACATTAATTTGTCTTAATTTAAGATGAAAATTAGATGAGAAATGTCATTGTCATATGCAAAAGTGGCTTGTAATTGATCCACCAAATAAATATACAGTGTTGCTCTCAGTGAAGTGGATCCTGAAATAAGCTACTTTTGGCATGATGTGATATTCAAAGCATTAATGATAGAGAAGAAAGTAGATTTTAAATTAGTATTTTCACTTTGCAAATTAATATTTTAAATATTTGAAGAAACCTTTTTAAGGTTTATTTGATATACTCTTTTATCCCTTGGAAGGAAAGTTATGACCAACCTAGATAGCATATTCAAAAGCAGAGACATTACTTTGTCAGCAAAGGTCCATCTAGTCAAGGCTATGGTTTTTCCAGTAGTTGTGTATGGATGTGAGAGTTGGACTGTAAAGAAAGCTGAGCACCAAAGAATTGATGCTTTTGAACTGTGGTGTTGGAGAAGACTCTTGAGAGTCCCTTGGACTGCAAGGGGATCCAACCAGTCCATCCTAAAGGAGATCAGTCCTGGGTGTTCATTGGAAGGACTGATGCTAAAGCTGAAGCTCCAGTCCTTTGGCCACCTCATGTGAAGAGTTGACTCATTGGGAAAGACTCTGATGCTGGGAGGGATTGGGGGCAGGAGGAGAAGGGGACGACCGAGGATGAGATGGCTGGATGGCATCACCGACTCGATGGGTGTGAGTCTGAGTGAACTCCGGGAGATGGTGATGGACAGGGAGGCCTGGCATGCTGTGATTCATGGGGTCACAAACAGTCGGACACAACTGAGCGACTGAACTAAACTGAACTGAATAGATGTTTGATTTATGTTGTTAATTTTTTGAGATAGATACTGGGTGAAGAAGTGAAGTGAAGTGAAAGTTGCTCAGTGTGTCCAACTCTTTACGACCCAATGGACTATACAGTCCATGGAATTCTCCAGACCAGAATACTGGAGTGGGTAGCCTTTCCCTTCTCCAGGGGATCTTCCCAACCCAGGGATTGAACCCAGGTCTCCTACATTGCAGGCTGATTCTTTACCAGCTGAACCACAAGGGAAGCCCAGATACTGGGTAGATTGCATGAATTTCTTGATTATGGGACTACACATTCGAGTATAATTTCTAAGTTTGCCAATGTAGTATATTTCAAGGGTTGCTGTAGAAAATCATGGTGTCAGGATGCTCCTGGAGGGGAGGGACAGGATGGGGAGATTTCTCCACACTCCATCCCACACTTCACTCTCTACTGCTCCACCCTCTAGCGGCACTCTTCAAACTGTAGTGTGCGTGGGAGTCTACTGGGGGTGTTGATAAAGTGTAGTAGGTCTGGGATGGGTTTAAGCTTCTGCATTTTGAACAAGCTCCCAGATGATGCCAAGGTTGTTGGTCCAGAGACCACACTTTGAGGAGCATGGCTCAGAAGTCAAAACTGTTTGATCTCAGAGTTAAGAATCATCTTTCACAAATTTGGAGAGATTCTTCCTGAATCAAGAAGACTTGGCATGTTTGCCTGTTATATTTATAGCTAAATTTGCCCCAAATTTGGGGGCAAATGAGCATATATACAATTGGCAATTAATCTTTGATAACCTGGATGACTATAACTCCTATACATATATCATAAATTGTCCCTAAGGGCTAAACAGCAGTTCTGATTGCACTGGTTTTAAACCTAGAGTCTGTTTTGCAAATCAGCTAAGTATAGGAAAACTACCCCACGAGGAGCTGGCATTGTGAACCATACTTATTTTATTGTGAGAGTTACTGGCCAAAAAAAAAGAGGGGAGGAATGAAAAGTACTGGTAGATTTTAATTATTTTCAAAAAGTAATAAACAAAAATAACTTCAGACATGTCATCTGGGGACATGGGACTGAGGACAAATGAAATTTGCTTTCTAAGACTGGTGCCCAGGGGATAAACCAACAGCTAAGCAGGGTATGTCTAAGAGCTAAGAGCCTGCACATTTTGCTATCTCATGAAAAGTGTAATTTACAGAGTTGCAGTAATAATAACAATGATAACGATGTGAATTAATAAACTCACCAGTGAAACCACCATTCAAATACATGTTGGGTAATTTAATTAGCCTTGGCTGTACTTTCTCTGTCAATCCCAAACTTACAGGGATTGAATTGTTAAGTACATTTTTCACCCTGTGATTCTGAGAAGTTTATTTTTACCTGGCAAATTATTTTAAATGTGAGACAAAGCAGGGCCACGGTGGTGAAATCACATAGGAAGTCTGCGTTCCTGCTCCCCAGGCTTGGGCCCTGGCTGCCCCAGACCCTGGTGCACAAAGAGCTGGTGTGAATTTCAGATCCTGGGTCTGCTCTAAATCACGGAAACCGGAGAAATTAGAAATGACACCATTTACCCAGGGGCCTTTGCTGAGGAGTATTTTTTTTGGAACTTTTACATCAGTCTCAAAACTCACTGGCTTCATTAAGTCATGTGTGTCATTGTGTTAGGAAGGAAGGAAAGAACATGTTATTAGCTAGGGATTTTTTTTCTTCTCCTTCCACCACCCTCCTTTCTCATCGCATTTCATTGCATGTGGTATTTTCCTTCCCTCCCAAGATATCTATTATATCTTTCCTCTTAAGATTCCTTATGCCCCAACTTCCTTATGTGTTAACTTTCCTGGCACGTGCTCTAAAGAAGTATATTTCTTTTTGTACATACCGTGTTGGAAGCAAAATCCCTGGCAAGGATTAAGAGATGGTTGTAGGGTCAAAATTTAACTTCCCTGATAAGTATAGTTTTTTCTTCTCTTACCCACATCTTTATTTTCCTTTTCCTTTGAAACTTACATTTTCAGAGCTAGGGAGGAAATAATGAGAAATAATCTGTGTGTGTGTGTGTGTGTGTGTTTTAGGAGGATGATTGTCATTGAAACTGATATGTCTAGTCGATAACAAAAACTGTCCTAGCCTCCCACAGAACACAAGCCCCGAGGGCTGGGAAGAACAAAGCCATCCTCAGAGACGAGTGGGGCGGGGTGGGGGGTCATGTGCAGCCTCTCATCCCCGTGGCACCAGCCAGAGCCCACAAACCATTTTATCATCCTCTGGTCCTACAAGATCAAGGAAGGCGCTGTTTGGAAAGTTCCCGTCAAGGCTGAGTTAAATATTCCAGTCTTTTGTTTGTCCTAGTGGCTTTCCTCTGCCTTTTTCTAGGATTCTCAGCATAGGCTGAGTCAAAGGAAGTTTCTGGAGTCCATTTCACTTCCCCAACCCCCTGCTTTTTTTTTCTTTTTTTGATTTGGGTAGAGGCTTTTCATTCAGCATTCCCTCACTTGCTTCTGTGTAAATTGGGGGCCTTTTACTAGTAGTTGGGAATAGGGAGATTCTTTTCTTTCTATACTTGGGACCCAGTTCACCTCCAAGTCAAAAGTGCCTTTGACTATTGTTTGCAAAAACTTTGCATACTCTATATATTTTGAAAAATTTAAAAGTTTTAGCCCTAGAGAGATACCTGGGATCCAGAGACTTATTTTATTATCTCCAAAATTAATGTGAATATCTGAAAATATATTTTACCTGGATTCATCATGGTGAATGAAACTGCTAGTTACAAAATAAGAAATAGTCTAAGAAATCTAAGAAATAATCAAAGGCTGGGGGGAACTTGGGGGCAGTGGAAGTGACTACTAGCAGTTATGGGGTTTATTTTTGTGGTGATGATAGTGTTATAAAATTGATTGAGGTGATGTTTGCTCAACTCTGTAAGAATACTAAAAATTATTGAATTGTGTATTTTATAGAATAACCTAGAGAGCTTTTAAAATTTACTAAAGTCAAAGCCCCACCCCAAACCAAACCAAACAAAAACATGGGTTAGAGCCCATCAGTATATTGTAAATATTCTCTTTTTTAAAAATTTTAGTTGAACATTTAAATGATTCCAAAATCATAACAATATAAAAACATCTCACTTCTAGCCTTCTCTCCAACCATTTTGTCCCCTGCCCCCACGCTACACACTTATTAGTTTTTGTGTATCTTTCAAGTGTAGTTTTCTATAAATCAGTGGTTTTCAAACATGGATCAGCTTTGCCTACAGGGCTTGTGAAAACAGAGACAGTCAAGGCTCACCCGTAGTTTCTGACTCAGTATAAGGTGGGGAGAGGCTGAGAATTGTATTTCTAACAAGTTTTCAGGGGATAATGGTGCTGTTGGCCTGTTGGAGCCCCTGCTACAGAAAGGAGAAGCAATCATGACAAGGAGAAATCACTGATGGCAATATGAAGGAGGCCACGGGGACTAGTACATTTAAATAAAATCCTGAGGTTGGTAGGGAAGGTTTAGAGAAACAGTGGGGTTGAGGTTGGTTGAGCAAGATGTGACTTCCTTAGACAATCTGGTGAAGAAAGAGCAAGATCAAAGATATTGAGAGCCTTGAGGCTGGGGAGAGCCTGTCACCATTCTTTCTGCTAGATCATGGCAGTCGCTAGCCACGTGCGGCCATGGAGCACCTGAAATGTAGCCAGTATGACTGAGGAAATAAATTTTTAAATTTTATTTAATTTTAATTCATTAAAATTGAAAAAAAAAAAGCTGATACTTAATGGAAAGCTTTTAAATGTGTTTGTAACAACTTGGTATGTGAATCTCTGTTTTCAGCTGTAAATTTTATGAAATCTAATACAGATCAAATATGTTCCATGAAAATCTAATGTTTGACTTGAGATGTGTGAGAAGCAAAATATATATATCAAATATTGAAAGCTTGGTTTCAATATTAAAATATCTCATTATAATTTTTATATTGATTACATGTTAAAATGAGATTTTTTTCAAGTATTTGGTTGACTAAAATACAATAACTATGTGAAAATAATATTATTAGTTATCTAAAATTAATTTCTACTTTTTAAAACTTTTTAACATAGCTACTAGACAATTTGAAATTATTTATGAGGCTGTTATATTTCTGTTGGATAACTCGTGTCTATGTGATGTCCAATAGAGTAGCTACTAGCTACATGGTGCTATTTAAATTTTTATTAAAATCAAATAAAATTTAAAATTCAGTACCTCAGTCTCAGTAGCCACATTCCCATGTTCAATAGCTTTACATGCCCAGTGGCTACCATATTGGACAGTGCAGATATAGAATATTGATAACAGCATAGGGGAAAGATGATACCAGGAGTTTTGAGGAGAGGATTAAAGATCTGAAATAGCAGGTCCTGGAAATATTTCACCAAGTCTTCAAGAGATGAATAAAAACAACTGGAGTTGTAGCTATGAAGCCCTCACTGAAGCAAGGCAGTTGAAGTTTGATAGAGATATAATGGCAGCCGATCAAGGGATTCTACCTGGCAAGCAAATGCATTGTTTAATAGGTTAACCAGAAACTCTAGGCTAAGGAAGAAAATAACGAATGCCAAAACTGAGGTGGAGGCAGTAGAAAGTGGTGATGGATACAAAGGACAGAATGAAGATGACAGTGTGGCCAAGAGCAAAATTTTATTAAATATAAAATGATAAGAGAAATGTGAGAGAGAAGTGTGAGAGATATCATACAATAGAAAAAATGTGAAGTCTGCGTTATTGGAGTGGAACAATTTCAAGTGGTGATGTAGACAAAGGTATGACTCTTCAAGTGGGTTGCTGAGTTTGGAGTTGATTATATGGGGTGGAGCCAACATAACACAATGTTAACAACATGATTATTAGAGTTTTTGAGGAGGATAGCTGGTAAAAGAGGGAGAGGCCTGCTAGGTGCTGAAGGTGGAAGAATGGCCAGGTAGGTGCTGTGGTCAGGAAAGAAAAAGACTGAAATAAGTTCATGATCAGAACCAGAAAAAAAAAATTGTGCAGAAAAGACTTGGAAATGATGATCAGAAGCGATGTGGGAAGCAAGGCATATGTTGCTTCATAAAGCTGCTCTGGTTTTCTTCAATCAAACGTAACCTTTTTCCTCTCTTGAACGCTGAGGCACTTTGCACTTCTTTGGCAAACTGTGGCTGTTCAATACTCATCTAGACACTTCCCTTGCCCCTCACCTCCCCACCTCCCCCTAGCCCTTACTCCCGTCTCTACCTGATACACACATACACACTTACCCTCATCGGGTTATAAGGCCTTTGACGTTTAGAATAAAGTTTTCCTCTGTTATTCAAGTTTCTGAATATCAATAAATTCACATTGAATTAATCTTGATTGAGATTGTTATAGACAAGGGCTTCCCTGCTGACTCAGACAGTAGAGAATCACCTTCAATGCAGGAGACCTGGGTTTGATCCCTGGGTGGAGAAGATCCCCTGGAGGAGAGAATGGCAACCTGCTCCAGCATTGTTGCCTGGAGAACCACATGGGCAGAAGAGCCTGGCAGGCTACAGTCCGTGGAGTCAGACAAGATGTGGACACAACTGAGTGACTAACACTTTTACTTTTTCACTTTCACCCTTAGGCAAATAGCACAAAGCAAAGCCACTGTACATCATTATAGATTTGTAAGCAAAAGAAATACGGTGGAAACATGCAAGATGGATTCTTGATAAAGATGGGACCCAAGAAGAAAGGTGTAATCATCTCCGTGTCTTTCACTCAGCATCTGTTTCTACAAGGCACTGTGCTTAGCTCTGCATGTGTACATAGCTATGGTAGTTGTCCCAGTGTGGAGTGCTAATGGTGTAATAAAGAAATATGAGGTAAAAAGCAGGAGGCAGGAAAGAGAGCAGTGATCCCCAAAGACCAGTGCCCACTATTTGACTCCAATGCTACACTGTTACAGCAAACTAAAAGTCCAGGGACTTAGGCAAATAGAAGTTAACATCCACCCACATAAAGACAACAGTTTAAACCCTGTGAGTGATATTTTAATCCCTCAGCACCCAGAGGTCAGGGCTTTACATGCCAGGAATGGATCAATTACGCAAATATAATGGTAATGTAGAGCATGTGGTTGGAGCAACGTGTCAGTCCATGTCATCCTGGATGTCCCAGAGACCACATGTGACATATGCCAGGATATCTGAACTGCTAACACTGACTTCCTCCTTACCACACTTCACAGCCTTTCAAGGATAATTAACAATTTGGCAAATTTGATTTTGAAAAGAGGGGAAACAAAGACAAAATTTTATTTACTCTTTTCCTTTTCTCTCCCTAAGATCTGTTTCCCTCTATGCTCCTTGCAGTTCAAGTTTGTTCTATAAACAAATGGGTCTCATTTTCCTCTTGAATTTGGGGTAAATGTACTGCTTAAGGGCCACCTGCAATTCTCCTATCTGTGTATGCATAACCTGGACCACCAGCAGGAAAATGCAGCCTAGTGAATCTGTGCAGTGCTCTGGAAAGAGCATGGCAGCGCTCTGAGAGTGAAATGGAAAAACTTAGCTGGCCCAGGGAGGCCTCCATTTTGGGCTGTAAATTTGGAGATTTAGAGCCAAATCCTCATTCCATGTGACTCCAGGGGAGCTTTGGTCAGCGTGTAATTCAGTGTGGGTTGGGCAAGGAAAAGACCGAAGAGCATGAGACTGCCAAGTCTGAGGCCTATTGCGCAGTTGTGACCTGACCTAGAATATGGTGCCGAGTTGTGTGTGGGTAACTCAACCATAAAAAGGCAGCTGTGGTCTTATTAGTCGTGAACTTGAGATCATTTTTGCAGAAGATGGATTGCCCCTAAATGATTGATCTGGTATTTGGAGGAAATGCTGTTCTCTTTGCTTCTCCCAAATGGAGACACTAACCAGATGCTTGTCCCACACCCAGAACATTATTTGTGGTGTGGCTCTTTCTGCGGCCTGCTGGGGAATGATGACCTTGGACTGACAGATCCCCTTTAAGTAGCAAACTTATGTTTTTCATCTTAACATGATATGCCAGAGGCACTGAATAACAACCTACATCCTTGCACACACCACATGTCTGTGCCAGGTTTAAGCTGATAAAAGCTGGAGAGAGTGTTTTTCGAGTGAGGCTGACTGAGGCTGGAAATGGAGATATTCAATGAGAGACACAAAGAAAGCCCTCCTTTTTTTTTGCCTTTAGGCCCCCTCAAAGAAAATCATGGAGACTCTGTGAGCTTGGACTCAAAGTAGCTTAAAATTTCAAGCGAAGGGTAAGGCCCCTCCCCTTTCTTTGTGAGGTTTTGCAGGAAAATAACCTGTTTTCTTGACAGATTAGGTTTGTCAGCTTCAGCATCACACGGGAAGGTCTGACCTTGAGTATGATGGGGCTCTCAGGAAAATCAGCAGTGCAGGAAAAGGGCAAACCTGTTGCCAAGATCACCTGGCCAAGCTCAAATCTGATAAGAATCTGGAAGAAGAGAGCCACAGCAAAGGTGAGCCCAGCCCAAGGGCCTCTGTCTTCTCCTGAGCCACAGAAAAATAAAAATCTGGGAGCAGATGCTGGAAGATTTCCCCCAAACAAAGACACGGCAGCTTTTTATTTCTGTTCTAGAAGAAAAAGAGGTGCATGCTAAGTCACTTCAGTCATGTCCGACTCTTTGCTACCTTACGGACTGTGGCCCGCCAGGCTCCTCTGTCCATGGGATTCTCCAGGCAAGAATACTGGAGTGGGGTGCATTTCCTCCTCCGGGGAACCTTTCTGACCCAGGGATTGAACCCATGTCTCTCTTGTCTCCTATATTGGCAGGTGGGTTCTTTACCACCTGCAGGGATTTTTAGCACCACTTGTATGGATTTTCTTCCCATGCTGCTTCCTGACCTATACAGTGGTACCGTATTTTCTCCTGAACCTTCTCCCCACCTTTGGCCATCACCAACTCTTGTAGATTAGATAGCAAACCAGCAGGACTGAGGTTACTGTCGTGGTGAAAGTACAGATTATTTCCAGGTGTGAACTAAAAGGAACCAAATATTAAATCAGCATTTGATGAGAATAAAAGCCTTGAGAATAATATCTTCTGTTTGAAAAGCGTTTGATTACTTTGGAGACAGTTCCTCTGCTACTTCGTTTGAGTCTGACAAAAGCCCTGTGAAGTAAGTGAGCCAGGTGGTATTGCCCAATTCCACAGATGAAGAAACTGAGCCCCCAGCTGATTCTATGACTAGCCAGAAACCACAGAAATACACGGCAGAGAAGGTGTAGTCTGGGGACCTTGTCATTCCACCTAGTCTTCTGCCAAATTCGCATCTCAGGCTGCAAAATAACAGGAGATGTGAGTGACCCATGTCATCCTTTGTCACTCTACTTCCACTGTGGTCCTTTCAACTAGGGTGATTATAACATACCGTCTCACCCCTAGCAGTACCTCAGAATCCCTTCTAGTGGGATCTTCCTGGCAGACCATGTTGGACTGGAGCGGGTTTCACTTTGACAAAAGTCAAATTGTTCATTAAAAGTCCGTCAAGAGGCCCCTTCCTCCCCACCCGTCTCCTTTCCCTGCAAGTCTACAATGGTCAGGTGATCTTTTCACTATCGGTCACCAAACAGCCTTGCCCTTTTTAGTCTCTGCATGTGATCTAAAACTCGGGGAATAACCATCCATTACCTGGGTGGATAAGTGTACACCTGTACATACCTTTACCTTTTTGGCCAGCGCAGGGAGACTTGGGGGATTTTTGCAGAATGGTTTGTTTGTTTCTTAACACTTTCTCACTCACAGATATGCAGCAGTCTTGTGCTGGTGACCCTCCTGCTTGGAATGTTCTGCCTCCCAAATGTCTCCCTCTCTTGCCTCCAATCAAGTAGCCACCCCCGTGTCATCTTCTTACCGGGCCTCTCTTCCTCACTACTTAAAAGTCTCAACCCACCCATGCCCACTTGACAGTCCTGATCCCACCTGCCTTGCTCTGCCTTTTTTTTGCATAGCATGTATCACCTCATATAATCTACTGATTTATATTTATGTTGTTTATTGTTCATCTCTTTTGCAAGAATTAAGTTCTAAGAGGGGAAGAAGTTAGATTTTTATTGCTCTTTGTTGTATCCAAACACCTGAAGCAGTACCGGGCACATAGTAAGTGCTCAAAAAAGTGTTTGTTGAAACAATGAAATTTCCTTCCTCCTTTCCTTCCATCTTACCCCTCCTTTCTCAGCCTTCAGATTGTGTTCACATTACAGTTTTCATCAATCACTCATTTCTTTACACCAAATCACCCCAAATCACTGATGTGCCTCCACCTGGGAATATTTGCATGTATATTTTACCAGGCCAATTAGTCACGGTGCCTTTTAGGTGAAGTAGGGCATTTATGAGGACTATCAAGGAACTAGAATGTATCTCAGTTCTGTCGATGTAGGAGTTTTTATTGAGCTACATTTTCTTAGGCCTTGGAAACCTGCTTATGTGGCCCCCAATCACTAGACCGAGAATTATTAATTCCAGTGCACAAAAAACTAGGTGTCAGTTTTCATATCTTGATAAACTATGAAATTCTTTACATTCTCTGTCCTTCATGACCTTTCTCTCTTCTCTACTTTCTTTCACAATAATCTCCAGCACCTGTGTTACACAGACTGCTGTGTAAAAGTAAGAAAAAGAAAAGTTATTCAATGTTTGTTAGCATAAGGACAGAATAATAGGTGATAGAGACGTATGGATGATGAAGACACAAGACAGACAGACCTGTCTACAGGACATTGCATGTATTAACCTGTAAACTTTTCCTGGCCAAATAAACCGGTCACTGTGGGAAAATTTGTGGAGAGAAAAAAAACAATGGTGCATAGCATCACCTCCTTTACTAAAGACCTGAATAATTCACAGAAAGACACGTATCTGCCAAGCTAATCAGAATATTGATACTGGTTAATTTGAGCACTGCCTTCCCAGTAGGGCAATCTACTTAGGAAACAAAATTATGAACTGAAGGTTGCATGATGAATATAAATTCAGAGCAAAGGCACTTGGTTGTTTCTGACTGGCAGTAGTGATATCACAATTCCAGTAGCTAGAGGTACAGACAGTGGGTCAGATGTTTGCACCAGGAGTCACTTGGTTGTGTCTGCAACTGCCACACATGTTGTGGCATTGGCTGCCAGCTTTAACTCTTTAGTTTTTTACTTAATAGCATTACACTTTTGTTGTACTCGTCCTTCTATCACTCTTCCTCATTTTAATATGTACATGGATTTTACTTACTTTAGTTTATAACCTCCCAGTTTACTATATAGGCTGGTAAACATTATGCCTGTTGCTAACTGGTGACAGTAGGCAGTAGTAGACCCTTTATTCCTAGCCCCTCATTTGAGTAAGAGGAATATGAGGTAACTTATTTTCAATACATATCTTCAGTACATGTATTCAATGACATTAGAGAATGGATTGTTAATATACACTTACACAGGTTAGGTAAACTGTGATTTGCCTCAACCAGAGAAATCACCTTTCTGGCACTAGCCTGTTCTAAGTTTCTCTAATTTCTAACACCAACCTTTGTGATAATTGTCCCTGTACCATCTACAGTAATGCCTCCAGTTCCTTAAATATAGTACAAGTAGTTACACATTTAAGAAATATGCAAGTATGCCTTTGCCTCTATATGTATCGGTTTAAAGCCTAAGTATGACATAGAATGTAAATATCACAAATTAATTGTGATATTTTCATTTGATTGACAGATGTGACTACTGTCAAATTAGATATACTAGAGGCAGAAGGCACTGAACAAAAGTTTATAAAACGTTATGATGGAAGAAAATATCTTGCATATATTTAGCAGATTAAACTTAGTAAATATGGGAGGAATATTCATCTTGACTACTTGTTACTATCCCAAACATAAAAATACTTAATAGAAAAAAAAGGAACTATTAGAAAAGAACAAAGGATGTGACTAGGCAATTCTAAAAATAAGAACTTCAAATGGCAAAAATTATGAAAAGTTTCTCTATCTTATTAGTGACCATGGACATCTACTGCTAAAAATAATGAGATTCTCTTTCTTTTAGGTTGGCAAAAATTTCAAGAGATTGATAAGTAAAGAGACTGCCTGCCAATGCAGGAGATCCAGGTTCAATACCTGGATCTGGAAGATCGCCTGGAGGAGGAAATGGCAACCCACTCCAGTATTCTTGCCTGGAAAATCCCATGGTCAGAGGAGCCTGGTGGGCTATGGTGCATGGGGTCACAAAGAGTCGGACACAACTGAGTGACTTTCACTATTCACTATATGTTGAAAACGGTGTGGAGAAAGGGCCTCTAATACCATGACTGGATAATAGCTGCAACGTTTTTAAAGAGCATTTGACAATACTTCTCAAATTCTTAAGTGTGAAAAGCTTTGACCTGGCAATTCCACTTCTACAATCCATCCTGAAACCAAGCTCTCAGAAGAGTTTAAATATATTAATTGCAAAATTGTTTGTAATAGCAAATTCCCTAAATGTGTATCATAAATCATAATACATTCATAAAATGAAATTTACGTAGCTGTTAGGACAGCACTGGTGGTATAGTTGTGAACACAGCTGCCTTCCATGTAGCCATTAAAGTGAAGGAGCAGGTCTGTGTGGACTGATGTGGGAGAATGGCCACAGTATATTTACTGAATGAAAAAAAAAGTTAATGTCTATGGTGTAATCTCATTTCTACAACATATTTTTATGTATACAGAAAAAGGTCTTGAAAGAAGCACCAACCCCTTCCAACTATCTGATAATGACAAGAGTTTCCCTTTTATTTCTGTGCTTCATACCTCGGTAATGTTGGATTTTTTTGTATGGTAACATACGTTGCTTGTAGGAGCTTCCTAGGACTACCATAACAAAATTCCACAAATTGGAGTAAACAACAGAACATCACTGAAATCTTTGTCTCACAGTTCTGGAGGCTATAAATTCAAAATCAAGGTGTTGACAGGGTTGGCTTCTTCTTTTAAGAAATTATTTTTTATTGAAGTACAGTTGATTTACAATGTTATATTAGTTTTAGGTGTACAGGAAAGTGATTCAGTAATAAATACATAGATATCTATGCTTTTTAACATGTATTTATTTTTCATTGAAGGATAAGTGTTTACAGTATTGTGTTGGTTCCTGCCATACATCGTCAAGAGTCAGTCATAAGTATACATATGTCTCCCCTTCTTGAACCTCCCTCCCTTCCACCTATAATTATTCATTTTTAGATTCTTTTCTAGATTCTTTTCTCTTATAGGTTATTACAAAATACTGAGTATAGTTCTCTATGCTATACAGTAGGTCCTTGCTGGTTATCTATTATATATACTTGTGTGTGTATGTTAACCTCAAACTCCCAACTTATCCCTCTGGGGTGGTTTCTTCTGACGGATGTGAAGGAGAATCTGTTTCATGCCTCTGCTGGCATTTGGTAGCCTCGGGCATTGCTTGGCTTGTTGATGGCACTCTCCCTATGTCTTCATATCACCCATCCTCTATGTGTCTGTCTGTCTCTGTGTACAAATCTACCCTTTCTGTAGAGAGAAAGCTATATTGGATTAAGTTGTACCTAACGACTTTATCTTAATTTGATCATCCACAAAGACCTTATTTCCATACAAGGTCATGTTCACAGGTCCTGGGAGTTAAGGCTTTCAGAGGGGGACACACAATTCCATCCACAGTGCTGTTTATTTAGTGAAAACAATTAAGAAAATCCAGTTTATGCTTTTCACCTCCACTCTGATTTCTTAACTTTCCTTCTAAGTTTCTGTTGATGGCTCCTTGTGAGTCAGCATCAAAATCTGGGTACCCTCTCAGACTCTTTCTCCTGCCCTTTCTACCCACCCATCGGGTTTAACAGCCCATTTATGCTTTCTCTCTAGCAACTGTCTGACCACAAACTCCTAAACGTGCAGGCCATAGGGATTTTTATCAATAACAGTGGGGGAATTTAGAGCATCTGCTCTTCTTTCACGGGTGTCAGGTCAAGAAATAATACACGTATTAGAGCTCCCGGGAAAGCTTTACTCAAGCCTGTTTTCCTTTTCTCACTAATCCTTCATAATGCCCCAGTTTCATAATATGATTTAGTGAAATTAAACTCAAACAGCCCTAAATTATATAATTAATTATATTTGGCTTCAATTACATTGACTAATTGATCCAAGCCTGCTCTCACAGGCTACCTGCATCGTGAGGTGAAATGAGGCAGGTGTGAGCGCTCATTAGCATAGTAGTTGATGTGTGCTAGCTAATTTGGTATTTTAAATTGTTATAAACCTCAGATGGATCATACCATGAGTCAGGTGGCTCTCACCTCTTCTAAACATCCCCTGTTATCCATGTTTCTGCAATCCCTCAGCAAGCGGCTCTGTCATCTCCAACCAGAAGGGCAGTCTCTGCGGTCAGGTCCTTTCTACTCCAATCCCTTCTACCAAAGCCCCACTCATTTTCCCAACACAGAATGCACTAATAAACAGTAATCTGAAGCTGGAAATGAGGAGAGGGTGCTGTTGTGTGTGTAGGAGGAATGACTGTGTGACCCATGAGCGCAATCTCCAAAAGTTGCGTCTTTTCAACAATTTATAAGGGAGTATGTGCCTGAGATGGTTGTCAAGTACTTGACTGATGATATGATTTCAAAGCCTGGCTCTTCAATGTGTTCACCCACAAGCCATGGCAGCCTCACCTGGGAGCTTTCCAGAGATGCAGAATCTTGCCCCAGACCATTGAATCAGAGTCTGAATTTTAACCAGATCTCCAGCCCTGGTTTAGAGGAAGCCTTGTTTTGTGAAAGCAAGGGTCAGTCTGTTCAGCATGTGATTCTCACGTTAGTGGTCAGACTGTGAGACCCAGAAAAGAGGCAATCAGAGAGCAATGCTTCCATTTTCCCACTAACTCCCCAGGCCATGGTCCAGTTACAGCCCCTCGTCCAGCTTTGCTCCTTGATATAAAAACCTGACTATGCCTTTCGCTATAATCAGCCCTCTTTTGACAAACCCTGAGTATTCCCCAAAAATCTTCAATTGGACATTCTACGCCCCCACCTTACTTTTCTAACTGTATTGCTTCTTCCAAATTTAAGTGTATACTTCAGCCTTGGACAAGTTGGACAAACACCATGTAATCTTCCTCACTGGATTTCCTGGGTTTGATCTTCTCACACTCTCTCCTAATTGCAATTGCCTTATCCATGAAGCCCCTTCATAATTTCCAATCAAACATGATATCTCTCTGAGCTCTTATAAAAGGTGACACCTCACTGAAACTGATTATATTGACTCTATTATAGCCATTGTCTCCCCACTAGGCTGCACCAACAGTGTCCAGGTGATTAATAATAATCAAATGAGTGAGTGACTGACTGAATGAGTGAATCTGTGAAGTCGGGGCCTCAGCAAATTATTCCTTGAGACCAGTTGAGAACTATGAGTCTTACTTGTTTACTAACTCCTGAGGTGTTGATCTTCAGTTCCTTCTCACAGAAAACTCTCAACAGCAATGGGACTCTACCAAGGACACTTGCTCAAATCAAAAACACAAGATAACGTCAGTTTTCCTCAGACTGATGGTGGCTCCAAGGGCCCCAGGCAAAGGCAGTCTTTGCATGATTTGTGTACTGAGAGCCCTTTTAGCTCATCCAGTTACTGTGGGCCAATCAGCTTTCAGAACATAAATTCATCCAAACAATAGTCTTCTTTTAATTCAGAAAAGATCTCAAAGGAGCGCTGAGGGAAAGAGGATTGCATGTTGCTAGGCAGAGAGAGAAGATGAAATACCCTAACTGTGTGCAATGACCACTTCCAAAATTTCTCAGTTGAGCATTAAAAAAGCATTTCCAGGCAAGAATCTCAGAAACAGAACTTAATGTTATAAAATTCAGTTCAGTTCAGTTCAGTTGCTCAGTCGTGTCCGACTCTTTGCGACCCCATGAATCGCAGAACGCCAGGCCTCCCTGTCCATCACCATCTCCCTGAGTTCACTCAGACTCACGTCCATCGAGTCAGTGATGCCATCCAGCCATCTCATCCTCTGTCGTCCCCTTTTCCTCTTGCCCCCAATCCCTCCCAGCATCAGAGTCTTTTCCAATGAGTCAACTCTTCTCATGAGATGGCCAAAGTACTGGAGTTTCAGCTTTAGCATCATTCCTTCCAAAGAACACCCCATCATAGTGATTTCACCTTCCCTGATATTGGTATGCTATGTGGTGGCCCAGATTATATCATTTTAATTCTGACCCAATTCTCAGCTTCTGTTTTGAGATTTATTAAGTATTGGTTTCCTTTACATAAACAAACAAACAAAAAACATCTGAAAGGCTATGTGGCCATTGAGAAACTATTTGTAACATGAATACCAATATAATAAACAGCTAAATCAAATTTCCTGTGGCCAACTGAAGAGCTTATATATTTAAATTAAAAATGATTGATAGAATGTACTTTAAGGTTTTTTTTAATTGCAGTAACCTATGCATAATACAAAATTTACCATTTTAAATAATTTTAAGTGTACAGTTTAGTGACATTAAGTGTATTCATGTTGTTCTGCAACCATTAGCATTATCCATTTATTTTTTCCCAACTGAAATTCTGTACCCATTAAACACTAACTCCCCAGTCTTCTCTTCCCAGTCCCCTGGAAAGCATCATTCTAATTTCTGTCTCTATGAATCTAATTACACCTGGTACCTCACATATGTGGAATCATATTATCTTTATCCTTTTCTGACTGACTTATTTCGCTTAATGGAACATGTATCAGAATTTCTGTTTCATTGTCTATATATGCTACGTGTTGTTTACACATCCCACATGGACACTGGGTTGCTATTGTAAATAATACTGCTATAACATGGGTAATACAATTTTAAATTTAGGTTTTTAAGACAACCTAGTGTTTTGACCATGGAGTTTCAATGTGTTTGGAGGGGAAGTACAAGCCACAGAGTTTATTACGTCATGTCAAAACTTGCATTGATGCTGATCATTCATCATGCATCAAATAACTAATTCTGATCATCAGTTCTCTGGTGTGTGTGGCTTGCAGTACCCATTAGTGTGAAAAGGAACTGTAAGCAGTATACATGGGAATCATGTGGACTTCAGTTGTGTATTGAAGATAGTAAAGGTTATCTCTTATAGTAAAGATTGTCATTTAATTAAAAGAATAGATTTGTAAAGGGAGGACATATATGTATACCTATGGCTGATTTGTGTTGAGATTTGACAGAAAACAAGAAAATTCTGTAAAGCAATTATCCTGCAATTAAAAAATAAATTAATTAAAAAAAGAATAGATTTGTAATCAAATCATCACACTTAAAAAAAAATCCCACCTGATTTAAAGTTACCAAAGCTGAACAAAACTTTAATTTTCCCCATTTTCCCTTTGACTTCCTGAAGATTCTCCACAGTAGCACTACCTAGGAGCTTCCTCTCATGTCTTGTGGTATTTGGAATGAGAATAATTTCCTTTAACCACATTCTATATTGTATTTATGCACCTTATGCCATGAGATTTGTTGCCAAAAAATGAACTGGTATTAATGGGATGCAGCCCTTTAGACAATAATAGCAGCATGGATTGCTAACCACATGATAAGATCAAGATGCATATTTGAATTGGCTGTATTTATGTTCCAGATGCAAGATGATTATCTGACAACAGAGGCAACATGATTTAATACAAAAGGCCCTGGGCCAGGAATCAGGAGATCTGGCCTTTCTTCCTGGCTTCATCACTTAGGCCATGTATGCACAAGTGGAGAATGTTGTAATTGCTCTGTTCCTCTTGACCCCAAACTGTCTCCCACCCTGCCCCACCACCAAACGTGTTTTACAATGTTCAGTTGTACAAAAACTACTGCCCCTCATCCTTTTCTTTCTGCTTCTTTTCTCTTTCCTCACCTTCCCTATTTCTTACTAAAATGCATTAATTTTGTTTTATATAAATAATACATAACACATTTTATAATTTTTTTAAGTTACTGTTGAGTCTACCTTAGCGTTCATTTTTCCACTCCTAAGCACCTTTCCTCCTCCACCTCTCTCTATTTCAGTTGGAGTATAATTGCTTTACAGGGTTGTGTTTGTTTCTGCTGTACAACAGTGTGAATCAGCTGTCTAAATATACATATATGCCCTACCCCTTGAGTCTCTCTCCCACTCTGCCCCCACCCCACCCCTCTAGGTCATCGCAGAGCACTGAGCCAAGCTCCTTGAGCTCTGCACCGCTTCCCACTAGCTAGCTATTTTACACGTGGCGGTGACCTATATCAATGCTACTCTCTCAATTTGTCCCACCCTCTCCTTCTTCCTTTGTGTGCACAAGTCTGTTTACTACACCTGCATCTCTGTTCCTGCTCTGCAAATAGGATCACCAGGACCATTTTTCTAGATTCCATAAATATGCATTAATATGCAATATTTGTTTTTCTCTTCCTGACTTACTTCACTCTGTATGACAGACTCTAGGTGCATCCACATCACTACAAATGACTCAATTTTCTTCCTTTATATGTTGAGTAATATTCCATTGTGTGTATATACACACACATACGCACACACAAATGTGTATATATATGCATATATATACATTTTCTTTATCCATTCATCTGTCGATGGACATCCAGGTTGCTTCCATGCCTTGGCTATTGTAAATAGTGCTGCAATGAATTCTGGAGTACATATGTTTCTTTGAATTATGGTTTTCTCAGACTATATGCCCAGGAGTGAGATTTCTGGGTTATATGATAGTTTTATTTATAATTTTTTAAGAAACTTCTATAGTGTTCTCCCTTGTGGTTGTATCAATTTACATTCCCACAAACAGTGCCAGAGTGTTCCCTTTTCTCCACACCCTCTCCATCATTTATTGTTTGTAGAGGTTTTAATGATGGCCATTCTGACTAGTAGGAGGTGATACTTCATTGTAATTTTGATTTGCGTTTCTCTGATGAGCGTCTTTCCCTGCACCTATTAGCCATCTGCTTGTCTTCTCTGGAGAAGAGTCTATTTAGGTCTTCTGCCATTTTTCTATTGGTATTTTTCTGCTGTTATTAAATTCTATGAGCTCTTTGTATATTTTGGAAATTAAGCCCTTGTTGATCACATTATTTGCAAATATTTTCTCCTAGTCTGTCAGTTGTCTTTTCATTTTGTTTATTTTTTTCTTTGCTGTGTAAAGGAAGCAAGGGCTTCTCTTGTGGTTCAGCTGGTAAAGAATCCGCCTGCAATATGGGAGACCTGCGTTCGATCCCTGGGTTGGGAAGATACCCTGGAGAAGGGAAAGGCTACCTACTCCAGTATTCTGGCCTGGAGAACTCCATGGTCTGTATAGTCCATGGGGTCACAAAGAGTCAGACACACTGAGCGACTTTCACTTTCACTTTCAAATAATAGTAGCTTGTGTTTCTTTTTTGAATATTTGATGTAAGCCAGGTATTATTCTAAACATTTTACATGTGTAATATATATTTATACATTTTGAGTTTATGTGTATTTACATGTATTAATTCATTTTTCATATTAAATGGATCTCACAAGTCTGTGATCCATTTTTATAGATAGAATGGAGAGTTTAAGCTATTTACTCAGAGTCATGTAGTAGTGAGTCACAGAGCCTGGACTCAAACCCAGCCTGTCTTTTCAGAATCTGCAGTCTTAACCAGTATTCTAAACTGTCTCTCCTTATTCATGGCAAGAGAACAAAAGCCTTGTTAAAAATCTTCACTTATTTTTGAAGTCATTTCAAAGAAAATTTTCTTTGCAATAGAGATGCAATATTATACAGTGGTTAAATTATGGTTCTTCCAGTGACCCTGAGAGACCTCTCTAAGCTGACTTTAAGCTAGAGGTAACAGTGCTTATTATGGGGAACATTTCTTAGGACTAAATGAAATAATCCATATAAGGGCCTTAGTACAATGTTTGGCACACACACAAAATTATAATTGTAATAATTATAATATGACTTGCACTCATTGACCTGGACAGAGGAGCCTGGTAGGCTACAGTCCATGGGATCACAAAGAGTCGAATATGACTGAGCAGCTTCACTCACTCACTCACACTCATTGAGCATTTTCTATGCACTTATTAAACATCCAATAAATTTTAGATAAAATAGCTCAGTGTGCTCAATGACAGCTCAATGTCTACCATGTTTGGATGGTTTTTAGTCTTTTCTAACAATTGGGGTACATTTATCATCATTGAATTCAAATTTAAGGAATGATCCTCATTAACCTCAAACTAATAGTTAATCTAAAATGATGACTCTTTCTGTGAAAGGTCTATAAGCTATTAGGATACCCTAATCAGAGAGTTGAAGAAAGCTAGCCCATTAAACTTTGCTCAAACCCACTCCCTATTGACTAGGAGTTAATATTGCTAAATGACCAGTGAGGAAACATCTCAAGATCTGCACTGACTATTTCTTTCCATATAGAGACGTGGCCATAGTCAACTCTGATGATATCATAGCTCTCAGGTATGCGGTACTTCTAAGGCAAGGCAGGATATAGAAAGGTTTAAGTCAGGGCTACATGCTAAGTTGCTTCAGTTGTGTCCGACTCGTTGTGACCCTATGGACCATAGCCCTCCAGGCTCCTCTGACCATGGGATTCTCCAGGTAAGAATACTGGAGTGGGTTCCCATGCCCTGCTCCAAGGGATCATTTAGACCCAAGGACTGAATCCATGTCTCTTAAGCCTCCTGCATGGGTAGGTGACTTCTTTACCACTAGCGCCACCTGGGAAGCCCATATCTACCGAGTACCTGACAGTCTTGGCCAGTTCTTAAACTTAGGATGTGCTCAGGAGTAATGGTGACCTCAGGTATAATTCCAGCTTGCAGTGATATGCAAGAAATCTGATCTGAGAGTAGGAGCACCATGGCAATAGTCTTGGACAGCAGTAACGTGTAAAGCTCGGTCAATAGTATCTTGGCCTTTTGAGTTTCATAGTAAGAAGCAGACTGTTCTTTCACACCATCCAGTTGCAGTTGGCTATAAACCATGGTAAGGGGAACAGGAACAAGATGGAGAAATTGAGGAAAAGATAATAGGAGCTAGACTGGTTGTCAGGGCCCCAACCAAACAACATCTAGGCCTGGGCAGGGAGCTGGAAGGCATGCAAACTGGGAATCAAGATAAAAATCAAATCTCCAGTCCAGGACAGTGTTTGGGGAGATATAAGGGAAGACTGCAGCAAGAAACCATTTACAACCACTTCTGTGAGTAAAGTCCATATGGACATTCTAATTTGGTAGTTGCACTAACAAGGTGGAAAATTACCCATATTTACTTACTTTTTAACCTCACAAATAAAAATAACACAGTTCAGTTCAGTTCAGTTCAGTCACTCAGTCGTGTCCAACTCTTTGCAACCCCATGAATCGCAGCACACCAAGCCTCCCTGTCCATCACCAACTCCCGGAGTTCACTCAGACTCGCGTTCATCGAGTCAGTGATGCCATCCAGCCATCTCATCCTCTGTTGTCCCCTTCTCCTCCTGCCCCCAATCCCTCCCAGCATCAAAGTCTTTTCCAATGAGTCAACTCTTTGCATGAAGTGGCCAAAGTACTGGAGTTTCAGCTTTAGCATCATTCCTTCCAAAGAAATCCCAGGGCTGATCTCCTTCAGAATGGACTGGTTGGATCTCCTTGCAGTCCAAGAGACTCTCAAGAGTCTTCTCCAACACCACAGTTCAAAAGCATCAATTCTTCAGCTCTCAGCCTTCTTCACAGTCCAACTCTCACATCCATACATGACTACTGGAAAAACCATAGCCTTGACTAGATGGACCTTAGTCGGCAAAGTAATGTCTCTCTGCTTTTGAATATGCTATCTAGGTTGGTCATAACTTTCCTTCCAAGGAGTAAGCATCTTTTATTTTCATGGCTGCAATCACCATCTGCAGTGATTTTGGAGCCCCCCAAAATAAAGTCTGACACTGTTTCCCCATCTATTTCCCATGAAGTCATGGGACTGGGTGCCACAGGTAGTGACTAATGATGGAGGTTCATGACATTTTACAGGAGGAAGAGATCAAGACCATCCCCAAGAAAAAGAAATGCAAAAAGGCAAAATGGTTGTCTGAGGAGGCCTTACAAAGAGCTGAGAAAAGAAGAGAAGCTAAAGGCAAAGGAGAAAAAGAAAGATACACCCATTTGAATGCAGAGTTCCAAAGAATATCAAGGAGAGATAAGAAAGCCTTCTTCAGTGATCAATGCAAAGAAATAGAGAAAAACAATAGAATGGGAAAGACTAGAGATCTCGTCAAGAAAATTAGAGATAGCAAGGGAACATTTCATGCAAAGATGGGCACAATAAAAGGCAGAAAGGGTATGGACCTAACAGAAGGAGAAGATATTAAGAAGAGATGGCAAGAATACACAGAAGAACTATACGAGAAGGATCTTAATGATCCAGATAACCATGATGGTGTGATCACTCACCTAGAGCCAGACCTCCTGGAAAGTAAAGTCAAGTGGGCATCAGGAAGCATCACTAAAAACAAAGCTAGTGGAGGTGATGGAATCCCAGTTGAGCTATTTCAAATCCTAAAAGATGATGCTGTGAAAGTGCTACACTCAATATGACAGCAAGTTTGGAAAACTCGGCAGTGGCCACAGGACTGGAAAAGATCAGTTTTCATTCCAATGCCAAAGAAAGGCAATGCCAAAGAATGTTTAAAGTATCGCACAATGGCACTCATCTCACGCACTAGCAAAGTAAGGCTCAAAATTCTCCAAGCCAGGCTTCAACAGTATGTGAACCATGAACTTCCAGATGTTCAAGCTGGATTTAGAAAAGGCAAAGGAACCAGAAATCAAATTGCCAATATCCACTGGATCATCAAAAAAGCGCAAGCATTCCAGAAAAGCATCGACTTCTGCTTTATTGACTACGCCAAAGCCTTTGACTGTGTAGATCACAACAAACTGGAAAACTCTTAAAGAGATGTGAATACCAGACTACCTTACCTGCCTGCTGAGAAATCTGTATACAGGTCAAGAAGCAATAGTTAGAACTGGACATGGAACAACAGACTGGTTCCACATCAGGAAAGGAGTATGTCAAGGCTGTATATTGTCACCCTGCTTATTTAACTTATATGCAGAGTACACCATGCAAAATGCCAGGCTGGATGAAGCACAAGCTGGAATCAAGATTGCTGGGAGAAATATCAATAACCTCAGATATGCAGATGACACACCCTTATGGCAGAAAGCAAAGATCTAAAGAGCCTCTTGATGAAAGTGAAAGAGGAGAGTGAAAAAGTTGGCTTAAAGCTCAACATTCAGAAAACTAAGATCATGGCATCTGGTCCCATCACTTCATGGCAAATAGATGGGGAAACAGTGGAAACACTGACAGACTGTTTTGGGGGCTCCAAAATCACGGCAGATGGTGACTGCAGCCATGAAATTAAAAGACCCTTGCTCCTTGGAAGAAAAGTTATGACCAACCTAGACAGCATATTAAAAAGCAGAGTCCTTACTTTGCCAACAATGGTCCATCTAGTCAAAGCTATGGTTTTTCTAGTAGTCACGTATGGATGAGAGTTGGCCTATAAAAAAAAGCTGAGTACCAAAGAATTGATACTTTTAAACTGTGGTGTTGGACAAGACTCTTGAGAGTGCCTTGGACAGCAAGGAGATCAAACCAGTCAACCCTAAAGGAAATCAACTCTGAATATTCTTCGGAAGGACTGATGCTGAAGCTGAAGCTCCAATATTTTGGTCACCTGATGCAAAGAGCTGGCTCATTTGAAAAGACCCTGATGCTGGGAAAGATTGAGGGCAGGAGGAGAAGAGGATAATATGGACAGAGGATAAGATGGTTGGATGGCATCACTGTCTATGAACATGAGTTTGAGCAAGCTCTGGGAGTTGGTGATGGACAGGGAAGCCTGGTATGCTGCAGTCCATGGCGTCACAAAAAGTCGGACGCAACTGAGTGACTGAACTGAACTGAACTGAGTGCCTAATGAAGTCATAGCCCTTCTATACGCTGCTGATCTTCATTTCCAAAGAGGACCCATCTGGTAGTGAGAGCCACTAGTGAATTCAGTGATACTACAGAAGGAACAATGCTGTGTGTCTTTCAAAACTGCCCCCTGTTGTTGCTGAACCTTTTTTTTCTAATGAAATGTTGTTCATACCAGTGATACTAAAACACACCCACAGAAATGGTTCTTAAACTTATTTTCAAAGAGGTACCTACCAGTCTGACAAGGTTTTCACCGGCCCACCTTGAAATGAGAACAGAAAAAAATGTAGTGAATTTTCTTTCACAGAGCTAAATTTATTCAATTTAAATGACTACCCTTTATTCTTATATGGACAAAAGTTATGTCCTTATTACTTATTTGAGGCTAGATCCTATATTGTGTGTGCTTGTTGATGGTGATAGTTGATGGTAGTTTGCTCCTTGATTTTTATTTTGTTTGATCTATGTTACAATCCTAACATTTTCTAGCTGGTGAAATCAAATTCCTGATCAACTCAACAGGAATGCATCTAGCCTGCAAGTCAATATGATCATCAGATCAGATGGTTGTTTTTTCTATTCTGTGTCTCCTGACTACTCATTTGACTGGTTTTCCAGAGCAGAGTTACAACTAAAGTAGGCATTACAGCCTGATTTGTTTATTTGTTGAGTAGGTATCTGGATTAGAAAACTAGAATAGCGTCTGGTGTACGTGCTCAGTGAATGGTTGTGAAAACGGAATTAAATTGAACTGTGCAAGGTTTAGAAGCCCTCACTCAGCTGCTTCATGAGCATGGTGAGTCATGCCGAACCAGTAGAGGGTTACTCACCTCCTGTGAGGAGAATGTAGCTTATATGAGGGGCTAAGGTATTTGAGTGAGACCCATTTATGAGAATCTCAGTTCTGGTTTTATTACAGCCTTACTTCTTCTGTGACCTGACATCCCGTGACATCCAAGTGGACTTTCTGTCCTACTTGGAAGGGGTGAAAAAGTGTCTAATTGTCTCTGTTGCCTAATAGTCTTGGTATGAGGGCATTAGACTTAATTAAGTATGTGGGCATTATTCAGTTCAGTTCAGTTCAGTCACTCAGTCGTGTCCGACTCTTTGCGACCCCATGAATCGCAGCACGCCAGGCCTCCCTGTCCATCACCAACTCCCGGAGTTCACGCAGACTCGTGTCCATCGAGTCAGTGATGCCACCCAGCGAAAAAATAATTCCTTGACATAATTTATGGACCCCAGGAATTGAGGAGCCCAACCATTTTTATCTAATGATAGATTGACCCATGTATTTAAGTTAATGTACTTTTGAGAATAAATATTACTGAATTGATAGCATTCGTACCAGCATATTAAGACATTTTAAAAAATCTACATGCTTTCATTCTTTATCGGTTGGATAGTGTATTGTCTACAGTCAGGGCTAGCTTATTAAATAGCTTTTATATAAAATCATATTATAAGGAAAAAATTAAAGTGAAAGTCATGCAGAAAGTTATATTGGAACAGAAACCATTATTTAACTCCCTTACACAGATGATTCTTTACAAGAAATACTTTGCATGCCCTTTGTCCATATAACCTTAGGCAAGTCAGATAACCTCTCTCTGCTCCTCAACTCTATAAAGAAAGAGTAGAATCTACCTTAAAGGGTTGCTGTAAGGATTAAATGTGTTAATACATGTACTTTAGCCTAGAGCATGACACGTGACAGTCTTTCAGTAAATTTTGCATAATATGATTATATTCATCTCCTTATTATTGCCATACTTTAATTGAAATACCAATTGTAAAATGCTTTAGAGCTATGAACAATTTTAACATCATTTTGTTCTATTAAATTGCAAGTTCCATTCAACTCATCTCTATCTTATCTTTTTGAGAAAATGGCAGGATAGAAATACAGTTATTCTCCATCTCAAATCTTATAGCACTTTCAGAAAAAATCTGTCTGACCTCCAACAAATCTACACCCAAATCATGCAGGCATATGTGTCCCTATGTGCACACACACACAAAACAGAATGTCATGTTTAATGGGATCCTTTAATTTCACTAAACTTCCTCAGATAAGGTTCATTCTTTAAACTGAATTATGTTTTATTGCAAATAATGCCATAAACAATATGGAATGCTGCTTAAAAGCTTGAACCTTGGAGTAGACTGCGTGGTTGCAAATTTCAGCTCTGTGATCATGCACAATTATTTACCTTTTCTAATCCTCAGTTTCCTCATCTTTAACACCTGATCTGTAGAGGTGAAGCTGAAGTTAAATGAGTCAATGCATGTGAAGCTCTCAGCCAGTGTTTGGCACCTAGGAAATGCTCATTAACTTTAGCTATTGTTGCTTTTCATTATAGACATTGTATTTTCATATCTAGAAGTTCTATTTGGTCTTTTTCTATACCTCTATTTCTGTCCTCATCATGCTTATGTTTTCCTCCAAATTCTTCAGCATATAGAGAACATAGTAGTTACTTAAAGCCCTTGTCTGCTAGTTCCATCCTCTTTATCATTTCCAAGTCTGTTTCTAGCCATTGATTTTTTTTCCTTGGTCATGGTTCATATTTTCCTGCTTTATTGCCCATCTGGTAAATTTTTATTACATGCTGGGCATTGTAAATTTTACTTTTGATTGCTGGCTGTTGTATTCCTTAATTAGTGTTAGATTTCAAGCTGGCATGCAGTTAAGTTACTTGGAACAGGTCGGGTCTTTTCAAAGCTAGCTTTTAAACTTTGTTAGGGTGGTTCATTGAGACTTTGGTCTACAGCTAATGTAGTCTCCTACTGAGAGAAGGAGACTAATCCAATACCTTCGTAAGGATTCTATCTCCTGTGTTATGAGTTCCTTCTGCTTGGCTGGTGGGAACACAACTAATCCCATTCCTACTGGATTCCTTATTCCTTTTCAGTTGGTTCTTTCCTTGGTGCCAGGCAGCTTACTCTTCAGTTCAGTTCAGTCGCTCAGTCGTGTCCGACTCTTTGCGACCCCATGAATCGCAGCACACCAGGCCTCCCTGTCCATCACCAACTCCCGGAGTTCACTCAGACTCACGTCCATCGAGTCAGTGATGCCATCCAGCCACCTCATCCTTGGTCGTCCCCTTCTCCTCCTGCCCCAATCCCTCCCAGCATCAGAGTCTTTTCCAATGAGTCAACTCTTCTCATGAGGTGGCCCAAGTACTGGAGTTTCAGCTTTAGCATCATTCCTTCCAAAGAAATCCCAGGGCTGATCTCCTTCAGAATGGACTGGTTGGATCTCCTTGCAGTCCAAGGGACTCTCAGGAGTCTTCCCTACACATGCACAAATCAATTCTCAACCCAACACTCAAGGGAACCCCTCTGCAGATCTCCAGATTGCCCTCCCTCCCTCCCCTCTGCTCTCCCTGTCCTGTCCTGTCCCCTCCCCTTCTCTCCTCTCTTCCTCTCTCCTTTTGTCCTGTGTAGCTCTCTTTCTCCGATACCCTGTGCCACAGACTCTATATGTTTTGGCCTCTCTGAACATCCATTTTATCTCCTTCAACACAGCCATATCACCAGATGCTGGGTTTCCGTGCTGCAGCTGACTTTAGCCATTAAGTTGCAGCCATCATAGGACTCACCTTATTTCTTTCTCTTCTCTCAGGAATAACTGTCCTGTGCTGCCTGTCGTCCACGATCTGAAAATTGTTTCACATATTTTGTCCAGGTTTAAACTTGCTTGAGGTGTGAGGTAAGTCCAGTCTAAGTTACTCCATCTTGGCCAGAAGTCCTTGACTACTGTTATCTCTGCCAATGCCGGTTTTAGGAATAAAAAAGTCCTCAGGTACAAGTCAGATTACAACGAGTAGCACATGTAGAACTTTATGTATGTGGTTACAGGATGTTATTAAATACCCAGCACAAATATAGGTCTGCAACATCTTGTTTCTCTTTTTCACTCCTTATTAACATTTTGCTTTTGGATGATTGGCGAAGGCCCTGTCTTTATGTAAAAGCCACAAAATGGGAAGCTTTTGTATAAGTTAAAATCCAGTTGAAGGCATGATTAAGCCTTTGTAATTTTTTTTTTTTTTTTTTGGTTGCACTGGATTGTCATTGCTGTGCCAGGACCCCCTCTAGCTCTGGCGAGCAGGGTCTGCTCTCGGCGGCGACATGCAGGCTTCTCGCTGTGGTGGCTTCTCTCGTCGCCAGCGCTGGCTCCAGGTGCCCAGGCTTTGGCCGTCGCAGCACATGGGCTCAGCAGTTGGTGGCAGTGGCTTTAGTTGCTCCATTGCATGTGGAATCTTCCCAGACCAGGGATTGAAACTGTGTCCCCTGCATTGACAGGCGGATTCTTATCCACTGTCCCATCAGGGAAGTCCTGATTAAGGCTTCTGTGAGTGACTCAATAAATTAAATTTTTCTCTAAAAGAAGAAATTTGTTTTTTTTTTAATTTTGATTTTACTCTGAATATTGATACCACACAATGATTAGACTGCTCTTACATAGATAGATTACAATGATAATTAAACATACATAGAAAACTAAAGTATAGGAATCCTCCCCATGCAAGGTTTAATTTTTATTACACAACCACATGCTAATATTAAGTAGTATCCCATTGTCTAATGTTAGATGAATGAATTTGTGGTGTGTGTGTGAACACATGCATTGGAGACAGAGAAAAAGCATTCATACATGATGGGGAGTGAATTAAACTAAATTTATTGTTTAAATAAATATTTTATACTTGTTGTATGTATTTAATCTGCAGACTGAGGATTATAAATCCATAATGGAAAATGAAGAATTCAGATTTAACAAAACTTACCCTAGGAATTTAACCACTGCATTTTGAGGCTTATAACACATGCTACAATGAGTGAGATGGTTCCACAAAATGTTCATTATATAGAAGTTGTTCAAATGAGACACACCGCCCAATCCACAAACTGCAGTATATGTGTCTTATAAAAATTACCCTTAAATCTTACATTTCCCCTTTGAGACATTTATTGTTCCTGGGGAAAGCAGTATTTTTTTTCCTTATTCCTAAATCTGTCTTCGATTAAACTAGAGAACTCTATAAATCAATAATAACCTTTTAGATATCAACCCCTTCATAATTATGCCCTCCAAATCCAGGTAATTGTTTACATACTTTATACAGAAAAAAATGGGGAAAAACATATGCTCCATTTGATTTGGGGGGATATAAAGCTTTAGATGTTTTTCAGCATTTATGAAGTTTGATTTTATCCTCCTTTGTATTACAAGTGAAAAATTAATTTATTTCACACAGAGAAACAAACAGATCAGGTGATGTTATACAGCTCTGGAGGAAAAAAAAATTGCCTGTTAGAAACTGATACATATTTTTATCATAATATGGCTTTCATTAAATATAATACTATACAACCAGTGAGTTTAAAGGAATGTTTTGTTTTAGTCAAATCAATCTCTGGGTATCTTTCTGATACTTCTAGTACATTTCCCAAAAGGAAGTGGGTAAACACCCAAATGGGAGTGATCTCAGATTAAGAAACAGCACAGGCATCTTGAAGGCTCTCTGTTTGTAGAATGAAATGACAGCAACCAGAGATACCTGAGGCTGTTTTTCTAGATGCTTACTCTGGGTGCCAGCCATCTGTGTTCATTTAGGGGTGTGTGTGTGTGTGTGTATGTGTGTGTGTGTGTGTATGTGTGTAGGCAGAAAGGGGGACAGATCTCAAGTTGCAAGTCTGAGTGTGGGCTCTGATACAGAACGCAACCTTCTGCCTGGTGCTTCTCAAACAAGACCCCTCATCTGCTGGTCCCTCCAGAGAAGTAATTTCACCAATACCAGCTGCAAAGGGGAATGTTTTGTGTTTTCTTTATTCAAAGTGAAAGATGTTAAACAGAAATTTTCAGAAGCACTTTTGTTTGGAAAAGGGGAAAGGAAGATCACGGAAACTGGAAAACATCCATGAAATTAGCCCCAAATCATTGCCAATACTGATCATTTCCTGACAAGCTGTCTATCAGCAACCCACAACAGCAGCTTATTCCGGGCTTTCTGGTGCCAATAGTGATGTGATATTGCTAATTAAATGTTGGTGCAGTTGTGAATATTTTTAAGTTTAACTTTCATTACTACAACAGCAAGTACAATAGCACATTACTATCAGGATTCCTGTAAATACTTTAATACAACTCTCTTCCAAATTGCTTTAGCAGGAATTAGAGGAACAGCATTTTAAAGTAAAAGTCTTGCATGTCTATTTAACCACCTAAAGTTGGTGAAAATGAAAAGAATAGAAAGTAGGGATGCACTTGGCCATGTTAACTCCAAATTCAGTATTTATCTGTGAAAAAATACTATTTATTTATAGATAAATAAATTTATTTTTAGAATTTATTTAGAATTTTTAAAACTTAATTTATTCTATAAATTATTTATAGATAGGGGAGGGAAATGAGCTAATTTGACTGTATGATTTTGTTTATTCATTATTCATAATAAAAAATCCTGGCTGCCTTTAATTTATGTACTATCTATAAAATTTCTCAGCATTTCTGTGGCCTGAGATATTATGGCAATTTTCTTCCAATGTTGTATTTTCTCTCTCGCCATCTCTCTACCTCTCTCTGTCTCTCTCTCTTATTTTCTCTAGTTTATCTGCCCTTGACATATTCTGTTCTGAAACCCTCGTTGGTTGATGTTTGTAGTGGTTCTAACACTCACGTCCTAATGCAATAGGAGGGCACACTAGATGCTGGGTCAGCCTTCTGGATGTCATATTTGCTTACAGAAGTATTGTTTGCATTCACAACATAGTGTCAAACTGTCCATTTTTGCAACTGTTATAAGGTGAAAACTGTCCCTCTTAAGCCCTCCTAAAGGGAAAGTGTTCTGTTTATTAACTGAACTTAAAAGCCCATTTTGAAAATAACTCCTAAACGTAGGAATAGTAAGAACATTTCACATATCCTAGACCAGTGTGTATCTAGGGTTTGGACATCATCTGGATCCTTGGGAGAAGAGGGAACACTTATTGAGTATTTCACATATTTTGAGAATTATTTAAAATGAGAAACAGATTCACCTGGATAGCATTTGCCCTGAAATTCACTGGCCTGAGTTTGCATACCACAGTGTAAAAAATACATAAGGAACTATTTAAACACCTCCATTCTTGCTACTCTGATATTTAACAACTTCTATAAGAGATTTCTTCCTGGGTGCAAAGCATTTTCTTCCTAAGGGCTCTGATAAAAGTCTATCTCCACATTTTGAAATTTGTGTGTTCCTGTTACTTTCTCTTATTTCATAAACCAGCAAGTATTTATCAGCCCTAAATCATGGGATTGTCACAAAATTACAGGACAAAGATCCTGTATTCAAGAATGTTAGCATGTGGTTGGGGGAAGCAAAAACTAATAAACACTGGAAATAAATGGAGACCATATATGCTTTGAAGTGCAGTAGGAAATGGCTTTGTAAGGGATTAAATGAACAAAAAGCAACAGCACAGATTGGAGAAAGAGTGTGCTTTGTAAGGCTAACATGTTTTTTAATCATTGACAAATTAATTTATTCATAATTTTTCTTGCCCTTGTGAAAGCTGAATCGTAAATGAACAAATGAATTGTAAACAAATAGATGCATGGGTAATTACACAGATGAAGTTCCAGATTCTAGCAGAGCCATCAATATATAATTACAAGTATTCGCAGGGTCCCAGGTAGACACTTTCCTATTTCCTGTGAGGTAGCGCCACCTTTTCTTAACTGACTCCAACCAACATCAAAATAGAAGCTCTACTTCCTGACAACACTAAAAAAATCTTACCTGAAAAGTGACTCAAATGGCATATGGGCCCTTTTAAATGGGCATATTGGCCCATTCACATAACATAGAAAGCAAATGTATGATCACTGATCATGTATAATTATTACCAGCTGAGATAAAATACAAAACAAAAAGAAGATTTGATTTTCAAAAAGCAGTCCTTGGTGGCTCAATGGTAAAGAATTCATCTGCCAATGCAGGAGACTCAGGTTTTATCCTTGGATCAGGAAAATCCCCTGGAGGAGGAAACGGCAACTCACTCCAGTATTCTTGCCTGAAGAATCCCATTGACAGAGGAGCCTGGCTGGCTACAGTCCATGGGGTCGCAAAGAGTTGGACACGACTGAGCGACTATACAAGAAAAAGAGGACCTACTGTGAGCACTGCAGAGAGCCCTTGGAGCAGGGAAGAAGCACAAAATAATGTTATATAGATACGAGGAAGTCAGGTGATTTACTGCCTTTAAACCGACCAAGCAGCCTGAATTTAGGGCCTCTGTATGATCTTCAGTAGTGACGTGATGGAATTGTTTCTTTTAGGAACATCACTCTGACAGTCATGATATTGGAGGGTTGGTGGGGGGCATGGTCTGGAAGCACAAAGCTCTGTCAGGCAGCTGTTGAGGCAATCCACAGTGATCAGACCCTAGTAACAGTCGTGGCAGAGTTAACGAGAGGAACCCATTCTGTGGACGCTTTGAAGAAATGAACAATGCTAATAGCAGACTAAATATATGAGGGCATCAACGGCAAAGAGACCAAATGACATGTATACAATGGAATATTATTCAGTCTGAAAAAAGGAAGGACATTCTGATGCACGGTACAACATGAATGGAGCTTGAAGACCTTATACTACATGAAATGACCGATACAAAAGGACAAATATTGCATGATTTCACTTAGATTAGGTACCTAGAATAGTTAAACTCATAGATTAATAAAGTAAAATAGTGATAATCAAGGGCTGGGTGGAGAGAGGAATGGAGTTTTTATTTAATGGGTACAGAGTTTCAATTTGGGAGGATGAAGATGTTGGTGATGGAGAGTGTGATGGCTACACAATGATTTGAATGCATGCAATGCCAGTGAACTCTACATTTAAAAATTGTTAAAAAGGTCAAATTTATGTTATGTATGCATGCATGCTCAGTCGCTTCAGTCATGTCCAACTCTTTGCGACGCTATGGACTGTAGCCCACCAAGCTCTTCAGTCCATGGGATTCTCCAAGCAAGAATACTGAAGTGGGTTGCCATGCCTCCTCCAGGGAATCTTCCCGACTCAGGGATCCAACCCGCATCTCTTATGTCTCCTACATTTGCAGGTGGGTTCTTTACCACTAGTGCAACCTAGGAAGCCCATGTTATTGCATAGGTTACCAGAAATTTTAAAAATCAGTGTCTTAGGGAAAGAATATACAAACCCTGAGAAGTCTGTATGGAGAAAGTGTTATGTTAATGAAAGAAGTGTTCGAAGATTAAAGTAGACTATATGCCTGGGTTCAAATTTAGACTCTGCCACTGAACTAGCTGTAAAATGGGAACATTAATGAAGATTAAAAGAAATAATGTATAGAAAGCTCTTCAGCACTGAGTAAGTGTTCCATAAGTATTATTTTCCTTTTCAGTTAAAAAACTACTGTACAATTTGAAATTTTTTCCCCTCAGCAGAATTAGACTTTGGGTGTATTACTATACATCTTTCTTATCAAACAAAGAATAACTTCAAAGATGACATAGGGTGGCTGTCAGCAAGCAAAGAAGGGCTAGGCTTATGCAAAGACTAAAAACACACAAAATGCACCAGGTAATACGATGCCACCTCTGACTGACCGCTATCCCTGCAGTATAAGTCTCCTGCCCAAATCCCAGGGACATCTGTCACATCAACTTGATGGTGTTTGATTTTTATCTTTTTTTTTTAATTTATTTTTTATTTTACTTTACAATTCTGTATTGGTTTTGCCATACATTGACATGAATCCACCATGGGTGTACATGTGTTCCCAAACATGAACCCTCCTCCCACCCCCCTCCCCACAACATCTCTCTGGGTCATCCCCGTGTACCAGCCCCAAGCATGCCATATCCTGCATCAGACATAGACTGGCTTCTTACATGATATTATACATGTTTCAATGCCATTCTCCCAAATCATCTCACCCTCTCCCTCTCCCTCTGAGTCCAAAAGTCCGCTATACACATCTGTGTCTTTTTTGCTGTCCTGCATACAGGGTCATCATTGCCATCTTTCTAAATTCCATATATATGTGTTAGTATACTGTATTGGTGTTTTTCTTTCTGGCTTACTTCACTCTGTATAATCGGCTCCAGTTTCATCCATCTCATCAGAACTGATTCAAATGTATTCTTTTTAACGGCTGAGTAATACTCCATTGTGTATATGTACCACAGCTTTCTTATCCATTCATCTGCTGATGGACATCTAGGTTGTTTCCATGTCCTGGCTATTATAAACAGTGCTGCGATGAACATTGGGGTACATGTGTCTCTTTCTATTCTGGTTTCCTCAGTGTGTATGCCCAGCAGTGGGATTGCTGGGTCATAAGGCAGTTCTATTTGCAATTTTTTAAGGAATCTCCACACTGTTCTCCATAGTGGCTGTACTAGTTTGCATTCCCACCAACAGTGTAGGAGGGTTCCCTTCTCTCCACACCCTCTCCAGCATTTATTGCTTGCAGATTTTTGGATCGCAGACATTCTGACTGGTGTGAAGTGGTACCTCATTGTGGTTTTGATTTGCATTTCTCTAATAATGAGTGATGTTGAGCATCTTTTCATGTGTTTGTTAGCCATCCGTATGTCTTCTTTGGAGAAATGTCTATTTAGTTCTTTGGCCCATTTTTTGATTGGGTCGTTTATTTTTTTGGAATAGAGCTGCAGGAGTTGCTTGTATATTTTTGAGATTAGTTGTTTGTCAGTTGCTTCATTTGCTATTATTTTCTCCCATTCGGAAGGCTGTCTTTTCACTTTGCTTGTATTTTCCTTTGTTGTGCAGAAGCTTTTAATTTTAATTAGGTCCCATTTGTTTATTTTTGCTTTTATTTCCAGAATTCTGGGAGGTGGATCATAGAGGATCCTGCTGTGGTTTATGTCGGAGATCTTGAAAAATCTTTATAACTAAACAAAGTATTAAGATGTGAGAACTAAGGTAGAACTTCCAAGTTCTCAGAAAACTGAGAGTCTGCTCAGAAATGGGCAGACGATTCAATCCCTCTCAGTGGAGTTCAAGAACAGAGAAAACGGTTCAAGGGAGATGTAAGACAGGGTGTTATTGGAGAGCTGTCATTGCTGCTGCTGCTGCTGCTGAGTCGCTTCAGTCGTGTCCAACTCTGTGCGACCCCATAGACGGCAGCCCACCAGGCTTCCCCGTCCCTGGGATTCTCCAGGCAAGAACACTGGAGTGGGTTGCCATTTCCTTCTCCAATGCATAAGAAAGAATGTGAACAATTATTATGACTATTGAGTGTGTGACTAAGTATTTTTTAAAACACCATAAATGTTACAGAAACACTTGTATATTCTCAAAATTTCTGAACAATATCATGTTCCTAGTTTATGTAGGAAGTAATTTTCTATCATAAAGAGCCCACCAGGCTCCTCTGTCCATGGGATTTCCCAGGCAAGAATATTGAAGTGGGTTGCCATTTCCTCCTCCAGGGACTCTTCCTGACCCAGGGATCGAACCTGTGTGTCTTTCATCTCCTGCATTGGCAGGCAGGTTCTCTACCACTCACGACAACTGGGAAGCCCCAGAGGGTATTAAAACCAGTTACACACTAATGAAAAAATCTTTCCAAAAATAAATGAATGATCAAATCTCCTCATTCTCTTTTTTTAACTTGATTTTTTTTAAGTGGAGGATAATTGCTTCACAATAGTTGATTTCTGCCATATATTGACATGAATCAGTCACAGGTCCATATGTCCCCTTCCTCCTGAAACACTCCTCCCATCTCCCTTCTCATTCTGCCCCTCTCCTCCTGCAGTGCAGGAGACCCCAGTTTGATTCCTGGCTTGGGAAGGTCCCCTGGAGAAGAGCATGGCAATGCACTCCAGTATTCTTGCCAGGAGAATCCCCATGGACAGACGAGCCTGGCTGGCTCCCATGTGGGGTTGTAAAGAGTCGGACATGACTGAGTGACTAAGCACAGCACAGCACAAGCGTCCATCCCTGATGTCAGCATAACAGAGCCAGAGTAAATGCAGAGCCATTAGGACAACTCTGTGGTCCTCAGATGGAGAAGGCAATGGCACCCCACTCCAGTACTCTTGCCTGGAAAATCCCATGGACGGGGGAGCCTGGTAGGCTGCAGTCCATGGGGTCGCGAACAGTCGGACATGACTGAGCGACTTCACTTTCATGCATTGGAGAAGGAAATGGCAACCCACTCCAGTGTTCGTGCCTGGAGAATCCCTAGGACAGGGGAGCCTGGTGGGCTGCTGTCTATGGGGTTGCACAGAGTCGGACACGACTGAAGTGACTTAGCAGCAGCAGTGATCCTCAGATGCCATTTCATCCAATACAAACCTTACTCACTCCCTGATTTCCAGTTACTCTTAGAATACACTCCTCTTTTCCCAACATGTGACCACATTTTGCTTGGCCTTATGGCCTGGCTGTTCATCAGTCCCCACGCCAACCCAGTGAATATAGCCCGCAATGCTGAATTCAGGCAACAAGTAACTTGTCTCTTGCTTTGCATCACAGGCATTCTGCTGAGACACCCCTATGGTCTTAATTCATGAAAAACAATAATTTCCACTGTACAAAATTTAAAACCTGAGGGACACAGTTTGGTAATTTAGCATTTTTGCTTCATGTGAGAATATTATTTTTAGTTCATAATGGGAAGTTCAAAAACATTGTTTCTTACAATTAAAAGCTTTCAGAAATGTGTAATCTGGGCTCTTTATAGGTATGTTCACTATAAAATGTAGGGAGGAATAGCATGCATTTTTCTACAAAGGAATACCTTCAATATCTTTCATTGCTTAAGGAAAAAGGTCTTTAATTTAGAGCTGAATTAGTCATACAGATAAACACTTTAAAGTCCTTGGAATCTGCAGTTCGTTTTAACAAGCTTTTAAGATAAATTAAGAGTATGTTGTATCTGTTGTGTTGTGATGACTGTGAATTAGAAGAAGAGGACACACAGACTCATCCACTGAGGAATTTTTCTTTTCTGGCATCATATTCTATGCTAGAATCTTTATGGGAGTTCCATAATATATGGATCTTGCCTTCAGGGATTTTCTAATTAGGTGAGGGACCAGTATTGAGTTGAAATGTCCCCCAGCCCAAAATTCATGTCCACTTGGAACTTCAGAAAGTGCCCTGACTTGAAACAAACTCTTTGCAGATATAATTAAGATGCAATTTAATATGCGGTCACGTTGGATTAGGGTGGGCCTTAAAGGCAATCGCTGGTTTCTGTATAGGAAGAGGAGAGGACGCAGAGACACAGATACACACAGACACAGGACAGAAGGCCACGTGAGAGCGAAAGCAGAGACTGGAGCGCCGCATCTACAAGCCGAGGCACGTCTAGGACTGCTGGCCACGACCAGACGCTAGAAGCTCCGCTCCTAGATCCTCTGAGGGATCACGGCCCTACCGATCCCTCATTTGGGATGTCTGGCCTCCAGAACTGTGAAAGAAGTCATTTCTGTTTTAAACCACCCTGTTTGCGATAGTTTGTTACAGTATCCCTCGGAATCTAATACAAGCCCTCATCTTCAAACACTCTGGCTTAATCGGTCTGGGGTGAACTTAGGCACCAGCACCTTTATAAAAGTTCCTCGAGTGATTCCATGTTTGAGAGCCATCATTCTAGTTTGTTGACTTTCAAAGTCTCCAGAGAAACAGCAGCATCCACAACTGGGAACTTAACAGAAATGCAAATTCTCTGGCCCCATGCAGCCCTACCAACTGGATGGGGGTGAGGTCCAGCAATCTGTAGATTATCAAGCTTTCTAGGTGGTTGTGATGCCACTGCTGTTTTAGAACTGCTGCTCTCATTGGTAAGGGAAGATACACGGCAATGGAAGATGCTTCAAATGGGAATGCAGAAATCATTAGAAAAGTATAGGAAGTATAGGAGGAAGAGGAAAGTATAGGAAGTATTTAGAAGGTATAGGAAGAATATTTGTCTGTTGTCATGGGCAATACCAGGCATTGCTTCAAGTAAAGGTGTGTCCAAACAATCATCTCCCAATTGAACTTTTGAAGACAAATTATTTTCAAGTTTGGGATGCTGTCCTTACAGTGTTGTTAATATTAGAGAATAGAGCCACCCAAACTCTACATTAAGATTACATGTGGAATTGGCTGTACCCCAATACAAAATGTTTGGGGTATTAAGAAATTAAATTAAATTAACACAAGGTAAAACAAAAAATAAGACAAGCAAACAAATAAAAAAGACTGCATGTGGACCAAAAATGGCAGAGTAGGGGCCCTAGCTTCCGTCACTCACAACGCTCAACAGTTAGACAGCTACCCACAAATAAAGGGCTTCCCAGGTAGTGCTAGTGGTAAAGAACTCACCTGCCAATGCAGGAGACATGAGAGACATGGGTTCAGTCCCTGGATCAGAAAAATTATCTGGAGGAGGGCATGGCAAGCCACTCTAGTATTCTCGCCTGGAGAATCACATGGAAATTGGAGCCTGGTGGCCTGAAGTCCGTAGGGTCGCAAAGAGTCAGATATGACTGAAGTGGCTTAGCACACTGGCAGGCCACAAATGAAACAACTCTGGGAGAGCTCAGGAGACCACTTAAGAAACTTCAGCAAAACAGTGGAAGAAAGAAAACCCGAGAATAGCCTCACAAAAAGGAAGACAGCTCAATTTTCCTTTCCTTATTCCATTCCCCAAGCCATCACATGTCATTGCAGAAATACAAATTAAAACAACAATGAGATACCACTACATACAAATTAGAATGACTAAAATTCAGAACACTGGCAATGCCAAAAGCTGGTAAGGATGTCAAGAAACATGAAATTTCATTCATTGCTGGTGAGAATACAAAATGATACGTATAGTCATTTTGGAATATAAATTGACAGTTTCTTATAAAACTGAACACCCATATTATATGATCCATCAATTGTCTTCTTGGTATTTACCCAAAGGAGTTGAACATTTATGTCCACACACACAAAAAAAAAAAAATGCGGAAGAATGTTCCGTTTCAGTTCAGTTCATTTCAGTCGCTGAGTCATGTCCAACTCTTTGCGACCCCATGAATTGCAGCACACCAAGCCTCCCTGTCCATCACCAACTCCCGGAGTTCACTCAGACTCACGTTCATCGAGTCAGTGATGCCATCCAGCCATCTCATCCTCTGTCGTCCCCTTCTCCTCCTGTCCCTAATCCCTCCCAGCATCAGAGTCTTTTTCAATGAGTCAACTCCACATGAGATGGCCAAAGTACTGGAGTTTCAGCTTTAGCATCATTCCTTCCAAAGAAATCCCAGGGTTGATCTCCTTCAGAATGGACTGGTTGCATCTCCTTGCAGTCCAAGGGACTCTCAAGAGTCTTCTCCAACACCACAGTTCAAAAGCATCAATTCTTCGGCGCTCAGCCTTCTTCACAGTCCAACTCTCACATCCATACATGACCACAGGAAAAACCATAGCCTTGACTAGACAGACCTTAGTTGGCAAAGTAATGTCTCTGCTTTTGAATATACTATCTACGTTGGTCATAACTTTTCTTCCAAGGAGTAAGCGTCTTTTAATTTCATGGCTGCAGTCACCATCTGCAGTGATTTTGGAGCCCAAAAAAATAAAGTCTGACACTGTTTCCACTGTTTCCCCATCTATTTTCCATGAAGTGATGGGACCGGATACCATGATCTTCATTTTCTGAATGTTGAGCTTTAGGCCAACTTTTTTACTCTCTACTTTCACTTTCATCAAGAGGCTTTTTAGTTCCTCTTCACTTTCTGCCATAAGGGTGGTGTCATCTGCATATCTGAGCTTATTGATATTTCTCCCAGCAATCTTGATTCCAGCTTATGTTTCATCCAGTCCAGCATTTCTCATGATGTACTCTGCATATAAGTTAAATAAGCAGGGTGACAATATACAGCCTTGACGTACTCCTTTTCCTATTTGGAACCAATCTGTTGCTCCATGTGCAGTTCTAACTGTTGCTTCCTGACCTGCATATAGGTTTCTCAAGAGGCAGGTCAGGTGCTCTGGTATTCCCATCTATCTCAGGATTTTCCACAGTATATTGTGATCCACACAGTCAAAGTCTTTGGCATAGTCAATAAAGCAGAAATAGATGTTCTTCTGGAACTCTCTTGCTTTTTCCATGATCCAGCGGATGTTGGCAGTTTGATCTCTGGTTCCTCTGCCTTTTCTAAAACCAGCTTGAACATCAGGAAGTTCATGGTTCACAGCAGCTTTATTCATAATTGCCAAAACTTAGACTGCAAGGAGATCAAACTAGTCAATCCTAAAGGAAATCAATCCTGAATATTCATTGGAAGGACTGATACTGAAGCTGAAGCTTCAATACTTTGACCACCTGATGCAAAAGCTGACTCATTGGAAAAGACCCTGATGCTGGGAAAGATTGAGGGCAGGAGAAGAAGCGGCAGCAGAGGATGAGATGGTGGGATGGTATCACCAACTCCAAGCACATGAATCTGAGCAAACTCTGGGAGATGGTGAAGGACAAGAGAGCCTGGCCTGCTGCAGTCCATGGCTTCACAAAGAGTCAGACAAGACTTAGCGACTGACCAACAAGAATCAGCCAAGATGTCTTTCAGTAGATCATTGGATAAATAAACTGTAGTGCATTCAGATAATGGATTATTATTCAGTGCTAAAAAGAAATGAGCTATCAAGCCATGAAAAGACATGGAGGAAAAGTAAATTTATATTACTAAATGAAAGAAGCCAATTTGAATAGGTTATATAGTATATGATTCCAACCGTATGACATTCTAGAAAAGGCCCACAGTATGGAGACAGTAAAAAGTTGAATGGTTGCCAGAGATTGTGCAGTAGGAAGGATAAATAGAACACAGAGAATTTTTAGGGTAGTGAAATTACTCTGCATGATGCCATAATGATGGATACATGTCATAATATGCTTGTCTGAACCCATGGACTTATATACCATCATGAGATAACCCTAAAGTAAACAATGGACCTTGGGTAATTATAAGGTGTCAATATAGGTTCATGAGTTGTAGCTCACCAGGCTCCTCTGACCATGGTATTCTCCGGGCAAGAATACTGGAGTGGATTGCCATTTCCTCCTCCAGGGGATCTTTCCAACCCAGGGAGCAAACCAGGTCTCCTGAATCTCTGGCATTGGCCAGTGGATTCTATACCGCTGAGCCACCTGGGAAGTCCTCTGTGTAGGTTCACCAGTTGTAATGACTGTACCACTCTGTTGGGGATGTTGATAATGAGGGATATTATTCATATCTGGGAGAAGAGGGTATATAACTCCAGTGTTCTTGCCTGGCAAATCCCATGGACAGAGGAGCCTAGTGGGCTGCCGTCTCTGGGGTCGTACAGAGTCGGACACAACTGAAGCGACTTAGCAGCAGCAGCAGCAGCAGCAGCATACCTTCTGCTCAGTTTTGCCGTGAATCTGGTCTATCTAAAAATAAAGTCTTTATTTTAAAAATTGGGGAGAAAATAGTATAAGAGGTATTCAAATAGCAATTCAAATGAAATTTCAGATTTATATTTCAAGGTTAAATTTAAATGAAATAATAAAGTATATTATTATTGCTTTATAAATATAACTTCTGTTTTAGCAACAAAGTGGGGTACAAGACTATCAGTTCAGTTTAGTTCAGTCGTTCAGTCGTGTCTGACTCTTTGTGACCCCATGGACTGCAGTACATCAGGCTTCCCTGTCCATCACCAACTCCCAGAGCTTACTCAAACTCATGATATACCCAGTAAATAGTAACTCCTCATACTAGAACATGGGAAATTGACAGAGCCGTGACATTCTCCCAAGCAGTTTCTAGAACTATGTTATCTCTAAATGGTCCAGCTTCCCATTGTAAATGTGTGCTAAAGATTAGCCGATCATTTAGCAGAAGAGGTTAGTCCATTCCATTAATCTGTTAATCCCTCCTGCTCAGTTTTAGTCTTCAGTCATCTTTTTGCTGAGAACAAAGCCAGGGAACTGACTTGTAAGTTACCCTGATGAAGATGGAGGATCTATCTTATACTTCTTTGAATGCCTTCTGCTGCATCTAACACTGTGCTTTGGACATATTTCTGAATTTTTATTTATTTAATATATTCCAATGGGGTCTTATTTCTGCTATACTCACCATAATGAGAACAACATGATCCTTCCTCCTTTCATGACTGGGCAATATGTGCCCTTGGATTTAAAGAATGCAGAAGTTAGCCTGGTAACTTCTGTTTTAGCAACAAACTGGGATACAAGACTATCAGTTCAGTTTAGTTCCGTCGTTCAGTCGTATCTGACTCTCTGTGACCCCATGGACTGCAGTACACCAGGCTTCCCTGTCCATCACCAACTCCCGGAGCTTACTCAAACTCATGTCCATTGAGTCGGTGATGCCATCCAACCATCTCATCCTCTGTCGTCCCCTTCTCCTCCCGCCTTCAATCTTTCCCAGTCTTATGTGGAAACCCGTGGTGGATTCATGTCAATGTATGGCAAAACCAATACAGAATTGTAAAGTAAAATAAAAAATAAATAAATATTAAAAAAAGAAAATAGCTGCAAGGAAATATTCCAAAATGTTAGCAGATGGTTCTCCTGGGAAGTCTGACTATGGCTGATACATACAGAACCTCCTTTAGACCTAGGTAAGAGATATTTTAGAGTTGTCCACATACCACAATCACACACAGATAGATTTATTAAAACCACACAGATGCCTCTATCAGAATCTGCCCTCAGAGCTGGCACAGCACAGCTCATAGCTCTTAACACCCACCTTGGTGACCACACTGTTCAGACCCTCAGAAAATGCATTTCCACATCTCTTGCCCCATATCCACAAAAGAAAAGGTGATAGGGTTTGAAAGCTGTGAAAGACCATAGGTTAGGATGATGACATTGCTTTGGAATGCTTGGACGATGTGAGGGAAAAGAGTGTTGGGTTAGGAGAAAAAAGCTTGTCAAATTCCTCCTTTGATAACATGAATGCAAGAGATTCTTTCATATCAAAGTATCATTTCTCAATAACATCAAGAACCCTTTTTCTTACTTCTTTTGTTCTTATTCCTGGTTCCCATGGTACTCAATTCAATTAGCACAATGTTTCACAAAATTTGCAAATGGTGGCTTACAAACATTTTCTGATTTTAACACTTAAAATTACTTTTAAATTTGCATTCATGTATCATGATCGCAGTTCTTAGTATCGGCAACTTGATGGACATAGAATGTTTAAATTTTGAATGGTTTTTTCTCTATAAAAATAAATAAGATTTAATCAAAATATTAGTATACCCAGGGAAATTTTGGCATTTATTGATTATAATTTGTACTTTACAAGCGAATAGGTAATTTTGCATATTTTAAAATTAAACTTTTAGAAATGTAACTTTTATACTTAATTTATATGTTCTCCTAAATCTGTTTGATTTTTGTATGCTTTGAAGTAGTTATAATTTTTGAAACCCTTCAGACCATTGCCCTGAGTTGAAAATAAATTTGTAAACATCTTGCATGTAACAATAAAATCAGTGATTTTATGGAAATAAGGTAAGAAAAATTAATTTTATGAAAAAATACATAATTCATAAGTTATATAAAATCTTTATCACCTACTCAACTATCACTAACCCTTTAACAGATATCAGGTATCTGCAATAATAATTAAATTTAGTAGTCTGACATTTTGCCAGATCTCAGACACATTGAAACCATACTTTTACACATATCCTTTGGTTTTTGTCATTATGAGAATATATTTGTCAAGATAGGGGGATAGAATATATTTTATTTACCAATTTGTATAAAGAACTAAAATCCCATCAGAAAAGGCAGCTTCAATAATCCTGTTGGGTCTATGGTTGAAGGGGTGTCCATCTGCTCTCCATGCCAGATAAAATATAGTTTAATGCCATGGTGGATGGTCCAGAAATGGCAATATCCTTGACCTTTTAAAGAACAGGAAGTGGTGGCTTGAAGGAAGTGTTTGATTCACTGTGAAATCCAAAATGACTGTCCAGCAGCTCCCAACCAGAATTATAATGTGCCTTAGGATGCAAATCCAAGGGAGAGGGTCAGTTATGTCCTCAGACTGGCCTGGCAAGGAGTAGCATAGAGATGGGGAAATGGAGGAAATGGAGCCCCACAGATCATGTTTCTTGTAGTGAGCTTCCTTTAGTTGTTTCTTCAGTACCAACACTCGGATATGTTTAAGATAAAAAGTGCTTGAACTTGACAGACAGCTGAGAGCACCGATTGTCTCAAGAGCAGAGATTCTTTGGAAATGATAAGGTGTAAACACTGTCAAATGGCTCCCTTTGCATTGCACTGCAATCTCCAGCCATAAAGGCTGCCAGGACCAGCAGGGGCAAAGCTCCCAGCCATCCCTCAAAACACCAGGCTCCAGCTGCCTGAGGGTTCCCTGGACTACATAATGACAGAGGCCTGAGCAACCCGGGCTCGAGATGTGTCTGTTCAGGGTAATCTCCAGCCCTGGAACTCAAAAGGAGAAGCCTGGGGAGGATGTTGTCTGGTCCTGGTGAGGAAGGCTTCTAAGCAGGGAAACCCCCAGATGAAGCCAGCTGGGCTTCTCTAGCTTTTTACTCCTCCTTTCTGGGAGCTTACCCAGGTAGCAGGCTCCCTGTCGAAGCTTGATCTAGGCCTGTGGATTTGTATCTTCTTCTGGGAACATGCTGCCAGGAAACGTCTCCCTCGAGAGGGATGATGGATTCTTTGGACTCCCCAGGGTTCCAGACTGTATGTAAGATGGCATTGCAACCTCAGGGGATTGCAAATTCTGCCTGAAATCTCAACACCCAGACAGAGTTTGGTCTGGGAGGCTGGCATTAATTAAGGAAGAGGACAGGGAGTGCTGGACCAAGAGCTGAACACGGCCCATATCTCAAGAAGACTCAAACACTTGAGAAAGCCTGCCATCCTCTACGCTGATGTGCTGTGTGCATATATGCATAAAATATCCGGCACCATCGTTGTTCACATTGTTCATCCCTGTGCTCGTTTAACAAACATTTAGTTAGAGCCAGCTAAGTGCCAGAGAATTGAAATACAAGAATGTGAATATATCACAATATTGATGAACCCTTAGAACCACACTTCATCTTCATGGACTGGCTAAGGGGCCATTCAGTGTGAAAGGGGGAGAGGGAGCTTAAACAATCTCTCTATGCCCCAGCCCACTGAATCTGTTAACTTGGTATTCTAAAGTTTAGTACAGAAATGCAATCTAACAGGATTCTCTTCCTTGTATTGCTGCTTAAATCTAGTCTTCCTGGAGTTGTGGTCCCCAGCACTGGAAGCTCACACTAGTGATTGTGCTTGGGGAGTGTACAGGGAGAAGAGTGAAGGGCTATGGAGGTAAGGTGTGGGCAAAACCATTTTGGATGACATATTTTCTCAGGCGGTGTTATACAAATACTTTTCTGTGTCTGTTCTGAGTCTCTGATGTTATAAAACATACTTGACACAGCGATTTTTCAACATATAAGGCTTGTTGTGGCCCTGTAATGGAGGCAGAAATGGCAGCCCACTCCAGTATCTTTGCCTGGAGAATCCCATGGACAGAGGAGCCTGGCAGGCTACAGTCCATGGGGTCACAGAGTCGGACGCGACTGAAGCAACTTAGCACTTGGCCCTGTACCTCCCTCTCTCTGCCTTTGCTCACATGTTCATCCTTTCCCCGCTTCAAAATGTCCTCCCTTCCCTGTGCAACCCTACGTCTTGCTCTTGACACCCTTATCCACCCAATCAGTCAAGTTTCCCAGTGGTACCGCTTCAGGATGCTAATAATAATATAAATAAAATGTATAGCTGATTTACATTGTGCTTTTGTGTGCCAAGTATTATCCTATTTCATTTATCTTCATAATCTCATCACTGGCTCAATGACATGAGTTTGAGCAAGCTCTGGGAGATGGTGAAGGACAGGGAAGCCTGGCGTGCTGCAGTCCACGGGGTCACAGAGTCGGACGCGACTGAACGACTGGACATCAGCAACACAATCTATCATTATTTTTCCAGTGAGTCACTGAAATAAGGAGACTGGCCCAAGATCACATCCCCAAATCTCTTTGATCCTTCAGTCTATGTTCTGAGTCACAACACTGTTGCTGTCTCCAAGTGGCTCTAACAAACACTGTCCCCAGTTGTATCCACTTTTTCACTCCTTATGTTCTTGATCTGTCTCTTATTTTTTGATAAAGCCAGGCACAGTTTCGCTCATTTTCAAATTTTCCTCATGCAACCAAACTTGACATTGTTGATTTTTCCCTATTTTCTTAATTTTCACTCTATTATTTCCTTCCATTTTCCTTTTTTATTTCACTAGTCTCCCTTTTAATTTCTCTGGTTTGATGATTAATTGATTAATCTTTAGCTTTTGTCAATATGATCACTTAGGGATTTCCTGCTAAGTACAACTTTTCTACAAGTTAAGTTTTTATATCTAGTATTTTCAAGCATTCATTTCCAAGTATCTTTTCAGTTCAGTTCAGTTCAGTTGCTCAGTCGTGTCCGACTCTTTGTGACCCCATGAATCGCAGCACGCCAGGCCTCCCTGTCCATCACCAACTCCTGGAGTCCACCCAAACTCACGTCCGTCGAGTCGGTGATGCCATCCAGCCATCTCATCCTCGGTCATCCCTCCTGCCCTCAATCTTCCCCAGCACCAGGGTCTTTTCAAATGAGTCAGCTCTTCACATCAGGGTTTCCACTATATTAATTTTATAATTCATAAATTATTTGAAGTCTTTTTTAATTTACAAGCATACCATTTGTTATCTTTTTGATACTGATTTCTAACTTAATTGTATTGTGATCAAAGGAGGCAAAATGGTGTTGTCTTGTAAGTCATACTGTAGGTCACTTCCCATCAATTTCTTTGTTCTTAGAAAGAACATGTGTTTGCAAACTGTTGAGTACAATGTTCTATACAAATTCATTCTATCACATCTGTTGATTGGGTTGTTGTTTTTCTACATACCTTGTAATTTTTTTGTCTTTTGATCTATCAGTTCCTGAAATGGATATATGTATTAAATCTCTCACTATGGTGGTGAATTTAACAGTTACCTTTGCTAATTTTATAAAAACTTCCTTTCAATTGAAATAAATCTCAGGAATTCCCTGGCACTCCAGTAGTTAGGACTTTCATTGCCATGGCCCTGGGTTCAATCCCTGGTTGGGGAACTGAGATCCGGCAAACTGTGCATTGCGGCAAAAAAAAAAAAGAGAAATGAATATATATGTGTGTGTGTGTGTGTGTGTGTATGGAAGGGGAAGACTTTTTATTGAATTAATTACTAATCATTGTTTAATTATCATTAATGTTCACTAGTCAGTAATCATTATCTGAAATGATCAGAGATTCATAGTAGGTTAAATCAGTAGTCATTATGTAGTTTATCTCTAGTAATACTTTTCACCTTACAGTCTATTATGTCTGATATTAATATAGTTAATGTAATATAATTATGCCAGCTTCCTCTTAAATAGTATTTGCTTGATATATATTTTTCTTTCCTTTAAATTTCAACATTTCTGGTGAAATGTTTCTGTTTTACGTGTGCCTTTGGAAAAGCATCACTAAATTGGATTTTATTTTTAAACTCAGCATGATAATCATTACCTTCTAACTGGAGAGTGTATTTACACTTATTTTGAATTGTGATATATTTAGACTATGTTCTCATTTTTTCCATCTTATCATTTGGGTTTATTTGTCCTTTTTCTGGGATTGTTTTCTTATTTCCTGCCTAAATTCAATCTTTTTTCATTTTACTTTCTCCATTAGTACAAAAATTATACTTTTTTTTTCAATTTCTATTCAATTCTGTTCATTCAATTTCTATTCTTTTAATGATTTTCCTGTAAATATTAACATAAATATTTAGTCAACCTTAGCTAATGTCTTTATGTTCTTTTAGAATACGAGATCCTTATAATGCTTACATTCCTGCTTACCACCACCTCACAGACAAAGCTATGCTACTGCTAAGTATTACCTTATTTCAGTAGCTCTATGTGTTAAACATTTATAATTATTTTATACACTTGATTTTTTTATTTATTGACATATTTGAATTTTCTCTGTATACAATTTCTTTTTACACTTTAGGCTTTTCTATAGGACCATATTCTTTCTTCCTGATGTAACTTTTCTAGAAGTTATTTTAGTAAGATGTTGGTGGTAAACTTATATGTTGGTTTCAAAATGACTATAATTCACTGTTATTCATGAAAGATGATTTTACTGGATATACAGTTATTTTCTTCTTGAAAGATAATTTTGACTTCTTGAAAGGTAGTTTAACTTCTTGAATTTAATGTTACTGCGTATAATTATTTCTTTTGGAAATTTTTAGATAATATTTTATTTTCTTCTGGCCTGATTGTTCTTAAGATATCTCTTCTGTGTAAGTAATAATAATAAAGATTAACAAAATAATAGCTAAAACTTATGGTGTGATAATGTACCAAGGACTATTTTCAGCTATACTTCAGTCAGTCAGTTCAGTCGCTTAGTCGTGTCCAACTCTTTGCGACCCCACAGACTGCAGCACGCCAGGCTTCCTGTCCATCACCAACTCCTGGAGCATACTCAAACTCATGTGCATTGCATTGGTGGTGCCATCCAACCATCTCATCCTCTGTCGTCCCTTTCTCCTCCTGTCTTCAATCTTCCCCAGCATCAGGGTCTTTTTCAATGAGTCAGTTCTTCACATCAGGTTGCCAAAGTATCGGAACTTCAGCTTCAACTTCAGCATCAGTCTTCCAGTGAACACCCAGGACTGGTCTCCTTTAGGATGGACTGGTTGGGTCTCCTTGCAGCCCAAGGGACTCTCAAGAGTCTTCTCCAACACCACAGTTCAAAAGCATCAATTCTTCTGCACTAAGCTTTCTTTATCATCCAACTGTCACAGCCATACATGACCACTGGAAAAACCATAGCTTTGACTAGACGGACCTTTGTTGGTAAAGTAGTGCCTCTGCTTTGTAATATGCTTATCTGCTACTTCCTCTACTGAGAGGCAGGTCCTAACATTTTACAAGTCGGGAAATGAGGCAAACAGTTCACTCACTATAGAACCTAGCTTTGAACTCAGGCAGTCTGGCTGCAGTCTACACTCTGGACCTTTATACTGTGTAGACTTTCTGATTTATTTCTTCCCTCTGCTTTTAAAATCTTCTCTTTGCCTTTGGCATTTACTAAAATGTGTCTAAAATTAGGACTTTTTATTTATACTGCTTGAGATTTATGTAAACTCTTACATTTTATGTAAGAGTTATGTAATAGGTAAATAATAGTTTACCTATTATTCCTCAATTCTGGAATATCAGATGTTGTCTCTTCAGATATAGTTTCTTTTCCACCCTCTGCCTGAAACATCAAGTAGCTGTGTGTCAGCACGTCTTACCCAATAACTCATATTTTTCATATTTTTAATCTATATCCAAGGTGTGTTCTGATGGTCTTTTCAGTTAGACTTTCTATTTAATAATTTTCCCTTCATTTTTTTCCCAATCGAGTGTTTTATCCACTGTGTATTTAGTTTAATTATTATATTCTTAGTTTCTAGAAATTGTGTTGGTTCTTTTTAAAATCAGCTTGGTACTATTAACAGTCTCCTTGTGTTTTGGACCATAGTTTTAATAGGCATTTTTGGTCATTCTTACCATATCTTTGAAAGATACCTTTGTCTGCCATTTTAACAGAAATAGAAACCAAGAGTTATTGTCTGTACTATCCCTCTACTATCTGCTTGCTGTTATGATCTGAATGTTTGTGTTTCCCCCAAATTCATATTTTGAAATCCTAATGCCTGATGTAATGATATGAAGGGCCTTTAGAAGGTAATTAGGTCACGAGGATGGGGCCCTCATGAATGAGATTAGTGCTCTTGTAAAAGAGACCTCCACAGAGTCCCCTAACCCCTTTCACTGTGTGAGGACACAGCAAGAAGTCAGCGGTCTTCATCCTAGAAAAGGGTCTTCACTATAATCCAATTACATTGGCACCCTTATCTTGGACTTCCAGCCTCTAGAACTGTAAGAAATACATTTCTGTTGATTATAAGCCACTCATCTGTGGTATTTTGTTATAACAGCCTGAATGTACTAAGACATTTGGTACCTTACATTAAGTTATCCAGTCCTTTTGTCCTCATATCTTTTGAATAAATACTTCATATGCACATGCAAATAAAAGTATTAAAATTCTGGAGAAACCCAGGGACCGGGGAGCCTGGTGGGCTGCCATCTATGGGTTCGCACAGAGTTGGACAAGACTGAAGTGACTTAGCAGTAGCAGCAGCAGCACATAGATCTTTTAAAATGATCTATTTTTAAATTTTGGTTGCTAAAGAATACAGGGACGTTTTAGGCTTATTTTAGTGATCGTTTCACAATGTAGACAAATATCTCACTATGTTGTACACTTGAAACTGATACAATGTTGTATGTCATTTATATTTCAGTTTTTAAATTAAATGAACATTTTGGAATTCTAACCCAGCATCCACACAAAATGTTGAGTCCTATTTCTACTTTCCTTCAAGCTAATTTTTCTTTATTATTATTACTCTTTTTATTAAAGTTTAATTGATGTACAATATTATAATAAATCACAGGTGTACAATTTAGAGATTCAAAATTTTAAAAGGTTATATTCTATTTACAGTTATTACAAAATATTGGCCCAGGTTTCTGGATACTTGGCTTATTTCATATTATGAAAAAATTTTTTGGCTATGTTCCCTGTGTTGTACAATATATCTTTGTAACTTATTTTACACATAATAGTTTGTAACTCTTAACCTTATGTTGTCCCTTCCCCGACTCTCTCCCCAAGGAAACCACTGGTTTGTGCTCTATACCTATGAGTCTGTTTCTGTTGTCTTATATTCACTAATTTGTTGTATTTTTTGGATTCCACGTATCAGTGATATCATACAGTATTTGTCTTTGTGCATCTGACTTATTTCATTTAGCATAATACCCTCCAAGTCCATCTGTGTTGTTGCAAATGCAAATTTTCATTTTTTATGGTTGAGTAGTATTCTATTGTGAAGAAGGAAATGGCAACCCACTCCAGTATTCTTGCCTGGAGAATCCCATGGACAGAGGAGCCTGGTAGGCTGCCATCTATGGGGTCACACAGAGTCAGACACGACTGAAGCGACTTAGCAGCAGCAGCAGCAGCAGTATTCTGTTGTATATATATATACTGCCTCTTCTTTATCTAGTCATCTGCTGGTGGACACTTGACAATTGTAAATAATGCTCCCGTGAATGTTGGGATACATGAATCTTTCTGAATTAGTGTTTTTGAGGTTTTGGATATATACCCATTGTGGGGTCACATGGTAGTTCTATTTTCAGTTTTTTGAGAAGCTTCCATAATGGTTACCACAGTGCACCAATTTACATTCCCACCAACAGTGTACAAGGATTCTCTCTTTTCTACATCCTCATCAACATTTGTTATTTGTGTACTTTTTGGTGACAGCCATTCTGATGGGTGTGAAGTGATATCTCTTTGTGGTTTTGACTTGCATTTTCATGATGGTTAGTGATGTTGAGCATCTTTTCATGTGCCTGTTCGCCATTTGCATGTCCTCTTTGGAAAAATATCTGTATGAGCTATTTATATATTTTGGATATTAGCCCCTTACAGGTCATATCATTTGTAAATATTTTCTCCCACTCAGTAGGATGTCTGTTTTGTTGATGGTTTCCTTTGATGTGTAAAAGATTTTAAGTTTAATTGGGTCTCACTTGTTTATTTTTGCTTTTATTTTATTTTCTTTAGGAAACAGAGTCAAAAAATATTGCTATGACTTATGTCAAAGAGTATTCTGTCTACATTTTCCTCTAGGAGTTTTATGCTTTCTAGTCTTAGACTTAGGCCTTTAATCCATTCTGAATTTAGTTTTTGTATATGATATTAGAGAATGTTCTGATTTCATTATTTTACATAATGCTCTCCAGTTTTCCAAGCATCACTTATTAAAAAGACTGTGTTTTCTTCATCATATATTCTTGCCTCCTTTGTTGTAGATTAATTGACCATAAGTGTGTGGGTATGTTTCTGGGCAGTCTGTTCTCTTCAATTGATCTATATGTCTGTCTTTGTTCCAGTACCAAACTGTTTTGACTGCCATAAGCTAAGACTATCTTGCTGCTGCTGCTGCTAAGTCACTTCAGTCGTGTCCGACTCTGTGCTACCCCATAGACGGCAGCCCACCAGGCTCCCCCGTCCCTGGGATTCTCCAGGCAAGAATACTGGAGTGGACTGCTATTTCCTCCTCCAAAGCATGAAAGTGAAAAGTTAAAGTGAAGTGGCTCAGTCGTGTCCGACTCCTAGCGACCCCATGGACTGCAGCCTACCAGGCTCCTCCTTCCATGGGATTTTCCAGGCAAGAGTACTGGAGTGGGTTGCCATTGCCTTCTCTGAAGTCTATCTTATAATCTACCATATCTTCCTAAATTAACAGTATCCTATAAAAACTGGCAAATGCTTGCATCGATTGAAAAAAAAAAATCTTACCAGAAAATCCCAGTGAGGTTTGGCAGAAATAATCTTGTCCTTCAGTCTAGATGTCCCAAAGTTGAACAATCTTCCAGAAAAATCCACAATAACCACTTAAACATATATCTAGGGTGTTATCAGAGGTCATTATCCATACTATTCTTTCTCCCATAGGTGGGTAACAAGCAATTTATAGATGGTGAAATTACAATACAAAAAGAGATTCAACCTGATATAAGATCACAAATCATGGTATTGTCATAGATTCCCATGACAGAGACTGTAGGAAGCCATCTTACAAAATTTATCCGTGTTATCCATGGGTAAATGTCCTGCTACTCCTGATACATTTTAGCATCATCTGACTTATATCTGTCAAATGTGAGACCATCTGACTTTGGTCAGGTATTTTTTTCTGTAGAAGCTTTATCACTTAGTATAAATCAATAAATTAGGGTCAAATTGTGTGTATGTGTGTGTGTGAGTGTGTGTGTGTGTGTGTATGTGTAAGCATTTGACATTTTAGAGATCCTAGACTTGGATCCTTTTCTTAGTACTTAGTTCACTAACCAGTGCTTGATGGAATAGACAGCATAATTTTTAAATCTGCAAGTAAAGGACTCACTCAGCAAATATTTTTTAAGCACCCAGGCTACAAAAGCAGCTAAAACATCTTTTCTCCTGAGATGCTTATGATATACTGAAAGAGTCATCATAGCAATTATATTGCAATGTGATTTCTAATCACACAGAAATATTATCAGGGCTTCCCAGGTAGTGCTAGTGATAAAGACTCCGCCTACAAATGCAGGAGATGCAAGAGAGGAGAGTTCAATCTCCTGGGTCAGGAAGATCCCCTGAAGTAGGAAGTGGCACCCCACTCCAATATTCTTGCCTGGAAAATCCCATGGACAGAGGATCCTGGCAGCTGCAGTCCATGGGGCTACAACGAGTTGGATTCCATTGAGTGATTGTGCAGAGATATTATCAAGTACTAGGAGAATAAAGTGAAAAAAGATTTAAAATAGAGTAAGAAAGGAACATAGACTTCTTCACAAAGTCCTGAAGCCCAAGTGTGTCAAAATGGGATAGAAAAGGAAATCTGGGCCCAAGTTATGGAAGAACCCAGCACATTCTGGAAATGAAAATAGTCCTAGGGGGCTTAGCCATAAAGGAAAGTGGAAGGCATTCAGGTAAAGAGCAGTACTTGTGGAAAGCAGTAGAGACAGAAAATCTTAAATTTTGGTTAGGAGACAGTGACAAAAGACAGTTTATCTGGAGGAGATGGTTTCCAGATGGAAATAGAGAAAAAAGTGATGATACAGTAAGACATGATTATTGCAAAAGGAGCAAAGATGCAAAATCTTCTGTGCCACAGATTTTTAATTTAGACCAATGCTTCTAAACATTAACGTGCATACAGATTTACTTGGGGTCTTGTTAAAATGCAGGTTCTGAATCAGTAGGTCTGTGGTGGGTCTGAGATTCTGCATTTCTAACAAGCTTCTACTTGATGCTGACGCTGCTGATCCACAGACCACACTTTGAATAGCAAAGGTTTAGAATAGACCATGATTTATCCCAAGTCATTTCTACAATTTTAAATACAGGTTTAATGCCATCCTTCAAAATTCACCCCATCTTACTAATGCTTTCAAAGAATATTTTTAAAGCTTCATAGAGGATGTTCCATATACATTTTATTGCATTTAAACCCTAGAATTAAAGGAAGAAAAAATAAATCTCATGTCTTTCTCTTCTTTCAGGATGTATGTGCTTCTAGGGTCTCATTTCCTCTTTTAGCAAATGTAGCATCTCTTCCAAAATAACACTTAATAACTTAGTTCTCTCATTTTATGAACATTTTATGCCTATTCCATGTAGTCCCTTTAATGAGAAGTCTTAAAATAAGTAGATAATAAGCTACTTGAAATCTGTAACTTGTGTAAAATCTGTAGATCTCAGAGACTTTTCTGTCTCCCATAGTACCTAGCATAGGGCTTTGTGCACAGGAAATGCTTGTATGTGTCTGTTGAAGAACCCACATATCCCTTAAGTTGTTTTGAAAGAATTTCATGACTACATGGAAATAGATTGTACACATAATCTTTTTTCCTCAAGTGCATGTAAATTTTGCATTTCAAAATACTGGACTTCCTTCACTTCCAATGAGAGTTTTGCACACAGTCTATAAATCTTGCTGTTAAGACATTTTCCTTCATTATCCTAAATTTATCTTAATTTCAATCCAATTAAAAACTGTTTACTAGAGTTTTCCCCCTATATAATTGAGCACAGTATAGTTGATTTTTTAACTGTAAACATACATCTGTGAATAATTCCTAAATGCCACAGTATATAGGAGATCCTGCAGCATAATGGAAGTAATTTATTTCCAAATTGCTCCCATTTCTCTTATGACTAGCTTGCAAAGCTTTATTAAAATCAAGACCAGCAGGTATGACAGGAGGCTGACCTTGTTTCCTAAGCATTATGCATGCTGCCCACACAAAAGACTCCTAAGACTTTTGCATAGCTCATAAATTCATATATCCCCAAATCTAGGTCCCTAGTTTGTTATTGAAACAAAAAGTAGTGGCAATATAGCATCATATTTTAAAGCATGGAGTCCAAAGTAAGGCTTCTGAGGTTCATATTCTATCTCTACAATTCTCCAGTTGTATGACTTAAAGAAAGTTGTTGAACTTTTTTCAGTCTCACTTATTTTATCTGTAAAGTAGAATAATAGCAGTTTCTACTTTACAGGGTTATTGGGAGAATTATTTGAGTTGATGCATACATGAACAGCACATGGTACATGCCTATTAATAGTTATTATAATTAGGATTATGGTCATTTTTATTCCTACCAATCCCTATAGTGGCCAATTTCTAGGCTTAGGTGGAATTGCAAAACAGTAAAAATCAAACACCAATATCTTCAGATGATTTCAGAAACCATATCATGGTCTGCTTATTCTGATCACCTTAGAGATCAGATGTCATTGATCAGCAGAGTCAAATCCATTTTTCAGCAAATAACCTTTTAATAGTTCCTAAGCTGGCTAATTGTGGTACTCTGTGTCTGCACTCTCTATCAGATAATTTGAGCACTGTGTCAATTTGATCTGATTCATCAAATTGCTATTGAGCATCCATTATATAGAAAGCATTGAGTCAAATTGTGTGGAAGGATAAAGATGAATGTTTCATTGAACGGCTACTCAATGGCTTTCGTGTGCCAGGCACTGAGCTAGGTGTTGAAGATATGAGATCAAAGTGTATACACTTTCTGTCCTTGGGGAGCTTCCAGTCTAGAGGGGAAAAAAGAAAATAAGCCAAAATTATAATAAACTCTAACTGCCGTGAAAACAAAACAAAAATGCCTTCAGAGAAAAGAAGAGGAGGTCAAGAACGGTATCCAGGTAGAAGTGGTATCTAACATAAGAACAAAGACATAAGTAGGAATTAGCCAGGTGAAGTCAGGTGAAGCAATAAGGAGAATACTGGGAAAGATACAGGCAAAGGCTCAGAGGCAAGAAAGAGCCCAACAGGCATCAAAGAAGGAACAAATAGGAGCTAAGGGTCTCCTGAATGTATAGCACATTAGAAGGAAGTTACATTAGGAGTTAGAAAGAAGATGCTGATAGAACTTTGTAAGCCATGGCAAGGAGTTTGGACCTTATCACAAGGGCAATGTGCCGATATTAAAAGTTTTAAGCAAGGGAATAAGATTATCAGATAATAGGCATTTTAGGGAAAAAAAAAAAAATCACTCTGGCCACAGAGTAAGAAATAAATGGACAAGAGGAGGCAGACTTGAGTCAGGAAAATCTTGTAGATTGTTGTGATGATAAAACAAGACCTGGAGGTAGCCCAGACTCAGATAGGACAGTGGGAATGTAAAGAGAATCAGTAGGAGTTACTGATTGACAAAATGTAGTGAGTGTGGGAGAAGGAAGACTCAAAGGGGACTCTGAGATAAGAGGACACAAAGTAGAGGGCAAAGCCTTCCGTTCCCTGTTGTGCGGAATCAGGTGTAGGACAGAACATGATCACCAACGTAACAGAGACGCAGAGACGCAGGAGAGGCATGAGAGAATAATTCCTTAGGGACAAGAGGCTTGGAAACATCTTCAAGGTTAACGGGCACTGGAGTTGGATTAAGATTAGTCAGTTAGTTTGGAAAAGCCAAAAATGGTGTTTTCATTCTTCATTGATGGCAGTTTCGTAGCTTGGGTCCTTTTCAGTGGCTAGAGTCCTGGGGGCAGGTGAGGCTTTCAGGAAAAGGCACTGACAGTCATAGGTCCAGAGGTACCTGTTCATCAGGACCTAGAACTCCTGCCTGAAGTCATCTGTGGCTCCATGTAACATTTTCCAAGCTGCAGATATTCGAGGTCACGTCCAGGTCTTTGACAGCCAAGGAATTGCTGCTCTGAAAGTGTACTTAGTGAAAGCCTTGCCAAAGTTGTCAGAAACAAATCACTCTCCCTACACGCTTAACATTTCTTGAAAAAAAAAAAAAAAACAATAGACACATTTTGATATAATTTTTCAAAGCTCTGCATATCAGATTTTGTCCTGGGGTGGATATTAACATAATATTGAGCCTCTTGCTCTCAGCCTGGAATCCGAACACTGACCCTTTCTGCTTCAGCTCTGCTAACCTGAGCTTTGCAATCAGAATTTTCAGCAGCACTGTGAAGGCTCAGAGAGGAGTTAACAGGCCTTTTAAATTGCCAGCCCAGCACATGTGGGATACATCTTTAACCACAAAATATGTTTTCTTTAAGGCCTTTCCTCAATTGTGAAAACTTAAATTTAATAAGGACTGAGGAAGCCTATAAATCAAACACAATAAAATATTAAATTATGCACCTTACTCCAAGTGGGGTACATATATTTTATCATTGAAAAGTATGGGTCTGGGTATTCTGGAAATTCTGATTTCTTGGGCAGTTTGGGGGTTGTGGAACAAAGCTGCATTAGTTTTCAATTTTCAGAACATGATGTTAGTGATTACATTAACTTAATCTAATATTATTTCCCATATTTAAAGACAGAATGAGAACCTTGTGTTTAGATTGTTGATGGCTTTAAAAATATAAACGTGAATGTATATGTGTGAGTGTGTGTGTGTGTGTGTACATACATAAAGAAATACAGGACCGGCTGGCTTTCCATATAATAGGCCAAGTTATTAGTACAGCTGCACATTCTGTGTCTCAGGGGATTAGAAGCTCAGCCTGAAATCTCATTTAATTACAGAGCATTGACTACCATGGACCACTTGCATCTGGACCCAGAAATAATAGAGAGAATTTTGTTTGAATGGTTTGTAGTGTTCAGGCTAGAAACACATGTAGTTCAATTTCTAACATTTGGTTAAGAACAAAAAAGCAGAAGTTCACAGACGGTTAACTTAGCCTATTGAACAATTTTACTAAGGTTCCTTGACTTTCTTCTTCTTTGGGGGCTTAAAAAAATGCAACTCTATTCTCTTTTCGATGTGGAGGTAAAAGAGTACAAAATTATTCAATTCCTCTGTAGATGAACAATAATGCTTACCTCACAGACTTTCATGGGGATGATGCCAGGTAATGAAAGTGGAAGGACTCCTCAAAACACCAAATGTTGTTCAATGTTGGTTAAACACTATTATCACTCATTCCTTTCTTTCTTTATTCAGGAAAAGCTTTTGAGCACTTAGTAGGCACCAAGCACTATCCTAGATGAAGGGAATAGCGTGGTGAGTAAGACGTGATTTCAACTCTAGGGCAGTTTACACTGTAAGGAGGGAGAGAGATGATCAGATGATTCTAGGGCATAATGATTCCTGTGAAAAATATGAAGCAGGATAAAGTGAGAGAGAGCCAGCTACGTGCGGTTCCTTCAGAAAAGTCCCTTAGAAAAAGTAACCTTTGAGCTGGAGACCGAGTGAACTGAATGATAAGAAGCCAGCTGCTGAGAAAACATCCCCAAAAGAGAGAAAAGCAAAGGCAGTCAGCAGCCTAAGCTGGGCCTGTTTGAGGACAAGAGATCACGGAGGAGTGTGGTGAGGTGAGAGAGCGGTACAAGGTGAGTCTCGAGAGAAGGGCAGTAGCCCAGCCATGTGGGCCCTGCTGGAACTCGGAATTTTATCACAGGAGCTATGGGAAGACATTGGAGAATTTTAAACAGGTAAAGGATATATTCTGAATTTTTTTTTTTTGGTATCATTCAGTCTGCTGTGTAGAAAATGGAGAGAGGTAGTGTGGGGAGAACCCAGAGTGGTAAGGGAGACAGCATTTCAGAGGCTATTACAAATGCAGGTTAGGAAGAATGATGGCTGCACTAGATGGTTACATGAAAACAAGGAGAAACAGGCATCCCAGGGGAGATGGTAAGCAGGAAGTGCGATTTGGGTGAGGGTTGTGAATGTGAAGGTCATCAACAACCCAATGGTAGATGAATCCTTGGGGGCTGAATTGTCACACAGGGAGGAAGAGGGGGTCAGGACTGAATTTGGGACTATCCCCCAATTTAGAGGAAAACAGAGGCCAAAAAGCCAGCAAAGAGCAATCAACAAAGCAGGGGGAAATTCAAGAAAGGGTGGTACTCTGGTAGCCAAGAGAAGAAAGTGCCATGAGAAGGAAGAATTAGTCAATTGAGTTAAGTGCAACTGAAATGAATTGAAAGATGACTGCAAGAAACATTCAGTGGATTTGATGACCTTGATAGGAAGATTAAAACCTGATTATAGTAGGCTGCAAAAAGACCTGAACTTGAGAAAAGTGAAGAAGTATTATAGGCGACCCTTCTTCAAAGTTTTATAGGAAGGATCAAAGAAATGAGACTTGGGTAAAGAAATATTCATTTTTCTTCTAGTAACTAATACTAGTTACCATTTTTTGCCCACTCATTATGTGCCAGTCACTATGTACTTTCATCTAACATTTTAATTCTTAGAATTCTATCAGATAAGATATTAGTGTAATTTACCATTTACCTGTGGAGTCAACTGAAGCAAAGAGATAGGTAACTAGCCCAGGACCTTACAGAATAAACAGAGGAGCCAACAGTGGTCTCCTTTCAAGGCCCATGGCTTTCCCATAAACTCCAATGGCTACATGCCTACACTTTCAATCATATTGTCTAGCCAAATATGTATAAAGCTGCAGTCAGGGATATTAACTCAGTGTGTTAGTTATTATAATCTTTGTATGAAACATATCTGATTCCCACTCACCCTGACTAATGATTTCATATAACTGAAACTTCAAAAGTGGGGCAGTCCCCAGGACAACGTGAACACTGGCTCCTCAAGGACCCATCTTCTGTCCTCCTCTGCACTCTGCAGTCCTTAGCACTGATCTCATCTTTAGGCTGGTTCAGCTCCTTCACACTGGATACCTTTTGGTAGAACATATCTTAAGCTCCATTGTTTAATTCCAGAATGTATAGAAAACTTCTCTCTCAAGTACAGAATATAGCTACCGTCTGTCTGAGCCAAATGAAGCCGTGTACCCTGCATCGGTCATTGCCTGTGTGTGTGTGTGTTAAGTTGCTTCAGTCCTGCCAGCTCTTTGCAGCCCGTCAGGCTCCTCTGTTCATGAGATTCTCCAGGCAAGAATACTGGAATGGTTGCCATGCCCTTCTCCAGGGAATCTTCAACCCATGGATCTTCGACTCAAGGATTGAATCCACATCTCTTATGTCCCCTGCATTGGCAGGCGGGATTTTTACCACTAGCGCCACCTGGGAAGCCCCTCTGTCAGTCATTGGGAAATTGTCAAATATTGATTGGCTCAGAGGAAACAGAATCTTTCTCTAGAACTGAGGGTCAAAGGGTAAACTTTCGAAACCAAGTTCTATTGGGAAGAGATAAGAAATGTTGGGTAGAAAATGCCTAGGCTCTGCCTGCCGCTACAATCCTATTTAAATTGTCTATGAAGGGCCACTTTACATGTATCCTCCCCACAAAATCTTAGGAGAAACATCAACAATGGCTAGAGAGTTATTAGAAACTTTGCATGTTCCTTTATTGAACTTCTGAATAAGGAATTATGTCACATGTTCCCATGCTTGTTTCTATTTGCTATTTTAACTGGGGGCCACTTCCAGGACAACTAATATTACTTTGTACCCAAGAAAAAGAAATTGAGCCCCTGTTTGGATGCGGGTTTTGTTTAGCCTAAGGTTTAAGATTGTAATTACTGAAAGGAATAACTTTGTCTTTTGTTACTGTGGTGCTCTCTAATTACTCTGGGTGTTACATAAAAATGGTTGTATGACTTTCCCCTGGAAAACATTGAAAGCTTCAAATGGAACTATTGGTAGTCCCATGATAAAATGTTGGGTCATCTTGACACTTACGCATGTTACTAAGATACAAATGGATATAGGCAGAATCAACAGAGTTTACCCGAAAAATAGAAACAACTCTCATGGCAATCCTGAACAAAGATTTTTTTCCCCTACAATTTCCATTTTGTAAAAGAAAAACAGTAGCAGCCATACAACTTTTTAAGATTTCCCAGTCAACCTTCATCAGATAATGTTCCACCATATGCTTAACTTAGTCTAAAAATTCCATCAACTAAATGGGTAAGATAATTTTCCTAGTCTAAATATAGTAATGTCAAAGACATGGCTTGCATGATAGGGTACATTTCTTCTTTTATAATTTTTTTTTTTTTTTTTTAGTATTTGATGAAGTACCAATAAGAAGTACTGTAGGAAAAGAGAGAACTAACCTTTGCATATTTATCATGTGCTAACTACTATACCTGCTGCTATATTTGCATTCACTTGCTTAACATTCACTACTATTCTACAAGATATAACCTATCTTCAATACAGAAATGAAAAGACTTTGGCTCAGAGTTTAATAAAACCTGTTCTGGTTTACACAGACATAGTGATGGAATAATACGTTGGACCTCAGCTCAGTCTGTCTAAAGGACAAATATTCTTCTTGCTTCTTTATTACCACCTATTTTACATAAGCTGAAGGAGACCGTTTGTCATCCCACACAAGGCTGAATATCATAAGATACAATTCCATAACATATAGAAACCTCCTGTACGTTTTAACACATTTGTTTAATGACATATTCCCATATAGAATTTAGTCTAGATGCTGTGCGAAATGCCAGGCTGGATGAATCACAGGCTGGAATCAAGATTGCTGGGAGAAATATCAACAACCTCAGATATGCAGATGACACCACCCTTATGGCAGAAAGAGAAGAGGAACTAAAAAGCCTCTTGATGAGGGTAAAAGAGGAGAGTGAAAAAGCTGGTCTAAAAGTCAGCATTAAGAAACTAAGTTCATGGCATTTGGTCCCATCATTTCATGGCAAATAGATGGGGAAAAAGTGGAAGCAGTGACAGATTTTATTTTCTTAGGCTCCAAAGTCACTGCGGATGGTGACTGCAGCCATGAACTTAAAAGATGCTTGCTGTTTGGAAGGAAAGCTATGACAAACCTGGACAGGATATTAAAAGCAGAAACATCACTTTGCCGACAAAGGTCCATATAGTCAAAGCTATGGCTTTTCCAGTAGTCACATAACAGATGTTAGAGTTGGACCTTAAAGAAGGCTGAGTGCCAAAGAATCGATGCCTTTGAATTGTGGTGTTGGAGAATACTCTTGAGAGTCCCCTGGACAGCAAGGAGATCAAACCAGCCAATCCTAAAGGAAATTAACCCTGAGTATTCATTGGAAGGAGTGATGCTGAAGCTGAAGCTCCAATACTTTGGCCACCTGATACGAAGAGCCAACTCACTGGAAAAGACCCTAATGCTGGGAAAGATTGAAGGCAGGAGGAGAAGGGGGCAGCAGAGGATGAGATGGTTAGACAGCATCACTGACTCAACGGACATGCATCTGAGCAAACTCTGGGAGATAGTAGAGGACAGAGGAGCCTGGTGTGCTGCCGTCCATGGCGTCATAAAGAGTTGCACACACTGACTAAGCAACTGAACAACCATAACAAAAGGCTCCATGAGGTTAGATCTTCAGCCTTATCACTTTATAAATTCCTGCATCTCACACTCAAAATTTAAGTACTTTGTCAAAATCTGTTAATTGGCAGCCTTAAATGAACATGTTTATAATTTAAAAAAAAAAACACTAGGCAAGTATACAATGATTTAAGATCTACAAAACAAGCTATGGTCTGTCAGAGAAAAATTATCTTACAAAGCAGCCTGTGTCTGATATAACTCTGAGGCAGACTCTGTCAGATCCATGGAGGCCAACAAATTCTGTGCCTCTGAGTCCTGCCATCCCTGGTCGCCTCCCCAGAATACACACAGTCCAGACCAGCTACCCAGGCAGCTCAGTCCCTCATTCTCTGTGCTTTCTCTCTTCTGATCCAGCCCCTAGCCTCCTTTCCTTCCAGACCATCCCACTGCAAACCCTCTGTGCCTTATTCCAGAGTAAACAGGCTCCCTTTTACCCTCAGCTGCTACACAGAAACTTCCTATACTGCCTTGCTTACTAAAACCTGGTGCATCTCCTAAGGCCACTTCTTCTTTGGTGGCCCTTTCAAGGGCCATATTCCCCCATGCCATAGCACATATCTCTCTCCCAAATACCATATTCCATAGCTCTAAGCATGCGTTCTGCCTTCATTTCACTCACCAGTGCATTTTTCAAACCATTATTTCCCTGTCCTTACATTTACAAGGTATGTTTGTCACTTGAGATTCATGTTGTTTAATATATCATCAGCTCCTCCTAAACCATTAACTACTAACCGCCTGGTCATGGTCTTAATCAAAGTTTTTGGCCTCTGTATCATAATGTTCCTCTCTACTCCAAGTCTCATCTGGAGATCTCAATCAATATCCATGTATAATAATTACTTTCAGCTCTTTAAAGTGTCCCATTCCTACTCTGTGTCTTCTCAGACTTCAGCTCTTTTCTGTCTCTATTTTTTATTTAGTCTATGCCCCAGGACCCATCATGTCACCCCTTTCATAATACTCTTCTCAACAACCTTGCCCCATATCCTCCCTTCACACTATCCTAGGAAACCCCACCTTCAGCTTCCATGATCTACCAGGCAGTACTGGAAAATACAAAATCACAGTGCATATTGGTGACCTTTCTTATCTTCTCTTGGTTTTTAGCACTGCCTGTAAGCCATATATTCCTAGCCAGCAATCTCCTCTTATCAAGTATTAGTAATACTTTTAAAACTTCATCAGTATTCTCAGGCAGCATGCCTCAAACCTCCTATCTGGCTGTTAAGATACATCCTCACCTCCTACTTTAGCAAGAATGAACAGACAATCCTATGAGAATTTCTTTAGCTTCCCACTCTCATATCTACAAAACTAACCAAGCCTACCATTGTATTTTTCTCTTTTCTGTCTCAGTAAAAGAGCTTCCCCTCCTGAGGCTGATCCTAAAACTTATGCTTTGACTTCCAACTAAGTCTTCTAACTAACCCATTGCAAGTACTTTTACCAGTTAACTGATGACCTCCTTGTTGCTATTCAGTGGATGGAGTTCTGTTCTTAACTAACTTGATTTCTGTGAACCTCTTCCTCCTTCTTGGAACACTTTCTCCCATTAATTTTTATAACTCTACACTCTCCTGGTTTTCCTAGTACATACCTGTCCATTCCTCAGTATCTGCCTCTACCTCCCCTACAATTGTTCTACCTTAAGGCTCCATCCTTGGTTATCTTCTCACTCTGCAACTTTTCACCAAGTAATTTCACCCACTCCTATAACCTCAACCACCATTAGTATCAGCAGTCCTTAAATTGGGTCATGGGTCTATTTGAGAATCTGATGGAAATTCTGGACATTGTCCCTAAAAACATGTGCACAAGCAGAAATTTTCCCAAACCATTTTAGGAGGTTCATGGACACCCTGAAACCTATAAATGGATCTTTCAGAAGGTTTTCCTGATCTGCATTGCTAACAACCCCGAAATCTTCATCTCCATCCACCTAACTTAGAAAAGACTTGTATCACACTGCCTACTTGATATTTCTAATCAAATATTCCACCAGCATCACACACTCAACATGTTTAAGACCTACTATTTTCTTCCTACCCTAAACCTGACTCCTACTGATTTACTTTTTTCTCTTTCAATAAAATTTTCTTTATTGAGTTTTATGAAATTCTTGTTAAGTTTATTCCCAGATATATTAAATTGCTTCCATTGAGAATGGGATATATTTCCCATTTCTATTTCTTGGTGCTTACTGCTATCACAGAAACAAAAGCTATTTTTGTATATTTTTCAAATATTCAGGCATCTTGTTAAATTTTGCTAATCTTTTTACTATAGTCTCTTGGACTTTCTAAATATAAATTCAAAGAATTGGCAAGAAGCTAGTTTATCTTCCTTTTCTTATGTTTATGCTGATTATTCAATGTTCTTGTCTTATTGCATTTGCTAATCTGGCTACTGAAAGTGTGCAGTCAACAGTACTGGCATCATCTAGGAGCTTATTAAATATGAAGAATCACAGTCCCATCCCTAGATCTACTAAATCACAAGCTGCATTCTAAAGATCCCCCCTCAGCTGGTAAAGAATCTGCCTGCAATGCAGGAGACCCCAGTTTGATTCCTGGGTCACAAAAATCCCCTGGAGAAGGGATAGTCTACCCACTCCAGTATTCTTGGGCTTCCCTGGTGGCTCAGCTGGTAAAGAATCCACCTGCAACTTGGGAGAACTGGGTTCAATCCCTGGGTTGGGAAGATCCCCTGGAGAAGGGAAGGGCTGCCCACTCCAGTATTCTGGCCTGGAGATTCCAGGGACTGCATAGTCCATGAGATCACAGAGTCGGACACAACTGAGCAACTTTCATTTTCACTTTAGGTGACTCATGTACACAGCAAAGATTGAGCAATTACTGCTACAGAATATGAAAGACAATATTGAATAGTAATGATGACAGTTCAGGACAGTTCAGTTCAGTCGCACAGTCATGTCTGACTCTTTGCGACCCCATGAATCACAGCATGCCAGGCCTCCCTGTCCATCACCAACTCCCGGAGTTTACTCAAACTCATGTCCACCGAGTCAGTGATGCCATCCAGCCATCTCATCCTCTGTCGTCCCCTTCTCCTCCTGCCCCTAATCCCTCCCAACATCAGTGTCTTTTCCAGTGAGTCAACTCTTCACATGAGGTGGCCAAAGTACTGGAGTTTCAGCTTCAGCATCAGTCCTTCCAAAGAAATCCCAGGGCTGATCTCCTTTAGGATGGACTGGTTGGATCTCCTTGCAGTCCAAGGGACTCTCAAGAGTCTTCTCCAACACCACAGTTCAAAAGCATCAATTCTTTGGCACTCAGCTTTCTTCACAGTCCAACTCTCACATCCATACATGACCACTGGAAAAACCATAGCCTTGACTAGACGGACCTTTGTTGGCAAAGTAATGTCTCTGCTTTTAAATATGCTATCCAGGTTGGTCATATCTTTCCTTCCAAGGAGTAAGCGTCTTTTAATTTAGCTACAGTAAATCCACTTACTGATTTTAATTGAAGCAGGCTCTATGTTTCACTATTTAACTAATTTTGGTGAAGTTTTTACAAATAAAATTTTTTTCTCTTGCCATCTTAGAATTTTTTATTTAGAATTTCTTTGTATACGCTAATATATCAAATTTCTTTATATATATGATAATATAGTTTTTCTACTTTAAGTTAGTATCATGCACTACAGCAACAAATGGTTCAGTTCATTACACCAACAACGTAATCTTTTGATATACTATTGGATCCTATATCTTAATATTTTAAATATTTAATTTTAATTTTTTATTCTATATCCATAGACAATTGATCTCTAGCTTTCATTAATGGTTGGAGGTATTAAATTATAGCAGTTTTATAAAATGATTTGGTGACTGTATTTGTCATCTTTGTCAGTAGACTGGAACAGTGATTGGCAAACTTAGTTTGCACGTTAGAATTACCTGGGGAGCTTTGTTGTTGCTCAAATGCTAAGTTGTGTCCCCAACTCTTTGCAGCCTCCTAGACTGCAGCACACCAGGCTCCTCTATCCTCCACTATTTCCTAGAATTTTCTCAAATTCACGTCCATTGAGTTGGTGATGCTGTCTAACCATTTCATCCTCTGCTTCCTCTTTCTCCTTTTGCCTTCGATCTTTCCCAGCATCAGGGTCTTTTTCCAGTGAGTCAGCTCTTGACATCAGGTGGCCAAAGTATTGGAGCTTCAGCATCAGTCCTTCCAGTGAATATTCAGTGTTGATTTCCTTTAGGATTGACTGGTTTGATCTCCTTGCTGTCCAAGTGACTCTCAAGAGTCTTTTCCAGCAACACAGTTTGAAAGCATCAGTTCCTCAGTGCTCAGCCTTCTTTTTGGTCCAGCTCTCACATGCATACATGACTACTGGAAAAACCACTTATATGAACGACAAATGTATGAACATTTGTTGGCAAAGTGATGTCTCTGCTTTTTAATATTAGAGAAGTAATAATGTTCAGGCCTGGCTCCTCGAGATTCTGATTCAGGTAGTCTGGGATTCACCAGAAAACAGTATTTTTAATTAAATTAAAATTTTAAAAAACAGTTCCACAGGTGGTTCTAGTGAGTCTTTAAAGTGAAGTCTCTCAATCGTGATGAACTCTTTGCAATCCCATAGACTGTAGCCTACCAGGCTCCTCTGTCCATGGGATTTTCCAGGCAATAGTACTAGAGTGGATTACCATTTCCTTCTCCAGGGATCTTCCCAATCCAGGGCTTGAACCCGGGTCTCCCGAATTGTAAACAGACGCTTTACTGTCTGAGCCACCAGGGAAGTCCTAAGAAATACTGGGCTAGTATCCTTTAAATAACTTAGGAAGATTAAGTATAATTTAACCATTATCTTGTCAATGGGTGCTATTCAGTCACCTTCTCAATTTCTTCTAATGTAATTGTTCCATTAACATTTCCCATTTCTTTTTGGATGAATTTTAATAAACTTATATCTTGCTCGTTATGAGGTTAAGGACATTTCCTTCTATTCTCATTTTGTTAAGAGTTTTTTCTTTTTAACATGAATGGATCTTCAATGTTGTCAAAGGCTTTTTTTGTATCTATTGAGATGATGATGCAGTTAAATTTCTTTCATATCTTAATATGGTGAATTACAGTGACTGATTGTGAAACGTTGAACTAGCCTCTCCTTCCCAAGATAAATCTCATTGGATTGTGACATCCTTTTTCTTTGTTGCTGGATTTTATTTGTTAATGTTTTATTGAGGGGGAAAAAAATCAGGAAACTCAACCTTACTGGTCATTTTTCACTCTCCTTTGCATATGTCTGCTATTACTTACTTCTCAGATTCTTCAGATAGTTGCTTCATTGCTTTCTGTAGTCCATGCAGATTTTCAGGTGGAATCAGTGGAAGAGATAAAGTGTGGTAAGCTTACTCCATCTTGATGAGGACCAGAACTCTGTCACTTTTGGGGGATGTTTTTTGTAAATAGCACATCCAATTAGTCTGCTTTTAAATGGAGAATTCAGTCTATTTACATAATGCTCATATTTTTTTATTTCATTTAATTTTATTTTTTATACTATTTATGATCTTTCGTATTTTTCTGTTGTTTAATTATTCCCTCCATTCACAATCTCCTGTTATTTAAAAATGCCATTGTATTAATTTTCCAATCCATAAGTATTCACTTTCTCTTTTCTGGAGGTCATAAGCAAGCACCTTTTATTCAACTAACACACAAAAAGTGGATACCAACTGTTTATTCTCCAACAAGGCTTTGGTCTTTCATTTCTTTACTCTTTCCTTTAAAGAAATGCTCTTTAGAACACATTTTCTTTCAGCATTCTTTTCCCCTTCACAAATGAGTATTTTCCCATATTAAAAATTTTTTTTTCCTCTTCCTTTCCTCCAGTTTCCACCTAGGTTGCACAGAGGTTTGGTACTTTGTTTAGCTCCAGACTAGCATTATTTTCTCCAGTACATATCCTCCATTCCAGGATCATGGTCTTAGCCCTTGCATTATGGATTTAGATAGATGGGAACATACTTCATCCCCCTTTGCCCCTCTCTAAGTCCTCCTCATCTTGTCCTATCATATATACAAAAGTGATACATAAGATAGCAATTAGAATAATGGCTGCCCTGGGAGAGGAATGAGGAAGCCTACTGGGGTGCTGGAAATATCTGCTTCTTGGTTTCTGTGGTGCTTCCGTATGTTGATACATATGTCAAAATCATCAACCTGTATGCTTAAGATCTTTGCACTACTCTATATGTGACCTATAGCTCAAGAAAAAGTTTAAAGAAGATGAAGGATATTAATAAGCTGATAGCTTAACTATAGAAGAAAGTTGAAAAAAGAGAACCAAGAATAAGCCTCTCTCCCATAAAAAGCACCATGGCAAAATCTGTTAAAGGCAATTTCTAGAAAAGCTCTCAGGAGCAAGTATACTTAATGCTATTTTAAAAATAGAGAAATGAGGAGATTCCCAAATAATTTTGGAACATGAAAAGAAGACCTCATATTTTTGCCCTTAAACTGGCCAGAATAAAGAACCGTCAAGTTTTTGTCGTTTATTCACTAAGTCATGTCTGACTCTTTTTCGACCCCATGGACTGTAGCCTGCCAGGCTCCTCTGTCCATGGGATTCTCCAGGCAAGAATACTGGAGTGGGTTACCATTTCCTTCTCCAGGGGATCTTCCCAACCCAAGGAATGACCCACGTCTCCTGCATTACAGGCAAAGTCTTTACCACTGAACCACCAGGGAAGCCCAACCATCAAGTACCCACATTCTAAAGAAAACTGCAAACAGCTGGAGACAGTTGGGCTTATTAGGAAGCAGTGAACTAGCCCTCCTAAACCAGCCATGCCTCCTTCCACTTTGAGGTGCTAGAATAAGGAAAATGCTGAAGGCTTCTAGCTTCCTCATTCCCTACCCGCTCCTCACCTCCCTAATCCCCACTACCCATCCTCCTACCCCAAGGCCCCTCAACAACAAGTTAAGTTGATCTGGATGGAGGGAAACAGATTCAAACAAGAATATGCATCATCAACATCTCAGCTCAAGTTATTAGAATCAAGTGAGCTCAAGTTATTAGAATCCACAGTTACCCAATTATAATTTCCACCAAAGAGTGGTCACCATGCAAATAAGTCAAGAAGCCATGACAAGTTTTGGGGTTTTTTTAAATCTGTTTAAATGCTATTAAATAAAATCAATTGGAAAGCATGGCATAACCAAGTGAATGCTGCTCTCTTCCAGATGATAAATGTGAATTTTAAGAAAAAAATTAATGAAGACAACATCTGTTTGTGTCAATCCAAGTTGTTCCTTCTATTATAGCAAAATGATCTTTTGTAACACATGAACATTTCTTCATTGAGAGCCCACTTTCACTCTCTTTTTCACCTCTGTGCAAATGAAAGTTGTGAAGCAGTCATTTCATCTACTGGATTTTGAGGTCTGTTTGCATTTCCATTCATTTATGGGGTTCTGCATTCAGGTAAATGGAGAGAAAATACTAACAGAGCAGCAGGCCTTGATCTGAAATCAGCATTTAGAGTATCTGCCCATGTAGCAAGAGATCTTCTTGTAAGGTTCAATTCAGTTCAGTTCAGTAGCTCAGTCGTGTCCGACTCATTGTGACCCCATGAATTACAGCATGCCAGGCCTCCCTGTCCATCACCAACTTCTGGAGTTCACTCAGACTCAGGTCCATCGAGTCAGTGATGCCATCCAGCCATCTCATCTTCTGTCGTCCCCTTGTCCTCCTGCCCCCAATCCCTCCTAGCATCAGATTCTTTCCAATGAGTCAACTCTTTGTGTGAGATGGCCAAAGTACTAGAGTTTCAGCTTTAGCATCATTCCTTCCAAAGAAATCCCAGGGCTGATCCCCTTCAGAATGGACTGGTTGGATCTCCTTGCAGTCCAAGGGACTCTCAAGAGTCTTCTCCAACACCACAGTTCAAAAGCATCCATTCTTGTAAGGTTGAATGACGCTAATAAATAATAGATTGACCTGCTGTGTGGCAGCCATGGAAAGTCAGCTACCGGGGCTTCCATAAGTTCTGGGGGCCCAGCAAGCATTTGCAGCAGGATCTGATGAAAAAGCAAAATCTAACTAAGCTGTTACTGGGAAATTAACTCGATATGTAAAAATGTATGTGTGTGTGTGTGTTGAGAGGCAAAATTAGCCATTAACACATGCTGTCTGGTCTGTCTACCTTCTGTTGTGATTTCTAGCACTGTCTAGCAGTCTTTTGGGAACCTGCCCTGTGTTTCAACTGTATTCCTGCTGAGAGAACAGGCTCCCAGGGACATGGGCGTTGATATGCCATTAAAACCAATCCATTTCATTGTTAAGTTTTTACAAATATTTCCACACAATTATCAACAGAAATATAATTTTCTGAATAGTATCACACAAAGTATATCTTGGAAAACACTGCAAAAGTCAAGGTATTCATTTGGAGTCCCCAATCCTTAGGGGAATCCATCTGGGGAATCCATTAGGGAATCCATTTGGAATCCACAAACAAATCCTAAAAGATGATGCTGTTAAAGCACTGAATTCAGTAAGTCAGCAAATTTGGAAAACTCAGTAGTGGCCACAGGACTGGAAAAGGTCAGTTTTCATTGCAATCCAAAAGAAAGGCAATGCCAAAGAATGTTCAAACTACTGCACCATTGTACTCATTTTACGTGCTAGCAATGTCATGCTCAAAGTCCTCCATGCCAGGCTTCAACCGTACGTGAACCAAGAAATTCCAGGTGTATAAGCTTGGTTTAGGAAAGGCAGAGGAATCAGAGATCAAACTGCCAACATCCATTGGATCATAGAAAAAGCAAGAGAATTCCAGAAAAACATCTACTTCTGCTTCACTAAAACCTTTGCTTATGTGGATCAGATCAAACTCGAAAATTCCTAAAGAGATGGGAATAGCAGACCACCGTACCTGCCTCCTGAGAAACCTGTATGCAGGTCAAGAAGCAACAATTATAACCAGATATAGAACAATGGACTGTTTCAAAATTGGGAAAGGAGTACATCAAGGCTGTATATTGTCAACCTGCTTATTTAACTTCTGTGCAGAGTACATCATAAGAAATGCCAGGCTGGATGAAGCAGAGCTGGAATCAAGACTGCCAGGAGAAATATCAATAACCTCAGATATGCAGATGACACCACCCTTATGGCAGAAAGTGAAGAAGAACTAAAGAGCCTCTTGATGAAGATGAAAGAGGAGACTGAAAAAGTTGGCTTAAAACTCAACATTCAAAAATCCAAGATCATGGCATCTGGTCCCATCACTTCATGGCAAATAGACAGGGAAGCAATGGAAACAGTGACAGACTTTATTTTCTTGGACTCCAAAATCACTGCAGATGCTGACTGCAGCCATGAAATTAAAAAACATTTGCTCCTATGACAAACATAGACAGCGTATTAAAAAGCAGAGACATTACTTTGTCAACAAAGGTCTGTATTGTCAAAGCTGTGGCTTTTCCAGTAGTCATGTATGGACGTGAAAGTTGGACCATAAAGAAGGCTGAGTGCCGAAGAATTGATGCTTTTGAACTGTGGTATTGGAGAAGACTCTTGAAGTTCCCTTGGACTGCAAGGAGATCCAACCAGTCAATCCTAAAGGAAATCAGTCCTGAATATTCATTGGAAGGACTGTTGCTGAAACTCCAATACTTTTGCCACCTGATGCAAAGAGCAACTCATTGGAAAAGACCCTGATGCTGGGAAAGCTAGAAGACAGGAGGAGAAGGAGACACCAGAGGGCGAGACGGTGGGATGGTATCACCGACTCAGTGGACGTGAGTAACCTCCCGTAGATGGTGATGGACAGGGAAGCCTGGTGTGCTGCAGTCCCATGGGGCTGCAGACTGAGCAACTGAACAACAGCTATCTTTAGACTTCTCTTTGTGGTTCTCACCTCACTCAGCATCTTAGGAACCAGCAGACATATTCTGCAGCTGTCAAAGTACCAAGGCAACTTCAGCTTCTCTCTCAGGCCAAGGTCATCCTGTGCATTTTGCATTTTGGCTTTGCCCCTCCTGCCCTGACAGAATGAATACAGAGGAAATATCCCATTTGGATTCAGGAGGAGAAGGTGGTGGTGAGAAGAGTTGGTAACCAAGCTGTGAGCCACTCATTAGCCAAACTAAAGTCTGTGTGTGTGTGTGAGAGAGAGAGAGAGAGAGAGAGACAGGGACACCTGCTCTAAGAGAAAGGATAAATTGTTCTTGCTAAGTCATGGATGTGAGAGTTGGACTGTAAAGAAAGCTGAGCGCCAAAGAACTGATGCCTTGAAACTGTGGTGTTGGAGAAGACTCTTGAGAGTCCCTTGGACTGCAAGGAGATCCAACCAGTCCATTCTGAAGGGGATCAGCCCTGGGATTTCTTTGGAAGGAATGATGCTAAAGCTGAAGCTCCAGTACTTTGGCCACCTCATGCGAAGAGTTGACTCATTGGAAAAGACTCTGATGCTGGGAGGGATTGGGGGCAGGAGGAGAAGGGGACGACAGAGGATGAGATGGCTGGATGGCATCACGGACTCGATGGACCTGAGTCTGAGTGAACTCCGGGAGTTGGTGATGGACAGGGAAGCCTGGCGTGCTGCGATTCATGGGGTCGCAAAGAGTCAAACACGACTGAGTGACTGAACTGAACTGAAGGTATAAATGACTGATAAATACAGTCTCATAGGAAAGTCAAGTAAGTCTTCACGTGTTATTTCTTTTTGTAAGATTTGTAACCACTTCCTAAACCTTCTTCATTTTGACCAAGATTAGAGTCTTAAGGTAAATGGGAAAAGCTCTAATGATGGAACACAGAATAATAGGCACTGAGCTGATAAACGAGATTGCCCTCCTGGGAGCCTGAGGATGTTACACTGTGTGGGTTTCCCTAAAAACCTAACTATTGACTCTGCCTTATTTCAAAGCTTTCCAGGACAGAGGGCTATGTGTGCCTCTCTGGTCTTTGTATAAAGAACAAGAATATTAATGCAAAATTCAGCTCCTCAGAGCACCCATGTTAGGTCCCGAGAGCCTCAGACACTGGGGTAGTTGATGAGGCAGTCAGAGAGAATCCAGCAGGCTCTAACACACGCTTCTGCGGTGGCCACACCACAGTTGGCTCAGCAGCCAAAAGCACTTGGGTTTGTCCAGAGCTGAGAATAAACAATAGGACAGGCGGGGCAGGCTTAGCAACGCGGAGTGTTGTGTGACCCTCAACGTTCCCTCCCTATGAAAGTCTTGGGCACCTGGGGGACGTGAAGGGGTCATTCTAGATACTCGGAACTTGGTCTCTCTCCCGCATGCACTTCTTGTCTGGTTGCATCAACAAAGGTACAGTTGAGGAAGGATGTGAGTATTAGAAGGAACTTTCCAGATAGAAGCAAGGGAGCAGAACCCAGCACCCATGTAACTGCCTCTTTTCTCATCTGCAGCTTGCTCTCCGAGGTACAGGTACATCCTCACCCATGTAGCAGGACCAAACTCAAATTCTGCCACGGGTGCCTGTAAGTCACATTGTTACTAATAGTCCATGAAATGAATGCGTGTGTGCTCAGTCGTGTCCAACTCTTTGCAACCCCATGGCCTGTAGCCCACCAGGCTCCTCTGTCCATGGGATTTCCCAGGCAAGAACACTGGAATGGGGTGCCATTTTCTGCTCCAGGAGATATTCCCAAATCTGCATTTGTTGCACTGCAGACAGATTCTTTATCACTGCGCCACCTGGGCTTCCCGGTACCACTTCATACTTCCAAGCACATCATACCGCCCATAGTAGGTATACGATAAATGTATGAATGATCTATCCCATTTCTGGTGGTTCTCACCTCCCTATGTGACTGACTATAGCTTGTTTCCCAGTAGGATCATAAACAGGGACAGCATATTATACCTCGTTTGCCCTACAGTTCCTCCCAGAGCACCATATTCGGAGTGCTCTGTGGAGAACCCTTAATACTTTCCTGTGCTTACACAGATGAGCATTGTCTGTTCATGTCTCTTTATTTACATTATTCAGTACAGTGGGTCCTTTTAAACTTTCACTTACAATGATTGCTAGTCTAACACAGCAGCCTCTAAATGGAATTAGTTTCCTCATGCTGCTGGAGAACTGCGAGAGATCAATTTTATGTGATATTTTGATCATTCACACCCTGTTTCTGAGAAGAGTTATGGCAAGAAAGAAGGAAAGAGAGGAAAGAAGGAAGGAACTGTTTAGTAGATAATTAAAATTTTCCACTCATTTCTTATATTCAGCCATTTTCAAGACCACTTTTCGTTTAATTAATTCTTTTTTCTGAAGTGTTTCTGAGGAAAAATAAAAGACATTTTCCCCTTGAGGCAGTCTGTTTGGAATCAACTATCTGAAGGGCAGCCCAGCAGTGTGTGCACTTCCCTAAGAAACATGACTTCCGTCACTTTAAGGAAGCACAATGTATTAATAAATAGATAAACCAGTTTAGCAGGATTAAAGAAAGATTTTCCACTTTCCAGGGGAGAATTACAGCAAGCTCCTACATTGCATCGAACATGAATTTCAACTTTTACCTTTTGAGTTGCATAAAACTTTTTGTAAGAGAAGTACACTTACAAACAAGAATTTCTCTGAATCCTATTACAAGAGGAGCCTGAGGGAGAATCTTCCAGTTCCAGCCACTAATCCAGTGAAATTGTATCTGCATTTGAAAGAATGATGTCAGACCCTCTACAGCTGTGACCCAGGGAGTGTGGGCCAATCAAAGACTCAATGTGCAGCTGGGCCTGCTCCTTTGTTCTCCTAGATCTTAGCAGGCTTGACTCCTCTTCCCATTAGAACTCCTCTTTCTCACTTTCAGCCTCCATTTTCCTCTACTCACAAATACCCACAATAGAATGGAGCTTAATGGTCTTCTAATCCACTGATTTTCAAACTATCTTTTAAAATAAGAGAGTTCTGGTGGCTCAGAAGGTAAAGCGTCTGCCTGCAATGCAGGAGACCAGGGTTCGATTCCTGGGTCGGGAAGATCCCCTGGAGAAGGAAATGGCAATCCACTCCAGCATTCTTGCCTGGAAAATCCCATGGACAGAGGAGCCTGATAGGCTACAGTCCATGGGGTCGCAAAGAGTCGGACACGACTGAGCGACTTCACTTTCACTTTTCTGCAAATGAAGTGCGTGCATGCTAAGTCGTTTCAGTTGTGTCCGACTCTTTGCGACCCCATGAACGGTAGCCCAACAGGCTCCTCTGTCCAAGGGATTCTCCAGGCAAGAATACTGGAGTGGGTTGCCATGCTCTCCTCCAGGGAATCTTCCCGACGCAAGGATCGAAGCCACGTCTCCTATGTTTCCTGCATCGGCAGATGGATTCTTAACCATTAGCGCCAGCTGGGAAGCCCCCTCAAATGAAGGCTAACCCTGAAACCCATGATGTAAAACAGAGCCCCCGGATGTGCTCTGGTCATGGAGCATAGCACCGCCAGCCGCCCACCTGCGGCACTGGCCTGTCCTTCTGAATAAGGATTCCAGAGGGAAATGCCACTCCAGCCCTGGACACGTGGAGAACCTGCAGGCTGGATTCAGTGTTTCGCAGTGAAGGTGTTACTGCCATCTGGGGACAGGAACAGTCTCTACTGTGTAGGATTTACCTCTGTGTCGTAGTCCTTCGACTTCCTCAGCTAAACACCCGTCATGCGCTCCTATATTTGTGTTGACTAAAGTCAGCTAGTGAGAGAGAACGGTCTGCTTCCACCTGGGCTGAGAATCCCATGGCTCTGAAATGATTTCCCCAGCGTTAGTCAGGGTGCAAGGCAAGGACGGGGCTTCCCTGGTGGCTCAGCGGTAAAGAACCCGCCTGCAGTGCAGGATGCCATGGGAGAGGCAGGTTGGATCCCTGGGTCAGGAAGAGGCCCTGCAGGCGGGCATGGCAACCCACTCCAGTATTCTTGCCTGGAGAATCCCATGGTCTTAGGAGCCTGGTGGGCTACAGCCATAGGGTGGCAAAGAGTCAGACACAACTAAAGCTTCTGAACATGCACACACGCAAGGCCAGGATGAACCCAGGTGTCCCGATTCCCAGCCTATTGTTCTTTCCTCTCCAGCGCATGGACTTTCCTGCCAGCTACAGTTTCTTTTTCTTTTTTTCTGTCCTTCACTCCTTTTGAATTCTGCCCTAACAGTTGGGCCCCTGTCTACCAAAATTTTTCTACTCCTAGTCTATGAGGCTGCCTTAAACTGCTGCCCTTGCTGCTTCTAATTTGGAAGCCAGAGAGGCTCTTCCATCTAAGGATGGAGTTGAGTATAGACTAAGAAGAGATATCCATAGCATTTTTTCAGTTCATAGCACAAATTCAAGCCCTGGCCCCATGACCAATGTAGCTTCTCACTGAAATGTGACTTGCAATTCACGCGCCCAGATGAACTGATTTTTTAAAATTGAAATATAGCTGCCTTACAATGTTGTGTTGTTCTGGTGTGCAACAAAGTGATCTAGTTATATGTGTATATATTCTTTGTAATATTCTTTTCCATCACAGGTTACTACAAGACGCTGAATATAGTTGCCTGTCCCCTGCAGTTGGTGGTGTTTAGTTGCTCAATTGTATTCTTTGTGACCCCACGAACCGCAGCACGCCAGGTTTCCCTGTCCTTTGCCTTGTCCCTGAGTTTGCTCAAACTCATGTCCATTGAGCCAATGATGCCATCCAACCAACTCATCCTCTCTTCCCCCTCCGCCTGCCCTCAGTCTTTCACAGCATCAGGGTCTTTTCCAAGGAGTCGGCTTTTTGCATCACGTGGCCAGAGTACTGGAGCTTCAGCTTCCGCGTCAGTCCTTCCAGTGAATATTCAGGGTTGATTTCCTTTAGGATGGACTGTTTCTATCTCCTTTCTGTCCAAGGGACTCTCAGGAGTCTTCTCCAGCACCAGAGTTCAAAAACATCAGTTCTTATACAGTAGGACTTGTCATTTGTCTGACATAGTTTGTATCTGCTAATTCTAAACCTCTAATTTATATCTTCTCCCACACTGATCTTCTTTTCTTCTCCAAAAAGGTACTGTCTGATTCTGGATCAACAGAATCTATATGTATATAATTAAATAGATATACTAGATAGATAATTAGATAGAGTATATCTGTATAATCATCTATATTCTGTATAACCTTGATTCTTGTAGAGCATCTATTGGCCAATGTTCTCACCAAACAGTTTCTACTGTGTGGCTTTCTAAAGCACACCTGCCTTTTCTGACCTCAGTGTCCTCATTTTTTTGGCTGCATCTTGTAACATGTGGGATCTTAGTTCCCCAACCAGGGTTCGAACCTGCGCCCCCCCCCCCCGCATCGGAAGTATAGAGTCTTAACCACTAGACTGTCAGGGAAGTCCCAGTTTCCTCATTTATAAACTGGGGATAAGAGAAAACCTGAAGGGTCCTTATATGGATTCAGTGCAATAAAGTCCATATGGTCCTCAGCACTACCAGTTATTAAATGGACCAGTTATTAGATGCATGCAGCTACTATTCAGATTCATATTGTCACCATCTCCTTACTTTGATATAATTTGTTGGGATAAGGTAAATGCCCGTTTAAAGTTGTTACACAGAGGTGGCTGAGTACCCAAATTCTAGATTCCCTGCCCAGAATTTCCCTCAGCTTTCAAGCTTGCCCAGTAATGTCAGCCCATTTTGGGAGAAAGTGTTAGAAGTGCCTCTTTCTCCTGTAATAAGACAGGTAGACATCCCCATCGTCATCTGGGAGATCTTATTTCCCACTGATATAGGGGTCGGCAAATTTCCAGACCTCTTAAAATGGGTTTTTACTAACAGTCTATCAGGTCTCCAGAGGGAACTATCATGTCTGAGGCAGCCAGGAGTCTTTCTTTTTTTAACTGACAGTTTGAGGTGTGTTCTTGAGATCATTTTTGACAAGAGAAAAAACAGCTCAAGTACAAAGAAATCACAGACCAGCTCAAGTACAAAGAAATCACAGACCATCTACAGTGACCAATTTTCAAACTTCAAAATCCACATGAGTGCTTAATTATGCCACACACACACAAAAAGAATTTTCATGGAAGTTTGCTGTAAATTTTTGTTTTTTGCACTCAGTTGCACTCAAGAATCAGTTGAACAATTTCAAAGATCACAGCTATTAAGTCAAACTAAACCAAACACATTGTTCTAAGATATTTGCCAAAAGTTGTTTCAGGGTACAATTTGCTTCACTATGTCGATTAGTTTTTGCAAAGTTATATTTGTGTAGAGTATCTGTAAGATGCCTGTTTAAAATCTATCCATATGGTTAGTGTTTTAAACGATATATACAGATGTTAAGTGTATATATGAAAAAGTACCCTTTATTAAAAAAAATAGTTAAAACCCAATAAATCATAACAAATTCAATATTGCATTCCATGTTGGGATTCTTTGAATAGATCACATTCAGCAGCTCTTCTTAATAGAAAGGCTTCATGTGTTTCCGAGGAAATTGTGCCCAAGGAAAGACTGGCTGGGTTTCCCTAGCTCCATTTCCTTGCTCTTTTTCTCCCCAATGAAACAATAATTATTCAATTAATCTTGTCAACAAGTGGAGGCTGGTTTCATTTCAGTTGTTTACTAATTATTATTGGGTAGATCTTTAGATCCTTGAAAATGTTGTCCAATTGAGACAAGCTACTAATGAAGCAAGACTTGGTTAATTAGGGAATAAGAGCAATTAGCTTGTCAGCAGTTAATTCCAACAATCCCTAGAGAACTACATTTAGGGATATGTATCATAGGAGCTGCTGACCTTTAAACCTTGCTCCCATGCTGTCACTGCTGTTTAATGGAAAGTCACTTATTTTGTCGGTCTAATAACAGGTAATGAAGTAGCCTATGGCTCCGGCTGGCTACTCTGTTTTTCTCTTGCTAATTTTAGAAAGTTTAAAAATAGATGAATGGGTCTATTTTGGACATCAGTAAAAGAGGAAATCCAAGGTGGGACATTACAGAATCTATGGAGCAGCGCTGACCACCCCCAAAACTATCTGGAGCTCATTAGTCTTTATAGAGCTTTCTCTGCCAAAGAAAAGTTGGTTGTGAAAATTTTAAATAGAAAGGTTTTTGTGTGTGCTTTTTTTTTTTTTTGACCCTAATTAGTGTTGTTTCAGAATTTGATTTAATAAGATGAAAGAGAGTAATTGTGAAATTTGTTCTCATTTCCATGTTTACTGATAGAGACTGTCTTTAAAAAGTGATAGAATTAGGTGATTGTAGCTTTTTGTGTGTGGGAAGTGAATGAGGCTGGAATTCAGGTTACTTTTCATAATAGATCTTAGAAAACAGCTTAGGGCAGCTTGATAAGCTTGACTTTGCCAAAGAGCAAGTTTAAGCCAAGATAATGATTGTTCTAGCCTTGGACCTTCAATTTTCAGTATAAATTCTGTACAGAACTTTCTCTCCACATCTAGACAGTGGCTGAATCTGACTGAGACTGATAGAGTTCATGGAATCAATTTGCTCTTTCCTGTCTCCTCATTCTTATAAAAGGTTGGGACAGGAATGTACAAACCTAGCCTTGCCTCTCAGAAGTCCAGTCATAGGCCCTGGTCTGTCTACCTTATGGCATGTTTCAAAGCTTCACTTACTTCTTTTTTTTTTTTTTTTTCTCCTTGGGAGCATTGTAAAAACTGTAGTAAGCTTAAGCCATTATACCAACTACAAAAGATATAAAAAGAACATGAAAATGGAAATGAAAATGAAGGCAACTAATCCTATCTCATCAACTAGTTTCCTGAATTCACCAATATTAGAGGTAACAGTACTGACACAGTTGGAATTCAAGATGCACAATAAATAATACTCTCTCTTCCCTTCCTGAGTTCTGAACAAAATAAGAAATAAGACAAATGGGTAAGGTGGATCAGAACTCATACTACCTTTATTTTAAGTGATAGAATTCAATTCATATTTTACTATATTTTCTAAGGAAACTACCTCAATATTTTAAAGAATTACCAAAATTTCAGTTCAGTTCAGTCACTCAGCCATATCCAACTCTGCGATCCCATGGACTGTAGCCAGCCAAGCCTCCCTGTCCATCACCAACTCCCAGAGTTTACTCAGACTCATATCCATTGAGTCAGTGATGCCATCCAACCATCTCATCCTCTATCACCCCCTTCTCCTCCCATCTTTTGCAGCATCAGGGTCTTTTCAAATGAGCCAGCTCTTCACATCAGGTGACCAAAGTATTGGAGCTTCAACTTCAGCATAAGTCCTGCCGATGAATATTCAGGACTGATTTCCTAAAGGATGGACTGGTTGGATCTCCTTGCTGCCCCAGGGACTCTCAAGTGTCTTCTCCAACACCTCAGTTCAAAAGCATCAGTTCTTCTGCACTCAGCTTTCTTTATAGTCCAACTCCCACGTCCATACATGACTCCTGGAAAAACCATAGCCTTGACTAGATGGACCTTTGTTAGCAAAGTAATATCTCTGGTTTTTAATATACTGTCTAGGTTAGTCATAACTTTTTTTCCAAGGAGCAAGCATCTTTTAATTTCATGGCTTCAGTCACCATCTGCAGTGATTTTGGAGCCCCCCAAAATAAAGTCTGCCACTGTTTCCACTGTTTCCCCATCTATTTGCCATGAAGTGATGGGACCAGATGCCATGAGCACAGCCTTGTCTAACTCAGTGCAACTATGAGCCATGCCACGTAGGGCCAATCCAAGATGGATGGGTCATGGTGGAGAGTTCTGACAAAATGTGATCCACTGGAGAAGGGAATGGCACACCACTTCAGTATTCTTGCCTTGAGAACCCCATGAACAGTACCAAAATTTAATACTGTCTTAAACATCATAAAAGAGAATGTGCTTGTTGTAGGAATATGGTTTCTATCACAGACAGGCAGGCTTCCTAATAGGAATAAACACTGTAAAATAGATAGCTGGTTAGAAGTTGCTACACAACACAGGGAACCCAGCCTGACATTCTGTGATGACCTAGAGGGACTGGACCCTGCTAACTCAGCAGTAAAGAATCCACCTTCAAAGTAGGAGATGCAAGAAACATGGTTTCGATCCCTGGGTCTGGAAGATCCCCTGGAGGAGGGAACGGCAACCCACTCCACTATTCTTGCCTGGAGAATCCCATGGACAGTGGAGCCTGGCAGGCTATAGACCGTGGGGTCACAAAGAGTCAGACACGACTAAAGCAACTTAGCACACAGCATAGCATAGCAAGTTAATAATGTTGTGGTAGTTTCATATGTACAGCAAAGAGATCCAACCATATATATACATGTATCCATTCTTCCCCAAACCCCCCTCCTATCCAGGTTACCACATCACATTGAGCAGAGTTTTATGTGCTATACAATATGTCCTTGTTGGTTATCCATTTTAAATATAGCAATATGTACCTGTCCATCCCAAACTCCCAATTTCTTTCCCCCATCCTTCTTCCTGGTAACCATGAGTTCGTTCTTTGAGTCTGTGTTTTCCTTCTTGATATATTCTTCCAGTATGCCTTACCTTCATCTTACTGATGAGTTAAGACTGAAAGGAAAATGAGCCTTGGGTTGCCCCATCTTTCCCCGTCCCCCATGCCATCAGTTTCAACCTAAGTGATTGACGCAAGAGGGGTAATACAAGCAGGAGAAGATGTGACAGACTTCCCAGGTTGTTTTGTTTCTTAGAACACGATTGCCTCTTCTTGTGTATGAAACAGTCTCTTTTAAACAGAAAGTGTGATTTGGGAGGCAGTTATCTCCCTGCACAACTTCCACTACTCATTCCTTGTTGTAACATGCTTACCTTATACCTGCTTTGAGCTTAACTGAACTCCCTCTCATGCATCATGAGTGTGCCAGAGTCCTGTGCCCATGGACATTGTGAACCCTGACTGCAAATGGGACAGCTAGGAACAAGGAGACTAACGCTGCACATACCCTCTCTGCTCAGACACAGGCTTTGTTGTCCCATCAGACTTCATGGATGGAACACGAGTCTGGAGACAAAATTAAGAATTTTAAAACAGAGACAGCAGAGAAATGAACCAAGTGTGAGGTGCTTTTGGGTACGGGGCCATGCACAATGGCGTAGGTCACATGCCTGTGAAACTCAATGGCGTAGGTCACATGCCTGTCGAACTGGCCCTAGAGAGAGGATTGGACCTAAGGGAATTCAGGCTGCAGATGAGCAGCCAGGAAGGCTGAGTTCCAGGATAGTGAATTGAAAGGGAGGGACAAGTGGTGGAACAATTTATTTTAAGCAATTGCTCTCACTTTTGCCAGGACGCTACAGTACCAACAACAAGTGGGCCTTGTACCAACCCAACACCAGGCTGCAGGCCGTTGCTGGCAAGTGTGTTAGAGGTGACTTACTCCTCAATGAATAGGAAGTAATTCTTCACAAGTTGTTATTCAGAGTTTTATGGAACCAATTTAGCCTTTGTGTTAAATTATGTTTAACACAAAAGTATGTGAGTTTTTGCTGCATTTTTGTGGGCATCTGGCAACAACCAGTCTGGTTAAATAAAAGTTTATTATAATTTCTCAACTGATGTAGTAAAATTGGTATAAATGTGTAGCTTTGGTAAATTAAACAGCTTTCAAAGTCCTTTACATTCATTACGTTTGTGACCACTTCAGAGTTTACAAAGTGCTTTTACCTACCGAATCCCCCATTTAACCCTCATAATATTCCTGTGAAGTAAAGTAAGCCAACGTTATTATCCCTGTGTATGGCCGTATTTACCAGACCTATGAATTGGATTGCATGAACCTACATTCCTCCATGGCCTCCACTGATTGGAACGGTAGAAATACTTAATGCAGGCAAATCAAACCATAAGCTAGACAATGCATGATCTAGTGTGACGAGACTCTAAAAGATGAGCTGGGCCAGTTGGATGGATCTCTCACCAGAGGCAAGGTAATTTGTCCAAATACAGACTTCTTTATACAGCTCATACTGAGTCTCAACATTTCTAAAATAGATCTATTGAGACATTTTCTCAAATTGCCCCTTTCTCAGTCTTCTCCATCTTAGTAAAAGGCACTTCCATCCACTTATTTGCTCAGCCAAAACCCTAGGGGTCATCCTTGAGTCTTCCTTTTCTTTCCATCCAATTTCTCAGTGAATTCTGCCAGTTCTGTAGATAGCTTTAGTCTATCTGCTTCTTTTCATCACTACTGCCTGCCCTCTGGCCCTAGCTATAGTCATCTCTTGCCTAACTTGGTAATAGCCTCAAAGTTGGTCTCCCTGCTTCCATTCTTGCCCCATTGTGATCCCTTCTCCACACAACGGTCATCATGAGCTTTATAAAATGTAAATCAAACCATGTCATTTACATACTTAATTTTTTTCACAGGTTCTTCATAGTTCAAGAGCTTATTGTCTTGATTTCCAAGGCTTTTCATGATCTGGAATTTGCATTCCTCTCCAATCTGACTCAAACCAATCCCTCAGCCACACTGACCTTCTGTTAGTACTTGGAGCCCATCAAGTTCTCTCTGCCCCAGGGACTTTGCACTTGCTGGAATGATCTTCCTTCAAACCTTTGCAGAGCTTATTTTGAAATCGTTTTAATTTAAATGTCACCCTTACAGGGAGGGCCTTCACTAGTCACCCATTCCAAAGTGATTTTCACCCACAGTTATTTTATTTAGTTCCTATTATTTCCCAGGTCTTTCCTGGGGGTTCAGTTGGTAAAGAGTCTTCCTGAAGTGTGGGAGACACAGGTTTGATCCCTGGGTCAGGAATATCCCCTGGAGAAGGGAATGGCAACCCATTCCAGTATTCTAGCCTGGAGAATTCCATGTACAGAGGACACTGGTAGGCTACAGTCCCTGGAGTCACAAAGAGTTGAACATGACTGAGTGACTTACACTTCAATTTACTTCACTATTATTTCCCATCATAGGCTTTATCACAGTCTTTCTTATTTATTAGTGTCTTTGCTTGCTTATTGACCTTTCCTTCCATCAAAATATATATATATATTTTATCAGGGCAAGGACCTTGCGTAAATTGCTTATCACTGTATACCTAGCACAAGGAAGAGTACCTGGCACAATAATGGGGTCTCAATAATTTTTTACTTAAATGAAGAGTAGGGAGGAAGTCAAATGGACATACTAGAGCTGCTAATGTACTTGTACTTGGGACAACCTGACTTATACTAAAGACCATGTACAAGCAGAGAAAATAAAAGTATATTCATAAGCAAGAGATAAAGAGGACATGAAAATGATCGCAGAAACTAGCCAAAATCTGAAAAAGAATTAATATAGACCCTACAACTGTCTTCCGTGGGAACAGTGTCCCAGTTCTTAACTCAGGACAGGAGTATCCCAACAATAAACTTTTGTCAGACACCAATCAAAGTCTCAAGGTTTTTAAATTAAAAAGCTGAAGGTGATTCTGTAGTTTTGTCATCTACCACTGTGGTTTTCATCAAGGTTCTTTTAGCTACAAGTAATAGATATGTAATTCAAGCTATCATGAATTTAAAAAGGGACTTTCACTGATTCATAAAACTAGGAAATCTGGGAACATGGCTGATTTCAATTTGACTGAACCCAGAAGCTCAGCTTCTGTCATTCACCTCTCCCCCATCTCTCCCTTTCTGGATAGATAGATAATAGATAGGACTTACAGACACACACAGGGATAGAGATATAAGTATCCATCTCTGTTTCTTAAACTTACTTCCTTCAGTGCTGTGGGTTCATTCTTTGTCAAGTTCTCACCTTGTGAAGGAAAACACAACCATAGTCACATCCTAACTCACATTCTTACAATTCTTCATCAGAAGGAGGAGATACTCTCTCCCAATGTCCTTAAGTGAATTTTACAGGACTGTTACACCTGATTCACTTCGCATTGGTCCAACTAACAGCAAATTTTCTGGAAAAAAGAAAAAAAACTTGTTTATAATAGCATCAAAAACAAAAGACAAGAATAAATTTAAATAAGAAAATGGAAGATCTCTATTCTGAAAACTACAAGACACTGATGAAAGAAACTGAAGACACAAATAAATGGAAATGTATTTCATGATCATGATTGGAAGAATAAATCTTGCTAAAATATCAATCCTACCAGAAGCCATCTGTAGATTCAGTGCAATCCCTATCAAGACTTCAATTGTCATTGTTAAAAGAAGTAGAAAAAAACACTCCTAAAATTTATATGGAACTGCAAAAGACTCCAGATAACCAAAGAAATCCTAAGAAGAAGAATGAAGCCAGAGTCATCAGAAGAGTATGTGTGCATGCTAAGTTGCTTTAGTCGTGTCCAACTTTGCAACCCTATGGGCTGTGGCCTGCCAGGCTCCTCTGTCCATGAGTTTCTCCAGGCAATAATACTGGAGTGGGTTTCCATGCCCTCCTCCAAGAGATCTTCCTGACCTAAGGATTGAACCTGCATCTCTTACATCTCCTGCCTTGGCAAGTAGATTCTTTACTACTAACGCCATCTGGGAAGCCCTCAGAAGAGGGCGTCAGTATGGTACTGGCATACAAACAGGTCAGTAGACCAATAGAGGGGCTTCCCAGGGTGGCTTAAACAGTAAAGAATCTGTCTGCAATGCAAGAGACCTGAGTTTGATCCATGGGTTGGAAAGATCCCCTGAAGAAGGGATCTAGTATTCTTGCTTGGAGAATTATGTGGACATGAGTTTGAGCAACCTCCGGGAGATGGTGAAGGACAGGGAAGCCTGATGTGCTGCTGTCCCTGGACTCATAAAGAGTTGACATGACTTCATGACTGAACAACAAGACCAATAGAACAGAATCGAGAGCCCAGAAATAAACCCAAGATGACTGTATCATCAACTAATATTTGACAAGGGAGCCAAGAATACTTCATGGCGAAAAGAAGTCTTTTCAATAATAGTGCTGGAATAATTGAATATCCACAAGTGAAAGAACGGAACTTGGCCTCTATATTACACCACTCATAAACATTAACCCCAAGTGGATTAAAGACTTACAGTGTAATACCTGCAACCATGAAAGACCTAGAAGGAAACACGGGACTAAAGCTCCTTGATGTGGAATATTGGTAATAATTTTTTGGATCTGACATATAAAGCACAAGCAATAAAGTAAAAAAAAAAAAAAAAATAGATGAGACTACATCAAACTAAAAGGCTTCTGCCCAGCAAAGGAAATCATCAATAAAGTAAAAAGGTAGCCTACAGATGGAAAAAAAAAAACAAAACTGCAAACCATATATCTGATAAGTGGCTAATATAAAAAATATATTAAAAAAACTCATTGAACTCAGTAGCAAAAAGAAAGAAAGAAAGAAAGAAAACTAAAAAGCCCAAAAAACAATAACCCCCCAAATAAACCAATTTTTTTAATGGACAAAAGACCTAAATAGACATTTCTCCAAAAAAGATATACAAAAGGCCCATATTACTACTGATAAAGGAAATGCAAATTAAACCCATAGTAAGATAACACGTTGGGCTTCCCAGGTGGCTCAGTGGTGAAGAATCCTACTGCCAAAGCAGGAGACATGGGTTCGATCCCCAGGTCAGGAAGATCCTCTGGAGAAGGAAACGGCAACCCACTCTAGTATTCTTGCCTGGAAAATCCCATGGACAGAGGAGCCTAGTGGCCTACAGTCCATGGGGTTGCAAGAGAGTCAGGCACAACTCAGTGACTACAGAACAACAAGATAACACCTCACTCCTGTTAGAATCACCATCATCAAACAGACAAGAGGTAACAAATGCTAGCATGGATGTTGAGAAAAGGGAGCTCTTGTGCACTGTTGATGGGAACGTACACTGGTATAGCCCCTATGGAAAACAGTATGGAGAATTCTCAAAAGATTGAAAACAGAACTACTACATGATCCAGCAACTCCATTTCTGGGAATATATCAAAAGGAAATGAAAACACTAACTTGAAAAGAAATGTGCACCCCCATGTTCATGGCAGCGTTATTAACAATAGCCTAGATATAGAAACAACCAAAGAGTCCATTGATGGATTATTGGTTAAAGAGGTTGGCATATCTACATCTATATCTATATATCTACATCTATATATAAATATATACACACACATACATACTATGGAATACTATTCAGCTATAAAAATGACAATATGGAGGGATCTTGAAGGCTTTATGCTAAGTGAAATGTCAGACAGAGAAAGACAGATACTATGGTCTCACTTATATGTGGAATCTTAAAAAAACAAAACAAAACAAACAAACAAACAAAACCCAAAATTTTAAAAAAGCACCAAATTCATAGAAAAGAGATCGTATTTGTGGTTATCAGAGGCAGAGAGCTGGAGCAAGGGAAATTGGAGGAAGGTGGTCCAAAAGTACAAATTTCCAGTTATAAGTTAAAGTACTAGGTACTAGGGATCTATGTACAACATGATGGCAATAGCTATAGCTGTTCTACGATATATAGGAAAGTTGTTAAGAGAGTAAATCCTGTGAGTTCCTATTACAAAGAGAATTTTTTTTTCCTTTTTTCTTTTCTTCTTTTTATTGTATCAATATGAGAAGATGGATGTTAGCTGACCCTATTGTGATAGTCATTTCACAATATATGTAAATGTATACAGCGGTATAAGTCAATTACTTCTCAGTAAAGCTGAGGGGGGAAATTGCATGGGTCCAGTAGGCTAAGTCACTGTGGGTGCTCATCCTGGATGAGCTGTCCCAGTCCTGTGACCAGCAAGCCTGGCACAGTGACAAACAACCCACGAAGGTCACATGGAATGGGTGAGTGTGACTTCCCCAAGATCTGCTGGCACAGAAAAGTGACACATTGCCTGCCTCTCTATTCTAGGCCCCCAAAGGCCTTTCAGTCCCCTGCGCATGCTGTGCTCTTCCCTGTGACCAGCGCCTTGCACGTGCCCCCGCCTTGAACTCTCTCCTCTCTTAGTTGCCTGGCGAACTCGAGATGAGACGGTTAACTTCCAAGCAGTCCATGCAAACCTTCACCACAACCAGCTCACTGCCCTGGCTTCTTTATCTTTGTTTACATGTCTGTCTTTGTCAGACTGTGATAGTCTTGACTTCAAGGACAGTGAGTGGGGGCTCAACATAATAGGTGCTCCACAAACGGACATGTGATTATGTCACATTCAAAGGTCCCACAGCTAATGAATGACAGAGCTAAGATTAGGATCCAGTGTGGTACCCTTGGCCCTGTATTCAAAACATGTGTACCATTGTAATTGTATAAGACTCTTAGGAAGAAAAGCTGTAACTTTCTCAGCTATTGCAGCACAAGTCTTAGTTTGAGCGTTAATACTGAAGAAAAGAATTACAACTCTCTACTGAATAAACAAATATGAAAGGCCTTAGCATGTTTTACGGAAGTAAATTGTATCTTTGGGGTTGTGATAACTCGGGGAACTTTGCTATTTTAACTTCTTTTCACAGTCCTTCCAACAGTCAGTATTCTAGGCAAACATTTCTCCAGTGAGCACTTATTTAATGGATACCAAATAGAAGTCTGATTGTACTAGTGTCTGAGGACAGAAAGATAAGTAAGGTATTCCCTGCCATTGAGGCGATATAGTCAGTGAAGAAATCAGACACAGCAGCCTGTATGACCCTTTAACATCAGGTAAACGGTGCTACTCTTCGGCTAACACCCACTAGTTTTCCTTCTCATTCACAGTGATCTTCAGACTCCTTACCATGACCTGCAAGACTCTCACAGATGGCCTCCCTTACCTTTCTGACCTCCTCTCCCACCACTCCAGCCCAACCAGCTTTCTGGCTCAAGTTCTTGAAGTGTTTCTGTGCCTGAAATTCTCTTCACCACATAACCCGTGGTGAAATCTCTTACTTCCCTTATCTGCCTGCTGAAATGTCTTATAAAAAGGGCTTTTCTGACCAGACTCCCTACCACCCAGTATCCAACATCATTCCCTACCTCATGCTTTATAGTCAAATGCTTCCTGCTAACTGACATGTTTATTTTGTTATGTTATCTCTGTCATACACACACAGACACACACACATGATTATAAGCTTCAATAAACAGGAATTGGTTCTCTTATTCATATTCAATAAATGGTTGAGTGACTGACTGACTGAATGAATACTGAGTAATTTTTATTTTATTGAAGTATAGTTGATTTGCAATATTTTGTTAATTTCTGCTGTACAGCAAAGTGATTGTTATGAATATATATGCATTCTTTTTCATATTCTTTTATGATGTTACAGGATATTGAATATAGTTCCCTGTGCTATACTGTAGGACCTTGTTTATCCATCCTATATATAATAGTTTGCATCTGCTAATCCCAAACTCCCAATCCATCCCTCTCTCAACTCCCTCCCTCTTGGCGACCACAGATCTGTCCTCCGTGTCTGTGACTCTGTTTCTGTTTTGTAGCTAAGTTCATTTGTGTCATGTTTTAGATTTAACATATAAATGATACCATATGGTATTTGGCTTTCTCTTTCTGATTTATTTCACTCAGTGTGATAATCTCTAGGTCCATGCATGTAGCTGCAAATGACATTATTTCATTCCTTTTTATGGTTGAGTAATATTCCATTGTGGGGTGTTTTTTTTTTGGTGTGTGTATATATATTCTTTATACATATATATATTCTTCAGATATATTTATATTCTTCATATATATATATCTCACATCTTCTTTTTTTTTTCCTTTTTTTTTTCCTTTTTTTTTTTTCTCTCACATCTTCTTTATCCATTCATTTGTTGATGGACATTTGGGTTGCTTCCATGTTTTGTCCATTGTAAACAGTGCTGCTATGAACCTAAGGGTAGCTATCTCTTTTCAAATTATGGGTTTCTTTTCAGATATATGCCCAGGAATGGGATTACTAGATCATATGGCAACTCTAGTTTTAGTTTTTTGAGGAACGTCCATACTGTTTTCCATAGTGGCTGTAGTAATTTACATTCCTGCCAACAGTGTAGGAATGTTCCCTTTTCTCTATATCCTCTCCAGCATTTGTTATTTGTGGACTTTTTAATGATGCCCATTCTGACTGGTGTTAGGTGAACCTCACTGTAATTTTGATTTGCATTTCTCAGATCTCTTCAAGAAAATTAGAGATACCAAGGGAACATTTCATGCAAAGATGGGCTCGATAAGGACAGAAATGGTATGGACCTAACAGAAGCAGAAGATATTAAGAAGAGGTGGCAAGAATATACGGAAGAACTGTACAAAAAAGATTTTCACGACCCGGATAATCACGATGGTGTGATCACTCATCTAGAGCCAGACATCCTGGAATGTGAAGTCAAGTGGGCCTTCGAAAGCATCACTACGAACAAAGCTAGTGGAGGTAATGGAATTCCAGTTGAGCTGTTTCAAATCCTGAAAGATGATGCTGTCAAAGTGCTGCACTCAATATGCCAGCAAATTTGGAAAACTCAGCAGTGGCCACAGGACTGGAAAAGGTCAGTTTTCATTCCAATCCCAAAGAAAGGCAATGCCAAAGAATGCTCAAACTACCGCACAATTGCACTCATCTCACATGCTAGGAAAGTAATGCTCAAAATTCTCCAAGCCAGGCTTCAGCAATACGTGAACCATGAACTTCCTGATGTTCAAGCTGGTTTTAGAAAAGGCAGAGGAACCAGAGATCAAATTGCCAACATCTGCTGGATCATGGAAAAAGCAAGAAAGTTCCAGAAAAACATCTATTTCTGCTTTATTGACTATGCCAAAGCCTTTGACTGTGTGGATCACAATAAACTGTGGAAAATTCTGAGAGAGATGAGAATACCAGACCACCTGACCTGCCTCTTGAGAAATCTGTATGCAGGTCAGGAACCATCAGTTAGAACTGGACATGGAACAACAGACTAGTTCCAAATAGGTAAAGGAGTACGTCAAGGCCGTATATTGTCACCCTGCTTATTTAACTTCTATGCAGAGTACATCATGAGAAACACTGGACTGGAAGAAACACAGCTGGAATCAAGATTGCCTGGAGAAATATCAATAGCCTCAGATATGCAGATGACACCACCCTTATGGCAGAAAGTGAAGAGGAACAAAGAAGCCTCTTGATGAAAGTGAAAGAGGAGAGTGAAAAAGTTGGCTTAAAGTTCACCATTCAGAAAACGAAGATCATGGCATCTGGTCCCATCACTTCATGGGAAATAGATGGGGAAACAGTGTCAGACTTTATTTTCTGGGGCTCCAAAATCACTGCAGATGGTGACTGCAGCCATGAAATTAAAAGACACTTACTCCTTGGAAGAAAAGTTATGACCAACCTGAATAGCATATTCAAAAGCAGAGACATTACTTTGCCGACTAAGGTCCGTCTAGTCAAGGCTATGGTTTTTCCTGTGGTCATGTATGGATGTGAGAGTTGGACTGTGAAGAAAGCTGAGCGCCGAAGAATTGATGCTTTTGAACTGTGGTGTTGGAGAAGACTCTTGAGAGTCCCTTGGACTGCAAGGAGATCCAACCAGTCCATTCTGAAGGAGATCAACCCTGGGATTTCTTTGGAAGGAATGATGCTAAAGCTGAAACTCGAGTACTTTGGCCACCTCACGTAAAGAGTTGACTCATTGGAAAAGACTCTGATGCTGGGAGGGATTGGGGGCAGGAGGAAAAGGGGACGACAGAGGATGAGATGGCTGGATGGCATCACTGACTCAATGAACGTGAATCTGAGTGAACTCTGGGAGTTGGTGATGGACAGGGAGGCCTGGTGTGCTGCGATTCATGGGGTCGCAAAGAGTCGGACACGACTGAGTGACTCAACTGAACTGAACTGAATCATTAGCAATGATGAGCATCTTTTCATGTGCCTATTGGCTGTCTGTATGTCTCCTTTGGAGAAATGTCTGTTTAGGTCTTCTAACCATTTTTGATTGGGTTGTTTGTTTTTGTTATTGGGTTATATGGGCTCTTTGTATATTTTGGAAATTAAGCCTTTGTTGGTCACATCATTTGCAAATATTTTCTTCCAGTCTATAGGTTGTCTTTGTTTTGCTTTGGTTTCTTTTTTTATTGGAGGATAGTTTCTTGCCATACATCAACATGAATGTCTTTTCATTTTGTTGGTGGTTTCCCTTACTGTGCAGAAACATATAAGTTTGATTATATTGCATTTATTTTTGCTTTTATTTCTATTGCCTTGGGAGACTGACCTAAGAGAACATTGTTACAATTTATGTCAGAGAATGTTTTGCCTACATTCTCTTCTAATTTTATGTTGTCATGTTTTACATTTAAGTCTTTACACTATTTTGAGTTTACTTTGGTGTATGGTGTGAAGTTGTGTTCATTGATTTATGTGCAGCTCTCCCACTTTTCTAACACCACTTGCTGAAGAGATAATCTTTTCCCCACTGTATATTCTTGCCCCCTTTGTCAAAGATTAATTGACCTTAAGTGTGTGGATTTATTTCTAGACTCTCTATTCTATTCCACTGAACCATATATCTGTTTTTGTGCCAATACCATGCTGTTTTTATTACTCTAGCTTTGTATGATTGTCTGACATCTGGAATACCCAGTATTTTAATATAAACTTTTTCAAAGTATGGGTGCATGCTAAGTCATTCAGTTATGTCCTGCTTTTTGTGATCCGGTGGACTGTAGCCTGCCAGGCTCCTTTATCCATGGGATTCTCCAGGCAAGAATACTGAAATAGTTGCCATTCCCTTCTCCAGGGCAACTTGCAGACCCAGGGATCAAACCCATGTCTCCTACAGCTCCTGAATCTCGGCAGATTCTTTACCTCTGAGCTACTGAGTGTCCCAAAGTATACTGTACCCAGCATATAACAATCATTATAACAATCATTCTCTCAAACTGCACTGATAATAGCTTTTACTAGTGAGGACTGAATCTCAGTGTTTAGGGTAGAGTCTGGCTCCAGTTGATGAGGTATTTCTTTTTTGTAACTTTTTATTTTGTATTGGGCTATAACTGATTTATAATGTTGTGATAGCTTCAGGTGAACAGCAAAGGGACTCAGCCATACATATACATGTATCCATTGGATGAGGTATTTCTTATTTCTAGCAAACCATTAAAGATAAGATGCTAGATCAGGACTTGTGAAAGGCACAAAGGGGTTTAAAATGAGATTCAGAATCTAGAAGACTGTGGTCTAGTAGAAGAGAGAAAAATCCACCTTTGATATACAAATGCAGTCAGTAGTAAGAGTCTAAAGACAGAGCATGTCATGAAGTCTCATAAAAGAGAAAAGAATTTTTGTTGGGAGGATCATAGATCTGAAGGATGAACTGATGCTTCATAGAGACGCTGCAGAATAGGCAGACGCATGAAAATGACATTTGCCCACAGAAGAGTCAGAGAACAAGGTGATGGAGCACAAAGTCTAGTGCGCCTTGACTAACAGTAATGGGAGTACAGGAGATACAGATAGAATGATGCATTGAGGTCCTGGAAGCCTGTGAATATGCTGAATAGTTTGTACCATGGGAGGTGGGTCTTATGGACAAACCTAACATTTTAAAAACTGATTCTTAAGCAAAATTGAAATATCAATACTTCCTTACCAGAGTTCTAACAAAATAACATATTTGAAAGCACTGCCACATACTGTGTTTTATTAATCTTGGTTTTTGTTTATTATTCCGAAGATGTTATCCTTTTATGGAAACAATTTGAACAAAAAACTTGCATAATTATAGCTTTTTCTTATTATCAAATTACTTAAGAGATCTGGTACAATTTGATCCTCCCTCAACCAGATGTTTTTGAAATACCAAATTTAATTTCCCATTCATCTATATGTCAAACAAATAATGATAACATTTGCTTCTTCTTCATATATATGTCACAAATGGACATTAAAAAAAAAATTTTTTTTTAAGTTATGGGGTGGTAAAGCCAAACTGCCTGGGTTTGAAGCCTCCTCTGACATGCAATAAGTATGTGACCCTGCCCAGGACACTTGACTTCTCCATGCCTAGTGGTTGGTGCTATGAGAATTAGTTAAGATAATGTGTCTCAAGAACAATGATAAATGGTCAATAAATATTAATTATTATGATGCCATTGATGTTCTCTTAGATCCTAACCAGATAAGGATACAAAATTTAGTAATTTGGCTTCCATATTTTTATTAATAAGCTATAAAAATTGGAGGTTTGAACAGTAGGATGCACCTAAGTTTGAAAGATATGAAAAATTGGACTTCACCAAAATTAAAGACCTTTATGTATCAAAGGACATTGTGAAGAAAGTACAAATACAACCTATAGAATGGAAGGTGGCTTCCCTGAGGGTCCTGTGGCTAAGACTCCATGCTCCCAATGCAAAAGGCCTGGCTTCATCTTCACTAACACTTGTTATTTTCTTTGTGTTTTTTTTTTTTTTTAATATAGCCATCCTAGTGGCTATGAAGTGGTAACTCATACATTTCTGTAATGATTAATGATGTTGAGCATCTTTTTTGTATATCTTCTTTGGAGTACCATCTTTTAAAATCCTTTGCCCATTTAAAAACTGAATTGTCTTTTTGTTATTGAATTATAAGAGCTGTTTATATATTATGGACATTATATGCTTATCAGATATATGGTCTGCAAATATCTTCTCCCATTTTATTATTTACTTATTTATTTGACTGCACTAACTTGATTGTGGCATGTGGGATTTAGTTCCTTGACCAGGGATCGAACCTGGGCCTGCAGCCATGAAATTAAAAGGTGCTTGCTCCTTAGAAGTAATGCTATGACAAACCTAGACAGCATATTAAAAAGCAGAGACATTACTGTGCTGAAACTATAGTCAAAACTATGGTTTTTCCCATAGTCGTATATGGATGTGAGAATTGGACTATAAAATAGCTCAAAGAATTGATGCTTTCGAACTGTGGTGTTGCAGAAGGCTCTTGGGAGTCCCTTGGACTGCAAGGAGATCAAGCCAGTCAATCCTAAAAGAAATCAGTCCTGAATATTCATTGGAAGGACTGATGCTAAAGTTGAAGCTCTAATACTTTTGCCACCAGATACGAACAGCCAACTCATTGGAAAAGGCCCTGATGCTGGGAAAGGTTGAAGGCAGGAGGAAAAGGGGACGACAGAGGACGAGATGGTTGGATGACATCATCGACTCAATGGACATGAGTCTGAGCAAGTTCTTGGAAATAGTGAAGAACAGGGAAGCCTGGCATGCTGTAGTCCATGGGGTCACAAAGAGTCGGACATGACTGAGCGACTGAATAACAGCTGAAATATGCATGCTGCAACATGGATATACCTAGAAAATATGCTAAGTAAAAGAAGCCAGATGCAAAGGATCACATATTGTATGATTCCATGTATATGAAATATCCAGAACAGGTATATCCATAGAGACATAAAAGAGGTTGCTAAGGGCTAGGAGAAGAGAGGGGTGGGGAGCAGCTGCTTAATGGGAACAGGGATTACTTTTGGGGTGAAGAAATTTTGGAGCTAAAGAGAGCAATTGTACAACACTGTGGATATTCTAAATGTCATTCAGTTGTTAATTTCTAAGCACTTAATTTTACCTTGTGTAACTCTCATTTCAAAAAACAGAAAAGCAAATGATTCTTTCCATAAAAATGTTAGCATTATACTCTTTCATTGTAGTCTTTTCTAGTTGATTTCTCCCATGTTGTCCTCCCATAGCATCTGCTTCCTCCATCATAGCGTACTAGTCCTCTGTTCTATTTTATTGTTTATACGCATCTACTGCAGGGCTCAGTGAACTATGGCTGACAGGCCAGATTTGGCCCACTGTTTATTTGTGTGTGGTCTACAAACAGAATATTCTTTCACATTTTTAAATGGTTGAGAAAGAAATCAAAGCAAGAACAACATTTTGTAACACATGAAAATAATATGAAATTCAAATATGTGTTCATTCATAAAGCTTTATTAGAACAGCGTGGCTCTCACTTTTGTATATTGTCATTGCCCTCTTTCATTCTACAAAGAGTAACGTAATTGACAATAGAGATTAGATGGCCTACAGAGCCCAACATATTTACCATCTGCCTGTTTACAGAAAATGTTGTTGACCCTTGATCTCTATTAGATGATAAGCTTGTGAAAGGAAGAAGTCTTTCTAGTATCAAGCCTGATGATTTTTTATAAATGCCTCTTACTTTAACACCACTCTTTAAACTTTTTTAGTATTCAAATGTGTGCCGCAGAATCCTTGTTTCTATATGCTAATAAAACTGAAAGCACTAATTTCTTTATATTTCTGCAAAATTTGACACTTACTTAGTTTGATATTTAGCATATGAATTCTACAAAAGATTTTTTAAAACAGAAACTTCATGCTGAAATAAGAATTTATCATATCCAAAAAGAGATGTAATTTTGTAGTCTTTTTAAAAAAAACTATAAAATAGATGTTCATGTTGAAATCTTGAAAATTACACTAATGTACTATTCAAACTTTAAATGTCAGTACATAAAACTATGTTAGTTTTCTAGCACAAAAATAAATTAAGGACTAAAAAGTTCTGATCCCTGGCATTTCTCTCTTGAGGATAAATTCAAAACCTATATAATGTTCATTTAAAAGAACTTCTATATTTAGCATTTATTTTATTAAGAAACATAGAATTCTGTTATTGGTTTTATGAAGTGAGACATCACGTATGTTCAAGAGAATATAGGTAAAGATTTAAACACTAAACATTCCCAGAGTAGATTTGAGGGGGGAAAAGAAGCAAAAGTAACATGGAGACTACATCTTTTTCCTTGATGACAAATGAGCCAAGATCTTTGTAAGATAGAGTGATAACTAGGTTTCTCTGGTGGCTCAGATGGTAAAGAATCTGCCTACAATGCAGGAGACCCAGATTTGATCCCTGGATTGGGAAAATCTTCTGGAGAAGGGAATAGCTACCCACTCCAGTATTCTCACCTGGAAAATTCCATGGACAGAGGAGCCTGGGAGGTTACAGTCCACAGGGTGGCAAAGAGTCAGATACAACTGAGCAACACAGTTACAGTTAAGCAGAAATCATTTAAGTTTGTCACACATTTTTATGGCAAAATTTCTTCTTTCTCTGAATTTTAATATTTTTCACTACTTACATGTCTCTATTTGCTCAAAAGGTTGCCTGAGTTGGGACTGTTGGTATAATCAATTGAGCAATCAATTAATTGACATTGATGTTGACTAAAGAATAGCCTATTGGGAGTTCAGAGATGGCAACCTGAAGCCAAGTGACCTTGAGCCTGTTCTTTTACCATCCGTGGTCTATGATGAAGATGGTGATGCCGTGGTTTCCGAGGGTCTTCCATTCAAAAATCCTGGGTGGCTAAATAATAAGTTAAATTTATTTTTGACATTAAGATTGACAAGTTGTTCAACAGATTTAGGTGCATCACGTTTTTTTATAATAATATATAGATTTGGGCCTTTGTATTTCTTCTTTCTCAAATAACTTATGTGTATCTATTGGTATAGTAGTACCCTATATTTGATAGGACATTATGAAAGAGTTTTCAAAGGGTGAAAAAGCTATATACTATAAATTTATTATTATTAAATAAAATCATATAATATTTAGGGTTAGGAAGTTGTGGAGTCACCTACATAAAATTTTCACTTCACAGATATGAACACTGGATGAGATTCAGAGTAAGTGCTGGAGATTTGAGCTTTTCCATCATTCCACATTGCTCCACTAACAGGAAACGTATTCCAAATTCCTGCTGTTCCTACCATATTTGCCTATATTGGCTTCCTCAATCATTGTGTTTTTCTGGCAATATTCTATTTTCTCACACTCTTACTTTTTTATTCCCATGGCTTGATTTCAGCTTAATCTCTGAGTCTGCAAAGCACTACATTCCCTGGTTAGGTTTATCAAACAGTTATATCTAAGTAGTGTATTTATATTTCATCCAAGCATAAGAAGTACATGGCTCATTAGAAATCTGGGATAATAACATAAGGTGAAGTAAAAGAAACAAAGATGAAGTAAGGGAAAAATTTTTTTCTTATCTCGACCATTTTGATGTCAGATTCTTCTTCAGAACTGTGGCCTTATAAAGGGGCACACATTAATCTGGAAAATTATATCTTGTTAACCAAAAATCAGCAATAGTAATAAGATACTTTTGGCAAGAGGCCATTCACTCAGTTACTCAGCAAACATTTATGGAGCCCTATAAATATAAAACCATTCTAGGAGATCCTGACTAAAATGAACAGATTAGTGAGTCCCTTCCTTTCTAGAAAAAAATTAAGAAATAATCATAATAACTCAAATTTATTGACTCTGTGCTATACCCTGTGCTAAGTATCATGGATTATTACCCCTTTTGATCTTTGCAGCAATATGTTACATATTATATTGATATCACAGTTAAATGAGATCTTTGATAAAGATTCTAGACCATGCCAGGAGTATTCTGATTCTCACAAAATATTTATTTCCTCTCTATTTCTGCTTTATTGACTATGCCAAAGCCTTTGACTGTGTGGATCACAATAAACTGTGGAAAATTCTGAAAGAGATGGGAATACCAGACCACCTGACCTGCCTCTTGAGAAACCTTTATGCAGGTCAGGAAGCAACAGTTAGAACTGGACATGGAACAACAGACTGGTTCCAAATAGGAAAAGGAGTACGTCAAGGCTGTATATTGTCACCCTGCTTATTTAACTTCTATGCACAGTACATCATGAGAAATGCTGGGCTAGAGGAAGCACAAGCTGGAATCAAGATTGCCGGGAGAAATATCAATAACCTCAGATATGCAGATGACACCACCCTTATGGCAGAAAGTGAAGAGGAACTAAAAAGCCTCTTGATGAAAGTGAAAGAGGAGAGTGAAAAAGTTGAGTTAAAGCTCAACATTCAGAAAACAAAGATCATGGCATCTGGTCCCATCACTTCATGGGAAATAGATGGGGAAACAGTGGAAACAGTGGCTGACTTAATTTTTCTGGGCTCCAAAATCACTGCAGATGGTGATTGCAGCCATGAAATTAAAAGACGCTTACTCCTTAGAAGGAAAGTTATGACCAACCTTTGAATATGCTTTTGAATAGTATATTCAAAAGCAGAGACATTACTTTGCCAACAAAGGTCCGTCTAGTCAAGGCTATGGTTTTTCCAGTGGTCATGTATGGATGTGAGAGTTGGACTATAAAGAAAGCTGAGTGCCAGAGAATTGATGCTTTTGAACTGTGGTGTTGGAGAAGACTCTTGAGAGTCTGTTGGACTGCAAGGATATCCAACCAGTCCATCCTAAAGGAGATCAGTCCTGGGTGCTCATTAGGACTGATGTTGAAGCTGAAACTCCAAAACTTTGGCCACCTGATGCGAAGTGCTGACTCATTAGAAAAGACCCTGATGCTGGGAGAGATTGAGGGCAGAAGGAGAAGGGGACGACAGAGGATAAGATGGTTGGATGGCCTCACTGACTCAATGGACATGGGTTTGGGTGAACTCCAGGAGTTGGTTATAGACAGAGAGGCCTGGCGGGCTGCAGTTCATGAGGTCACAAAGAGTCAGACACGACTGAGTGACCGAACTGAACTGAACTGATCCTCCTTTTATTTCACAGGAGAGAGACTTCATTATCTTTCCTTCTAGAATATGTCTCCCAGACAAATGTTGATTTCCTGAGCTAAATGAATGATGCAACCCAAAGAACCTGCTGACCGAGTGAACATAAAAAACAGCCCCAGATCCAAAGTGCAGCTTAGAAGAATGAAATGAAGCTCAGCTGAAGGCAGAAATGGAACAAAAGCTGATCTGCAGTACTCGAGATGCCTGGAGGTGGGAGGAAAATGTAGAGACTCTACCAGAAAGGGTTGAGACAAGAAGAGGGCTGGAGGCTCTGCTTAGTCATGCCAAGGCTCATGCAGTCAGGGCGGCCTGGCTCCAAGGAACACACTGAAGGAAGCGTGGGCAGAAGCACAAATGACAGGCTGTGGAGCCCGTCTCTCGACGCCTCAGCCTAGAGCCTTCAGAGCATGCCTTCCAGAACCACAACAGACCGACACTTTCCGCAGGGAAGGGGAGGAAGTTGCTAGAACAAACACTGTCCTGAAAACTTGCCCCCAATCTGAACCTAATCAAACCCCAATGTTTTCTTGAGGTTAAAAAAGGCCTGGCTTAGCATTTTTAAAACAATATCTATTTGCCTTTTGTCTCCCGTTTGTAGCCAGAAGTGGAAGTTCTAAAAACCCATTAAAAACTTTGGGTTTTATTTTGTATTCATTTCTTTACTATATACCTTCCTAGCCAAAACCAGAAAATGCTGGGACGGCACAAGCTCTTTCTCCTGAGATATCCAGATCAAAGCTGTTTGGAACTGCCTTGGCTAAGCAACTGAATTTTTCCATTCTTCTCCAAACCAATGCTTCCAACCCTTGCAATTTCCTCATATGCATCCACCTTCTCAAGTGTTCTGGGGCATTTCTTTCAGCACACACGTTGGCCTTCCAAGGGTCATAAGAGACTGTGTGCTGGCGTAAGCTGCATTTTCAAGTTTGTAGCCCTGCCGCCTCATCCAACAAAGAGAACAAGAACTTCTGGCAACTTCCTCCACTCTCCATATATTCAGTGCAAACTGAAAGTATAGGAAAGGCAACACCGAAGACCCTCTTGCAGAGAAATGTCTTATTTTCAGCATATTTTGCACTGCTAAATTATCCTTTTCCTTAAGTGTATAAACCACTTGGGCCAAGTAAAATTTTAAGGTAATTCATGTCATCCAACCTGAAAATTTACTAGCAAACTGGTCTTGTGCCTGTCTTAAGGCCTTAGAGAAATGTCTTTCGGTGGGAGTGGTGGTCACCCAAATTTGCCCTGTCAGAAAAGTTGCATGTTGTTGGATAATCCACAATTTGCATTTGTTAGTCTACAAGTCATCCTTATTCTAAACAACTGTGACCCATATGTATATTACCTTTTAGGAAATTGTTGAGTACAAGGGGTTGCATGCCATATTCTTAATTTTGTCTTCACCAAAAAAATTCTGTATATATGTAGTGATTTTGCCAAGGCAATTCTTACCTTGACTTCATTTTTCCATGGGATGCAATAGCAAACTCTATAATTATCTTACCCAAAAAATCAATTCTCAGGGAACTCTGCCTTTTCAATATGATGAAGAAAGTTTAAGATGCTGTCCTACTCAGAGCTGCTGGAGAAAACATCACAGGGATGCCTGTCCTTGCCTGTGACCTGTTTTAGCCTCGGCTTCTCTTTGGATACTAAAGTACTTCTTCACAGATTTCACATACCCTTGGCTGTTCCAGGCTGTTTCTTATTTATTAGCATGATCTTTTTCAAATGCTAAATGAAAACCATTTTTATGATCAGATAGATGAACTTCTAAGGTCAGCATCCCCATCTCAATTACTGATATTTCCAAAATACACTAGTGATTCTTTAGCTTTATAAACCTCCACCTGTTTCTTCCTTTCATGTAATTCACCTTTGTTCAGTTATTTTGCGCCACCCCTGGAGTGTTTTCAAATATATTTCAAACCCCCAGCAACCCTATTTCAGATGGTTGGCTTCAGAGAACTCTAATGCCAGTCAGGCATTTTGCGGCAACCCCATTTAGACTCAGCAGGAAGGACAGATTTAAAAGGCAGATTACGTTTTTAGCTTTTTAAAAACTGCTTTATTAGAGAGGCTAAAAGCCACATTGGTGGTAAGCTGAATTCTTTTGAAATATAAGCAGCTTCAAGACATCTAGGGAGCAGTTCCTTGCCTGTGGAGCTCCTCCCTTTGGGTTTCAATGATGGCAGGAACCAGCTGGCTCCACACATTATTCTTAAGGGTCCTTGTGACTCCAACAACAGAATCCATAAATGCACCAAAGAGGTTTCATTTAAGGGTCAGAGGTCTTTTAAAAGCAGCTTACCAAGATGCCCACCCCTGGGCTTCTAGTAAGCCGTTTTGCGTGAAAGTGTTGGTTATGCACTGCCCTCCATTAATTGTAGAGGTTGGCCAATGAACAGTAGCTAGAGAACCATGGTGAGAATGTGAAAAGTCACATAAAAAAGAAGAGAGAATTCTGCAGGCCAGATTCCTATGGCAGGCAGGGAGTTCCCATGTGGCACTAGCAGTAAAGAACCTGCCTTCTAATGCAGGAGACTTGAGAGACATGGGTTCAGTTCCTGGGTGGAGAAGATTCCCTGGAGGAGGGCATGGCAACTCACTCCAGTATTGTTGCCTGGAGAATCTCATGGACAGAGGAGCCTGGCAGGGTACAGTCCATAGAGTCGCAAAGAGTTGGACACGACTGGAGAGATTTAGCAGGCAAGGATCTAAATGGGTGGATAGATAGATAGATAGGTAGTTGATAGACAGAGACCTCAGCAGTGGCTACTGCTTCACATATTTTCTTAAAGCTACAAATTATCAATGCTTTCTCTTTCACTTACTTGGGTCTCTATTTGAACTATACCAGGTGCTACTTGTGAAGTGGTTGAAGATCTATGAAAGAAGGTGGGAATAAGATTTCTAGAGTCAACAAGACTCCATAAGGTTTTGAGATGGTTATGAACACTGCTGAGTTTCAAGAATGTTTATGGAGAAAGTGCACTCAGAAGCAGTCCAGGTCCTATTTTAAAGGCAAGACACAGGCTTAAACTAGAGATGTAACTAATCAGGGAGGAAATACATGGCATCTGTGCCGCCACCCACTCCCTCTGTGGCCAAAGGGACACATTGACAACTAATCATGACTCCTGTGCCAAGCCCAGACAGCCTTCGAATCCCTCTCAGCAGGCCCATGCAATTCTAGATTAGACTGCAGATATTCCTTGTTGAAAAAGAACCCAATACTGGAAAGATTGAAGGCAGAAGGAGAAGAGGGCAGCAGAGGATGAGATGATTAGAAAGCATCACTTATTCCATGGACACTGAGCAAACTCCAGGAGATAGTGGAGGACAGGGAAACCTGACATGCTGCAGTCCATGGGGTTGCAAGGAATCGGACACGACTTAGCTGCTGAACAACAGTTCCTGAAGAGGTCTGTGGGTCAGTTTCGAACTCAACACAAAATCCCATTGGGCAATGGATGCAAACGTGTGACAGAACTGAGAGAAGCAGTAGGGTGGGACTTGCAGGCTGTCCCACGGAGGCCCGTGCTGAGCAGGGCAGCAGGCATTCAACTTCAGATGTTACCCAGCAGGAATCTGGGACCCGTGTCTCCAAATTTTTCAAGGGTAAATAGAAATCCAATTTTGATTTGGAATCTCTTGATTTTTACATGTTGGATCCAAAAAGAGGGGTGAGGGGAAATGAGTGCTATACGGGCCAAACCAAATACCTCTGCAGGAAAAAAATAATAGTAATAAGATTAAAATACACCTATGGGCTGGCGTAGCTTCCAGGCCTAGACAAACAAGATTCCAGTTCGCTCTTATCTTGCCTGAACTACCTTACTACCATCTGCAGCTTAAAAACAAAAGAAAACCATCTCACCGGGGCTTGAAGAGGGCATGTGACAAATTGCAGAAAATTATAGCCAGCACTTTGTGGTTGCTGGGCTCCCCCGGGTTACACACTAGCAGAGTCCTGAAAAAACAGGCAAACTTCAAAGATCAAAGTTTCCACGGCAGTGGAGGGGACCTTTCCACCAGCTTGCTTTTGTTCGGATCCTCCCCCACCCCAGCCCCTTTTTGTCAATCACAAAGCCGTTGTCTCAAAGCTCAGATTCTGATATTGTCAGAGGGTGACGGCAATGTTAGAGGCGTCTGCTCACGGCTTATTTCGGTGTTTCAGCCCTCTCCCTCTCGGTCTCCCTTTGGGCTGTTTACATACAATTTCCTTCTGGGTGGAACTTTGTTTTTCCTTTCCTTCTTTTGAGGCTGTTGTTTTTTCTTAAAATAGGAGGTCATTTCAGGCAGAAATGTGTTTTCGTCTCCTTGCTTCCTCTATGGCTGGGACTGGGGCCCTTTTGGAAAGAAGGAAATTTCCACTTTGTTTACAAGGAGGGACTGGTTTTCTTTGGATATCCCATTAATTTGCTGGGTAGGGAGTTTGGAGTTCCTAGGACTATCTAAGGAGATCAGGAAAGTTATTTTAAAGGCATTCTTCTTCTCTTTTTTTAGTGTTATAAACTCTGCTCTTATTCTTTTTCTCAAACCAGTTCACATTTTTCCAATGAATCTAACCCTCCCATATGTCTGTCCTTGCAATTCACCTCTTTACATTGTCTTTCCAAGATCTTTCAGCTTCAGTTGTCAATCTGGATAATTTGACCAACATTCTGGACCAATTCCAGCATGAGTCATAGTTTTTATACTCAGGGCTGGAAAAGTAATTTTCCCTTTTCCTTTAAAATGCAGCCATAACCCATTACTGTTACTGGAAAAGACGGACTTCATCAGGCATACCTTTCCTCACCCCATCCTCGCATCTTCACAGGCTTCATCTGTCACGCAATCCAGCACTCACATCAAATAATGTCAGGATGCAGCCGGGTGGGTGTAGACTGTTCTAGGCACCATTGAGAGTTTTACCCTGGGCCTCTGGAAGAATACATTCTAAGACAGAGCACTAATTGAAAAAAACAAAACAAAAAACTTTCCAAGCATCCTAAAGCCAAACAGAATAAAATTGCTCTAGGTGAGTCTTGTGATAACTTCCATAGGTTTGATGCAAAAGAAGTATTAACTTAAAATGATTTCTTCAAGGCCACTCCCAATATGTGATTTATTTAAAGGGCCACATTCACTAACCTGAAATGTCCAAAAACCTCAGTTAAATGGAGTCCAGCTATCAGATCTCAATTTTGACTTTTCTATACCACTCCATTTTGTAAATGCTTTGTTTATTCTAACCCAGGGAATACAGGGAGAGAATAAAAAATGTCAATGTATGGCAAAACCAATACAGAATTGTAAAGTAAAATTTTAAAAAAAAAGAAGGATTGAGATCAGGAAATATGTGACCAAAGCAGGTAAGCATGGAGGTCGAATGCGTGCTCAATCACCCAGTCGTGTCCAATTCTGCACCACCCTGGACGGCAACCCTCCAGGCTCCTCTGTCCATAGCATTTTCCAGGCAAGAATACTGGAGTGGGTTTCCATTTCCTCCTCCTAGTGACCATCTCATTGGGATCATGGATTTGGAGTCAGGGAGATGTGGGATAGTTCCTCAAAGCCACACTGGTATTAATTGAGTGGCCTTAGGCAAGTTACTCATTACATCTATTTAATGTTCTCATCTGTAAAACACGGATAATAATAGTACCTTCTTCACAAAGTTTTGATTAGTATGTTAAAGACATAGTTAAGTGCTCATCACCACCAACACAGAAATAATTCTAACCTTTATAGGGCACTTACTATTAAGCATCAGGTACTGCCTTTACTTGAAGAACTCTATGAAGTAGGTATGATTATTATTATCCTAAATTTACAGATGAGAAAATTAGGGACCCAGAGAAGCTAAGTAACTAATCCAGGGACACAGAGCAACTAAGTAACCAAACCAGGATTCCAACCCAAGTGAACTGGCATTGAGCCTAAGCCTTTAACCACTGTGTAGCTTATATTATGAACATCTTTTTAACGTGTAATGAGTCTTCATTATTCTAAGTGATGCTCTAAGGTTATTTCTTCCTTAATTTAACTTCTTATGTTGCCTATGACTATATATATAGTGTTGTACACTGAACAGAGATGTTCAAAATTTCAATTCTGTTTCCCATAATTTATACACACACACACACATCCCTCTCTCCCAACATTTCTCTCTGTCTCTCTCTCTCTCTCTCTCTCACACACACACACCTATTTGGTGATCTTCCCTGGACTCTAGTTCCTAAATCAGAGGAGTAATCATGAATTCCAGAAATATTGTCTACAGTATAAACAAGGAAAGGGGTTTCTAAGGCATTTTAGCTTTTTAGTTAATCAAAAATACATTATCTAAAATTTCTTGTTCCTCGTATTCTGGTTAACTGAGATTTTTCTGTACGAAATAAATACACATGTTTGAAATTACAGCATCAAATACCTTCAATTCCAAAAAGGTACAAACTGCTCTAATTTCTAGTTTCTAAAGAAGTGAACATTATAAAGTAAATTGTTGGTGGAAGTCCAATTTTCATTGTTCTGAGCAATGAAATTTGAAGAATTGGAGAGAGTATGACATCAGAAACAGAAATATGAAACAAGGTCAGAAGTTCGTCACAGTAACATATTCTAATAATCAAGATATTAAACATCACAGAATTTATTTGCATATTTATAACAATATGCTGTCCTTGAATAGAGCTTACATTTTATTTTACATTCTACTTTACATGTGTGACATCCATGTGATAAGAGAGTGGAAGTGGTACCAATTCATTTTACGTAGGAGCAAACTGAGGCCCAGAGATCCAGTGGCTTCACCTCGGTCCCACAGCTGGCTCCTTGCAGAGCCAAGACTTACCGTTTCCTGCTATTTCTGATAAATCACAATTCCCACTGGCAGTTTAGCTGAACTTAGTTTGACAGTTTATACTAAGACCAAGATGGCTGTTCCCCAAGGTTTGGGAACCAGGAATGATTTCTGTGGGGTAAAGTCCAGAAAAAGAGGTGGTAATGCATATGGGTACACCAATCCCAGACTAGCTCAGAAGGCGCAAGGCAGTGCTGGAAGAAAGGAGGTCCCTGGCAGGAAAGGGGGACATTACAAAGGGTAAGTATCCCAATTTTCCTGCATCTGGCTCTGCCCTTCCCACATTTTATTTTGTTTTAAATCTCCTGGCTCACCAGTCAGACTGCAGGGACTGAACCCCAGCTCCACTGTTCACTAACCTCTTTCTGCCTCATTTCTTTGTTGGTAGAATAGGATCCATAATAGTACTGATTTTGTGGGACTGGTATGGGAATTCAGCAAGAGAACTTATGTAAAAGGGTTAGCTTTGTACCTGGTAAGTGGTGAGTATTTAGTGAACACCAGTGATTAGCTGCGAGGGCGCACAAGGGCAGGCAGCTGCGAGGGCGCACAAGCGTGGGCGGCCGTGAGGGCACACAAGCGTGGGTGGCTGCAAGGGTGCACAAGCATGGCCGAGAGGAGCTACCCCACGTCCGAGGTCAGGGGCAGCGGCCGAGAGTGCCAGGCTGCAATGGCACAAGAACAGCGGAAAGGAGGTGCCCCACGTCTGAGGTCAGGAGCGGCAGCCAAGAGTGCCAGGCTGTGACAGTGAAGGAGCAGCCAAGAGGAGCTACCCCATGCCCAAGGTCAGGGTCGGCGGCCGAGAGGAGCAACCACACGTCCAAGGAGAAGTGGCTGTGCCGGCACAGGAGGGCCTAGAGGAGCTACTCCATGTTCAAGGTCAGGAGGGGCAGCGGTGAGGAGATACCCCTCGTCCAAGGTAAGGAGCAGTGGCTGTGCTTTCCTGGAGCAGCTGTGAAGAGATACCCACGTCCAAGGTAAGAGAAACCCAGGTAGGATGGTAGGTGTTGCAAGAGGGCATCAGAGGGCAGACACACTGAAACCATAATCACAGAAAACTAGTCAATCTAATCACACTAGGACCACAGCCTTGTCTAACTCAGTGAAACTAAGCCATGTCCTGTGGGGCCACCCAAGATGGGTGGGTCACCATGGAGAGGTCTGACAGAATGTGGTCCACTGGAGAAGGGAATGGCAAACCACTTCAGTATTCTTGCCTTGAAAACCCCATGAAAAGTATGAAAAGGCAAAATGATAGGATACTGAAAGAGGAACTCCCCAGGTCAGTAAGTGCCCAATATGCTACTGGAGGTCAGTGGAGAAATAACTCCAGAAAGAATGAAGGGATAGAGCCAAAGCAAAAACAATACCCAGTTGTGGACGTGACTAGTGATAGAAGCAAGGTCCGAAACTGTAAAGAGCAATATTGCATGCTGCTGCTGCTGCTGCTGCTAAGTCACTTTCAGTCGTGTCCGACTCTGTGTGACCCCATAGATGGCAGCCCACCAGGCTCCCCCGTCCCTGGGATTCTCCAGGCAAGAACACTGGAGTGGGTTGCCTAGGAACCTGGAATGTTAGGTCCATGAATCAAGGCAAATTGGAAGTGATCAAACAGGAGATGGCAAGAGTGAATGTCGACATTCTAGGAATCAGCGAACTAAAATGGACTGGAATGGGTGAATTTAACTCAGATGACCATTATATCTACTACTGTGGGCAGGAATCCCTTAGAAGAAATGGAGTAGCCATCATGGTCAACAAAAGAGTCCGAAATGCAGTACTTGGATGCAATCTCAAAAACAACAGAATGATCTCTGTTCATTTCCAAGGCAAACCATTCAATATCACAGTAATCCAAGTCTATGCCCCAACCAGCTGAAGAAGCTGAAGTTGAATGGTTCTATGAAGACCTACAAGACCTTTTAGAACTAACACCCAAAAAAGATGTCCTTTTCATTACAGGGGACTGGAATGCAAAAGTAGGAAGTCAAGAAACACCTGGAGTAACAGGCAAATTTGGCCTTGGAATATGGAATGAAGCAGGGCAAAGGCTAATAGAGTTTTGCCAAGAAAACGCACTGGCCATAGCAAACACCCTCTTCCAACAATACAAGAAAAGACTCTACACATGGACATCACCAGATGGTCAACACTGAAATCAGATTGATTATATTCTTTGCAGCCAAAGATGGAGAAGCTCTATACAGTCAGCAAAAACAAGACCGGTAGCTGACTGTGGTTCAGATCATGAACTCCTTATTGCCAAATTCAGACTGAAATTGAAGAAAGTAGGGAAAACCACTAGACCATACAGGTATGACCTAAATCAAATCCCCTATGATTATACAGAAGTAAGAAATAGATTTACGGGACTAGATCTGATAGATAGAGTGCCTGATGAACTATGGACGGAGGTTCGTGACATTGCACAGGAGACTGGGATCAAGACCATCCCCATGGAAAAGAAATGCAAAAAAGCAAAATGGCTGTCTGGGGAGGCCTTACAAATAGCTGTGAAAAGAAGAGAAGTGAAAAGGAAAGATATAAGCATCTGAATGCAGAGTTCCAAAGAATAGCAAAGAGAGATAAGAAAGCCTTCCTCAGAGATCAGTGCAAAGAAACAGAGGAAAACAATAGAATGGGAAAGACTAGAGATCTCTTCAAGAAAATTAGAGATACCAAGAGAATATTTCATGCAAAAATGGGCTTGATAAAGGACAGAAATGGTTTGGACCTAACAGAAGCAGAAGATATTAAGAAGAGGTGGCAAGAATACACAGAAGAACTGTACAAAAAAGGTCTTCACTACCCAGATAATCACAATTGTATGATCACTCACCTAGAGCCAGACATCCTGGAATGTAAAGTCAGGTGGGCCTTAGAAAGCATCACTACAAACAAAGCTAGTGGAGGTGATGAAATTCCAGTTGAGCTGTTTCAAATCCTGAAAGATGATGCTGTGAAAGTGCTGCACTCAATATGCCAGCAAATTTGGAAAACTCAGCAGTGGCCACAGGGTTGAAAAAGGTCAGTTTTCATTCCAATCCCAAAGAAAGGCAATGCCAAAGAATGCTCAAACTACTGCACAATTGCACTCATCTCACATGCTAGGAAAGTAATGCTCAAAATTCTCCAAGCCAGGCTTCAGCAATATGTGAACCGTGAACTCCCTGATGTTCAAGCTGGTTTTAGAAAAGGCAGAGGAACCAGAGATCAAATTGCAAACATCTGCTGGATCATTGAAAAAGCAAGAGAGTTTCAGAAAAACATCTATTTCTGCTTTATTGACTATGCCAAAGCCTTTGACTGTATGGATCACAATAAACTTTGAAAATTCTGAAAGAAATGGGGATACCAGACCACCTGACCTGCCTCTTGAGAAACCTATATGCAGGTCAGGAACCATCAGTTAGAACTGGACATGGAACAACAGACTGGTTCCAAATAGGAAAAGGAGTATGTCAAGGCTGTATATTGTCACCCTTCTTATTTAACTTATATGCAGAGTACATCATGAGAAATGCTGGGCTGGAAGAAGCACAAGCTGGAATCAAGATTGCCGGGAGAAATATCAATAACCTCAGGTATGCAGATGATACCACCCTTATGGCAGAAAGTGAAGAGGAACTAAAAAGCCTCTTGATGTAAGTGAAAGACAAGAGTGAAAAAGTTGCCTTAAAGGTCAACATTCAGAAAACGAAGATCATGGCATCTGGTCCCATCAGTTCATGGCAAATAGATTGGGAAACAGTGGAAACAGTGTCAGACTTTATTTTGGGGGGCTCCAAAATCACTGCAGATGGTGATTGCAGCCATGAAATTAAAAGACGTTTACTCCTTGGAAGAAAATTTATGACCAACCTAGATAGCATATTGTAAAGCAGAGACATTACTTTGCCAACAAAGGTCTATCTAGTCAAGGCTATGGCTTTTCCAGTGGTCATGTATGGATGTGAGAGTTGGACGGTGAAGAAAGCTGAGCGCCAAAGAATTGATGCTTTTGAACTGGGTGTTGGAGAAGACTCTTGAGAGTCCCTTGGACTACAAGGAGATCCAACCAGTCCATTCTGAAGGAGATCAGTCCTGGGTGTTCTTTGGAAGGAATGATGCTAAAGCTGAAACTCCAGTACTTTGGCCACCTCATGCGAAGAGTTGACTCATTGGAAAAGACTCTGATGCTGGGAGGGATTGGGGGCAGGAGGAATAGGGGACGACAGAGGATGAGATGGCTGGATGGCATCACCGACTCGATGGACAGGAGTTTGAGTGAACTCCGGGAGTTGGTGATGGACAGGGAGGCCTGGCGTGCTGTGATTCATGGGGTCACAAAGAGTCGGACACGACTGAGTGACTGAACTGAACTGAACTGAACAGTGATTGTCATCGTCATGATGTCATGCAGAGATCTAAGAGGAGAAGCTGGGATTGGAACCTAGTCAACCAGACTCCAAAGACTACTTTCTTAACTACAGTCGTATGCCACCTCTGTGCTTGCTTGGTCCTGCCATCTAGAAAGCACTTTACCTGGATGAACATGTCATGGCTCCTTTCCTCTCTCCATTCAGCCTGTGTGCATGTGTACTAAGTCATTTCAGTCGTGTCTGACTGTGACCCTTATAGACTAGTGTCCACCAGGCTCCTCTATCCATGGGATTCTCTCAGCAAGAATACTAGAGTGGGTTGCCATATCCTACTCCTAGGCATCTTCCCAACCCAGGGATCAAACCCACCTCTCTTATTTCTCCTGCATTGGCAGGTGGGTTCTTTACCACTAGCACCACCTGGGAATCACCCCTCCATTCAGACCCTTGCTCAAAAGTCACTTCCTCTGAATGACTTTTCCTGGCTCTTTGATCTAAAACAGTACTCCTTGTGACTCTCTATGCCTTTAATCCACTTCATTTTTTATTGCACTCATAGCAACCTGTTACAATATTGAATATTTGATTTTTCATAGACTGCTCTATCCACCATTAGAAAGCAAGCCCTGTGAAGAGAAGGATCTTGGTCTGGCTCACATCTGTAGCCTTATTGCCCAGAACAGGTCCTATTGTTTGTTGCATACATGTATGAATTAATAAGGAAAACATTCATTAGCAGCAGCAGCTAACATATTGAAATGCTGTCAACAAAGGAACCGAAATATGGACAAGATCTAGTTTGTACTCTTAAGGCACTTGCACTCCAGTTGAGAAGGGGTCCAGAAAATTGGGCAGAAACATGCCTTTCCACTATGAGAGGACATGCCGAGCCTAAGGGAGCAGTCCCAGACCCCTGGGTCCTCCTACCCTGAGCTTTCTCTTCCTCCTAAGGTGCTGACTTCTCCACCAAGTCAGTCTGACAGTCTAACCTCACTGAATGAAATGTTCTGGAAGCAAATTTCATAAAATCAAATGACATAATGTCAGAAAGCCATGTAAGTGCTCAACTCTACTATCTCTGTGAAATCAGACAGATCATTCTCTTGGGGGTGACATTCCCCAGAGAGTTGCAGATAAAGTACACTGTTCAGTTCAGTTCAGTCACTCAGTCGTGTCCAACTCTTTGCAACCCTGTGGACTGCAGCACACCAGGCTTCCTTGTCCATCATCAACTCCCGGAGTTTACTCAGACTCATGTCCATTGAGTCAATGATGCCATCCAACCGTCTCATCCACTGTCGTCCCCTTCTCTTCCCACCTTCAATCTTTGCCAGCATCAGGGTCTTTTCCAATGAGTCAGTTCTTCACATCAGGTGGCCAAAGCACACTTCTTTCCCATCTAATTTATTTCTAAGCGTAAACTGGGGAAGTAGATCTTTACAGTTACTACAGGTCTTGAGAGAATGAAAAGCAGAATAGAAACTCAGCCTCATTCAGCCCAAACTACTGGACTGTGTCTACCGTGTGGGAGTCATTAATCAATCCCATTAAGTTATAATCCTTTGCCAAGCTAAGAAAACACAACCCAAACAGTAGCAAACATTTCCTCCCCTTGCCACTTACCCCTCAATAGGAAGAGCAGCCTTCTAAAAACTTCAGTCTTCCTGAGATTAGCAGGTCTGCAAAATGTCCATAGGATTTGTCTGGGGAGAAAATGTGCCAGATTCGATGAAGTAAGAGAACAGTGCTTGATTCTGACCACACACACTCAAAACTATTCCCATAGCCCAGATAAAGCAACACAGAGCTACATGGGATGACATGACTAAAATAAAACAAATTGTTTAAAGCATGATTTCCCACTGAGTGGTATTGTTAGCTGTCCCATGGTGGGTAAACTGTTAGCTAACAGAGAACAGACCTTAGGCTCTTGAATAGTAAATCCTTTTATATGACAAATGACATCATGCTGATGAATGGTGACCACAGGGAAACGGCATGATATAATGGAAGACTACACTGTACTTCATCAGAGAAGTTCACCTTGATCAGATGTGATGGACCAAAGGGGTAAATAGTCACTGGTACAGGCAAATCCACACTCCTAAGCAAGGGCATAGCAGGGTCCAATGTGGTTTATATAAAGGGCAACACGATGGAACATTATTGGTCAAGGGTTTGGTACATGCAACATTATGGGTTAAGGGTTAAAGAGAGAAAGATGCACACGAAATGTGCCAGCTGTTAAGGAAGAGGAAAGTACTAACTTAAAACATTTTTAAATTTGGTTCTTATAAAAATCTAGTCGGGTAAACAGCAGTTCTGTAAGCACCATTTTACAGATAATGAAGCTAAGGCTCAAAGTGACAAGTGATGTGATCACGTCTTAACCTGGGTGAGGTCTGGAGCTGGGGCTTCACTGAGTCTTTGCCTCTTACCGCTACATCACCCTGTATCTGGCTCCATCTTGAGACAATGAGAGAAAAGGATACCTTCCTTCAGACCTAATCCTGAGGTATGTTAAAATCTGACAGCTCTCAACTTTCAACCACTTTAATACATCATTGAAAACATTAATGACTTTCTTTCCTAAAACTGTGAAATGCTCCCATGATTAACATAGCCAGGTGATCTCAGAACAAAAGTTCTACTCCCATTCATAGTGCAGTTCGGAATCCAAGGACAGCAGTCTGGATCCAAGGTACCAGGGAGATCCGAGGACCCTGGAATTCCAGTCCTGCCCTGGATTGGATCCTAAACCGTCATGAGTGGCCCAGAATTAGTACGTTTACTCTCTGTGGTTTATAGTCGCTCTGTTTTTTACCTCATTTCCTAGATTCCTTTCAGTGAGCTTTCATTGCACTTTAGGTTCAAATGCCATTTCCTGATGTCTTTGATCATCAGAAGGCGGTGTGCCTCTATTATTGTGATCATAATGGCACTTTTATCTTTACCTCTATTTCTAGAGAAATAATGTTTTCTACTCTATATATTATTGTATTTATGTATATTTTTATGTTACCTTTGAATGTAAAAGCCCTTGAAGACAGTACCTGTAATTGAGTATTATGTCTTTAAGTAACCAGCACAGAGTCTTGAATTTCACAAGTATCCAGTTTGTTCAAAAAAGCAATGTTCCACTCACCCCGATATCTTCTTCTAAGGACTTCTGCTTGACTTGGGTCCAATCTTATCTATAAAAGTTTTTTGTTTTTTTTTCAACTAGTTTCCCTTTTTATGTATCCAGTTCCATGATAGTTATTCAAGGATTTCTTGACTCCATCTTACAGGACAAGTTTATAAAATTTTCAGTTCTCTCAAAAATGTTACTGTCAGTTCAATCAAAGCAGGACCATCACGAGGAAAGGAAAATTGCCTATCAGCATCTGAAGCAGAGGTGCTTTCCCCAGAGCCTTGAAATGCCCCAGGAAGCACAAGTCTTAGATTTCCCTCAGTCCTGATTCTCTGGATATTCTCTGGTGAATTAGGAATTCCTGGCAACTTAAACAGAGAGATGGAGGTAGGGAGAGATAGTAGGTCATATAATTCGATTTTCTCATTTTATATATGAAAAATGGAAGCCCAAATGGTCATGTAATTTGTCCAGATTTACCCAGCTCCTTAATGAAAGGCCTATGACTAAAGCCAGTTACCCTGCCCACTGGTCCTCTGGGTTTTTGGGTTTTGTCTGTGTATATGTGCGTAATTGCTCAGTCGTATCTGATTCTTTGTGACTCTGTGGACTGTAGCCTGCCAGGATCCTCTGCCCATGGGATTTCCCAGGCAAGAATACTGGTGTGGGTTGCCATTTTCTCCTCCAGGGGATTTTCCCAACCCAGGGACTGGGCCCCAGTCTCCTGCATTGACAGATGGATTCTTAATCTTAGTGCCACTTGGGAAGCCTCATCTTTGTTTGTTTGTTTGTTTGTTTACCATCTCAAACTTAGTCCTACTAATATTTTAGTTCCTGTTTTTATTGGATTGGTTTGGTTCCTGTTCTCATGCCTGTCCATAGCATTAGGCCACTGAACTAATAGCCCCAAGTCCTCATGGCTCCAGGAGGTTCCATCAAGTGAGAAGGCACTCTCTCACTCCTTTGGGCAGTACCATTTCCCCTACTTAGACAGGAGATCTTTGTTTTACATCTGTCAGCCTGCAGTGCTACAATAACTAGCAGAGCTAAGAGACCATGCCTAGACTTACATTGCTCAGGAATTAACTAATCCACAATCTGTGTGTCAGATGACATTACACTCATTCTAGCATACCTTGATTTAAGAATCAAATAGTTTTTATCAGAGTCCTATGGTAATAGATGGTTCCATTACCATCTTAGTTACCTCATTTTTCTATTCATACTTTCTATTTTTTAATAGAAATATGTCTTTCTCATACTTCCTCTATTTGTTCATTTTGAGATGTGATTATTGTGTAGAATATTATTTAATGTAAAAAGGATAAATTTATCAAAGTCAATATATTGTAGAGCCCTACATCTGAAATCAGAAAATTGGAGTGAAAATCCAGCCTCTCAGTAGCTCTGTGACTTTTGTCAATGGCTGAACCTCTCTGAACCTCACTGTGTACATTTGAAGAATGGAGCGAATGAGCCTGTAACACAGAGTCTGGGGGGGCTGAGTGAGAAGTCATTCAATAGGTCCAGGGTGGTGCCTAGTGTGGTACACGGGCTCTCACTACACTTTGACTGAATCTGAAACTGCAGGATTTTCAAGAACATAAGAGCAATGTATCACAGTTTCTTTCACTGTTACTCTGGTTTCTGTCTTCATCAGCACTTTCCATAGTGTGTTTTAAAAATGGGGGTTCAGGATTGGGAACTCATGTACACCCGTGGCGGATTCATGTCAATGTATGGCAAAACCAATACAGTATTGTAAAGTAAAACAAAGTAAAAATAAAAATTAAATAAAAAAGAAAAAACAAAACAAAAATGCCCAATTAATTTTTTAAATATTTTTAAAATTAGTGTATTTTTTATGAAGGATAATTGTTTGGGAACGCATGTACACCTGTGGTGGATTCATGTCAATCTATGCCAAAACCAATACAGAATTGTAAAGTAAAAATTTTAAAAAATAAATAAATTAATTAATTAAAAATAAATAAATAAATAAATAAATAAATAAAAATTAAATAAAAAAGAAAAAACAAAACAAAAATGCCCAATTAATTTTTTTTAATATTTTTAAAATTAGTGTATTTTTTATGAAGGATAATTGCTTTACAGGATTTTGTTGTTTTTTGTCAAACCTCAACATGAATCAGCCATAGGTATACACATATCGCTTCCCTTTTGAACCTCCCTCCCATCTCCCTCCCCATCCCACCCCTCTAGGTTGATACAGAGCCCCTGTTTGAGTTTCCTGAGACACACAGCAAATTCCCGTTGGCCATCTATTTTACAGATGGTAACGTAAGTTTCCATGTTGCTGTTTCCATACATCTCACCCTCTCCGCCCCTCTCCCCACGTGCATAAGTCTATTCTCTATGTCTGTTTCTCCACTGTTGCCCTGTAAATAAATTCTTCAGTACCATTTTGGTAGATTCCATATATGTGTGTTAGAATACGAAATTTATCTTCCTCTTTCTGACTTACTTCACTTAATATGATAGGCTCTATGTTCATCCACTTCATTAGAACTGACTCAAATGCATTTCATTTTATGGATGAGTAATATTCCATTCTGTATATGTACCACTTCTTTATCCATTCTTTAACTTCTTTATCCATTCATCTGTTGATGGACATCTAGGCTGCTTCCATGTTCTAACTATTGTAAATAGTGCTGGAATGAACACTGGGATACATGTGTCTTTTTCAATTTTGGTTTCCTTAGGGTATATGCCTAGGAGTGGTATTGCTGGGTCATATGGTGGCTTTATTCCTAGGCTTTTAAGGAATCTCCATAGTGGCTGTATCAATTTACATTCCCACCAACAGTGCAAGAGTGTTCCCTTTTCTCCACACCCTCTCCAGCATTTATTGTTTGTAGACTTTTTGATGATGACCATTCTGACTGATGTGAGGTGATATCTCATTGTAATTTTGATTTGCATAGAAATGCCAAATTAATTTTTAAAAATCAAAATGAAATGGAAAGATACCATGATTCATGTCACCAAACAACTTATTACATGTATATACTTCTTAAGAGCTTAATAAACAAACATATTTATTCAAGAGAAATAGATTAAATAGTTGTTAAACTTGGGCAATATTGCACTTGGGAGGGCAGAAGTAGATGTTTACATATCATTCAGAGAAAAACACGAAACAACATGAATACAAAATCCTTCAACATGTATCAGAAAATAAAAAAATCTATACTAAATTGAATGTTGAAGAGGTCCTGGATTATTATTCTTTTTTATGGAGATCAAAATGGTACTCTGAACAATCATTGTTTAGATGGAATAAAAAGCAACATTTATGTTTTTAAATGCAATTCCAAAATAATATTAAAGGTAATGTTATCAGCAAGTAAATGACCACAAATCCGCCAATGTTACTACATTTTACTTTTGCTTATACATAGATTTCAGATAACATACAGTCATATTTTGAATTCCACTAACTCTCCTTTACATTATATTATAAATATTTCTTGTTTATTTAAATGATTGCCTATTATAGTTCATCGTGCTACTGAGTCTAAATTTAAGCGAAGTCAAAGTGTTAGTTGCTCAGTTGTGTCCAACTCTTTGTGACCCAATGGACTGTAGCTCTCCAGGCTCCTCTGTCCATGGGATTTTCCAGGAAGGAATAGGGGAGTGGGCTGTCATTCCCTTCTCCAGGGGATCTTTGCAACCTGGGGATTGAACCCGGGTCTCCTGCATTGCAGGCGGATTCTTTACTGCTTGAACTCTTCTCCTAATCCTAGACATTTATTTGGAAGTTAAACTACATTGGGTGATTAAGAGATTTTATGTAGTTCTTACAGTTTTCATGTCAGAATCCCTTGGCATTCCCAGTCCCAGTGGCCATTTCAGTTACATGGAGTATGACAAGGATGAAGAAAACAAGAGAGAGGCAGAAGATAAGCCACTAGAGCTAGTGATATTGGAGGGGGTGGGGACAGTGAAGAGCAGCAGAGACGCAAAACCAAACCAAAAGCACATTCTTCTAATGTGTGTCTTCAGTTATTGGACTAAATGATTATTTGGTTCCCTTGTGGGGACATATTTCACTGGTCACTTTTTCTAAGTCTGTATTCCTGTTGGCCAGGTAGAGAGAGACTAAAAACAAGGGTAGGGAAGAATTCAGGGCATGTTTTAATGTGTGTCTATATGCATTGGTTTATGTCCCTTCTTGTAAAAAAGATTTGAGGCAGCTCAGTTAGAGGATTTTCTAAAGGACTTAAGGTCTTTAACAATGCAGTTTTCTCCTGGTTTCCACCCCCGCCCCCCCCCCATTCCTAGAGCATTTCTATCACTAATAGAAGCTGCGTTATACTTTTTAGAGTCTTACCTCATATTACCAGCACATAATATTTTGATTCCTTTTTATATTACCCTCAGTTGCACATGAGAGTCAGTTGGATGTGAACAGTTTCATATCAGCATTCAGAGGTTATTACAAATGGCACATTTGTTTTTGTTATTAATATATTTCTTGTGTAATTACAACCTGGGTGGACTATTATTTGTCTAAAACTTCTGCGGTCACAGAGCAGTCTTTTTTGGTTTATATCTGTGCTAATCAGCTAAGAAGCAGTGGGTTAAGTTATTTTCTTTTTTTTTAAGTAAATGTTGAAGTTTTCTGAATGCAGGGCTTGACCATACCATGCAACCAGTTGGGCTTTAGAAATCTGACTGTACGGGACTGGGAATGTCCCACTGTTTGCTGCAGTGTGAGATCATTGCATCCCAATGTTTGCTCTGTAACTGCATGATTTTGTTTGTTTGTTTTAGTCTTTACTGTGTGTCCACCTTTTGTACTCTGTGTAGTAGCAGGGTAGCATTTTGGAAATGGGAGGAAAGGTAACTGATCTCTAGCAAATATAAATCTTTGCACCTGCATGGAACTTTATAACTGAAAGAGTGTTTTCCACCTGTGGTCTTCACAACAGCCATGTGAGATAGTTAGGAAAGGAATGATTAATCCTCGTGTTATAGGAATGAGACTGAAAGGTTTTATGACTCACTCAAATCCGTCATAACTAGAAAATGGAAGACAGTGGGCTCCCTCCTAGATATTCCGGTTCCTAACCTGATCTGCTGGACCCCACCATTCACAACTATCATTCAGACCTTTGCTAAGTAATTTCCCGCTTTGAGGGTTTTCTGTAACTTCTAGTTGCAGATCAGTTTTACAACAATCCAAGTCAAGGACAAATCTGTATGCTTATGAAATGACTTCTTTCTTTGATGTGCCTCCACTCTCCATGGAATGGACCCAACAATTAGTTCTTTCCCTCACCAAAGAACTCATGTTGTTTGTTGAAATGGTACCCGATAGACAGCGAGACTTCTCAAAGCAGCTAGTAGACTGGGGCTTCCTGTATCATGTCTTGAGGGGCAAGAAACATTACCCTCCCTGTGTGTGTTAGTAGCCCGCCAGGCTCCTCTGTCCATGGAAGTCTCCAGGCAAGAATACTGGAATGGATAGCCATTCCCTTCTCCTCCCTGGCTGGTGGTAAATCTTCAACAAATCCAGGTGGCTTTTCTCCTCAGTTCCCATATTTCCTCTCTTCACTCAGCCAAAGTCCACATCCCTCTCTCCGTCACCACACACAGTTTGAGCCCAGGCCACCATGGCAGCTTCCGCCATCCCTTTGAGGTCCCAGCTGCTCTGTGGAGTCCCTGGCAGTGGGTATTTGGGGACAGCCACTACCCAAGACTTCTGCAACAGCCCGTGCGCCTTATTGACAATGACCTTGTGTTCTCCTTGGCTCCTTGGGAAGAAGACTCACCCTGCTCAGCCCAGGCCTCCCACCAAGTGTGTTACTTGGGGCCGTCAACAGAAACAGGATGGTGGTGGAGTGACGGAAGTTACTACCTCCTCCTCGGCCCTCAGTTGCTCAGTTCAGCCAAAGAGGTCGGGACCCCACCTCAGAAAGGTTTGAGATTATTGTGGAAGAACTGTAAATACCTTTTAAGTCTTTTTTTCCCCACTGTGGTACTTTGAAAAGACATGTGCAATGGGCCCAGTGCTAAGGATATATATATAGGAAAAGGAAATGGCAACCCATTCCAGTACTCTTGCCTGGGAAATGCCGTGGACAGAGGAGCCTGGCAGGCTACAGTCCATGAGGTCGCAAGAGTTGGACACGACTGCGCGACTAAACAACAACAACAACGTCTCATTAGCAAAATGAGAGGAAAGGCAAAGCTCATTCTTTTTCTCTTCTAAGTTTTTGGCTGCTCTGGGTCTTTGTTGCTGGGAGTGGGCTTTCTCTAGTCACAGCGAGCAGGGGCTGCTCTCCAGTTGCGGTTTGCAGGCTGGCTTCTCATCGTGGTGGCTCCTCCTGTTGTGGCGCATGGGCTCGAGGGGCGCGGGCTGCGGGCTTTAGTTGCTCCCATGGCATGTGGAATCTTCCCAGAGCAGGGATCAAACTTGTATCCCCTGCCTTGGAAGGCAGATTCTTATCCACTGTACCACCAGGGAAGCCACAAAGAGATATTTTTACATCTAGTTTGGGGAGGGGCGGGGGGAAACTCCTTGCCCAATTATCTGAGAACAGTTTTACTTGAAAACCTGGGAAGAAACACTATAAAGCAGATTGACGCCCCCACGAGCAAGGTGTACTGAACAGAGGCCTGCGCTCCTTGGTGGTGGTCTCTGCAATGGTCCTGAGGAAAATACGGCTGACAGCATGGGCCAGAACACAGAAAGAGAGGCTAAGAAAGAGGACCTGCCGATTTTATCCCCGGCAAATCACGTGGGAGACAACTGCTATGGGGAACTGTTCCCAAAACGAATTCCAGATCTTGAGAGGCACACTTCAAAAAAATAAATAAATTTATTCCCTATACGTCCATACCGCCCCCATCTAGGTACTCTCATTTTTATGAGGTTGCCTCCACCGTCAACACTTATTAAACACCCTGTCACCTTGACACCCACATATTCATTCCTTTATTTATTCATTCAGCACCAGACCCTTTGCTAGGCAGTAAGGACAAGTAAGACCTAGCATCAGACCTTTCTGTGGGCATCCAGGATTGGGCCTGGGCAGGAACCTCTGTTCCCACTTTCTCTATCAACTTCCTTTTGATTCTTGTCTTTGCCTTCATTTTCCCTCTGAGACCTGTTCTCTGCCTAGTGGAATATTGGGGTGACCATATAAATTAACCAGGTTGCTATATTAACCAACTAGTATTTTTTTTCTCCCACGTAAATTCAAACTATTGGATTCTTAAGAAAGCCATTCTGTGTCCCTCAGTCAGTCATTGTAGTCTGAGGCTGACTTTTTAGTTTTGTGAATGGCCAGTTCTTATCTACAGGTTGAAACACATAAAAGCTCAAATTTCCTCAGGCAGAATTACTTGGTATGAATATATATTTATTTTCCATTGTTAATGAGTGTGTGTATAAGATGTATAAACAAATCTTTAAAATCAAGTAGGCCACAATGAGGGGCTTCAAAGGTGGCTCAGCAGTAAAGAATCCACCTGTGATGCAGGAGTACCAGAAGTCGCAGGTTAGATCCCTGGGTCGGGAAGATCCCCTGAGGAGGGCATGGCAACCCACTCCGGTATTATTGCCTGGAGAATTCCATGGACAGAGGAGCCTGGCAGGCTATAGTTCATAGTGTCACACAGAGCCAGACACGAATGAAGCGACTTAGCATGCACACATACACAGACCACAGTGATATCATCAGGGAGCAAAAATAACATTAATGTTGTTGTTCAGTTACTCAGTTGTGTCTGACTCTTTGTGACCCTATGGACTGCAGCATGCCAAGCTTCCCTTTGCTTCACTATCTCCCAGAGTTTGCTCAAATTCATGACCACTGAGTTGATGCCATGTTAATACTAAGGCAGAATACCTCTCTGTAGATGTGGGGGAAATGAAGGAAAATATCGATATCTGAGCCATGCATTATTAAAATAAACGTTCTCGCAAGTAGAGATTATTTGCAGAATCATAGAGGGCGATGCCCAGAGCTTCCTAACACTCAGATGAGACAAAGTCCAAATTATGGTACAAACTTAAGGAACTAAAAAGTTTTCAGGATCTCCTCTTATTATCTCTCTCTTTCTTAAGAGCCAATAATAGCAAATTTATTATTAAAAGTTTTCTAGGTAAATTAATTTTATAGTCCCATTACTGTAGTTAGAATATATGCATCATCAAAAATGTTTCTAATATCTAATTTAAGGCTCTAGATTAACCTTAAACCTGTATTCTAGGTGGGCAAAGGGACTGAGAAGACATGGAATAAAGATGGAGAGAGATAGTCAATCAGTTTCTTTTTAGTATTCTTGAAGCTCTTGTCTAATTCCATTTATAAAAATTTCTTTTCCATTCTAAGCTATTCTACATTAATAAATTGGTTCAAATAGCCATAGTCTCTATAACTTTTCATTAAATATGTTAATAATAACTCATAGTAGTATGGCAAATTCCAGTCACAAAGCACCTTCTTAGGCTTTATGTGTTGACCTTTCTGTTTATTTAGAAGAGAATGATAGATGCTTTGAATATCAGAGGCTGTTAATTAATCCCTCCACTAACTTCTCTCCTTAAGAGTCACAGATTTTATAATTTGAAAAGATATATGCCCTCCAGTGTTCACTGCAGCACTATTTACAGTAGCTAGGATGTGGAAGCAACCTAAATGTCCATTGCCAGATGGATGGATAAAGCAGCTGTAGTACATATATACAATGAAATATTACTCAATTATAAAAAAGAAAGAAAGAATGCCATTTGCAGTGACATGCATGGCCATAGAGATTGTCATACTGAGTAAAGTAAGTCAGAAAGATAAATATCATATGATATCACTTATACGTGGAATCTAAAAAAATGGTACAAATGAACCTATAAATAGAAATAGAATCACAGATGTAGAGAACAGTTATGGTTACCAAGGTGGGAAGGGAAAAGGAAAGAATAAATTGGGAGATTGGGATTGACATATACATACTACTATATATATGAAAGTGAAAGTGAAAGTGGCTCAGTTGCGTCTGACTCTTTGCGACCCCATGGACTATACAGTCCGTGGAATTCTCCAGGCCAGAATACTGGAGTGGGTAGCCTTTCCCTTCTCCAGGGGATCTTCCCAACCCAGGGATTGAACCCAGATCTCCCATACTGCAGGCAGTTTCTTTACCAGCTGAGCCACCAGGGAAGCCCAAGAATACTGGAGTGGGTAGCTTATCCCTTCTCCAACAGATCTTTCTGACCCAGGAATCGAACTGGGGTTTCCTGCATTGCAGGCAGATTCTTTACCAACTGAGCTACCAGGAAAGGCTGCTATATATGAATAATGAATAACTAATAAGGACCTTCTGTATAGCACAGGGAACTCTACTTAATACTCTGTATTGACCTATATAGGACTAGAATCTAAAAAAAAGAATGGACATATGTATATGTATAACTGATTGACTGCTGTACAAAAGAAACTAACAGAGCATTGTAAATCAACTCTATATTCCAATTAAAAATAATTTTTAAAAAGCCATACATTTTAAATTAAACCAGTTGATTTATATTTCTAATCTCTGAAAAAGTTGTGGAAATTTGAGATGATGATGTAAATGTCGCTAGAAATAAGATTCTCTAGTTGTCTATTTTGAAAGATATTAAACAGAAGAGCAGTTTCTGTTGAAGGTAAATCTCCCATTGGTGACATGATGGGTTTTCCTTCTGCCCTAGAGTTTCTATGTCTGTGTTGTCAAGAGTGACAGGACAGCATTGTGTAGGGCGGTAGATGACTTCATAGCACAAAAATAATAGTACTTCTTCCTTAACTGGTTTAATAACATGAAAGTGATGATCTCAAACAGTCATTCTTTTTTTTTGTTTTAATTAAGTTGTTTCTGATGTGTTTCAAGACTTTTTGTCTTGCTGTGGCATGCAAGATCCTAGTTCCTGGACCCAGGCTTGAACCCATGAAAGTGGAAGTGTGGAGGCCCAACCACTGGACTGCCAGGGAAGTCCCGGGGGCAAATCATTCTTCAGCCTAACATTACTTAAGAGAGATAGCTTTGTGGTATTTATTGCTTCCTGGTTAAGCATTATCCCCACTATCCATCAATTTAACTCTACTTTTGTCTGTATCTAATCATTTTAACGTATAGGTCATTCACATACTAAAAAATAAAAGAATGGAGAGGGAATTTTTCTCAATGAGCAAGGATAAAGTATTTACATTCCTTAAGTTTCAAACTAGTTGTGCTCCTTAGGAACCCACCAAGTATTCCAGCTGGGGACCCAATCATATGGCAGTCTAACCATTTTCTTTTTTCAATTTCTTTTTAACTTATTTATTTTTAGCTGTGCGGGGTTTCATTGCTGAGCAAGCTTCTCTCTAGGCGTGGTCATTGTAGTGCCCAGGCTTCTCATTGTGGTGGCCTCTTGTTGCAGAGCACAAGCTCTAGGGTCTGCAGGATTTACAACTTTATGTTCGTTTCAGCTGTACAGCAAAGTGATTCAGGTATATATATATATATATTTATATTATATATATTATAATATATATATTAGATTATTTCCTATTATATATTATTACCAAATATTGAACATAGTTCTCTGGGCTATTCAGTAGGATACTGTTTGTCTATTTTATATATAGTAGTGTGTATCTGTTAATCCCATGCATGCATGCATGCTCAGTTGCTCAGTTGTGTCTGACTCTTTGTGACGCTATGAACTGTAGCACGCGTGCTACAACAGGCTTCTCTGTCCATGGGCTTCTCCAGGCAAGCACACTGGAGTGGGTTGCCATTTCCTCTTCTAGGGGATCTTCCTGACCCCAGGGATCAAACCAGCATCTCCTGCTTCTCCTGCATTGCAGGTGGATTCTTTAACACTGAGTCACCAGGAGAGCACCATTAATCCCCTACTCCTAATTTATCCCCCCTCCTTTTCCCTTGGCAACCAAACATTTGTTTTCCATGTCTGTGAGTCTGTTTCTGCTTTGTAAATAAATTCATTGGTATTATTTTTTAGATTCTATATATGAATGATATCATATAATATTTGTCTTTCTCTCTCTGACCTACTTCAATTAACATCATAATCTCTAAGTCATCCATGTTGCTGCAAATGGTATTGTTTCATTCTTTTTTATGGCTGAGAAGTATTTCATTGTGTATTTTTCCCATGTTCTCTTTATCCGTTCGTCTATCAATGAACATTTAAGTTGTTTCCGTGTCTTAACTAGTATAAACAGTGGCTCTATGAACACTCATTTGCGTGTATCTTTTTGAATACAGTTTCATCTTTGTATTGTAAATGCAGAGTTTTCATCTTTCCCAGATATAGGTCCAGGAGTGGGATTGCTGGATTATATGGTAACTCTGTTTTTAGTGTTTTAAAGAACGTTCATACTGTTTTCCATAGTGGTTATAGAAATTTACATTCCCACCAGCTGTGTAGCAGGGTTCCCTTTCTCCACACCCCCTCTAGCATTCATTATTTGTAGCCTTTTAAAGATGGCCATTCTGATCAAAGAGAGGTGATACTGTACTGTAGTTTTGATTTGCATTTATCTAATAATGGTGGTGTTGATCAATTTTTAATGCACCTATTGGCTATCTGTATGTCTTCTTTGAAGAGATGTCTATGGAGACCTTCTGCCCATTTTTTGATTGGGTTGTTTGGTTTTGTGATATTAAATTGAAGGAGCTATTTGTGTATTTTGAAAGTCAATCTCTTGTCAGTAACATCATTTGAAAATACTTTCTCCCAGTCCATAGATTTTTCATTTCATTTATGGTTTCCTTTGCTGTGCCTAAGCTTTTAAGTTTTATTAGGTCCCATTTGTTAATTTTTACTTTTATTTCTTTTCCCTTGGAAGACTGATCTAAGAAAATACTGCTGCGATTTATGTCAGAGAATGTTCTGCCTATGTTCTCTTGTAGGAGTTTTATGGTGTTATATTTTATATTAATACTTAGGACTTTAAACAATTTTGAGCTTATTAGTTTATTTTTGTGTATGGTATGAGGGAGTGTTCTAATTTCATTAATTTACATGAGGCTGTTCAGCTCTCCCAACACCACTTCCTAAGGAGACTGTCTTTTCTCCACCGTATATTCTTGCCTCTTTTTTTGAAGACTAATTGACCATGGGTGTGCAAGTTTCTTTCTGAGCTCTCCATTCTGTTCCATTGACCTGTATGTCTGTTTTTGTATTAATACCGCACTGCTTTGATTACTGTAGCTCTGTAGTATTGTTTGAAGTCTAGGGATGTTATGCCTCCAGCTTGTTCTGTTTTCCTCAGGATTGCTTCGGCAATTCTGAGTCTTTTGTGATTCCCTATAAATTTTAGAATTATTTGTTCCAGTTCTGTGAAAAAATGTCACAGATATTTTGATAGGGATCACATTAAATCTGCAGAAAGCCTTCTATTTTTAGTGACTGGACCAAAATCAAAAATAGGCATCTCTGGATTCAATAGTTGTTAATAATGAGCATTGCTTGGCTGTAAATATACCCAGTTCCTCCCTCGTCTTCTCATCCACAGATTCTCATTTTTGAAAATGACTTGAAGGACTCTAGCCAGTGATATTCTTGTTGGGAGTCATAATGTTACTGACCTGGGCTCGTCAGCAGAGCAGAGAAGGGCTGAGGTCCCTCTCCTTCATCTTTTTAATCCTAGATTGATGCCCAAAGCTGCTCTTGAGAGAAGGGATCTATGGCAACACAGAAACAAACAGCACTGAGACACAGCCTCATTTCACAAGTAGGGAAATTGATGCCTAGAGGGACTTAGTTACCTATTCAGCAGAACAGAAACCCCAGGGCCAGAATGCAGGATTCCTGACACTTGTTCTGTTGGTTACTATTTTCACAGAGCTATTTAGGCTCCTCAAAGAAAGAATCTATCAGACAAGCAAAAAACAGAGCCAATCAAAGAGGAGTGTCTTCATCCTAAACCTGAGATATTCATGTTCTGGCTGAAAATGATTAACAGTGCTTCAAACTATTAAGATTCTTATGGAAGGCAGCAAATCAAAATATGAAAGTCTTTAAAATATTCTAACGCAAGACCTCTGAACAGCCATTGTGTTAAATGTCACAAGAGATTTTCATCTTAGTATTTAGTGACTGGCAGGAGATGACTCAGTGCCATGGAATTTAATTTTAAATTGTTTTCAAATAAATTCACAGAGTCCAATAGCATGAAACCTTGGAAGGTGACAGGGTGGCTTTAGAGATTTGAGAGTTTTTGAAGCTATATATCAAAGGCTACTTCTGACAGTTATGGGGATTTATCGTGTTCTCAACCCCAATTGTTTCTAAAAGCTCTCAACCATGCTTTCCTGTGCAACAAAATTAAGTTTGGAAATCTTGCCACCTTTGCCTGCTTGGGACCTCAAGATATCTAACCCCATATACCTAGAAACTGCTCAAACATTCCTTTTCGGGGGCTGTCATTAAATCGCCGTTTTCTGGATGGAGACACAGAGGGTGCAACCATTGGTCAAGGTTACCCAGTGAGTCAGCGGCAAAGTTGGGAATGCAACCCAGACTTTCTGACTCCCTCGCCCGTCCTCTGACCATCAAACCACACGCTCCTGACCAGGATGAAACAAGCTTGTCTGTCTCAGCGTTTGTCTGAGGGAGCTGAGTGAAACTGCAATTTATCCATTTCCCTTTCAAATATCCATATGCCATTCATTTCATCGGCTAATGGGCAAATGGCTCCAGATCATTTTTCACTCTAAAAAACTCATTTTTTATTAATTTTTCAAGGAAATGCTATCTTAATTTGGAAAAGCAAGAAAGACCACTCTCCCTGCCCGCCCCCGCCATCGTATCACATTGTGTAACGCTGGCAATGCGACCGCTGCAAAAACCCACAGAAGCTGCTTCCTCTGCCCTGCCGAGGGCCAGTTCCCCCTGCCAGCCGCTCCATGTGGCCTTCCTTGTGCTGGGGTCGGGCGTCCCGTGGTTCCTGGCAAAGGCACGTCCTATGGACAAGCCAGGCCTTGACGTGGCTGTTCCTCCTCCTGCTCTTTTGAATGCTCCTTGACCACAAGAGAACCCAGCTCTCCCGCCAGCTACACCCCACACGCCACTTGAAATGTAGTCAGTGGTGAGGATCCAACAGGGCGCCAGCCAGAGTCCAGAGCAAGTTTACTAGGGACGAGGGAAAAGCAATCCCAGGTCTGCTGCCGGTGGGGACCGTCTCCTGCCAAAGACCACAGGGGAGAGGAGAAAGGTTTTTAACACTCTAAGCAGGGGGCCCAGCCCATGGGTAAACTCTCACTCTTTTTCTTGTAGCCCATAAAGTTGTTTCTCCCAGCATTTTATGCCTGTCGTGTTCAATCATAAATATTTCTTCCTTAAAATGAACTCCATTGTTCACTCCCAAAGACCTGTTGCCATTTTGGGACAACTCTCCAAACTCTGGGTTGGGGTTTCTGACCAGTCCCCTCCGTGCCCTCTCCTTCTGCTGGCAGCTGGTCATGATGCCCTGTGATGCCTTTGCTCCAGAAGCTGTCAGCAGAAGCCGGGAACAGCAGGGAGATGGGATCGGGGCGGAGCGGGGCGTGTCATCATAGTGCTCTCCAAGCCCCTCTTTCTCTCCCCGGTGCCTTTGTTAAACCTGTGCAGTCCAGGCCAAGCCAGCAGTGGTCCAGTGAGAGTCCTGGACGTCTCCTCAAAACGCAGAGCCATCCCCCAGGGAAGGGCTATACCTTCTTGGTGCCCAGTGCCTGCCCTCTGCCTGCAAGACGCTTGAGGCTATCCCACTACATTTCAGAACAAAGTCCTCCCAGACACACAGGGTGGCCCCAAGTCAGTTTCCCTAAAGGTCTTAAAATTGTTGTTGTTTAGTCACTCAGTTGTGTCTGACTCTTTACAACACCATGGACTATAGCCCACCAGGCTCCTCTGTCCGTGGGATTTCGCAGGTAAGAATACTGGAGTGGGTTACCATTTGCAGGGAAGATCCAGGGAATCTCCCTGACCCAGGGGTTAAACTGACATCTTCTGCATCGCCTGCGTTGGCAGGCAGTTTCTTTCCCGCTGAGCCACCTGGGAAGCCTGGGATAGATTGTAAATACTTAAAAAGCTGATTCTGCTTGTCGATCCCATCACACAGGACTCCAAGTGCATCGTATTCTCCTGTTCTCCAGCTCTTTCTGCACAAGCCATCAGGCACTGTGGTCCCATGAGAAGAAATAAGTTTGCTTAATGTGACAGCACTGGGATGTACTCCAGGGGGAGTTACAACATAATTTTGTTTACTATTCATCCAAGTTCTAAAGAAGTAAACTTCATTAACTTTTCTGATAAAACACAAAGACTCTATTATTTGCCTTACCCATAAAATTTAAAAAACGGGTGGGGGGAGAAAACTTTGATGTCTCCAGGAAGGCAGGCTTTTCTTGAAGTTTCTATTGCTCTATTTAGGTGATCTAGAGGCTGATACTGCTTCTGTTGGCCTCTGACCTGTGATGGAAACACCCAGGTCAGGGATTCTGTGCTGGGCTCAGTTGAAGCCTGTCTGCCCATCCATGTAGATTTAATGGTTCCCCTGGCAGCTCCACTGGTGGAACAAAGAGGTTTTACATCTCTGACTAATATATGTATTTGTCTATGTATATATGCATTTATAAGTAGATATAGAGATATTAGACTTCCCAGGTGCCTGCTAAGCAGGAGACTCGGTTCATTCCCTGGGTCACTTCAATATTCTTGCGTGGGAAATCCCATAGACAGAGGAGCCTGGTGTGCTACAGTCCATGGGGGTCTCAAGGAGTCAGACATGATTTAGGACTGAACAGCAACAACAACAAAGAGATGTGCATTTAAATGGACATGTAAATAAAGGTTTTCATTCACAGGGTAACATAACTATACAGATAGAGATCTCATTCAAAGCAGCTTCTCAATCAGAAAACACGGGACTTAAAAATAGAACGTAGTCCATGGAAATCTGACTTAAGTCCCAGATGGGCCTAGAGAGACTGAAGCCCCTCAAGGAGAGAGTGGGGAGGACACATCCGGCTGGTCCTCCACCTTCTGATTCTGGTAGAAGAACTTACGGGCCCTGTTTAGGCTTGTCTTCTGGATTCTCTGTCTGCATGGTGGACATCTGCTCTTGTGATAAAAGATCATGAGAAAAAGTACCTGGGTAAACGACAATTTTTAGAAAACTGTTTTCAGTTTCAAAAGATTAGTTAGAAAACCAACCCCCAAATTAGATATTGGAGCAGATTATTTTTTTATATTCTATTTTTCTCTGCTGGAAAGAAACGGCCATGTGTATGATTGTGTCAGCAAGCATGGGCCCCAGGCTCTGACTGCGCAGAGAAATTAAACTTCTTTCAAAGAGAGTAGCAGGCAAGTCAGCCCCAGAAAAGGAGTTTAAGACCTTTTGCATTCATTAAAATTTATTTGGAGCCTGATAAATCTCCCATATATGTCAAACAGTCATCTTTCCTGCTGTATTTTAAAAGCAGCATTTGAAGATCTGAGAGTAAACAGCAAGGTGAAAGTTTCCTTCACAGAACTTCCTTGTTCTTTTTCTTCCTCCCCTGCCCCCCCAATAAAATGGTGTTTATGGCTTAATATGCAGAGTTAGAAAGAAGGATGTGAGTGGGAAGGCATGGGACTTAAAAATCTACAGACTTGGGAGGGAGACTCACGAGGGAGGGATATACGTATACTTACAGCAGATTCACGTTGTTGTACAGCAGAAACTAGCACATTATAAAGCAATTATCCTTCAATTAAAAATAAATTAAAAAAATAATTTAAAAATATTGTAAAAAACCCCTGAAAACATCTTCTATTAGTCTAACGCCTTAGATAGGATACACTTTGTTATATTCAAGGGTAAAACTTGTTCAATTCTGACTTAAAATGTATTTATCAGTTGAAAAACTTTGATGAAGTTTAGCAAATGGAAAAAATTGCATCAAATGTGTGAGAGACATTGGAGATCTGTTCTTTGGTAGATAAAGCATGACAGAAAATTAATACTGAGACTTTAACTTGGCTTCCCTCTAATAAAATAAAACCTCCTGGGTGGGGGGAGGGGGTGGAAATCTACAGACTGTAGGAATAGAACTGTATTTGGGGGTTGAACTTTTTTTTTTTAAGGCAAACTTTTTTTAATTTAATTTTTTATTGTGGTAAAAAATATATGCAACATGTGTGCATACCTCACTTCAGTCGTGTCTGACTTTGCAACCCCATGGACAGTAGCTTGCCAGGCTCCTCTGTCCATGGGATTCTCCAGGCAAGAATACTGGAGTGGGTTTCCATGCCCTCCTCCAGGAGATCTTTGCAACCTAGGGCTCAAGTGCACGTCTCCTATGTTTCATGCACTTCAGGCAGAGACTCTTTACCACTGAGACATGGGGGAAGTCCTACGTACAACGTAGTATTCATCATTTCAGCCATTCATAAGTGTACAAATCAGTGGCATTAAATTCACTCACAGTGTTGCATCACTATCTACTCCCAAAACTTTTTTACCATCTCCAATTAAAAAAAAAAAAAAAAAATCTATGCTCCAGGCTTTCCCTGGTGGCCCAGTGGTGAAGACTCGGTACTTTCACTGCCTTAAGCCCAGGCTACATCCCTGGTCAGGGAACTAAGATCCTACAAGCTGCATGGCAAGGCCAAAAAAAAAAACCCCTATGTTCCTAGTTATTGTTAAACTAGTCTCATGCCCCTGGTAATACTTCTGTTTTTCTTTCTCTACAAATTTGTGTATTGTGGGTATCTCATATAAGTTCGAATCATACAATATTTGTTTTGTGTCCAATTTATTCCACCAAGCATAATGTTTTCTCGGTCCACTCATATTGTAGTATGTATCAAAATTTCATTTCTAAAAAGACAAACTTTCAACTTAAAAAGTCAGAATTTTGATCTGTTTTCTTCTTATTTGTAACCCGTGTTTTAGAGCTTGTTAACGTTCCATAAAAGAAAGCAGAAGCCTTTGATCTTACAGGGCTTTGCTTCACTTACAGTGTCCTGAGCACTTGCAAGTCTTTCCTTGTTGACTGAGAAGCCGAAGAGGTTTTGGGTTTTGTTTTACTTTTCTTTCAGATCTTCTGGTATTGTTTACTGACAAATTCCTCTCTTAAAACAAAAGGACTGAAAATCTGACCCTGAGGCACTTATGGTCAACCCCAAGAGCACATTTTTTGATCCTCCTTGACCTGAATACATGTTGTAATTTTCTTTCAGATAAATTTTGGATGGGTACCATGTGTAGAATATGGGCATTTAACACAACTCACCTTCATAACTCCTCCCATTTTTTTCTTTTTATCAGCTTTTAGTCTAGCATTTCCCAGTCCCAATGAGACGAATGCCACCTTTTCACAAATATTTTGTTAATTCCCCTTTAAAACTGTAAAATGAAATTCCTAGGCAATATAACCTAGATACACCTATTGTTGTGCTTAGCCACTCAGTCGTGTCTGACTCTTTTTGGCCCCGTGGACTGTAGCCCACCAGGCTCCTCTGTCCATGGGATTCTCCAAACAAGAATAATGGAGTGGGTAGCCATTCTCTTCTCCAGGGGATCTCCTCAACCCAGGGATCGACCCCAGGTCTTCTGCATTGCTGTCTAAGCCACCAGGGAAACCCATAACTATATTGAAAGACCCAATAAAGTAGTCCGAAGCCGGCATTTAGAGGGATAATCACTTTTGAATTTAACAACTACAAATACAAACTAACACAAATGTGTGACATAGACAACTAAATCCCTTGAGTAATGTTGCAATTTTCCAACAGTTATGCATATTTCCAACTCAACGAACAACTTAGAAAAAAATTCTGAATAGCATATAAAGTTTTATTCTTAGAAAGTTTAGAATGTGTTAAGGCTGTAATAAATATATTTTGCTTGTAGGTAAAATAGAATTAGATTTTCTGTTCAAATAATGCATAAGTTTGTACACATTCATGACTATCCAGCTGGATATTTGAAAGTCCTATATGGAATGCAGAAAAATTCTTTGTGCAGGCAAACTCACATAACATAGACATTCCTGACATTTGCCCTGTAAATGTTAATAATGGCCCTCAATCAGTATGACAATCAAAAAATCCACAATTTAAAAAATAAGCCAGAGGTGGAGTATAACTGGTCTAGTCTTTTTAGAGGTGGGAAACCAGCAGATCATTTGAAGTGCCTCTAAGAATCCCCAAGTGTGTTTACATGCCCCATTTCCAGGGTGGGGTCTGGAGAGAGAAATGCTTCAAGGACAAATTAGGCCGGGAGGCCTCTGGGGTGGTTGCCAGTTTGAGGAGTGACTTTCTCATGTCCTTGCCCATGCCATGGGCCCGAGATCTTACCCTTTGCCTTTCTCTTTAGACACTCTGTCCACCACCACCTTCGCCAAGCTTCATAAACGTGAAAGTACATAAACAACTTTACTGTGGCATGATGGAACCTCTAGGGTTGAACTTGCAAATTATGTCGTTATGGCTTCAAAAAAGGTTCAGGCTCTTGCCTCCATTTCATTTTCCCTTCTAAGTTCACCCTTAATTGCAGACTCCAAACCAAAGCTGCAAGTCTTGGCGTAGCTCCCACACTATTAAAAAAATCTAATAATTCCTTTCTATATGTGTCTCCAACTTGGTTCCATGCCCACACTGGTAGTTTGTCTGAACCAAACTTAGTGGCTTCCTGCATTCTGGGCTACAGTCACCCTGGAGACTGCACTTTCCTCTCTCCGAAAGGACACCCCTGGGCATCTCTCCTGAGTGAACGATCTTGCCCCCTTTCAAAAATACATTCTAAAAGAGATTCCCTCTGTGCCTCCACAGAATCTAAAAGTTTTCTCCACCCACCACCCTCCCTCCCCCATCACTTCTGTTGTCTGCTCAGACCCTCTGGATAATCCCATAAAGTAGATCAGGGAAGTGGCCTCTTATCCCTGAGGTCACTGAGGTATAGATTTATTGATCTGCTGCATTACACAGCTAATAACTAGCAGAACTGAGAAAATACCATAGATTTGGGATTGCTTATTTGTTTTTGTCTTTTTTTATTATTTAATTCAGTAGGATTTACTGGGATTAGTTCACTAACCCCATTAAAATAAAAATTTAAAAAACTCTTTGGTGAACTATGTCATATTTATGCTTTCCACAGTCCTTTGAGATTTTGCAAATCTCTCAAAAAGCCTTCTTGCTTTTCTTGCTGTCAGTACGGTCGGAAAACCCCTCATTTTCTAGTCTATCATCATCTCCCCAGAAGCGCCTCTGCCCTTCATATGGTTTAAGGTGCCCTTCCTTTGACCCTTTTCCCCATTGTTATTTTTCTGGATACACAGAAACCAGAATTGCCACACTGAAAGATCCATATGGCCTACATTTTGGTAACAGAGGTGTGAGAATATTTTCTGTTTTATTTCCAATGCATGTTGTAGGCAGGAGAATACTTTGGACTTAAAACTTCTCAGAACAGCAATTACTCGGTCCACCACTCACTGAGGCCCCAGCCTCCCGTGCATTTCACACTCATCCTAAAGCCTTGACTGCCCTTCAGGCCCATTCTCTCCTAAAGTCCCACGCAGACTTCAAGGCCTCATTTGCATGCTGCAGCCTCTATGAAGCTTTCTTTAAACTTCCAGAGGGACTTCTCTCATGGTCTCGTGGCTAAAACTCCATGCTCCCAAGGCAGGGAGCCCAGGTTCAATCCCTAGACAGGGAACTAGATCCACAGGGAGTAAGGAAGAGTTCATATGCCACAACTGAAAGACCCCTCACCCTCGCGCGTGCGTTGGCATAAGTCCTTTTTGGAGGTTGCCGGTAGCTCTACTGGGTTTCCCAGGTGGCGCTAGTGGTAAAGAACACGCCTGCCAATGCAAGAGACCTAAGAGATGGATTTAATCCCTAGGTTGAAAAGATCCCCTGGAAGAGAGTATAGCAACCCACTCCAGTATTCTTGCCCAGAGAATCCCATGAACGGAGGAGCCTGGCAGGCTACGATCCATGAGTTGCAAAGAGTCAGACACTACTGAAGCAACTTGGCAGTACACACAGTAGCGCTACTACAGACCTGGTAGACTCCAGGAAGAATTGATGCTTTTGACCTGTGGTGTTGGAGAAGACCCGTGAGAGTCTCCTGGACTGGAAGGAGATCCAACCAGTCAGTCCTAAAGGAAATCGGTCCTAAATTTTCATTGGAAGGACTGATGCTGAAGCTGAAGCTCCAATACTTTGGCCACCTGATGCAAAGAACAGACTCATTGGAAAAGACCCTGATGCTGGGGAAGATTGAAGGTAGGAGAAGAAGGGGACAACAGAGGATGAGATGGTTGGATAGCTTCACCTACTTGATGGACATGAGTTTGAGCAAGCTCCCGGAGTTTGTGATGGACAGGGAAGCCTGGCGTGCTGCAGTCCATGGGGTGGCGAAGAGTTGGGCATGACTGAGCAACTGAACTGAGCTGAACTGAGACTCCAGGACTGGGTTGCCTGAGGCCAAACAACTAACAGGGAGGGAGCACAGCCCCACCCATTGGGCTAATTGGATTAGACAATTGGATTAAAAATTCACTGAGCATGGCCCTTCCCACCAGAACAAGACAGAGATTTCCTCACACCAGGAGATCAAATATCCCCAGTGCTCAACTAGGACAAGTCACAGACAAATAAATGTTTTTTAAAATTCCAAAATAATTCCTCTATTTCTCCCAAAGCACATCATCAAAAACCTGTTTGGCGCTTAATTAATTCTGCAAAATTTGTGATTAAGTGCTCACAAACATTTTACATTCATTCTGATTTAAGCTTTGCATTACATTTCACTCGTTTCCCTGCTCTTCACTGCTGTTGTATCTCATTGCTCCTTCCTGACTTGGCGTTTCTTCTTTCTGCTGTAAACTGTCTTCGAGAGTATCTGTAGACGGTGCATGCATGCTCGGTCGCTCCCATAGTGTTCGACCCTTTGTGACCGCATGGACGGTAGCTCACCAGGCTGGGCTTCCCTGGTAGATCATCTGGTAAAGAATCTGACCTCGGTTCGATTTCTCAATTGGGAAGTTCCCCTGGAGAAAGGGAATATCCCCTGGAAAAGGGATAGGCTACCTATTCCAGTACTCTTGGCCTTCCCTCATGGCTCAGACAGTAGAGTATCCACCTGCAAAGCAGGAGACCTGGGTTCAATCCCTGGGTTAGGAAGATCCCCTGGAGAAAGGAATGGCCAACCCACTTCTCTTCTGTCCAGAATGCCCATGGACAAAGGAGCCTGGCAGGCTATAAGTCCATGCAGTTGCAAAGAGTTAGACATGACAGTGATTAAGTACACAGCCATGCCCTCCTCCAGGCCACCTTCCCAACCCAGGAGTCAAACCTGTGTTCTCTTATGTCTCCCGCTTTGGCAGCTGGGTTCTTCACCACTAGTGCCAGCTGGGAAGCTCATCATTGCTGTTGTATCTCATTGTTTCTTCCTGACTTCCTATTTCTTCTCTCTGGTGTAAGCTGTGTCTGAGAAGATATGTATATGGTAAATTTCTTGAATTCTATGTTTCAGTTAGGAAATTTGGGTCTGTAAGTAACAAAAATCCCTACCCAAATTGTTTTTAAAAACTAAAGGATTCTTCAATTAAAAAAGAAATAAATTTGAAAAATAATAATGATAAAGGAATTCAATTATCTCACTTACCACCCGGGCCTAAGATGAATGTGGCTCCAGCAGGCAAAGACGTCACATGAAGGAAAGTCCTTCTCACCACCCCTCTCTGCCATCCTCCACCTTTCTATTCTGCTCTGGGGTTGATGCCCTTCTTGGCAATAGCTGCTGCAATCCCAGGAATCACTGGCAAACACGCCAGTGTCCAAAGGAAGAGCATTCTGCCTCTTCTCCCTATGAGCTCTTGAAAGGAAAAGAGCCCTTTCGCTTAAGTCCCCCAGCAGATTTATCCTCACATCTTATCGGTCAGGACTGAGTCACCCACTGCTTTCTGTATGTACCAACCACTCTCAAGGGGAACAGGATTACTGTGATTGGTATAGACTAATTGGTTTGGGCTTCCCTGGTGGCTCAGATGGTAAAGAATCTGCCTGCAATTCAGGAGACCCAGGTTGGATCCCTGGATCGGGAAGATCCCCTGGAGAAGGGAATGGCTTCCCACTCCAATATTCTTGCCTGGAGAATCCCATGGACAGAGGAACCTGGTGTGCTACAGTCCATGGGGTCACAAAGAGTTGGACACGACTGAGCAACTAACATTTTGTCAGACTAGAAGGTAGGGCAAATACCACTATAAACTTAGGACATGGGTAACACTTGCTTTTTGGACAACACTTACAGGAAGAACTTCCTGGAAAGTACTTACTCCCCATAGAGAGTCGTGCTTGAAACAAACAAAGCAGGAACCATGGGAGTGTGCCTTGGGGCAGAGAACTGGTACCCATGCTGAGCCGGAAACTTAACCAGTCCTGTAGCAGCAGGAGTTTTCAGCTGAGTAGCAGTATTGGTGGTGAGAGAACGTGAGAGTAGGGCAGCAGCCACCAGGAGGAGGTTTCTTTCCAATTCTGGTGTTGGCTAGAGACCTCAGAGTTCTCCTCACTGAGATGGCTTGTTGCTTGGTTAGCAAAGGGAACAGGGGAGAGAATTTGTCTTGCCTTATCCCTGAATCACATGGAGGAAGAAAGCACACCTCAGTAAAAAAAGGGCTCTACCAGCAAGAGAGAGAGCTCTTTTCAGTATGCTGTTGGATGTGCCTTAAACCTTGAATGCTTGAAACTCTTACTGACAACGGCTAAATCTCAATTTTAGACTCAAAAAAGTTTCTTTTCCTTCAATACTCTTGATGGTTTTGCTTCAGTGTTTCTCTCATCCAGTATTGCAGGTGAGAAATCTGTGGGTTATCTATTTTGATGCTCTAAAGGAGCTTTTGCAATTTTCTTAATCTTTAAGGTATGGAAATGTCATACTTTTGTGCAGATCTGTGAGGTTTTTCGTCCTCTTTGGCACACGATGTTATCATTCAGTCTGAGAGCTGTTCTTTTTTTCCAGGTGTTATTTATTTGTCATTTACTTGAAGATTTCCTTCACCATCTCTATTTTATTTCAGACCAGCCCAGGAGAACCACGCATCGTTAAACAAGCTTTGAAACTTTCAGATATCTCATCCAGGTCTCCCAACTTCTCTTGCACATTTTCTACCTACTTGTTGTTAACATTCTCTTCTGTAAGGATAGCTGATCCAGTTTTTAGCTTGTTATTTGGCTCCTTAGCTTTTCTCTTCTGCTGCTCAGTCCTCCATTTAGTTTGTTTTTCTAATAAACCTCATTATTGAAATATACATAAAGAAAAGTGAATACATCCTGGGTGCACAGGTTGTTGAAGAATCACCAAATGAACATACATGTGTAACCCTCACAGGGGAAGAAGACAGCACTGGGAATGTTGTCTTTGCTTCTTTAATATATAGGGTATATGTTTCTGATATGGAAACTTAGTGAAGTGAAAGAATAAAGCGAAAGTAGAAGGTACTGCTAGACTCACCTTTAACTCAGTTTGCAATTCAGGCCAAGTGTTCATTCTATAACACAGTCCCTGGTGACTCTGACAGTAAAGAATCCATCTGCAATGCAGGAGACCTATTTTTGATCCCTGGGTTGGGAAGATTCTTTGAAGGAGGGCATGGCAACCCACTCCAGTATTCTTGCCTGAAGAATCCCCAATGGACAAGGGAGCCTGGCGGCCTACAGTCCATGGGGTCACAAAGAGTCGAACACGACTGTGTGACTAACACTTCTACTTTCACTTTTCTGATCCTGAGGCATGGAAGAGTTCTTGTTCAGATGAGATAAATGTGAGATCATCTCTGTAAAGATCCAGTTCATTATGATATTGCTGACAAATTTTCTTAATTATTCCATCTTGCTCATCTGATCATTTTGTCACTCATCTTCCCTGTCTATAATATGAGTTCATGCTTTTTTATGGCCAAACCAAAGCAAGTGGAAGTTTTTCTGACCATACCCTGTCCTAAAAATCTAAGGATGGATTATTATGCAAAGACCCTGCTGTGACTAAGCTCCAGCCTGAATACAGGAGTTGAGAAGTTTAAAAGGTTTAAAAGAAAATGACTGTTTCCTCTCAGTAACATATACATGGACTTCCCTGGTGGCTCGGGTTAAAGCGTCTGCCTCCAATGCAGGAGACCTGGGTTTGATCCCTGGGTCGGGAAGATCCCCTGGAGGAGGAAATGGCAACCCACTCCAGGATTCTTCCCATGGACGGAGGAGCCTGGTAGGCTACAGTCCGAGGGGTCGCAAAGAATCGGACACGACTGAGTGACTTCACTATAAGATAATACATGGCAGTGTCACTCTCCCTAGACCATCAAGTAAACCAGCTCACCCATGCCCTCGGGAGTAATCTGGGAAGAAGAGCAGAGACGTATACTGTCTTTCTGTCTAATGCTCTGCTTGTTGCCCTCAAATTTACTGTCATTCATTCTTCTTGCTGAGGACTGACCATCCCAAGAGGAGAAAGATCACAAGGAATTGATTGCAACTTGCAGCTCTTATGTGGGTTCAGTGAAGTCTCAACAAATATCTAAGTCATTCAGTGACTAGAAATCTATATGATTAGTTCAATTCTGCTGATGTTTTTTGAGCACCTATCTTTTTTTTTAATTCATTCAACAAATATTTGTCAGTCACCTACTCTGTACCAGGCTATGTTTTAGGAGCCATCAGTTCAGTTCAGTTCAGTTCAGTCGCTCAGTCGTGTCCGACTCTTTGCGACCCCATGAATCGCAGCACGCCAGGCCTCCCTGTTCATCACCATCTCCTGGAGTTCACTCAGACTCACGTCCATCGAGTCCGTGATGCCATCCAGCCATCTCATCCTGGGTCATCCCCTTCTCCTCCTGCCCCCAATCTCTCCCAGCATCAGAGTCTTTTCCAATGAGTCAACTCTTCACATGAGGTGGCCAAAGTACTGTAGATACAATAAATAAGATGAGAAGGAAATTCCAACTTAGTTGGAAGGAAAGGGCATACAGAAACAATGAAAACCAATAATAAGAAAAGGCATGTGCTCTGGAACAGTATAAATAAATGACATTGAGGGCAGGAGGAGGGAGGTCAAAAAAGGGAGATCAGATTCAGATCATTAACCAAGGTGGCTTCATAGAAGATTGCATTTAACCTTGAAGCTGGGTATGAATTCAATAGTGATGTGGGAAAGAAGAGCATTCCAAGAGAGAAAACTGCATAAAGAAAGGCATGGAATATGGAGAAGGAGATGGCTACCCATTCAAGTATTCTTGCCTGGGAAATCCCATATACAGAGAAGCCTGGTGGGCTACAGTACACAGGGTCACAAAACAGTTGGACACAACTTAGCTACTAAACAACAACAAATAGTTGCTTATCAATGTTGTGTTAGCTTTAGGTGTACAGCAAAGTGATCCAGTTATATGTAAACATGTATCTATCCTTTTTCAGTTCTTTTCCCATTTAGGTTATATAATATTGAGTGGAATTTCCTGTGCTATGCAGTAGGTTCCTGTTGGTTGTCCAAATAGCTGAGAAATTACTGAGCTAAATGATCAGCTCTCATATTGTGATTTTTCTGTAAGTGTTCATGTCATTGATGAATAGAAAAGTTTACTTTTTTCCAAAAAAAAAAAAAAGAAAGAAATGTATAGAATGAATATAGGCAGAATAGTAGGGTGGGGTGTGGCTAGAATGAGAAGAGAGACAAGCAGAGAAGATTATTTTTTAAAAAAAGAGAAGTTGGTCTATGTGCACCATACATATAGATCTGACTCTCACCAATAGCCAGTGGAAACTGTACCAGCCAAAACAAGCCACTTCATAAGAAGATAAAGAATTTCTGGCTAAAAGTAAATGATATTCTTGTTAATCCAATATAACCTGCGTTAAATGCAAAATGGTAAGACAAACTAGTCCCTTAAGGAATCCTCTTTTTAATCAATGAATTAGAGGAACCAAGAACTTGCCCAGTTTACCTAGATTAAAAAATATGGACAAGTTAAAGTAAATATGAATGACTGAAGAGTTAGTTCTGGCTGAAAGGAACACGGAAGACTCTGTGGAAAATGCACATTTGAGCATGGTTTTGAATGACCAGCCAGGAGCTGGAGAAGATGGAGGTGAGATCAGCTCCTGGTTATATTTGTAGTGCTCGTGGATGACAAGCATGAAGCTGGTGGAATCACTTGCCCTCCACAGACACAAGCTGCAGAAGCACTCTGACCCAGCCAATTAACTGTGGGTATATAATGAGTGTTTCGTTAGCATAAATTGCTATGATGGATAGAAATTTTATGAATCCTATGCAGCTCTCTAGGCATTTAAATAGGGGCTTTGTTTGTCTTCTGCAATCATTATTACAAAATAATATGATAGGTGGCCACTATCCTCACCAAGTAGGAAAAGGGGAGAGAAGCTGGGGAAGGCTTCTGAGAGAAGTGGATGATGTCTGAGACAAGATGAGCAAATGGGAGGGAGGGTGTTGCTGGGCAGCCCAAGCAGAGGGAGGAGCAGGTAAAGGTGGCAAAAGGGAATTTGGTGGAACGAAGACATGTCAGTAGTTCCAGAGCGCTGAAGTGGAGGAAGGCTAAGGAGGGGGCTGGGGGGAGTGACCAGAGATGAGGTATGAGCCACGTGTTCTCAGGTCTCGTATATTACCTTAAGTTTGTTTCTTATCTTAAAGACAATGGGCGTTATCAACGTATTTTGAATCAAGTGCAGACGTTCACTTTAGAAAAGTCACTGATGACAGCCGAAGGAAAGAAACGAGTGGTAGGCCAGCTGAACATCCAGGCCCAGTGGGTATTCCACTCCAGCTGGGCAGCCAGGGCAAGGTGTGCTCGGAACACGCACAGTCACTAAGACTGGTTTCAGAGAACACACTGATTGTGAACCATCTGGTTATGTCGTTAAGGTCTCTCACCACCCCTTGTTTGTCAGAACGCTGCTTAGGCCAATTTTTTAAACCAAAAGCCTTAGGAATAAGAATATCACATACACTGAGGAAATTTTAATTTAACTTTCCCAATAGTGGAAAACCAACCTCTTGCAAAGTTCAGCACATTCCTCAAAGCTTCTCTCACTTCCCTGCCTTGCTGAGTCAGGCAGCAAAAGGGCTTGGTTGCTAAGACAACTCCATACAAGGCCCTCTGCACCGTGCTGCCCTCAGTCTCCATCTCAGGCCAAACCCTTTGGGGTTGCTTGGAAAATTACAAACCGAAACTAGCAAGGCTACTTCTTCATGTATCTTTTAACAGAAATCCCACTGGACATCTTTTTCTAGCAACCACTTTATTTCTGTTGTCAGTTTCTCCAGTCCCAAACTCTCTCTTCTTTGAAAGGGAACATGATTTCCCAGGCAAAGGAGATTGTATTTTCTGATATCTTGAGACCTCATTTGCTATCATTCTGTTTGTTTGCAACCGATCTAAGGAAGGAGTAGAAAGGGAGGGAGAGAAGATGCATCTGACCTCCTGAATGTCACTCATCACATACTGCATCACAGAACCACATTTAAATGCATTTCCTTGTTGAAACGGGCTTCCCAGGTGGCACTAACAGTAAAGAAACTGCCTGCCAACGCGGGAGACATAAGAGATGCAGGTTCGATCCCTGGGTCAGGGATCTGGGTTAGGACGATCTCCTAGAGGAGGGCATGGCAACTCACTCCAGTATTCTTGCCTGGAGAATCCCATGAGCAGAGGAGACTGGCCGGCTACAGTCCGTACGGTCACCAAGAGTCAAACACGACTGAAGTGACTTAGCACACATACATGCCTTGTTAAAACATATGACATCATATATTGAATCAGAGCAATACAGAGCATCTGGCTTTCAAAAAGGAATTTGGCAAAGTTTCAGAATAAGGAACAAAGTGAAGAAATGCGGACTGGATAAGGTTATGTGGGTAGCCTGATTTAAATTTGACAGTACTCAGAGGATGTTGATTAATGAGTCTGACATTTTGTAAGAAGGGCTCTATTCTCTTTATTTAGTTTATTTTTTATTTACTTATTTAGGCTGTTTTGTCACAGCATGCATGATCTTAGTTCTCGGACCAGAGGTTTAATCCCTGCCCCCCAACAGGGAAAGTGCAGTCTTAACCACTGGGCCACCGTGGAAGTCCCAGAAAACCCCATCCTGTTCATCAAATTCATAATCACTTGGATAGCAACATATATTATTAATCTGGCAGATGATCAAATACATTCAGTGCAATGCTAGGCATTTAGTAATTGCTCAATAAATGTTTGTTGAATTTAATTGAGAGGAAACGATACTTTACATGACAGAATCACAATTCTAAATTAGTTCATTAGGCTGAAAGAAAGCAAAAATAGAAATATTCAATACAATAATATTGAAAAGGAATGGATGAATTTTGTGCTGTTGGGCTCAAATAATCAATGGTACAACTGTAGGATTGAAAGCCCAATTTAACATGTGAAAAAATAAAATAAAATTTAGTTGACCAAATATGAATTAATAGGCTGCTTTCCTCTCCTTACAAAAGCAATACAGGCTACATGGCCTCATGGACAAATCAGGAAGATAACAGGGTTTGCCACTGCATTGCTGAGACAACATCTGGAAATTGTTTCACGTTGGGCACTGTGTTTTAAGAGGATCACTCATCAAGAGACAGTGTCCAGATGAGAATGGGCATAATGGAAAGGGGCTCCTGTGAGAAACATGTAAAAACATTTGGGTTATTTGTCCAAATTGTAAAACAAAATGTATGCAGGTGTAGGAGCAGTGATGGGGGCCTTCCTGATAGCTACCTTCACATGCTGAAACGCTAGGATACACAAGCAAGAGTCACATTCTTTTTCGTTGCTCCAGAGGGCTTAGCTTAACTAAGCTAAGATTAATTTAGCTTCACTGGGACCTTGAAAGAAGTGAGAATAAAGCAAAGTTGGGCTGTAGATCAGAAATAATCTTTTACTAAATAGAATGGTCAACAGATGAAACAGTGAGTGCTACAAAGTAGTATAGTAGCGTGGAAGCATTTACACTCCCATATGTAAGACAGATAGCCAGTGCAGTTCGCTGTGTGACTCAAGGAGTCAAACTCGTGCTCTGTGACAACCTAGAGGAGTGGGGTGGGATGAGAGGTGAGGGGGAGGGCCAAGAAGTAGGGGCCATATGTGTACCTATGGCTGACTCATGTTGATGTATGGCAGAAGCCAACACAATATTGTAAAGCAATCATCCTTCAATTAAAATCAATAAATTTTAAAAAAGAAAAGCAGATTCCTTTTAGAGAAAAATATCACATAAATTAATTCATTGAATTTTAAAAAGGATTCTATATTTTGAGGTTTCTTCCATCTCTAAAACTGCCTGATTGTAATATAATAATATATTACAATTATAATTATCGTCTGAAAGCAAAAACAAATAGTGGTAAACCACTATCAATCAACTAACCATCAAGCAGATCAATATGATACATGAAATATTAATTCAGTTGAATTCCACAAGTTGATTGCTGCTTTTGTACTAAGCGCTTTGTAGGAACTAATTTTTTTAATTGAATAAGACTTAGTGGTTTACCACAAGAAGCTTATAATCTTTTGGTGAAGAATGACCTAATAGATAACTTCAGTATGTTTCTTAGGCACTTGCATTAGTTTCCAATTGCTACTGTAACACATTACCAAAACTTAGTAGCTTACAACATAATAATCTTATTATCTTACAGTTCTGGGAGTCAGAAGTCTGAAATGGGTGTCACTAAGTTAAAGTGTCGTCAATTCCTTCAGGAGGACTAGGGGAGAATGTTTCCTTGCCTTCCATCAGTTCAGTTCAGTTCAGTCGCTCAGTTCGTGTCCGACTCTTTGCGACCCCAGACCACCGATATTCCCTGGCTTGTCGCCCCATTCCTCCAATTGCAGAGCCAGAAATGTCAGGGATAGTCATTTTTACATTGCCATCTATCGGATTCTTTGTTTTCTGCCTCTTTTTTTTTTTTAAAATATTTCTTTCTTTCTTTCTGGCTGTGCTGGGTCTTCATTGCTGCGCACAGGCGTTCTCTCGTCATGGCGAGTGGGGGCTACTCTCCAGTTGAGGTGTGCGGGCCTCTCCCTGCAGTGGCTGCTGCTGTGGCAGAGCAGGGGCTCTAGGCGCACGAGCTTCAGTGGCTGCGGCACTTAGTCTCAGAACTTGTGGTGCACGGGTGCAGTTGCCCCATGGCACGTGGGATCTTCCCCAACCCGGGATCAAACTTGTGTCCCTTGCCTTGGCAGGCAGATTCTTTTCTTTCTTTTTTTTTTTTTTTTCCCGAGGTCTGATTAAGAACTTGTACTTCCCTAGAGTTTATTAGGTAGATTACAACGCAGGTAGTAACCTGCTGAGAACTAATTTGAAAAACTGTTCAGCTCTTGTCGTGAGACACTTGTGTTTCAGGTGTGAAAAGACTAGCTGGTTTATCCATCCTGATTAGTGAGAACTTTAAGAAAGGTTGCTGCTGCTGCTGCTAAGTCACTTCAGTCGTATCCGACTCTATGCAACCCCATAGACGGCAGCCCACCAGGGTCCCCCGTCCCTGGGATTCTCCAGGCAAGAACACTGGAGTGGGTTGCCATTTCCTTCTCCAATGCATGAAAGTGAAAAGTGAAAGTGAGGCCGCTCAGTCATGTCTGACTCTTAGCGACCCCATGGACTGCAGACTACCAGGCTCCTCCAACCATGGGACTTTCCAGGCAAGAGTACTGGAGTGGGGTGCCATTGCCTTCTCCGAAGAATGGACAAATCAGCTCAGGTTCTCATAGGTCAGTACACTCATCAGAGAATGTAAAATACAAGGTCACCATGACTCTGAGGATATGAGATTGTGGCTGTACACTTGTTACATTAAAGGGCTAAAAGAAACAGAAATAACATCAATAACAATGGTAGTAATAGGAACTATTACATACTGAGTACTTACCACGTGACAAGTACTGTGAGAGTCTTTTTAATGTATTTATTTTAATTGGAGGATAATTGCTTTTCAACACTGTGGTGGTTTTTGCAATGTATCTGCATGAATCAGCCACAGGTATACATGTGTCCCCCCATCCTGAAACTCCCTCCCCACCCCAGCCCTTGGTCCCAGAATACTGGCTTTGGGTGCCCTGCTTCATGCACTGAATTCACCCTGGTCATCTGTTTTACATATGATAATGTACATGTTTCAATGCTGTTCTCTCAAATCATCCCACCCTTACCTTCTCCCACTGAGTCCAAAAGTCTGTTTTTCATATCTGTGTCTCCTTTGCTGTGCTGTACATAGGATTGTTGTTACCATCTTTCTAAATCCCACATGTATGTGTTAATATACAGTATTTGTCTTCCTCTTTCTGGCTTACTTCACTTTGTATAATAGGCTCCAGTTTCATCCACCTCATTAAAACTGATTCAAATGTGTTCCTTTTTATAACTGAGTAATATTCCATGGTACATAAACATGTACCACAGCTTTCTTATCCATTCATCTGCCGATGGACATTGATCTTGTTTCCATGTCCTAGCTGTTGTAAACAGTGGTCAGGCAGATTCTTGATCTGCCTGACCACTAGATCACCAGGGAAGCCCGTCTCCTTCTTTTACACTTAAGGACCCTTGTGATTATGTTGGGCCCACCCAGATACTGCAGGATAACCCCCTCATCACAAGGTCAACTGAATAGCCATGTAGCATTTAGCTCAGTATTGTCAGACACACTCATTTTTCAAGGGAAGCTGCAGATCTGGACAGTTATATATAAAACACCAGAAAATTTTACACTGCAACTCTTATAAAATGCATCCAAGGACCATATATGGCCCAAAGGCTACTAGTTTGTAACTTCTGGTCTAAGATAAAGAAAGCACTTGACTGATTAATCAGCAGATCTTAACCTGGAGTCCAGGATGGAATTCAAGAGGCTATGAGCCTGAATGTGAAAAAAACATATCTCCATTTTTATTTATATAGTGCAAATTACATACCTTTTATATATCTATTTAAATCTCTTTATATTAAATAATAGAAAATAAATTATATGCTTTATTTCTTACTCAGAAATCTAGCATCTCCTTATTTATGAATATCAGCAGCAAACCACAGTGGTATAGGAATACCTGTAACTATCACCCATGTGTGTGTGTGAAGTTGCTCAGTCGTGTCCAACTCTTTGTGACCCCATGGACTGTAGCCTACCAGGCTCCTCTGTCCATGGGATTTTCCAAGCAATAGTACTGGAGTGGATTGCTATTTCCTTCTCCAGGGGATCTTCCCAACCCAGGGATCGAACCCAGGTCTCCCGCATTGTAGACAGACGTTTTACCATCTAAGCCACCAGGGAAGTCCCTATCACCCATGGAAATTACAAATAGTTTCATATCACATTATAGTGTTGCAGCATTTCAAAATATCTTCTATGCTCACCACTATTTTGAAATAGTGGTGTTTAATGTGTTTAAAAGAAGCACATATAATACCATATCATGAATTAACTTTCATTTAAATATTTTGATAAATACTGTGTTTAATTAATAATGTGTTAATTTTGATAAATAATGTGTTTAATGTGATAAATGTGTCTAATGTGTTAAGAAGCACATATAATACCATATCATGAATTAACTTTTATTTAAATATTTCGATAACTGTATTTTATATTTGGTTACCTTTACAATGGTGTTTTATTTTATGAATTTAGAAAGATTATTCTTCATATGCTTCACCAGACTCAGCAAAGGTCACATGCAACACACACACACATCTTGAACCAAATGAGGGAAATGAAAGAGAAAGACAAGGAAAAATATGACTCAAAGTCAACACTCACAACTGTCCGTCTTGGTTCTCTCTGATAAAATGTTAGCATGCGTCCTTGTCAGATGGCACATGGCGATCCCTGTACTGAAGCAATGACATTAACTCTTTCAGGCCTGTCAGTTAAGTCTAATTTCAGCTACGAAGAGTGACTGAGTCTTGGTGGAAACTGACGGCTGCTGTTACTAATCTCTATTATTAAAGTGGGCTACCATAGGAAGCACATCTCGTTCAGTAAATAGGTCACACAGGAGCCTCAGCTGTGTAGTTAGATGGGAAGATTTTTTTGTTTAGGGCTTGCCAGACTGAGGGTTTACTTGCATCCCTCTTAACCGAAGCCTCTCTCTGCTGGTGGATGACGGCCGGTTGCTTTTGCAGATCTCAGAAAACTGTTTGGCCTCCTCCAAACTGGGCTGTCTGCTGTGCTTGCTGGGTTTTGCAAATCTGAGCTTAGCTGTGGGTTTATTTAGTTCCAGGAGACTGGCGTTGGCTTTTCACATTCCTAGGTCTCGTGTGTCTAAAGACCTTCAGTTTGGCTTTCCAAATGATCCTATGGTGTAACACTAGCTCTTGAATGGTAACATAAGTTTGGTAATAATAATAAAACAGAAATAGGGAGCTATCAGAGATTATTAGTACTGGCATATGAATTAAACCATATTGCAACAAATCTGTTTCAAGGGTAATAATCTTCGTTTGGACAGAATTGAATTCAAGACCTCAGCCTTGCTGGCATTTCCCACATCCACTTCCTCTCAATCTGAAGGTTTCCAGATCACTTCAATGGTGTGTACTCTCCACTAGTCTCCAGATAGTCCTCTAAAGGGAAGTCATTCCTACCAAGCTCCGTTTGAAAATGTCCTGACATCTTTTGAGTTCCAGGTAGCTGAATGCTTCCAAAGTTATAAACAATAGGGTCCAGATAGCTATCTATGGTTCCTAAAGGCAGAGATATTTGTTTCTTTTATTCATTGTGGTATCTCTAGCCTGGCACATTGATAGACATTAAAAAATTATTAGTTTAGTAAATAAATGAATCAATGCAACCCAAATACACATAATTACAATACTTTGAAGGTTCTTGAACAGATTAGGATACCAAGTTAAAACATTCATAAACTCCTATATCCTATATAAGTAAGTAAATTGAATTCACTAGTGCCATAAACCATGGTTAACACTCTCTCTTTATGTTATGTCCAACGAGAAATGCAGAAAACACATCTATACTAACTTTTGATGATATAAGAGTCTTTTGGTTATATAGAGTGTCCCTAAGCAAAACTGTGTAGTCGATATGCTCTTTTTATCTATGCTACTCTATTTTGAGAAGCCCCCAATCCGCGGGTGTATAGGGCCCCCCAAAATCTGTGCAGCTAACCTGGCGAAACTGTGGGAGAATATTGGCCCTTCAAGAACATTTACTGTTATACCACACTGGCAGCAACCTGTTAATACTTTATCCACGCGTGAATTCCATCGGGTAACACACGGTGAGGCTTATTTACCTCTGCTCTACCTGCCACACTGGGAGACTTGGCCAAATCCCTCCCCTCCTCTCTCTCTGTCTTAGCTCCTTTGTCTATAAATTGAAAAGAGAGGAGGGGAGTTCCCCAGATAATCTATTCTGGAGCAATAATTCTGGAGTTATCTGTACTATGCTTCAGATGGAATAAATCAGGTTAAAAGAAATTTTTTTTCTCACCTTCACTTGGCATCGCACCCTTAATGACAATAGAGTAGCCAAAAAATACGAGAGAGATATATTATATATTATATATATATAGTTGTTGTTGTTCTTTAGCAACTGTCATGTCTGACTCTTTGCGACCCCATGGTCTCCGTCCAAGCTCCTCTGTCCATGGGATTTCATATATACATACATACACACATATATATAATTAGTTTTGATTATATTATATATTCTGGGCCTTCCCAGGTGGCACTAGGGGTAAAGAACCTGCCTGCCAATGCAAGTAAGACATAAAAGACTCAGGTTTGATCCCTGGCTTGGGAAGATCCCCTGGAAGAAAGCACAGCAATCCACTCCAGTATTCTTGCCTGGAGAATCCCATAGACAGAGGAGCCTGGAGGGCTGCAGTCCATAGGGTCACACAGAGACATGACTGAATATTACATATTTTATTTATATATCTTTAGATGATAAGAAGTAGTATCTTAAGACAATAAGAAGGCAAAATGGTTTTTGAACAATGATCAAACTCACATTCTGCAAAGAGAACTATATAAATTTACTGAACTGAAAAGTATATACTGCACACTGTGTTCTCATAACTGTTTTTACTTCTTCCACTTTCAGAATCTTTTGACACTTAAAAGGGTTCTTTGGGGCTTCCCTTGTGGCTCAGCTGGTAAAGAATCCACCTGCCATGTGGGAGACCTGGGTTCAGTCCCTGGGTTGGGAAGATCCCCTGGAGAAGGGAATGGCAACCAATCTATAGTCCATGGGGTCACAAAAAGTCGGACATGACTGAGTGACTTTCAGTTCTTCACTTGGGCCGCTTATTACTGGTCACACAGCTTTGTGGCAGGTTTCAGTATGTCTAGCCTAAAATTTGTCTGAGTCTTCAATGAAGGTCTGAAGTCACATTTGTTGTGGAGGGCTTCCCTGATAGCTCAGTTGGTAAAGAATCCGCCTGCAATGCAAGAGACCCCAGTTCGATTCCTGGGTTGGCAAGATCCAGTGGAGAAAGGATAAGCTACCCACTCCAGTGTTCTTGGGCTTGCCTGGTGGCTCAGCTGGTAAAGAATCCACCTGCAGTATGGAGACCTGGGTTCAATCCCAGGTTGGAAAGATCCCCTGGTGAAGGGAAAGGCTCCCCACTCCAGTATTCTGGCCTGGAGAATTCCATGGACTGTGTAGTCCACAGGATCGCAAAGAGACGGACCTGACTGAGCAACTTTCACTTTCAATTACTTTCTGCTTGAGATTTTTCCAATATGCAAAAGCATGGACATCACCATATTTCCAACTTAATAACATTAAATATGCCTGTCATATTTCACGCCTGACAAACTCAAAGTGCTATTATCCGCTCACTTTGTGCTCTGCATAGTGTAGGCACATATATACATTTACACTGGTGAGAGTAAGGATAAATTGCTGCATTAAAGAGACAGCCCCCGCCAAAAAAAAAGAGAATTAGTGGCTTAAAGAAACGAATTGCCTTCTTGATCATGGACCAGTCTGAAGGAAGTGTTGCCAGTTGATGATTCTGTTGCATGGTGGTCATTCAGAAACCCAGGCTGAGGGTGGCTCAGCTATCTTCAATATCTGCCTCCAAGTAACAACCTAAATTTCATTCAGGAGCTTAAAAATAGACCCCAAACTGGTAATTTTATCACCTTGTAGTTAAAATGTGACCCATAAATATCTCCTTGGCCTAAAATTTACCTCTTAAAAAAAAACATGGCATAGTGACTAAAGTAACACTTCACGTGTAGTAAGTGAACCATTGCTAAAACACAGAGAGTTTTTATTTTTATTAGCACCATTGATAACCAAATAAATGAATCTGGAGGTTTATTTATTATATATAGGATTCTTCTGTTCAATTTTAAAAAGTCACAGATTGATAAAGTCTGGGTTTTAACATCTTTTTTTGCAGTTATGTTAATATGCCAATTCAGGCTGGCCTTTTTGTAGAGGGAACCAAAGTTCAAATAGAAACAAAGGAATGAGTTCCTTTGTGTCTCATTTTTGTTGGCACTGAATTTTTCTTCTGAATGAAAAAAAAAAAAAAGCCTTTTTTTTTCCCTCCCTCATAAGTAGTGACTTTAAATTGACCAAAAAGGAAAAACAAAAAGACTACAATGTGTTGGCAAATGCCAGCAGACAGTGGTGACTGTTTGTCTTTTTACAGTGCATGGTAAATGACATTTAACCAAAAAAAAGTTTGAAAGAATACTAAGACTAAAATACTTCTAAAGGTCTCTGGCTCCTTTTTAAAGAATCACTTGAAGGATGGTGAGCATTCATCTCTGATAAATAGACAGTCACAATAAATAGGGATAAATAGAAAGTCAGGAAAATAAATCATGATATTTACCAAAACCCAGAAAAATTTAAAATGTATTCTATTCACACTGACAGAACACAAGTTCATTTACTGCCTTGGAGGGCCGAGGTCTTTCACTGGGTAAAACTGCGACATGGTTTCTCTGCTGGGCTGGATCTCTTGGGCAAGTGGACCCACAGCAGCTGAGCAAACACTCTGGCGCTCTCTGCAGCTCGGGACCACTGCGAGGGCTGCTGGAGGAGCGGAAGGCAGCCACCCCTCAGAATGTGAGCGAGCAGATTCTGAGAATGAGATGGTCCCGGGGCACCAGTAGCCCATTTCGGACTGAGTGCCAAGATGTTGAGACTCCCAGATCAGCAAGGTCCCATTCTCACAGACCCCCGTCAGACTCAGCCTGGGGACGCCTGCCTGCCTCTGTCAGACGGCCAACCACGCTGGGTGCTGAGACCCTCCCGCTGCTGCCCCCGGGAGTTTTGGCCCAAATTGTTTCCCGCTACATTTCCTTTCTCCATCGCCATGTAGAAAAGTGTGATGAGGCATGGAAAACAGTATCGTGAGCCAAATAATACACTCTCTTTGAAACAACTGATCCGGTACCCTTAAATAAAAAAGAATTTTGCTTCTAACTTCAAATGCCAGTCTCCAAACTTGAAAGAAACCGAAAAGACCACAGGATGAGGTTCTACAGACTACAGTGAGGTAGAGAACAGAAAAGGGAGGAATCATAAGAGCCTGGGGGAAATGTAGAGAATTCAGAAGTGTGGCTCTAATAGTGGGCTTTAGGGCATTAGCGGTAGCCAAGGCGTTTCCATGTCACAAAAGTGTGAGGCAAGGTTAATTATAATCCCTGCTTCTATCAAGTTCATGAAAATTAATTGCACCTGGGCGTAGATTTTAGTTAGTATTATTAAAGACAGTGATGATGCAGCCTGAAATCTGATATTTTATGCAATATGAACAGAAATAGTCACAAACTAAGGTATATATGAAAGTATGTGTTCAGTTGCTCAGTCATGTCTGACTCTTTGCAACCCCATGACCTGTAGCCCACCAGGCTCCTCTGTCCATGGGATCTCCCAGGCAAGAACTGGAGTGAGTATAATTAGTGCAAAATATTCTTGTCAGGTAATTCACTTGGAAAGCAGTCAGTCTCTTCTGTAGACTCTGCCCGCGTGTGCACAAGGAAGGACCGAAAAGAGAAAAATAAGTATAGCAAAACAACCAAGGAAAATGTAGGGCAGAATTGGAAGTCAAAACAAACTTCCATCTAAAATGATGTGATTAAGTAGCCAAAGGCTGGCCCTCAGACATCAAAGTAAGGCAAGAACAGGGGTGTTTTCCAAGCTCCTTGTTGAATAAGGGAATCATTTCACTGTATGAATTACAACAATGCGTATGATACCAGCCCCGAGTCCTCCTTAGTAGTCATAACAAAAATTACTTGAAACATATACAGAGTGAAGGAAAGAATTCTGGTTTTGAATACTGAGAATTTAAGAAGAGAGAAGTTATTTCTTCTAAAGGCTGAAAATGTACCCAGTATATGTATACATGTTTGCGTATATTCTGATTTTATAAGTAAATTTTTTAATACTTTCCCTGAGAGTCTGAAATAATTTAATCTTCTTGCAATTTTTTTTAAGAAAATAGAGTATCAACATTCACATTATTAACTATATGTTTAGTGGACACAAAAGAACAAGAAAAAAAAATTCAACTGGGGAATTTCTGCCAATAAAAGATTGGGTTGAATTTCATGATGCTTGGAAAAGCAGAGCAGGCCGTATTCTGTGTAGATCAATGCTCTTTGGAAAGTTATAGGCTAAATTTTAAGTCCTCTTAATGATAATGGTAAGTCACTTTAAGTACTGTCACTATATGCTTTTAATTAAGTCAGATGCTCAGTCACTCAAGTCCTGTCCAACTCTTTGCAGCCCTATGGACTGCAGGCTCCTCTGTCCATGGGATTCTCTAGGCAGGAATACTGGAGTGGGTTGCTATCTCCTTCTCCAGAGGAGCTTTCCAAACAGGTGGATTCTTTACCACTGAACCGTCTGGGTAGCCAATTAAGTTGGATATAATTGTTTAAATCAATTACTGAACTTTCCTTCTTTTAAAGTAGAAAAATGTAGCAGTTACCACCTTAACAAAATGATCAAATGTAGCATCCCTAGTAATGGAATGAATTACTGCGTTCCATCTTGATGGAATGCTATTTGAAGCTCAGAATACAACCTCCATAGTATTCTCACCAAAATGTTTAATCTGAACATGTTCACAAGGAAACAATGAAATCTAGATTATGGAATATTCTCTAAAACAGTGGTCCCCAACCTTTTTGGCACCAGGGACTGGTTTCATGGAAGACAATTTTTTCATGGACCGAGGGGGTAGAGGGGATGGTTTCAGGATGATTCAAGGGCATTACACTTATTGTGCATTTTATTTCTATTATTATTACATCAGCTCCCCCACAGATCATCGGGCATTAGATCCTGGAAGCTGGGGATCTCTGCTGTAAAAGATTTGGGTCTGACCCTTAGAGAATGGAATGCTATGAAAGACAAGCAGGAGATGGTACTATTCTACATTAAAAGAAACTAAAGTGATAAGGTCATCTTATGTAAAGCATAATCGTTCATCAGATCCTGGGTCAGTAATAACTGTAACAAAGATTATTTTGTAAACAACTGAATAAATTTGAATATGGACTCTATGGTAGGTATTATTGGCTCATTATTAAATATCTTGGGTGGCTTTGTAGAAGTCTCTTCATTCATAAGAAATACATGTTGAAGTCTTTGGGGTAAATGGTCATATCTGGAAGTTGCTTTCGAGGGTACATACAGACGTGTGTGTGCATGTGTGTGTGTGTGTAGAGAGAGAAAAAGAGAAAAGCTAATGTTGCAAAATATTAAGAGCTAGTGAATTCAGGTGAAAAGTATATTGTACTATTATTTCAGGTTTTAGTGGATTTGAAATTGTTTATAAAGACACTGGGTTACTAAATAGTAGCTAAAGGCTTAGAAAGCTTTCAGGTAATAAATGAAGAAGGAATGATAGAATTAGACTGGCCCCATTTTTTAATCTTTAATATACTCATAGATCTAAGCATTGAGCATCAATGGTCATAAAAGGAAAAACAGTTACGTACTATATGCCTTTTATAAGAACACACCACTATTATAAAGTGACTTTGACAAAAAATATCAAGCCTGAAACTGTCTAACCCTCTAGGTCAGCTCGTCTCAAACATCACCAGAATCAAAATCACCTGGAAGGCTTGTTAACTACTGATTGTGGGACTGATTTCCAGGGTTTCTCATTCTGTGAGCCTGGGGTAAATTTCAATAATTTGCATTTCTAACAGGTCCCCAGGTAAACCTGAGGCTGCTGTCCAAGCCCACCCTTTGAAAAGAACCTCTCTAGACCAACATACTAATTTACAGGAGCTACAAATTATAGAGGAACATGTCAAATAATACCACGGAGATGTTATCAACAATCCCAGACTGTGGGTAGGTAAAGGAAAAAATATTCTTAAATACATAAATCTCAATTTAAATAAAGATGAAGGGGAACATACAGGTTAAAAGATATACCAATCAATTGCAATATGTAAAATTTTATTTGGATACTTATTTAACTGCATTTTAAAGTATTTATTAATTTATACAATATTTAGAAATTTGACTATTGAGTGAATGAATTATGGTTAATTTTTTAGGTGTGTTACTGGTATTTTTTAAAGGAGTTCTTATTTCTCAGATGTACATATTAAAATATTTACAAATGAAAAGGGAGGAAAAGTTTAAAAACATAAATAAAGGCAACAGATCTATAATTTTCAGTAACTTCACTGATTTTTTATTCTCCAGCAAGAATAAGCAAGGCTTCTCTCATTTCCGAACGCAGGCTCTAGGCAAGTGAGGGTCATAGTTGCAGCACGTGGGCTCAGTGGCTGTGGAGAAGAGGCTTAGCTGCTCTGAGACATGTGGGATCTTCCCAGAGGAGGGACTGAACCTGTGTTCCCTGCACTGGCAGGCAGATTCTTAACCACTGTACCACCGGGGAGTCCCGAGATGACTTTAAGGTCAATCCTTCCTGACTTGAGTAGCATGGCTACAGTGTTTCCCCCTTAATTGTGATGCTGGCTTTTGGGTCAAAATATATATTTAAATCATGATAAGGAAATATTAATCTAGTCATTTAATTGGATGTTTTTGTCAAAACTCATTGCTGGATTCTGTCTGGTGCCTGTTGAACATTCATGGAGATGATCATGTGATATTTCTAATTAGTTCTTTCAATTTAATAATTTTTAATATATAAATATTATTGAGTCATGAAATAAACTCCTCTTATTAATGATATTTTCATTTTAAATTTTGCTGCTAGAGTTTATTTTTGAGTTTAGCCATTCCAGTATTCTTGCCTGAAAAATCCCAGGGACAGAGGAGGCTGGTGGGATACAGGCCATAGGGTTACAAAGAGTTGGACATGATTTATGAACCAAACAATATTTATAAATGAGATTGGTCAATAAGTCTTTTTAAGTATAATCTGCCAGATTTTGAAATCAGTATATCACTTTGTAAAAATAGTTTGGAATAGTGTTTTTTTTTTTTTAATGTTGTGGTTATCTAAATAGCACTAGTATTGTATTCCCTTTAAAGGTTTGTCAAAACTTTCCATAGACTCAAGTGGCCCTGGAGTTTTACTGATTTTATTTCTTCTAAGGACATCATTTTGGTTAGATTTTCTTATATCTTCTGATCAGTTTTGCTATTAGATTTTCTTAAATGAGAGGTATTCTGTTCATCCTAATTTGCAAATATATCTTCACAGAGCTGAGTGTTCTCTTATTTTTCTTTTAATTTCCTCTGTTTCTGCCATGATTTCTCTATTACATTTTAAAAATCTGTTTCTGTTCTTTTTTTAAATTAACTTACCTAGTGTTTTACCTATTATTATTTAATAACCTTTTATATTTCTTTATTAGTTCTATATTTTATGTGTTCTAAATCACTATTGTATTACCTCATTTCATTTCTGTGCTTCATTGAATTATTCTAATAAAGTTATTTAAAGCTATTGAATTTCCTCTAAAGGTTGCTATAGTTCTATACTTCATATCTGGATATCTAGTATTTTTGTTATTCTTTGGTAGAAATTTTAGGATTTTAGTTTAGATTTGTTGATGAGAAGTTGTTTAAAAGAAAACTTTTTAGATTCTAGGCAGAAGGAATTTTTTTTCATAAACTTGTTTGTAATTTATAATTTTATGTCATTGTATCATATAATGTTGCGTATGTTATATCTGCATTTTGAAGTTTATTGAGCTTTTGTTTTAAATTTCATAACAAGTAGTTAATTTCTGGTGTATATTCATAAAGCAACTGAAATTAGTATATATTTTTAGGATGCAGTTTTTGTAATATGTGTGTGTGTGTGTGTATCAGATTTACCATATTAACTATTTTTGTAGTTCTTTGTATACTTACATATTTATTTTTTCCCATTTTGCCAGTCACTAACTGTTTTTCCCCTTCCAAGCACACAGTAGAGATGTTCCACCTACCCCTTTTAGGTTATGTTTTGGATAATGAAATCTTTAAATGCTGTTGCACTATTTACCATATTCCTATTGGGTCGCCACAGCACCCAGAAGGGAACATTCCAATTATGGGAAACTTGATCAAGTTGCATCCTGGGTGAAAAAGACATTGAGATCAGTCCTCCTCAGACTCATGATGGACATATAATATGAGCAAGAATTAATCTTTGTTAGTTTAAGCTACTGAAATTTGGGGATTGTTATTATTTACAAGATAAGCATAACCCAGTTTTTCTGAATATAGAAGTAAGGGGTACAGCAGATTTTGGCAGTAGATTGATTCTGCAGCTCAATCATGTCGTTAAAGATTCAGATTTTTCCATTTTTTCACTCTTTGGAATCTCACTGATACCAAGAGAGGTAGCAGCTTTAGGATTTATATTCAGATGTGAAATAGTAAAAGCAAGATGGAAAAGCGTCTTTTCTCCAGCCTTCTTTTAGGGGCAGGGGACCTTCCAGGAGAAGACCTTTATACCTCATTGACTAGAACTGTGTCACAAGACCATTTTGAACCAATCACTGGCATTAGAGGTAGAATTTTCATGGTCGAGGTAGAGGAATGATCTGAGATGAAGTAGATTTTTTGGGGTATCAACCATAGTGACTTCTGCCAATAGCAAATAATCTCTGTTAGCATGTAAACATATTGTGGGAACTATTATTTTTCAATATCTTAATACTTATAAGAAATATGCTATAGAATTAGCTTGGCAAATAGAGGATCTAATTTGTTTTTACATTCTGGAGTCATTAATTTTCCCCAGACCCTGAATTTTAAAATTTTCAGTTTCTTTGGTGATAGTTTTTATATTTTGATTTGTATTCTTTCTCAGGCCTTTTATTTTTCTTTTGGATTTATTAAGATATAATCAACATACTATACTGTATAAATTTAAAGTATACAGCATAATGATTTGACTTATATACATTGTGAAATGATGACCATAATAAGTTTAGTGAACATCTATCATCTTATATAGATACAAAATTAAAGAAATAAAAACATTTTTTTCCTGTGTTAGGATTTATTCTCTGAACAACTTTCATATGTAACATACAGCAGTGTTGATTATTTTTATTTTGTTGTACGTCACATCCCTAGTCCTGATTTATCTTATAACTGGAAGTTTGTACCGTTTGACCACCACCCAAAAACCCTCCTCTCACCCTGCCACCTCTAGTAACCACTATGAATTTCTTTGCTTGTTTTGAGATATAACTGAGCCAAAATACAATATTAGTTTCTAGCATGTGGCATAGTGATGATATGTCTATACATTTCAAAATGATCACCATGGTAAGTCTAGCTATAATATGTCATCATATATAGTTACTGACTGTATTCCCTGCACTGTACATTCCATACCTCTGACTCGTTTAATTTGCAACGGGAGTTTTGTACCTCTTAATCTTCCTCACCTATTTCTCTTATTCCCCCACCCCATTTCCTCTGGCAACCACCTGTTTGTTTTCTGTATCTATAGCTCTGTTTCTGTTTTGTTATATTTGTTCATTTGTTTTGTTTTTTAGATTCTGCATGTAAGTAAAATCATACAGGATTTGTCTTTCTCTGATGACTTATTTTATTTAGCAGAACACCCTGTAGGTCTATCCATGAGGTCACAAATGGCAAGATTCCTTCCGTTCTTTTTACGGCTGGGTAACATCCTATTGTGTATATATTCTAAATAATCTCTATCCATTCATCTATTATGGGCACTTAGGTTGTTTCCATATGTTGGCTATCATGAATAATGCTGCTGAAAACATTGAGGTGCATGTATCTTTCCTATGTGGTGTTTTCATTTCATATCTTTCCTATATAGTGTAATTGCTGGATCATATGGTAGTTCTGGGGCTTCCCAGGGTGACACTAGTGGCAAACAGCCTGCCTACCAGTGCAGAGACATAAGAGGTGTGGGTTCAGTCCCCGGGTCAGGAAGATCCCCTAGAGGAGGGCATGGCAACCCACTCCAGTATTCTTGCCTGGACAATCCCATGGACAGAGGAGCCTGGTGCGCTACAGTCCACAGGACAGCAAAGAGCTGGACACGATTGAGCAACCTAGCTCACATGCACGCATGATGGTTCTATTTTTAATTTTTTGAGGAATCTCCATACTGTTTTCTTTAGTGTTTGCAACAATTTATGTTCCCACCAAGAGTGTATGAGAATACCCTTTTCTCCACATCTTTGCCAAAACTTATTTGTTGTCTTTTGGATAATAGACATTCTGACAGAATGAGGGGATATCTCATTGTGTTTGTATGTGTATTTCCCTGATGATTAATGATGTTGAACAACCTCTCATATGCCTACTGGCCATCTGTATGTCTTCTTTGGAAAAATATCCATTCAGGTCTTCTGCCCATTTGTTAATTGGGTTGTTTGGGTTTTTTGATGTTAAGTTGTAAGAGTTATTTGTGTATTTTGGATATTAACCGCTTATTAGAGGGGCTTCCCTGATAGCTCAGTTGGTAAAGAATCCACCTGCAATGCAAGAGACCCTGGTTCAGTTCCTGTGTCAGGAAGATCCCCTGGAGAAGGGCTAGGCTACCCACTCCAGTATTCTTGAACTTCCCCCTTGTGGCTCAGCTGGTAAAGAATCTGCCTGCAATGTGGAAGACCTGGGTTCGATCCCTGGGTTTGGGAAGATCCCCTGGAAAAGGGAAAGGCTCCCCACTCCAGTATTCTGGCCTGGAGAATTCCATGGACTATACAAAACCTCGGACACAACTGAGTGACTTTCACTTTCATTCCATACATCATTTTGCATTTCTGTACACTAACAATGAGCTCTCAGAAAGAGAGAAAAAAAGGAAACAATTCCATTGACAAACTCATCAAAAAGAATAAAACACCTAGGAGTAAATCTAACTAAGGAGTAAAAGACATGTACTTGGAAAACTGTAAGACACTGGTGTAAGAAACTGAAGCTGACACAGCAGATGGGGAGGTGTGTCCTGTTCATAGATTAGAAGAACTGGTATTGTTAAAATGATTATGCTACCCAAGGCAATCTACAGATACAGTGCAATCCCTATCAAAGCACCAATGGCATTCTTCACTGAAGTGGAACAAATAATTCTAAAATTTGTATAGAAACAAATACCTTGAATAGCCAAAACGATTCTGAAAAAGAAGAAAAAAGCTGGAAGTATCATGCTCTCCAATTTCAAACTATATTACAAAGCTGCAGCTATCAAACAGAGAATGGCACCCCACTCCAGTACTCTTGCCTGGAAAATCCCATGGAAGGAGGGGCCTGGTAGGCTGCAGTCCATGGGGTCGCTATGAGTCAGACACAACTGAGTGACTTCACTTTCACTTTTCACTTTCATGCATTGGAGAAGGAAATGGCAGTCCACTCCAGTGTTCTTGCCTGGAGAGTCCCAGGGACGGGGGAGTCTGGTGGGCTGCTGTCTATGGGATTGCACAGAGTCGGACACGACTGAAGTGACTTAGCAGCAGCAGCAGCAGCAGCAGCAGCTATCAAAACAGTATTGCTATTGTTGTTCAGTCACTAAGTCATGTCCGACTTTTTGCAACCCTATGGACTGCAGCACGCCAGGTTTCTCTGTCCTTCACTATCTCCTGGAGTTTGCTCAAACTCATGTCCATTGAGTCAGTGATGCTATCTAACCATTTCAGCCTCTGCTGCCCCCTTCTCCTTTTGTCTTCAGTCTTTCCCAGCATCAGGGTCTTTTCCAGTGAGTCAAATCTTCACATTGGGTAGCCAAAGTAATGGAGCTTCAGTTTCAGCATCAGTCCTTCCAGTGAGTATTCAGGATTGATTTCCTTTAGGATTGACTGGTTTGATCTCCTTGCTGTCCAAGGGACTCTCAAGAGTCTTCTCCAGCACCACAGTTCTGTCCTTTGTCATTAAAATGGTGTCTGCTTTTTAATACGCTGTCTAGGTTTGTCATAGCTTTTCTTCCAAGGAGCAAGCCTCTTTTAATTTCATGGCAGCAGTGACCATCCACAATGATTTTGGAGCCTGAGAAAATAAAATCAAAACAGTATAGTACTGGCATAAAAACAGACACACACATACACAGAACAGAACAGAGAGCCCAGAAATGAACCCTTACTTACATGGGCAATGAATCTATGACAAAGAAGGCAAGAATATACAATGGAGAAAAGACAGATTCTTCAATAAATGGTGTGGGGGAAACTGGACAGCCACATGCAAAAGAATGAAAATGGACAACTTTCTCATACCATGCACAAAAATAAATTCAAAATGGCTTGAAGAATTTAAAATGTAAGACCTGAAGCTATAAAACCCCTAGAAGAAAACATAGGCAGTAATCTCTTTGACATCAGCCTTAGTAATATTTTTTTGGATCTGTCTCTGCAGACAAGGGAACAAAAGCAAAACTAAAACAAATGGGACTACATCAAACTCAGAAGCATTTGTGGGGCTTCCTTGGTGGCTCCGTGGTAAACAATCCTCCTGCCAATGCAGGAGCCACAGGTTCGATCCCTGATCCAGGAAGATCTCACGTGCGGTGGAGCAGCTAGGCCCATGTGCCACAGTTAATGAAGCCGATGTGCCTAGACTCCGAGCTCCGCAACGAGGAGCCACCACAGTTAGAAGCCTGCCCACCACAGCCAGAGAAAAGCCCTCACAGCAACCGAGACCCAGCACAGCTGAAAATAAATAGAGTAAGATTATTTTCAAAAAGCATGTACATAGCAAAGGGAACTATCAACAAAATAAAAAGGGCAGCAACTGAACAGGACAAATACCTTCTTAGGCCTTTTACTTATAAAAATGTCCACTTATATGTACTCAGTGGAAACAGAGAAATGGTTAAAAAAAAAAAAAAAAGTAAAACTTTAACCCAGAGCAAGCAATGATATGAGTGTAATTGTATATTGCCTAAGAAAGGCAACAAATCTCACTTCAACCAAGTTTCTCATGGTTTTTGACAACTCAGCTAATTTTGGTCCTTTTATTTTACTTGGCTAGCATATTTATTCTTATCCAGACATTCAGCAATTACCATGTATGTTATCTGCTTGTTAGATATTGCTCCTGCTAAATTTACTTATTTGTAACAATAGTAGATGATGTAATGATACTGAATATTTTCATAACTTAATGATTCCAGATTTCAATTTGCTTAAACATTATTAGTTAAAAATTATTTAAATTTTAAACAAATTAGTCAAAAATACGGGTTCTGTTATCTAAACTATAGTGCGGTTTTAAAGCCACAATATCTGGTCTTCTGACTAAGGCTCAATAAATATTTGATAATATGATGTAGTGAGAAAAAATCAATTTTTAAATTTCAGTACTTCTTTTCTATAAATGAAAACACTTTATTATTAATATATAGGTCACCCAGTCACGTCCACTCTGCGATCCCATGGATTGTAGCTCGCCAGGCTCCTCTATCCGTAGAATTCTCCAGGCAAGAATACTGGAGTGAGTGGCCATTCCCTTTTCTAGGGGATCTTTGCAACCCAGGGATCGAACCCCAGTCTCCCGCATTGCAGGTCCTGAGCTACCAAGAAAACACTTCACTAGAGGTTTCTCAGTTATGCAGTTTTGAGTGCCTGTAATAGGTGGGGGTGACCTATTTTTCTAATTGTGTCTTAACTGTAATTACTGATGCTTTTCTCTATTTTTGACAGACATTTTAAAACTACCTCATACACTTTTCTGCTTTGATAAGCAGAATAATCCAGACTATTCTGGCTGCTTCAGGTTCATCATGATCACTTACTCTCCAGCACTTTAGATGTGGATTTTTGGCTGTGTCTACTGTAACAACAAATTTGGAAAACTCAGCAGTGGCCACAGGACTGGAAAAGGCAAAGAAAGGCAATGCCAAAGAATGCTCAAACGACCGCACAATTGCACTCATCTCACACGCTAGTAAAGTAATGCTCAAAATTCTCCAAGCCAGGCTTCAGCAATACGTGAACCGTAAACTTCCTGATGTTCAAGCTGGTTTTAGAAAAGGCAGAGGAACCAGAGATCAAATTGCCAACATCCGCTGGATCATGGAAAAAGCAAGAGAGTTCCAGAAAAACATCTATTTCTGCTTTATTGACTATGCCAAAGCCTTTAACTGTGTGGATCACAATAAACTGTGGAAAATTCTGAGAGAGATGGGAATACCAGATCACCTAACCTGCCTCTTGAGAAATCTGTACGCAGGCCAGGAAGCAACAGTTAGAACTGGACAGGGAACAACAGACTGGTTCCACATAGGAAAAGGAGTACGTCAAGGCTGTATATTGTCACCCTGCTTATTTAACTTCTATGCAGAGTACATCATGAGAAACTCTGGAATGGAAGAAACACAAGCTGGAATCAAGATTGCTGGGAGAAATATCAATAACCTCAGATATGCAGATGACACCACCCTTATGGCAGAAAGTGAAGAGGAACTCAAAAGCCTCTTGATGAAAGTGAAAGAGGAGAGTGAAAAAGTTGGCTTAAAGCTCAACATTCAGAAAACGAAGATCATGGCATCGGTCCCATCACTTCATGGGAAATAGATGGGGAAACAGTGGAAACAGTGTCAGACTTTATTTTGGGGGGCTCCAAAATCACTGAAGATGGTGATTGCAGCCATGAAATTAAAAGACACTTACTCCTTGGAAGAAAAGTTATGACCAACCTAGATAGTATATTCAAAAGCAGAGACATTACTTTGCCGACTAAGGTCCATCTAGTCAAGGCTATGGCTTTTCCAGTAGTCAAGTATGGATGTGAGAGTTGGACTGTGAAGAAGGCTGAGCGCCAAATAATTGATGCTTTTGAACTGTGGTGTTGGAGAAGACTCTTGAGAGTCCCTTGAACTGTAAGGAGATCCAACCAGTACATTCTGAAGGAGATTAGCCCTGGGATTTCTTTGGAAGGAATGATGCTAAAGCTGAGACTCCAGTACTTTGGCCACCTCATGCGAAGAGTTGACTCATTGGAAAAGACTCTGATGGTGGGAGGGATTGGGGGCAAGAGAAGAAGGGGATGACAGAGGACGAGATGGCTGGATAGCATCACTGACTCGATGGACACGAGTCTGAGTGAACTCTGGGAGTTGGTGATGGACAGGGAGTCCTGGTGTGCTGCGATTCATGGGGTCGCAAAGAGTCGGACACGACTGAGCGACTGAACTGAACTGAACTGTAACATGTTCCCCTAAGTAACTTCTGGATTAATTTACTTTTCCTCTTGTTTTTCCTTTATTTTTCAAATTTAAAAAAGTTCTGTTGGCATACAGTTGATTTACAATGTTGTATTAGTTTCAGGTTACAGTAAAGTGAATCAGTTATACATACACATACGTGTGTGTGTGTGCTCATTCGCTCATTCATGTCTGACTCTTTGTGACCCCATGGACTGTAACCCACCAGGTCCCTCTGCCAGGCAAGATACTGGAGTGGGTTGCCATGCCCTCCTCCAGGGGATCTTCCCAAGCCAAGGATCGAACGCTCATCTCTTACATCTCCTGCAGTAGCAGGCGAGTTTTTACATAAATCTTTTTAATATCTGCATGGTATACTTTCATATGAATAGATCTTAATCTAACCTGTCCCCTCTCCTCCATGTATATATGTTGCAGTTATATTGTCTTTTGTTTGTACAGTGTTACAATGAGCATTTTTTCTTTGCACTTTTATGTAAGTGTATCTGTAGGAGGAATTTCTAGAAGGAAGCTATATATTTCTTCCAATTTATATGCCGACAATATATGAGTCAGACTTAGCACTTCTAAGATATTATCCAGAGGCTATATCTGCAGATGAATAACTCTGAAAACATTTAATTGATTAACTGGAGGAGTTAAATGTTGAATGCACTCTATCCTTGTATGAAAATACATCTCTGTTTCACTACTCTTTTTGATGAGTTGATGTTACCATAGAGTGATTTATGAACAATTTCCAAAGTAATTTCCTTAATTTGGGGAGTTATAGATATTTCACAGCCTTTCAAATAAGAGAATAATGGCCACTGAAAATAATAGAATAAATACCACCAGCAGAAATTTGTGAGAAAAAAGAGTAGTTTGAAAAAATGATGTTTTCCAAATGTTCCTCATATTTTGTTCAAGGCTCATCTCTCACTCACAGTACCTTATTGTTTTTAAAAATGTTTTGTGCTTTTTGCCTGTGTGATATGCTGAAGGTTACTGGCATATGCCTTATTTTTGCAAATCAAATGTTTCTTTAAAATTCAACAAATTTTCAATGAGAGTTCATTAGGCTGAGAAATGGTTCAGAACTCATTTTAAAACATGCATGATAATTAGGGAACATCAAAGAGTATTGTTACATTCTAAACAGTAAACAACCTATTGTTAATGAGTTAACAAATTCCAAATGCTAACCCACAGAACAGAGAACAGAAGCTTTGTTTTTTTAAGGCAAGTTTACATTAAGCTAATGATTTACTCAATCCTGCTTCTCAGAAACGAGTTTCACTGAAGACCGCATGTATCATTGCAAGGGTCAAAGTTCATGAAACCTTGGGGCTGAGCTAGACCTTAGGTACCTCTCTCTCTACCAGCAGACCGGCCGGCAGATGAGGAAACTGACTTGACCCGTGTCATGTTTGATTGCCAACAGGCTGAACTAGGACATAGCTTTTCTCCTCTCAACCTAGGTTACTTTCTACTAAATTTTGCTGTGTCTGTATTCAGATATGTAAAAGTAGTCACAACACTAGCTAACAAGTTTACTGTGGTGTATTATTTTTTTAATTGATATTTTAAAAGTCTTTCATGTTGAGAATCACTGAGATAAATAACAGGGATTCACCAGGGAATGAGAAGGAAAGTTTCTCTCTTTCAGGAGTCCATGTTCTGGTGGGAAAAGCACATACCCTTGGTTAGCAAAGCATCAGAACAAGAATGAGAGATCCAGCTAGGACTGATTAGCTTTCTCCCCTGGGCTTGTTAGGAGTGGTAGAATGTGTCTCATTATATCATTTTTACCCCAAGATCTGTGTGCGTGCATGCTCAGTCACTCTGTGGTGTCTGACTCTTTGCAACCGCAAGGACTGTACCCTGCCAGTCTCCTCTGTCCGTGGAATTTTCCAGGCAGGAATACTGGAGCAAGTTGCTGTTTCCTTCTCCAGGGGATCTTTCCGACCCAGCAGTCGAACCCAGGCCACTTGCGCCTCCTGCATTGGCAGGCGTATTATTTACCACTGAGCCACCTGGGAAGCCCCGATATCTATCACATTTTAATTACAATTATAATCCCTTATGTTATTATAATATTTCAGGTTTAAAAACATATGTCCATCACTGTATCTGATTCTGCAGTAAAATGTGATACAGACATCATCTCCATTTTCTAATTTAAAAACCTGAAGCTAAGAGTGGGTGACTTACCCAAAGCCTCACAGCCAGGAAATTGTAGAACTGGTTCTAGAATCCCAGGCTTCTGGCTTTTAGTTCAATGAGTTGGTCATAATATTAATCAACTTGAGTTTCCAAATTACAAACATTTAGTTTTCTGGGAATTCTGAGGTTACTTTAGAAGGGAGATCCTTCAGTGGAAGTTTGGGTAACCTAAATATCCAAATTATAGCATGCTTTCTTGGAAAAGGAAAATAGTAGCACCCAAAAATTCCATGGAAGTGCTTGTGGCTGTTGGTGAACTATGAGGATGGCGTTTTGCTAGAAGCATGAAACCACAGTCAGCTTTGAGTTCCTTGGTTTGTTTGTTCCATTTCTTGTCATGGGGATAAGGAAACTTGAAAATAAAATATCACTGAAATGAAATGTGTCTGGAAAGAAGTTTAACAAAATGTTACCAGTCTTGGGTGGTTGGGTTACAAGTTAACTTCATTTTCTTTTTTCTGCATTTTCCACATTTCCTACAATAATTGTTATTTTTATGATCAGAAGCTATATAATTCATCTACAGCTCTATATGGTTCCCAACCTATTCGAAAAGAGAAAGAAATTTAAACTTTCTTAAGCTGAATATTTGGATAGACAGATACTTGGACGTTTTCCCAACAAATGAACACTCTTTAAAAAACATCAGTCTGTGAGTAAGCTAAAGAATTCGTCCAGGCGTTCATTCAATCTTCTAACAGATATTAATTGAGCATCCACATGTACCAAGCATACTTAGGCACCTGGAATACGGCACTGAAGGGCTTCCCAGGTGTGCTAATGGTAAAGAACCTTCTGCCAGTGCAGGAGACAGACTCCATCCCTGGGTCGGGAAGGTCCCCTGGAGGAGGGCATGGCAACCCACTCCAGTGTTCTTGTCTAGAGAATCCCACAGCCAGGGGAGCCTGGCAGGCTACGGTCCATACGGTCAAAAAGAGTTAGGTATGACTGAAGCCACTTAGCACACATGTGTGTATGCAACATAGCACCAAACAAAACAGATAAAAATTCTTGCCTTAAAGGACCTTCCATTTCAGAGGAAGAGATAGACCAAAAAAGAAAAAAAGATGAGTTTAATAGAATACGTTAAATGGTGCTTAATTGTAATTAATTAAGCAGGAAAGGAGAATGAAGTCCCTGGGGTAAGGGCATTTTGGATATGGGTATTCATGGAAGGTGTCACTGAGAAGATGAACTGAAAGACATGAAGTAGTGAGTCATCAGGTTTCTGCTGCTGCTGCTGCTGCTAAGTCGCTTCAGTCGTGTCCGACTCTGTGTGACCCCATAGACGGCAGCCCACCAGGCTCCCCCGTCCCTGGGATTCTCCAGGCAAGAGTACCGGAGTGGGTTGCCATTGCCTTCTCCAATCGGCTATACCCCAATACAAAATAGAAAGTTTGAAAGTTTGAAAAAAAAATCCAGATCAGAAGAGTAATATTCGCCTCCAAGTTGACATCTGTCCTGTCTGTCTGAACTATGAAGCTCCTCACCAAGTGTGGCAGGCAGAACTGAGGCTCCTCAAACACGTTCTCGTCCAAATTCCTGAAACCACCCTACATGATGGAAGAGATTTTGCAGATATGATTAAGTTAAGGAGATGGCAAAATGAGCCTGGATTATACAGGTGTTTTCAGTGTAATCAGAAAGTCTTAAGTGGAGGTAGGACGCCGGGATCCAGGCCCCGCAGGATCCAGGGAAACCCGAAGGAGAAACGGCGTCGGCGATTGATTGAGAGAGAGAGATAGTTAAGAATGTTGTAGATAAGAAAATAGAGGAGAGAAGAAAAGAGGCTGGTGTTCCTTGGTTTATACAGAAAATCAATAAAGTCTCAAGACAAGAGACTTGCACCATCTACGTGAGGCCACAGGTGCCCTCCCGGTCTCCCGAGGGAGTGAAAGCGCAGGGCGCCTTCCCGTTCAGGTCTTGGAAACCCAGGCAAATAAGTAGACATGGTGGATCTCTGTACTCCAGATGGGAACTAGCCAGAAAGAGAGAGTAAGAGGAGGAAAATGATTGACACGAGGAGATCAAGCTGCTTTGATGAGCGAGATTCATAGCTTTATTTTTAAACGGTACTTATATACCTTTTTTGTACATAGAGGAAATGAAAGATGCAAGGTCATACAGAGTCAGCCCAACATTCCAGCGGTATTGCCTTTATCGAAACCATGATTTTTTTGCATACCTTTTCCACAAAAGATGTTGTGGAATGTTGTACAGTATCTTTTGGCCTTGGAGGCCTGTGAACATTTTATGACCCTCTTTTGATAAAGGCTGCTCAACCAAAAAACTTATTTTCCCTCAAAGTGTTTTTTCTTTATATTTCTAATCTATGTCAGCCTCAGAAAATGCCAAACAGAATTATGTTTTTCACAGAGCAAAGGTGCAATGAGTTACAAGAAAGAACCAATTAGCTCAAAAGTTTGATATGGTTAAATTCAAGGCTACACTTGTTTTTCTAGCATTCTCACTATGTTAACTAATGCATTCCCAGGTGCACAGTGGATAAGAGGTATGGGAACTTAGCAACAAGCATTGGCCCAATAATGAAAGCCTACATCAGCACTAGCACTACTCTAATAACTTTTAACTCTTTCAAAGACTCTATGTCTTAGGCTTTCCGTGCCTCTCACAGTTGGGAGGCTGTAAATAATCACATGTGTAGCCATAAGGGTCTGGATATACCTGCTGAGCAAGCTAGAATGATAACAGAGGGGGTTTGATTTGAAATATTCCTCTCATGTCCAGGAGACTTATTAGCTATAGCCCTAAGTTGATTTTCTCCAGAGAAAGGTGGTCAGGGTTAGCCCCCTGTTAATGTCAGAGGAGTTGGTGAAAGTCGTGAAACAGTAAAACAGACAGATTCTGGTTTTGGGGTAGATGCTCGAGAAAGTCTAGGGAGCCCCTTGAGTTCTGAAGCCTTGCTTAACAGTTCTCTTCCACATGACTTTGTCATGGGTGGGATCTCCCATGGCGGCTCCCGGCAGTAGGAGACTAGTAGTCAGGGAAAAGATTTAAGCTGCTGTGCTGCTGGTTTTAAAGATAGAAAAAGGAACTGTGGGGCAAGGAATGCAGGCAGCCTCTAGATGCTGGAAAGAGGAACGAAACAGATTCTCTGCTAGAGCCTCCAGAAGGAACACAGTCCTGACAAGACCTTGATTTTGGCCCAGCAAAATCCAGTTTGGAGTCTTCTGAACTCCAGATCTGAGTGATAAATTTTAGTTGTTTTATGATACTAAGCGTGTGATAATTTGTTACAGCAGCAGTAAGAAACTCATATACCAAGTCAGCGACATGATTTCCTTCTCCAACGTTATTTCCTTCTAGTACTTCTCTCTAGCTGAAATTTTGTTGTTCGGTTGACTTGCTTGTTAGTTGTTTTTAGACCACTCCACTCCTTCAGGAATATAAACTTTTCAAGATGAGGAGGGGTAGCCCTCAGATTGAGCCCATTGCCTGTCCCACTGAGTCAATGAACTGCTAATAATGTTGTTGACATTGCTCGACATTACTCACTAACACCAGAGAGCAGGAATGTGGTCTTCATTCTTAGGAATCTATTGTGTTCAGGGACATGGGAAGCAATGGGATGGAGAGAAGTCTAAACAGGTCCTGATATCCAGGAGATCACAATCCAGTCACATGGAATAACAAGGTAACAGTGATGTAAGATTGCTTTGAACAATTAAGATACAAAGAGAATAGCAATGGTTTGGAAGTCTGTGATTTAAAAGAAAGACATGATGAGGCACCGTGATGAAGAGCAGTGGCTTTAGACTCAATGCCTTTACTTGAGCACCTTGTCACTGCTTTCCCCAGGGTTACCTGGGGTACTTAATTTCTCCACCTTGATATCTTCATCAGTAACATGTGGATGATGAGATCCATGCCAGGGGTTTCTGTGATAATTAAATGAGATAATATAGAATGCCTGGCATAAAATAATAACTCAATGAATCATAACTCTAAATTGCCATTCATGCCTCAATATTCGGAAGCAATTTTTATGGAACTCGATGGTTTCTCAACCTTTCCTCATCAGGACCCTCGAGAGCTGAGCTGTCTTGTTTTGAAGAGCCCTCCTTCTTTCCCACATCTCCCCACTCCCAAATCGGTAATTTCTGCTCAGTGCCGAACTTAATTTGCCAAACCAGATTCTGTCAGTTAGGGTTTCCCTTTGCCTATTTCCTTACAAGAGATGGACTCCAGCCAGAAACAGGGTTGTAGAGGTTAGTTAGGAGACTCTCTAACTAAAAACACAAATGTGGTTTGGGAAGGGTACCATAAAAAGGCAGAAATATATGGACACAATGATTCTTTCTTTGGGTTAAGACGGATGAGCCACCTTTCTTGGGGCGATTTTGTTTACCTGTGTTCTTTTTATACACGCTGTATATCAGCATAAAATCCCTTGCTGTTTATTTTCTACCTTTCTTCCTCTCTGTTTTTAAACTATTTATTTATTTGACTCTGCTGGGTCTTAGTTACGGCACGCTAGACCTTCAATCTTCATTGCAGCATGCGGGATCTTTGGTTGTGGCATGCAGACTCTTAGCTGTGGCATGTGGGATCTAGTTCCTTGACCAGGGATTGAACCTGGGCCCACTGCACAGGGAGAACGGAGTCTTAGCCACTGGACCACCAAGGAAGTTCCTGAACCTTTCTCAATGTAACTTTCACTGTTTTCTTTGTAACACCTTACTGCCAAGCTGATTAGAAAGGCAGCAATTCTACCTCTCAAAAGTTAAAACTGTGCAGTTAAACACATGCAAGATTTTTTCTCTAACACATAAAAATGCTTTATCTTATTTCTCTTCCATGTAACCCAACACACAAAAGTACTCCATCTCATATTCTGAATTCTTACCAGCTAAGTGAAAGGAATAACTAGGAATGATCAACAGAAAAATTGACCTATGGAAAAGAAGCAAGAACCCAGAAATAAACCCAAGCATATATGGCCAACTAATATTTGGCAGGGGAGCCAAGAACATTGAATGGGAAAAAGACAGTCTCTTCAACTGATGCTTGGAAAATTGGATATTCACATGAAAAAGAAGGAAACTTAACCCTTATCTTACACCACTCATGAAAATTAGCTCAAATGGATTAAAGACATAAATGTAAGACCTGAAACCATGAGACTCCTAGAAGAAAACAGGAAAAAAAACCTCCTTGACATGGGAATTGGTAATGATTTTTTTTGGAAACCTAAAGCACAAGCAACAAAATAAAAAATAAACAGATACAGCTACATCAAACTAAAAAGCTTCTGCACAGCAAAAGAAACCATCAACAAATTGAAAACAAAAATCTATGAAATGCGAAAAATATTTGCCAATATTCAAAATATGTAAAGAACTCATACATCTCAATGGCAAAAAAAAAAAAAACAATAATACAATTTAAAATTGGGCAAAGGACTTGAGTAGACATTTCTCCAAAAGAGATAAAAAAAAATGACCAACAGAAACATGAAAAGATGCTCAACATAGCTTATAATTAGGGAAATGCAAACTAAAGCTACACTGAGATATTACCTTAAGCCTGTTAGAATAGCTGTCGTCAAATGATAAAGGGAAAAAAGATAACAAGTGCTGGTGTAGATGTAGACAAAAGGGAATCCTTGCTCACTGTTGGTGGGATTGTACAGTGGCACAGCCACTATGGAAAACAGTACAGAGTTTCCTCAAAAATTTAAATATAGATCTACTCTATGATCCAGCAATTCCAGCTCTGGAAACACAGTCAAAGGAAATGAAAACACTAACATGAAAAGATATCTGTACTTCCATATTCATAGCAGCATTATTTACAATAACCAAGACATGGAAACGAACTTAGTGTTCATCGGTGGATGAATGAATTAAAAAATTGTGGTATATAAATAGATAGATAGATACAATGGAATATTAGTCAACATAAAAAGAGAGGAAATCCTACCATTTGTGACAACATAGATGGAATTCCAGCTGAGCTATTTCAAATTTTAAAAGATGATGCTGTTTAAGTACTACACTCATAATACCAGCAAATTTGGAAAACTCAGCAGTGGCCACAGGACTGGAAAAGATTAGTCTTCATTCCAATCTCAAAGAAAGGCAATGGCAAAGAATGTTCAGATTACCGTACAATTCCACTCATTTCCCATGCCAGCAAGATTATGCTAAAAATCCTTCAAGATAGAACTTCAGCAGTACATGAACCAAGAACTTACAGATGTATAAGCTGGATTTAGAAAAGGCAGAGGAACCAGAGATCAAATTGCCAACATATGCTAGATCATAGAGAAAGCAAGGGAATTCCAGAAAAACATCTAATTCATTGACTATGCTAAAGCCGTTGATGGTGTGAATCACAGGAAACTGTGGAAAACTCTTAATGAGATGGGGATACCAGACCACATCATCTGCCTCCTGAGAAACCTGTATGCAGGACAAGAAGCAACAGTTAGAACCAGACATGGAACAACAAACAGACTGGTTCAAAACTGGGAAAGGAGTACACCAAGGCTGTGTATCGTTACCCTGCTTATTTAACTTATATTCAGAGTACATCATGTGAAATGCCAGGCTGGATGAAGCACAAGCTAGAATCAAGATTACCAGGAGAAATATCAAGAACCTTAGATATGCAGATGATGCCACTTTCATGGCAGAAAGTGAAGAGGAGCTAAAGAGCCTCTTGATGAAGGTGAACGGAGAGAGTGAAAAAGCTGGCTTAAAACTCAACCTTCAAAAAATTAAGATCATAGTATCTGGTTCTATCACTTTATGGCAAATAGATGGGGAAAATGTGGAAACAGTGTCAGATTTTATTTTCTTGGGCTCCTCAATCAATGCGGATAGTGACTGCAGCCACAAATTAAAAGATGCTTGCTTCTTGGAAGAATAGCTATGACAAACCCAAACAGCGTATTAAAAAGCAGAGGAGACATCATTTTGCTGACAAAGGTCTGTACAGTCAAAGCTATGGTTTTTCCAGTAGTCACGTACGGATGTAACATTTGGGCCATGAAGAAGGCTGAGCACCAAAGAATTGATGCTTTTGAACTGTGGTGCTGGGGAAGACTCTTGAGAATCCCTTGGACAGAGAGCAGATCAAACCCCGTGGTGCTGGGGAAGACTCTTGAGAGTCCCTTGGACAGAGAGCAGATCAAACCCCGTCAATCCTAAAGGAAATGAGTCCTGAATATCCATTGAAGGATTGATGCTCAAGCTGAAGCTCCAATACTTCGGTCACCTGATGCAAAGAACTGACTCATTGGAAAAGACTCTGATGCTTGGAAAGATTGAAGGCAGGAGGAGAAAGGGCTGACAGAGGATGAGATGGTTGGATGGCATCACTGACTCAATGGACATGAATTTGAGCAAACTCTGGGAGACAGTGAAGGACAGGGAAGCCTGGCGTGCTGCAGTTCATGGGGTTGCAAAGAGTCGGACATGGCTTAGTGACTGAACAACAACAAAGATGGACCCTAAGGGCATAATGCTAAGTGAAATAAGTCAGAGAAAGACAAGTACATTATGCTCTCACTTATATGTGGAATCTAAATAAAACAACCCAGAACAAATGAACTAACAAAAACCCACACCAAACTAAGGAAAAAGAAATCAGGTTTGTGGTTACCAGGGGTGCGGGTCAGGGAGGGAGGAGGGGAGGAAGGTGTCAAAAGGTACAAACTTCCAATTCTAAGATAAGTAAGTAACCCACTTACTTATCCAAGAATGGGAGTATTCTTGGCTGGAGAATCCCAAGGACAGAGGAGCCTGGCAGGCTACAGTCCATGGGGTTGCAAAGAGTCAGACACGACTGAGTAGTCCACTAAGCACAGCACACGGATATGATGTCTGACAGTGATGGCTATAGTTAATACTGCTGTGTGATCATAGGAAAGTTGTTAAGAGAGTGGATCTTAAGAGTTCTCATCACAAGAAGAAAATTTTTTTCTTTTCTTTTTATTGTATCCACGAGATGACGGTGGTTAACCAGATCTGCTGCAGTCATTTTGCAATATATGTAAATCAACCATGCTGTACACCTTAAATTTATACAGTGATGTATGTCAGTTGCCTCTTAATAACACTGGGGGAAAAAAGAATGATCAAATCACTTGATTCTTACAGGATTTAAATAGTGTTATTACATGTGGGAGCAGATGTGTCTTCTTTCCTTTGCTTCGCAAATATGAAGAAATCTGGTCACAGTCCCAGTCCTTAAAGCCAGAGCTGTGCAATGGGAGTTATCATCAGTAATCTCCTCATACGCTGGAGTCTTTCAGAAAATCCAACCTTCCCACTGAGTGAAGGGTCTCAGTAAATATGGCATCTCTCCACCATTTATTTTGGCAGCTACCCAGGATTCTATAATAGGGTCATTTTCCTTTTGGAGAGGTGGGAAATTTGAGGAGAGTAGTCTGTGGACTCATGCATGGAAGGATAGACCCCGTGAAGAGCTCTTATAATTTATGATGGGCAGTGGCCTGGGGCGACTGTTAACTGCAGCACAGCCTCCCCGGGAGAACATAGCTTTGGTTGGCCTTTCTGGCTCGCCTGCTGAGACCCACGTGGAACCTCAGTAGGCATAGTAGGTGGTATGTAATTCCTGGGCTCCCAGAAGGCAATAGAAACCAACTTCAAACACTTGCAAAAGAATTCAGGCTGTTTAACAGTAGGGATCTTCCAGTGGAGGCAAGTGAATAAATGTCAGTCTCTCTCCTTTAGAAATATAAACCACCATATATGTTTTGCCAAGTGTATAAGTGTGTGTGAAGACTGGACTCTGTTCCTATCTCAGGCTATTCAATTCAATTCAATTCATCATAACTATGTATTTAATGCTTTTTGTGTGTATATCTCTGTACATTATTCTGTGGGAAACAGACATGAGTAATGAAGACAGAAGGAGAGGAAAGTCATATTTATAGACTCCATTTTACAGGCATGCATGCTTAGTTGCTCAGTCGTGTCCAACTCTTTGCAACTTCATGGACTGTAGCCCACTAGGCTCCTCTGTCCATGGGAATTTTTTCAGGCAAGAACTCTAGAGTGGGTTTCCATTTCCTTCTTCAGGGTGTTTTCCCTAACCAAGGATCAAACCTGCCTCTCCTATGTCTCCTACATTGCAGACAGATTTTTTTTATCCACTGAGTCACTGGGGAAGCCCATTCTATGTGTCTGCTTTAAATTTCTTTTAATTGTTACAGCAGGGAGAGGCTGGGTAGTTTAGGTTAAAGGTGCAGACTTGTGTAATGGAGGGTTAAAATAGAAGGAGTTAAATAAAGTAGAAATTTCTTTCTTTTTTTTTGTTTTTTTCAATGCCAGAGTCCAGAAGTAGGTGCTCCAGGACTGGTGTGACAGTTCTGTTCTGGGGACCCAGATACTTTCTGTCTTGTTGCTCAGCCATCCTTAGGGTGTTATTCTCATCTGCATGGTCCAAAATGGCTCTCCACTCCACCTACATTCCCTCCCCTTTGCATATATTAGTTCTGCTCACAAACTGTTTGCCAAAGAGTAGCCTCCTGGCCAAAGCCACCTGTGTAATATAGGTTTTATTATGGGCAGTCTCAGGCCAAGCTAAAAAGCAGAAATTCATATACAGGAGAGAAAAGGCAAAAGATATATTGTGGAATGTGGCTAGTTAACGATGATACCCACTTTACAGTTATGAAGTTGAGGTTCATATGAGTCAAACAATCTACCTAAGATCTGCCCCCCAACTTCTCTATATATCCCCTCTCTGTGACATTGTACCATAGTTGCTTTAGGCTCTTGATTAAGCTATTTCTGCCAGAACAGAGCCCTGAAATGCCAGAGTTATGCATGTCCACAATAAGTTTTATATCCTTTATGTAAAGGGAAATAAGGCTGTGATGAAAATCACTTAGGGTAGAGATTTAAAGTGCTCAAGAGGTATCATTCAGCAAGGGCAAATAAGGCTGAAGTAAGCAGAACTTTGACGGAACTATAAGAAGTCCAAACCAACCAGCTAGGGAAGCAAGATGGGTGAGACCTGCCTGGGAGATGTCAAGGCAGGGCCCTCCCTCCCTCTTGTTTTATACCCTCATGGTGACAGTAGTCACTATCATGAATGCTCAGCTCTGCCACTGTAAGATGCAAGCACACATAAGTTAGGCAACACAAACGCAAATGGGTGTGGCTGTGTTCCAATAGAACATTACTTAGGAACACTTTATTTTGCCTTTCATATGATTTTCAGGTCACAAATTATTATTCGCCTTCTGATCTTTAAAGAACCATTGAATACATACAAATTATTTTAAGCTTGTGTCCATTTAAAAACAGATAATGGGTAGATCCCTATCATGGACTATAACTCAGCAATAAAAAGAAATGAACTCGATGCGTGCCACAACTTGGATAGATCTCAAGGGAATCATGCTGAGTGATTCACAAGGTCACAGACTATGTAATTCCATTTATATAACTTCCTTAAAATGACAAAATTATAGAGACAGAGACACGTTAGTGGTTAGGGGTTAGGAATTATTGGAGCTAGGGGCATGGTTGGTGACTACAGAGGTGGCATGAGGAAGATTTCTCTGATAATGAAATAAATCTCTGTCTTTATTGAAGTGATGACTACTGAATCTAGGTAGGCGTGTGATCTAATGGTGGAGACACACACACAGGGCCGATATGAATTTCCTGCCTTTACTATTATATTATAATTGTGCAAAATGTAACCCTTGGGGGACACTGAGTGAAGGGTCCTTGACATCTTTATGTACTATCTTTGCAATTTCACAGTTACAATGAATCATATTTCAAAATAAAAACTTAAATATAGAATTTCAAAACAAGCAGGGGTTGGATTTGGCTTATAGGCTATAGTTTGTACACTGGACTAGAAAGAAACATTTGAAGAATGTAACAGGAAAAATTAATATGCATAAACAGAATATATGTCAATGAGGAAATCACAAACAACCTTTAAAAAAAAAAAGGATATAATGTGCTTAGTTGCTCAGTAATGTCCGACTCTTTGCTACCCCATGGTCTGCAGCCTGCCAGGCTCCTCTGTCCATGGGGATGCTCCAGGCAAGAATCCTGGATTGGTTTGCCATGCCCTCCTCCGGGGGATCTCCCCACGGGGATCTTCCCTCAGGGATCGCACCTACATCTCTTCCATCTCCTGCATTGGCAGGCAGGCTCTTTACCACTAGCGCCACCTAGGAAGCCCCAGTTTCAGATTTAATGAGGATATAAAAATGGCTAAAAGAGTCTAGTAATAAAAAAATGACAATTCTGTTACAGTATCAAAACCAAATAAGATTAATATGATCAAGTGCTAGCAACTTTGTGGAGAAGTTGATAATGTCATACACTGTTGGTAGGCAATTAAATTGGTAAATTAACTTTGAAAGACAATTTGGTAGTTCCTATGAAAAATTTAAATAGACATTCCTTTGGTCCACCAATTGCATATCTCCAAATTAGTTCTGTGAATGTACTTACATGAGGTTGCAAAGATATAAGGATGTTCAATATAATTTAGTTGGTTTTTTAAAGGAAGCTTTACTGAGGAAAACAATAGAATGGGGAAGACTAGAGATGTCTTCAGGAAACTGGAGGTGCCAAGAGAACACTTCATGCAAAGATGAGCACAATAAAGGACAGAAATATCAAGGACCTAATAAAAGCAGAAGAGATTAAGAAGAGGTGTCAAGAATACACAGAAGAACTATTAAAAAAAAAAGATCTCAATGACCCAGATAATCATAATGATGGGTTCACACAACTAGAGCCAGATATCCTGGAGTGTAAAGTCAAGTGGCCCTTAGGAAGCATCACTATGAACAAAGCTAATGGCGGTGATGGAATTCCAGCTGAGCTGTTTCAAGTCCTAAAAGTTGATGCTGTTAAAATATTGCACTCAATATGTCAGCAAATTTGGAAAACTCAGCAGTGGCCACAGGACTGGAAGAGGTCAGTTTTCATTCCAATCCCAAAGAAGGGCAGTGCCAAAGAATGTTCAAACTACCATGTAATTGTGCTCATTTCACATGCTAACAAGGTAATGCTCAAAATCCTTCAAGCTAGGCTTCAGCAGCACTTGAGTCAAGAACTTCCAGGTGTAAAAGCTAGATTTAGAAAAGACAAAAGGAACCAGAGATCAAACTGCCAATATCCTTTGGACCATTGAAAAAGCAAGGGAATTCCAGAAAAACATCTATTTCTGCTTCAATGACTATGCCAAAGCCTTTGACTGTGTGGGATCACAACAAACTGTGGAAAATTCTTAAAGAGATGGGAATACCAGACCACCTGACCTGCCTCCTGCAATGCCTGTATGCAGGTCAAGAAGCAACAGTTAGAACCAGACATGGAACAACAGACTGGTTCAAAATTGGGAAAGGAGTATGTCAAGGCTGTATATTGTCACCCTGCTTATTTAACTCACATGCAGAGTACATCACCCAAAATGCCAAGCTGGATGAATCACAAGCTGGAATCAGGATTGGTGGGAGAAATATCAACAACCTCAGATACACAGATGATACCAGTCTAATGGCAGAAAGTGAAGAGGAACTAAAGAGCCTCTTGATGAGGGTAAAAGAGGAGAGTGAAAAAGCTGACCTAAAATTCAATGTTTAAAAAACTAAGCTCATGATACCTGGTGCTATCACTTCACAGCAAATAGATAGGGGAAAAGTGGAAACAGTGACAGATTTTATTTTCTTGGGCTCCAGAATCACTGCAGATGGTAACTGCAGCCACAAAACTAAAAGACACTTGCTCCTTGGAAGAAAACCTATGACAAACCTAGACAGAGTATTAAAAACCAGAGATATCACTTTGCCAACAAAGGTCCATATAGTCAAAGTTGTGGGTTTTCCAGTAGTTATGTACAGATGTGGAGAGTTGGACCATAAAGAAGGCTGAGTATCAAAGAATTGATGCTTTCAAATTGTAGTGCTGGAGAAGACTCTTGAGATTCCCTTGGACTGCAAACCAGTCAATCCTAAAGGAAATAAACATGAATATACATTGGAAGGACTGATGCTGAAGCAGAAGCTCCAATACTTTCGCCACCTGATGTGAAGAGCCGACTCATTGGAAAAGATTCTGATGCTGGGAAAGATCGAGGGCAGGAGGAGAAGGGGATGAGATGTTTGGATGGCATTACCTACACAATGGACATGAGTTTGAGCAAACTCCAGGAGATAATGAAGGACAGTAAAGCCTGGCATGCTGCAGTCCAGGGATCAACAATATCAACACTGAGCTATAATTTATATACCATAAAATTATCTGATTTAAAATATTCAAGTCAGTGATTTTTAGTAATTAAAGAGTCATAAAACCATTACTAAAATCCAATTTTAGAACATTTCCATTACCCCCTGAAAGATGCCTCCCACCCATTTGTAGTTGCTTCCTGTTTCCATACTAGCCCTGCTGCTGCTGCTGCTGCTAAGTCGCTTCAGTGATACCCCATAGACGGCAGCCCACCAGGCTCCCCCATCCCTGGGATTCTCCAGGCAAGAACACTAGAGTGGGTTACCATTTCCTTCTCCAATGCATGAAAGTGAAAAGTGAAAGTGAAGTCGCTCAGCCGTGTCCGACTCTTAGTGACCCCATGGACTGTAGCCCACCAGGCTCTTCCATCCATGGGATTTTCCAGGCAAGAGTACTGGAGTGGGGTGCCATTGCCTTCTCCTATCCTAGCCCTAAGTAACCACTAATGTTCCTTAGTCTCTATGGAGCTGTCTCTCCTGGATATTTCATATAAATAACAAATTTTAGTTTTAACTGGAACATGCTCAATTCTCAGCAGCATAAAATTTCTTTCACTAATACCAGTTATGGACATGATTTTAAACTGTGCTAAAGTTAGCTTAAAGACATTAAGAATACAGCTTCAACAAGGAGGAGATTAAAGGATATTATGTACCATGTAAGAGAGATTGGTATGAACACATTTGCATGTATACTGTCCTCCTTTAGAATTTGATCAGTAAAATCAGCGACACTTTGCTGTTAGAGAAATATCATGCAGCTATGATACTATTCCCCATTCATAGGGGAGGAAGAGTTGATCTGTATATTTTCAATGCGGGAGGCATTGGTACTTTGACAGAGTTCTATTACAGTGACAGTATTCTTATTATGCCAAATGTCTAATGTACATCTAATGATTGTATTATACACAGAAAGCTGCTATGCAGTGATTACCAACTGCTGTTTATAAGCTTTTGAATGCATTTTTGTAATGCTGAAAAAAGATGGAAAAAGTCACAAATAGGGAGAAAATGGAAAAGAAAGTGGTCCATAAACAATGGGGTTTCATATAGCTCCATGTGGCTGCATCAAGACTCATGATGTCTGAGAGTGTCTGACAAGTTTTAAAAGCATGATAAATGTCTAGGTGTAACAGCAATAAAGCAAATAGTAGCCTCCAGTTTAACATGTACATGGGTGTCAAGGCTATGGTAACACCTGATATCATGAGGCCTCCTGGCAACTGCTGAGCCCACTACACCCCAACCGTAAATCATCAGTCACCCTAATCAATCAGAGATCAATTTTTCCTGTGGGAAAACTGCTTATTTCCATGTTCAGGGTTACTTTCTGTGTTTGTTATGATCCAATTATATTTCCAAATGTTTGAGAGGTTCAGCGGAGAGGAAAAATAAAGGACTTAGTTCCCTTGGGCAGGGTTGTGTTATGCTTAGTCACTCAGTCATGTCCAGCTCCCTGGGACCACATGGACTGTAGCCCGCCAGGCTCCTCTGTCCATGGGATTTTCTAGGCAAGAGTACCAGAGTGGGTTGCCATGCCCTTCTCTTGAGCAGGCTAGATGTTACCAGTGCTGCAAATTGAGCCATCATGCTAGCGAATCAGGAAGCATAGGGTATTCCCAAATGGGACTAGATCTGGAAACTCGACTGTGTCCTTTCCATGTGGTGTTAGAAGGCAATCATTTTAGGAGACAAGTGAAAGAGTAGTAAGAAGAGAGAACTACCTTCCCCGCAGCGTGACGAACAAAAGAACCAAGGCATGAGATTAGGGGAAGAGTATAAGAAACCGAAATTAGCTCAGCTTGACTAAAGCAGACGTTGCGGGGAGGAAATGGCAAAAAATGAGGCTGAAGTGGCGGGTAGGGCCAGTAAGCAATTTGAGGACGTTGGGGAACTATCAGAAGATTGTGAGTGGAGGAGTGGACTGATGAGATTTGGACTCTTAAAGTCCACTTTGGAGATAGGGTGGTGGACAGTGTGGAGGTGAGTGAAGCTGGAGGCAAGGAGCCCCGGTGAGAAATTATGCAGAAATTCCTTAGGAGGGGTAATGGTGCTTGCGCTACCGCAGTGGTGGTATTGAGAGAAGAGATACTGACATGATGAAGCTATAGCACTTGAACCTACAAGGACTGAACAGAGGCAGAGAGTCAGAGAAGGAGAGGAGCCACGGATGACGCCCGTTTTTCTGTTTTGGGCAATAAGGTAGCTGATGGTTCATTCAAGTAGAGGTCAGTAGGAGAGAATCTGGTTGAGGTTGTATTTGGACATATTACAGTATCAGTGAAAGTGAAGTCGCTCAGTCGTGTCTGACTCTTGTGACCCCATGGACTGTAGCCTACCAGGCTCCTCTGTCCATGGGATTTTCCAGGCAAGAATACTGGAGTGGGGTGCCATTTCCTTCTCCAGGGGACCTTCCCGACCCAGGGATCGAACCTGGGTCTCCAGCATTGTTCAGTTCAGTTCAGTCTCTCAGTCGTGTCCGACTCTCTGTGACCCCATGAATTACAGCATGCCAGGCCTCCCTGTCCATCACCAACTCCTGGAGTTCACTCAGACTCACGTCCATTGAGTCAGTGATGCCATCCAGCCATCTCATCCTCTGTCGTCCCCTTCTTCTCCTGCCCCCAATCCCTCCCAGCATCAGAGTCTCTTCCAATGAGTCAACTCTTCGCATGAGGTGGCCAAAGTACTGGAGCTTCAGCTTTAGCATCATTCCTTCCAGAGAAATCCCAGGGTTGATCTCCTTCAGAATGGACTGGTTGGATCTCCTTGCAGTCCAAGGGACTCTCAAGAGTCTTCTCCAACACCACAGTTCAAAAGCATCAATTCTTCGGTGCTCAGCCTTCTTCACAGTCCAACTCTCACATCCATACATGACCACTGGAAACACCATAGCCTTGACTAGATGGACCTTAGTTGGCAAAGTAATGTCTCTGCTTTTGAATATGCTACCTAGGTTGGTCATAACATTCCTTCCAAGGAGTAAGCGTCTTTTAATTTCATGGCTGCAATCACCATCTTCAGTGATTTTGGAGCCCCCCAAAATAAAGTCTGACACGGTTTCCACTGTTTCCCCATCTATTTCCCATGGAGCGATAGGACCAGATGCCATGATCTTCATTTTCTGAATGTTGAGCTTTAAGCCAACTTTTTCACTCTCCTCTTTCACTTTCATCAAGAGGCTTTTTAGTTCCTCTTCACTTTCTGCCATAAGGGTGGTGTCATCTCCATATCTGAGGTTATTGATATTTCTCCTGGCAATCTTGATTCCAGCTTGTGTTTCTTCCAGTCCAACGTTTCTCTTGATGTACTGTGCATAGAAGTTAAATAAGCAGGGTGACAATATACAGCCTTGACATACTCCTTTTCCTATTTGGAACTAGTCTGTTGTTCCATGTCCAGTTCTAACTGTTGCTTCCTGGCCTGCATACAGATTTCTCAAGAGGCAGGTCAGGTGGTCTGGTATTCCCATCTCTTTCAGAATTTTCCACAGTTTATTGTGATTACTGCCTGAGCCACAGGGAAGTCATATCAATGACCAGAAGGCAAATGCATAAATGTTATGAGTTTGAGGCTTAAGAAGAGAGATAAAGAGGTAAACATAGAGATAAATGAGATGAGACAAGACTACAGAGAAACAAAGACCTAAGAGGGTAAAAATGTCACAAAGATATTATTATTGGACCTGGATCACAGTCCAGGTTGTCTGACTCCCAGTATAGTGTTCTTAGGGGCTTCCAGATGGTGGTGGTGGTAAAAAACCTGCTTCAGATGTAGATTCAATCCCTGCATCGGGAAGATCCTGGGGACGAGGACATGGCAACCCACTCCAGTATTCTTGCCCTTAGAATCCCATAGACAGAGAAGTCTGCTGAGCTCTGGTTCATGGGGTTGCAAAGAGTTGGGCAGGACTGAAGAGCCTTAGCACGCCTGCTCATAGTGGTCTTGCCTAAGAACCAGCGTGGTAACTGAGAGCCCCAATTCAGGAAGCAGAGAGAGAGTAGTTTCAGTCTCTGTTTTATATGCAACCTTGCTGCATATAAACCAAATGATATTGAGCAAGTGGCCTAGTCTCTATTTTCTCAAGTTATGATAAAGTAAAAGTGAAAGTCACTCAGTTTGTCCAACTCTTTACAACCCACCAGGCTTCTCCATCCGTGGAATTCTCCAGGCCAGAATAGTTGAGTGGGTAGCTGTTCCCTTTTCCAGGAGATCTTCCCAATCCAGGGATCAAACCCAGGTCTCCAGGATTGCAGGTGGGTTTTTTACCATCTGATAATAATAATATCAGCCACAAGAGTGCTGGAGATGAAAAGCACTAAAGCATCTCAGTCTTTGGCTTATAGCAGAGAATCAATTGATAATGTTACTATCATGTTCAATAAATAGAAGGAAGAAATCAGTATTCTGTATAAAAACAATAGGGTCCATATTTGAAGGGCAGAGTGCCAACAGCATGGCAGTACTATTTGATATATTTGGGGGAAGAATGAGCCTATCCAGAAAGAAGGTGATAAATATGCTAAATTCATACAATATGTGTTCAGTGATAAATATTCTAAGCATGCACTTCAATAATTCTCTCATCAGAGCAGCCTTGTTCCCCCCACCATCAGCAGATACTGATAATTAATCAACTGAAATGAATCTTTACAGAATAAACAAATCTGTTATACATGAATGATGATTATGTCTCTCTCAGTTGTGATGGCTTTTCATAACTTATTCATGCTAATGTTATGAAGCGTTTTCCCTTAGGGAACAAAAATCTTCTTTGGGGGGAGACCTCTTTTTAGACTGTTTCTGGTGATCAGTGACATTTCAGCCGTATTCAAAGGGAAGTAGCTAACTGTAAGGAGTCTATGGGAGTTCTGGGGTGTTAGCCCACTCTTCTCTCCAGGAGGGAGAGAGCGGGCCCCTTAGTCTGTTTCACAGACACTTATAGTGCTGATGGCAGAGCTGGGATGGTCTGTCCTGACTGCATTCATGGAAGTGGACTGACAGCTAGTGTATCCAGATGCAAAAAGATGACTGATGGGAGATCTCTGCACAGGCTACAAAGGAATTGATTTCTGTGGCTAAGGAACATGCAAAGAAAGTAGACAGTGCCAGACAAAAAGAGACCTTGGCTTGGTCCTGCAGAAAATGACAGCTCCATGAATAAAATGTACACGTACACTCTATTAATAGACTCTAACTCCATCTTCATGATTATGTTAAAGAAAATTCTCCACGAGTCTCTTGCATTTTTGCACAGCGGAGGCTCTGATGGCCTTGCTCCAAACGATCTTATCAGGACGTTGTGTGACAAAGGGACTTAGAAGCTTTGGGACACAGAACAGCGTACTTCGTGTCCCTTATAAAAGAGTCAGGTTCCCTAACTAGGGTTCCTCTTCTGTAATGCAACCGACTACTTGTGTGGGTGTCACGTGGCCTCTTTGTGTTGCCCTGTGGGAGTCTGGGCTTAGAGGAAACCAAAGCTGACATTCTGGCTGTTGCTCTTCTGGGAGTACTAGACTGTTCTTTGTCTCTAATCCAGGAGCCTCGTGTCTCCTGTGAGCATCTGTGAAACTTGTTAGCTTGCAGGTAGACTAGCATCTTAGGCCCTTTATAGCGCTTAACACTAGGTTTCAACATGTCTAATATTTAATATGAGTCATTTTCAGTTTTAATGTACCTTAAAATTTTGCCTTTGTGGTTCCATTCCTTCTAAAATGAGATTTAGCAAACAGAGAACTGATCTGCAGTCAGTAGAAAGAAAAGACATTTCTGAAAGAGATGTGGAAAGCCACATAATAGTCAAAGTGTATTCTAAATCATTCACAGTATAGAAAATTAGAAATACTTGCCTATATTGTCTTGGACCAAAAAAAACAAAAAAACAAAATCACCAATGAATGAAAAAAGTAATGTTTTTCTAAAGAGTCAGCCATAAAATTTCAGAGTAGGAAAAGAACTTAAAGAGCTTGATTCACTGATTCTCTCCATTAAAAAGAGAAATAAAGACTAACTCTCATTTTCTTCATTTGCATTCTCCATAGTGGCTTTTACAAATGTCTTCAACTTTCCTTAGAAACATAGAACAAATTTTATGTACAAAAGTATTTATCACCTTTTACTTATGATAGGTAAAAATGATAAATGAGTTAAAAACACCCACCCATTAGAGAATGGTTGAGATATGGGTAAATTCTTATGATGTGATATCAGGAAAACATTAATAATTATGTTTTTCAAGATTATTTAATAACAGGGTAAAGTTTTTATACATATCATTTCTTTTTTTTTAATTGGAGGATAATTGCTTTACAGTGCTGGGTTGGTGTCTGCTGTACAACAACTTGAGTCAGCTGTCAGTATAGATATATCCCCCCATCTGGAGGCTCCTCCTCACCGAGACCTCCCCTCTAGGTCCTCACAGAGCTCTGAGCTGAGCTTCCTGTGCTATACAGCTCCTTCCCACGAGCTATCTATTTTACACATGATAGTGTATACATGTAAGTGTATACATGTTGTTAAGTAAGACAGTAAGATATACAAATTGTGTTATCCCAGTAATGTAATGCATCATTATAACACACACTCATGCATGCAAAAAAATAACTGGAAGAAAATTACTTTCAAATATTAAAACTTTCAAAATTACTTTCAAATAGTTAAAACTGGGTTGGGGAATATGGATGATATTTTTTCTTTGTTGTCTTTTATGTCGTCGAAAACCCCTTATAGTCTAATCAGATGTTTTTAAAATTCTCCCTTAGAGAGTAAAATCAAAATCTTATTCCTGGATAACTAACTTATACTAAAGTTCAGTCTTTGTTTCATCCACCCCGAGCTCACTTTAGCCTTTCTCCTTTCCATCTGTAACTCTCCTCACAGTGTGAAGTGCACTGTCCAGCGAAGTTTTGAGAGGTGTGGTCTAGTGAGGTTAACACCAACTAACTGATTTCTTGGCCTCCCACTTCACCTTGCCCCTCTCACCCAATTCAACAGACCCCATCTTCATATCAGGTCACATGTATGGAAAATCCCTAGAATTTCTACCCCCAGGAACTCCAGCCTGGACCTTGGCATTGCCAGATTTTTCTAAGCTTGCTGACTAATGGTACAAATCAGTGTAAACTGGAGATATACTAGGCAAAATGTCTTTGTGGCTCACTCCCTTCTCCTCCATCAATCCTTGATGCTTCAACTCCTCTACCTTCTGTCTCTCTCCACACACACACATCAGTCTAGTTTCTAGAAAAGTACTATTCAGGAGTAATATAACACAAGCCCCTCATTAAAAATTTTTTATTAGCCACATTAAAAATATTAAAGAAACTATGAAATGAATTTTAAGAATTTATTTTATTTAACCCAACAAGTCTAAATCATTGCCATTTCAACATGTCATAAATTTAAAAATTATTTACTGAGACATTTTACATATACTTTTCCATACTAAAATCTCTGGGATCCAACGTGCTTTTTGTCTTTTCAGCACATCTCAGTTATCACCAGCCACCTCTCAAGTGCCCAGAAGCCATGCGGAGCTTGTGGTTTTAGTATCAGACCTCAGAGGTCTGGAGAGCTCTTTCCCTCTACAACTCCTGTCCCGTGTCCCTCAGCTTAGGGCTTCCAAAATGTAAACGCCTGGTGGTGGCTTTGGGGACTCCTCTAGGACAGCTATCTACATTTCGCCAGGGGCTTTAGAGGAACTTTCCTGTCACAGACCGTGCCACACACACCCCGAGGGGGATCGGGGCCTTTTGTGGTTCTGCCACCCAGAGTAGGCACTCATTTGTCTGACTGGTGAATCTTGCCTGGGTGGGGAATGATGCAAGTGGAGGTCGATTCCCATATTAAAGGACACTCGCAATGTGAATACAGAGGTCATCACTATCCTTAATCCACCCCTCCGATCATCACCGGAGTGAATAGCTTCCTCTTCTGCCTTAGTCTGAGATTGACTATCTGCTGTCTGTCTGTCTGTCTGTCTAAATGAATCAGGACAAGCATGTTAGTGGTTGATTGAACCTCTTCAAAATCAAGTGTGCCGATTTCACTGGTGAAACAATGAATCCTGGAGAGGGCAAGTGGCTTGCTCACAGTGACATGGCTGCTAAATGGCAGAGTTGGATTGGGATTACGATCCAGACCTCCTGACCCTCATTCCATTACGTCAGGCCTCAGAGCACTGATTTTGGAGGTGTTGATGGAGCTCACATGTCAGGTCATTTACTAGGAGAAAGTTCCAGGATTTGCCCCGGAACTACAGGCCATTAGCCTGCCCCAGCTCAGTCCAGCCTCCCTTTCCTAGGCCACCTCTTCACACCACAGGTAAGAGAACAAACAGTTACTCACTGTTCTGTGTGCTGAATCACTCAGTCGTGTCCAGCTCTTTGCAGCCCCATGGACTGTAGCCTGCCAGGTACCTCTGTTCGTGGGAATTCTCCAGGAAAGAATACTGGAGTGGGCTGCCATGCCCTCCTTCAGGGGATCTTCCCGATCCAGGGATCGAACCCACGTCTCTTACATCGCCTACACTGGCAGGCAGGTCCTTTACTGCCAGTGCTATCTGTGTAGTTTACTTACTCCCTGTAATAGGTGCCAAAAGGGCCAGAAACAGGATGCAGAGACTGAGCATAACAGGGAGGTTCCCGCTTCAGATGGGAGGTCAGGGTAGGACCCCTGGGGCCTGAGGGAGGAGGAAGAGGATCTGGGCAAAGGGCTGGCAGAGCTCCAGGCAGAAGGAACAGCCAGTGCAGAGGCCCCAGAGCAAGACACGCTTAGCTTGTGGAGGAAGCGATGGCAGCCAGGAAGGGATGGGAGGACCTGAGAGGCAGCAGGGGCCATATTATTCCGAGTCTTACAGAGAAAACCTAGACATTCGGTTAGAGTTTGATTCTTCTGCCTCTTTTGATATATGATGAGCTTCATTTTAATTTTAAATGTTGCTGTTTAAAGATCTTCTTCACTGCATTACGACCTTAAGAGAATTAGGTCTGCCACTCACAAGGTCCGTAGGGGTTGAATGTGAGGACTTCTCTTTCTAACAGCGTTATCTCTAATGGATTCAGGCAGTCGTGGCAGGAGGGAAGATGATAAAGCACCGCAAAGGCTGCTGGTCCTGGGGCTGGACTTGTGTGTCCAACTGACAAACAAGTTCAGACATGAACGAGCTGGTCCAGTCTCTTCAAGTCAGAAACAAACACTAACAGATTGTTCCTAAATACTCAAGTGCTTTCATGGTCTCTGCCTCACTAGAGTTTCAGTCTCCAGCTTTGAGAGTAGATTTTCCAATCTTTGTAAATTGATTGACCTTCCTTACTTCCCCCACATCTATACTTCCCCGCCTTTGGAAGATTCTGAGACAATAAGCCTAGGTATAAATCATATTCATTTGGGTGATAGGATGCTCTTAGAAGGATTAGCACAAGAATAGAATCATAGACTACCACAGCTAGAAGGAATCTCACAGGACAGCTGCTTTGACTCTCTCATTCTATTATTTGTAACATATTCTTATTTTCCACTTGTATACATTCAATTAAATATCATGGCAACCTTGCGAAATGGGTTTGTTTTTTTCTCTCTCTCTCTTTTACTGATCAGGAAACAGAGGCTCAGAGAGGTTGATAACTGACCAAGTATTACAGAGCCTTAAATGGCAGAGCTGGGATTCAAACAGTCTGTCTGATTTCCCTGGTGGCTCAGTTAGTAAAGAATCTGCCTACAGTGTAGAAGACCTGAGTTCGATCCTGGTTTGGGAAGATTCCCTGGAGAAGGGGATGGTAACCCTCTCCAGTATTCCTGCCAGGGGAATCCCATGAACAGAGGAGACCCGTGGGCTATAGTCCACTGGGTTGCAAAGAGTCAAAGATGACTCAGCGATTAACATTCACTCACTCGTGCTAGCTGAAGCTAGTTAGACAGACAGACAGGATGATGAGGAAATAATAATAAGAGCCCAGTGGTAGAATATATTGGGTTGGCCAAAAGTTTCATTTGGGTTTTTTCCTAACGTCCAGGTGAACTTTTGGACCAACCCAATACATGCTTCAACTTTTCTCCATTTGTGATTAGCTGTAAGGAAGAGTATAAGAGAGAAATAACATCTCTATAGAGTTTTGTTGTTATTGCCTTGTTATTGTTTTTATAAAAACATAGGTCTCATTAAACCAGTTTTGGTAAGATAGTCTTACTGAGCAGCAGATTTCTTTCAAAAATTGTAGAATTCTTTTTTTTAAATTTAAATTTATTTATTTTAATTGGAGGCTAATTACTTTATATTGTATTGGTTTTGCCATACATCAACATGAATCCACCACGGGTGTACACGTGTTCCCCATCCTGAACCTCCTTTCCTCCTCCCTCCCCATAACCATCCCTCTGGCTCATCCCAGTGCACCAGCCCCAAGCATCCTGTATCCTGCATCAAACCTGGACTGGTGATTCGTATCTTATATGGTATTATACATGTTTCAATGCCATTCTCCCAAATCATCCCACCCTCGTCCTCTCCCACAGAGTCCAAAAGACTGTTCTATACATCTGTGTCTCTTTTGCTGTCTTGCATACAGGGTTATCATTACCGTCTTTCTAAATTCCATATATATGTGTTAGTATACTGTATTGGTGTTTTTCTTTCTGACTTACTTCACTCCGTATAATCGGCTCCAGGTTCATCCACCTCTTTAGAACTGATTCAAATGTATTCTTTTTAATGGCTGAGTAATACTCCATTGTGTATCTGTACCGCAGCTTTCTTATCCATTCATCTGCTGATGGACATCTAGGTTGTTTCCATGTCCTGGCTATTATAAACAGTGCTGCGATGAACATTGGGGTACACGTGTCTCTTTCGATTCTGGTTTCCTCAGTGTGTATGCCCAGCAGTAGGATGAAAAGATGCTCAGCATCACTCATTATCAGAAAAACTGTAGAATTATTGATAGTTTGGGGACTTCTTGCAAAAGAAACTGCTGCACCAGAAGCAATGCCACAGGCGGCCAGGCCCGGAGAGCTCAGTGTATGAATCTCTAGCTGCTGCTCCTCCCTGCCGGTCAGACACCAGAGGGCTGGTGCATCTGCCTCTTCTGATATGTCCACCAGAGTATTCAGGGCCTTGTTGGTGGCTCACGTGGTAAAAGACTCTTCCTGCAATGCAGGAGACCTGGGTTCGATTCCTGGATCAGGAAGATCCCCTGGAGAAGGGAATGGCAACCCACTCCAGTATTCTTGCCTGGAGAATCCCCGTGGAGAGATGAGCCTGGCAAGCCACAGTCCATGGGGTCGCAAGGAGTTGGACATGGCAACTTTTCACATTTTTCACTTTCCTGAGTATACTGAGGGCCAGGGCAGCCTCAGCTTGATTTGCCACTACTTTGAGTGGTTCGCTGGGCCCAGAGGACCTCAGGCAGATTCATGAGCAGAGGCTTGGATTTCATGCAACACCCTGAGGTTTTCTGCCTCTGGGCTGTTAAAACTGGGCTCAATCTGTTTAAGGACTTTTGATGCAATTTCCCCCAGCAGTCAGTTTTGCTTTACTGGGATTGCAAGGACTATGGTGATAGGTACCAAATATTCTACTCTAAGATCTTTTGTTTCTATAGATTTGCTTTACCAGTTAGAGCATTTTCAGAACAAGGTGTGTTAGGCAGAATTATAGCTCCCCAAAGATGTTCACAAATCTGTACCCAGAACCTGTGAATATGTTACATTCCATGGCAAAAGAGACTTAAGGTAGCAGGTGGAATTAAAGCTGCTAATTACTATGGGCTAAATTGTCTCTCCCACAAAAGTCATATGTTGAAATACCAATCCTCAGTGCCTCTGAATGTGGCAGAATTGGGAATATGGTATTTAAATTGGTAATTAACTTGAGTGAGATAATTATGGTGGGCCCTAATCCAATATGACTGGTGTCTTTGTAAGAAGAGAAGATTATGGGGAGGGAGGTGGCAGGGAGGTTCAAGAGAGAGGGGACATATGTATGCCTATGGTTGATTCATATTGATGTATGGCAGAAATCATCACAATACTGTAAAGCAATTATCCTTCAATTAAAAATAAATAAAACATATAAATGGATACATTAAAAGAAAAAAACCCAGAAATTAGGACACGGATATGCACACAGGGAAGGCCATGTAAACACACAGGCGGAAGATGGCCATCTATGACTACGGAGAGAGGCCTCAGAAGAAATGAACCCTGCTGATTCCTTGATCTCAGACTTTCAGCCTCTGAAACTGTGAGAAAATAAGACGTTGTTTAAGCCACCCAATCTGTGTTGCTTTGCTATGGCAGCCTTAACAAACTAATCAATTGAGCATCATTGTCCATCAGGATAATCACTGGGAGTTTACACCAGATTATCTGGGTGAACTTGGTGTAATTATGTGTGCTAAGCTGCTTAGTCGTGTCCGATTCTTTGCGACCCCATGGACTGTAGCCCACCAGACTCCTCTGTCCATGGGATTCTCCAGGCAAGAACCCTGGAGTAGGTTGCCATGCCCTCCTTCAGGGGATCTTCCCGACCCAGGGACAGCACCCACATCTCTTACGTCTCCTGCATTGGCAGGCAGGTTCTTTACCACTGTTGCCACCTGGGAGGCCCGGTGTGATCATAAGGGTCCTTAAATGTAAAAGAGCAAAGAAGAGGAGATCAGAGTGATGTGATAGGAGATGAGTTGGACTTGCTGTGGCTGGCTTTGAAGATGGAGAAGGGTCATGAACCTGACTTCTAGAAGCTGTAACAGTAAGGGAGTGGATTCTCTCTGAGCCTCCAGAAAGCAACCCAGCCCTGTTGGTTCCTTGATTTTACCCATTTTAGACTTCTGAACTGTAGAACTGCAAGATAATAAATTTATGTTGTTGTAGGCTTAAAAAAATTTTTTTTATTGAGTTTTATTTATTTACTTATTGGAAAATACCCTGATGCTTGGGACGATTGAAGGCAGGAGAAGGGGATGACAAAAGATGATATGGTTGGATGGCATCACCAACTCAATGGACATGAGTTGAGCAAACTCTGGGAGATGGTGAGGGACAGATGGTGAGGGAAGCCTGGTGTGCTGCAGTACATGGGGTCCCAAAGAGCCAGACATGACTTAGGACTGAACACTAGCAACATCTGGGTGGGGATTTTAGTTCCTGCAGAAGAACTCAAAGGTATTATTATGTATATTCTTTCAGGGCTTCCCTGGTGGCTCGGAGATTAAGCCTCTGTCTTTGATGCAGGAGACCCGGGTTCGATCCCTGGGTCGGGAAGATCCCCTGGAGAAGGAAATGGCAGCCCACTCCAGTATTCTTGCCTGGAGAATCTCATGGATGGCGGAGCCTGGTGGGCTACAGTCCATGGGGTCACAGAGTCGGACACGACTGAGCAACTTGACTTCGCTTCAGGAGGAACCAGGATTCTGCTCCAAGCCTGTCCTATTGTTTGCTGTCTGTTCCTCCATTCTTTCTTCATTCCCTCCCTTCCCTGATTAGCAACTGTTTGAATTTGCCCTTTGGAACTCAGGGAAGGTTGAGGAGGCTGAATGAAGCCTATTCCTTATAAAGGAGAAATGAGGGACACAGAAAGGCTTTGTGCCCAGGAGGGCCCCACAGGTGTTGCAGCAAGGGGCCTACCCTTTCCAGAGCCCGAAAGGGGGTTCTTGTCTAACACTCAGAAGTGAATTGTCTGAGGATCCCCATGTGCTGACAAAACAAGAGACTTTATTGGGAAGGGGGCCACCATGTGGAGAGCAGGAGGGTAAGGGAACCCTAGGAAGACTAATCTGCCACGTAGCTTGCAGTCTTGCGTTTTATGGTAATGGGATTAGTTTTCAGGTTGTCTTTGGCCAATCACTCTGTCTCAGGGTCCTTCCTGTAGGCGCATGCGTTGCTCAGCCAAGATGGATGCCAGTAAGGAGGATTCTGGGAGGTGGTAGGACACGTGGCATCTCCTTTTAACCCTTTCTGAACTCTTCTGGTGGTGGTGGCTTTTTAGTTCCAGGTTCCTTACCAGGACCTCCTGTCATAAAATAATTCAAGCAAATGGTTACTATGGGGCCTGGCTAGTGTGGGTGGTTTCAGCCAGGATGTTTCCCCTAACAGAGGGTCCTGTTTGGTGTCAATGCACCAAAATTTCAAGCCTGGTCTGTATAACACAATAAAGTATGAGGCATGAGACTTCCTTCAGTATGGTTTGAACATCTGCTGTACTCATTCCATTAGAACTGTCTGTACTCATATAGTTGGATCTCCAAAATATTCCTACTGTTTATTTACTTGCCTTCTTGTCAGTGTTACAAGGGAATTGGGGACATTATTTTTGTGAAATGGTGGCTGGAGTAAAGTATTGGGAAGTGCAAATGCTCTGGTCTAATATCTTCACATAGGAAATTCAGAATATGCCCTACAATTGTGGACAAAACCAAATCATCAAAATGCCTTAATTTAAACTCCTACTCATTGCTTCTGTGGGATAACTTTCTTCAATTTTTATTGGTCTTGGTGCCCCAGGCATATGAGTTTCTATTTCCAATGCATGCATTAAACAAATATGTGAGTGCCTTGTATAATGCAAACAGTGTTATAATATCCTGCATATGAACTAATAGAGATGCAATCCCTGTTTTCATCCCAATATGGGGAGGCAGACAGTAAACTAATAAATGTACGGCCAGGTGATAAGGGATAGATAGGATGAAATGCTAACAGCAGGTGAGTGGAGGTGGCAGGCATCTCTGATATGGTGACATTCAACAAAGACTTGAATGACAGATCTGTGAGCTCTCTAAAGTCCCAGGACTGTGTCTTTTTCACTTTTGTTTTTGTGCCAGGGTCAAGTCCTTATAGTGTAGGGCAGGGAAACTGTTTAATACTACATTGTAAGACTGTGTTGGCAGAGGCAGCAATGGTCAGCGTGCATCCCAGGGAGGTATGAATTATGTATATTACCCCATGGATGCTGGTCAGTGATAGCCATGTGCTCAATCTTACTGAAGAGTTCATTGTTCTCTTGGGACATGGAGCAGTCATATTACTCTTCAAGCTGAGAGCTTTTGAGGGTACTATATGCCATCTGTCACCCCAATCTCAATTGAAGTTACTTTACCAATAAACCTTTGAGGCTAGCGACTTGACTTGAAATTGGTCATGTGTATTCACCCCCAAATTTGTAATGGCCGTATCAGATTTTAGAGGCTTTCTTTGCCTCTCACAAAGTTCTGTGTACCTTGAGTACTTGTGAATCTAATTATTTATCACAAAATTGGGGTATTTGGCTATCTGACCAGGACACAATGATGAATTATCTTGTAAAGTTAATACCTGTTATTCCTTTTCCCCAGCAGACCCTTGGTAGTTGCTAGTATGGCCCCTTATTCCATTCCGGGGTAAATTTCAATGCTTACAACTTTGTATTTGGTGAAACTGAGGTCCCCCTCTGTTCTGCTGAGATGGGGGCAGGTGTCCCTGGGCTTGTATACTTGCTCTTCTCTCAGAACCTAGTTGTTCAAGGCCTTCCTTTCAGAGCCTAGGCTCTCAAAACTTGGGGATTTGTTTGCAAGGACACTTACTCAAGGTGTCCTGTCTCCTCATCTTTACTCTCTTCCTCCCTCCCCTACCTTCCCTTTAACTCTAAAAATGTTGAGACAGCTTTTCTCCTTTGGATCTAATAAGAAGCTAGATCATGTTCATTTCTGACCTACCTTCTGCCCATGCTCAGGAAAGGCTTATCATGCTTCATTTGACACTTGGAAGGATCCCAAAGACAGATGACTGCAACAGAGGGATTCTCTGTGTCCTTGAGCTGGCGAGACTCAGCTGCAACCGCAGAACTTGGGAGCTCTTCATTTACTTATTTCATGGTGCTCCTTTCACTCTGTCACACATGTTCTTTACCATCCCTAGCATTACTTTTGCAACAAGCCATCCACACAAAAGATCATTATTATAATTCTGTTACATGCCCAAACTTACTGGTAGAGGCGGCACTTTGCAAGCATTCTCGCAGGATACCCTTTCCTGCAGTCTAATCTAGCAACATGCTCATAGGGAGAGTGGTGCCTTTTGTTTGCTTGTTTGTTTTAGTGGAGCTGGGGAAAAGCAGATGGTTTAAAGGGCATGGTCAAGGGGCATGTACAAAGCACCGCCACTCTGAGGAAGGTGAAAGCTCGGAACAGGACACACAGCTCACTCTTCTGAACCCCAGGGCTTGAGCTCATGTTGTCAACCCTCGAGTTTCACCATGGTTTGGACTGCCGCTTTCCCAGCAGGCCATGTTGGCATCTGGTACAACAACATGTAGGTGGGTTTGGGCTCTTTATCTGTTTCCTTGGGCTCCCATAATAAAGTTCCACAAACTCGGGGGGCTTCAAGCAACAGAATTGTATTCTCTCTTGGTTCTGGAGGCTAGAAATCCCTAATTAAGGTGTTGGCAGGGGCATGGGCCCTCCTGACACTCTGGCTGGCATCGCTTCTTGCTGCTGCTCAGCTTCTGGTGGTGGCTGTTGGCCCTCGGTGTCCCCTGGCTTGCAGCCGCATCACTCTCGTCACTGCCTTTAGGTCACGTGGTTCCTCCTGGTGTGTTTCTGTGCCTTCTTACAGGGATACCAGTCACGGTGGGTTAAGGGCCTACCGTACTCTAGTATGACCTCATCTTTGCTAATTACATCTTCAGTTTCAAAATAAGTCATTTTCTGAGGTCATGGTGATTAGGACTGGAGGGAGACACAACCCATAACAGGGCCTCTTCAGTCAAAATTCAGCGCCAGCTACTTTTAAGTGGTAGGGAAGAGGGTGGTCTGGGGATAGGGACAAGAATGGCCCGAAACGCTTATCAGGAGGGCGGCTGTCAGGACAAGACAAAGCAGCAGGTGACCGGTCAACTTACACTTCATCCTCTCAGATGATGTTTCCCATTGTTGACAGGTCATGTGGAGGATAGGGAGCCTCCTTCAACATTTCAGGGCTTGTGACAGTTTAATTTTTCAAAAGTCTCATATTTTCTAGAGGAATTCTAGGAGGGAGAAAGCATAATTGACTGAGTCTGACTCCAACTGTAAGTGGAAATACACTTTTATTCATATGTGGTTATATTTGCATCCAGAGTGTGGTAGGTTTGGTAGGTAGACGAATGGTTCCCCCAGATGTCTGCATCCTAGTATCTGGAGCCTGCTGCTGCTGCTGCTAAGTCGCTTCAGTCGTGTCCGACTCTGTGTGACCTCATAGATGGCAGCCCACTAGGCTCCCCCGTCCTTGGGATTCTCTAGGCAAGAACACTGGAGTGGGTATCTGGAGCCTATGTACTTTATATGGCAGAGACTTGTTTTGCAGATGCCATTGTGTTAAAGATATGGAGGTAAATTATCCTGGCTTATCTGGGTGGATCCCAAATGCCATCATCAGTGTCCTTACGGCTGCCCTGGTGGCTCAGACGGTAAAGCATCTGTCTGCAATGTGGGAGACCCGGGTTTGATCCCTGGGTTGGGAAGATCCCCTGGAGGAGGTCATGGCAACCCACTCCACTATTCTTGCCTGGGGACTCTCATGGATAGAGGAGCCTGCCGGGCTACAGTCCACAGGGTCGCAGAGGGTCAGAGGCTACTGAGCGACTGAGCACAGCACAGCACAGTGTCCTTATGAGCGGGAGGCAGAGGAAGATCACAGCAGAAGAGGAAATGTGAGGGAAGGGGAGTTCAGAGAGATGTTTGTGAGCTGGCTTTGAAGATGGAGGAAGGGGCCATGGGCCCCCTGGAAAAGGCAAAGAAGCAGATACTCCCTTCAACCTTCTGGAGGGAACCCAACCCCTCCACCTTGGTTTAGCCCCTTAGGACTCATTCTGGAATTCTGACCTCCAGAATGGGAAGATAATAAACTTGTTACTATAAATCACCCAGTATGTGTTTGCTTTGTTAAAGTGGACATAAAAAAAATTACATAGAGTATGAGTTCTTGTATTTAAATAAAAAAAAATGACTCTCTACGTGAACACATAAAGACATCATTTTGAAGAATATAACAGTAATATGTTAACAGTGGCTAACTCTGATACAAGAAATATGAGTGACTGTCATTACTATGATTTTCTGAGATTTCCAGAAAACATACATTTAAATTATTTAAAAGTTCACTGTATAAACAGCGACTTCAGTGATGCCCTTTAAAATAGTATACAGTATATGATGTGATCTTGGTTACATGAGATTGTGTTTTCTCTGCACATTTTAAAAACTCTTTACAGCAGCCAGGACCACCCCTGTGCATGAGCTGTAGACTTGTCCCCTGCTATCCTTTTCGCTATCATTTCTCCTGGTTTTGTTGTCTCTATTCTTTTTCTATTGCCTATTAAACACATTCGAGTTGTTCCAGTCTTTGTTAAACCTCTTGAGAATCTCTTAGTCACTCCCTTTTGAAATGTTTGTCTTTTACAGTATAATTTGTGTATTTCACATACACTCTCCTTACAGACAAGAGGCACACACTTCAAAACACTCCTGTATTACTGATGTATTACCTGTTATCTCTGGCGTCTTTCCAACATCTACACCAGTGCCCAATGTGCAAGACAGGGTGACTTCCTTTCTCTCTCCTACCCCACATATTATCAGTCACCACACTGACTAATTTTACCTCCTGTTCCTTCCTCTAGCCCTATCCTATCTCTGGTTTCAAGTCCTCAGTCCGTCTTATCTGAATATCCCAACAGTGTGGCCTTATCCCATCCTCCACACCTCAGGCAGGATCCATCAATATTGTAATCCTGGCCATGCCACCTCCCTTAAAGCCCTTCAGTTAAGGTGCACATCCTTCACCATGGCACCCAGCACCCACCATGAATGGTCCCAACCTACCTGTCCAGACTCTTCTTCCACGAGTTCCACAGCTCCTTACCTTTCATGACCCATCACTTTCATAACTTGTTCTGTTTCCTCAGTAATTTCTGGGCCCCCTCTCCTCCTGGTTTTCTCTGGCTGGAAAACCATCCCCCTCCACTTTACTGGGCTAATTCACAGCCACTATAGTGCATTCAGCCTCTAAGAGGTTTCCCTCGTCTCAGGGGTCCCATAGTCCTTGGGTAAAGGTTGCTGCCTTGACAGGTTATATGGACGTTAAGTGTTTATGTGCCAGCTTTCCCACTAGCCCTTAAGCTCTTTAAAGGCTGGGACCATTTCTCAAGTCATTTTGGTGTTCCTAGCACCTAACACAGTGCCTGGCAAGTAGCAGGCACTCAATCAGTGTTAATTAATGAAAATGACTGGTAAAAAACACTTTTGTTGCTAGGTTATATCCATAATCTACAAAACATTTAAAGCCCTTTTGACTGACCACCATTGCCTTAATTATACATTTTGGTAGCAGAGGTAACTGAATGAAATTCTTATGAAGAGAAAGACCTCTGGGGGTTACACATTACATTTTTACATTAAAATTTAACTTGTTTCTTTCATAGGGCCTATTTGGGGGGAGGGTTCTTTGATGTCTGCCATCCTACTATGTAGGGTGAAAATGAACTGGCCCCAGCACATGTAAGTTCTGCACTTATACATACAGCTGTTTGGTACTTCGACTTGGCTAGATTTGACCTAAAACTAGGTTTGCCAGAGACATTACTTTCCTATTTACCATCGACTAGTCAATGCTTCAGGATCTCTTAAATGACACCCCCCCCACCCCCCACCCCAGAGGGGAGCCCCTCTGAAAGGGAACTGACAGGGAACACCTGGATAAACCTAGGACCTAGTGTCGTTCTCAACTTCCCCAGCTGTGTGCCCCGCCTGTGGGTCTGGAGGCCCTGGAGCAGCCGAAGCCAGCGGCTTCCCTCGCGAGGCCACCTGCTCGCAAAAGTCGGTCGTGAACCCCGCCACCGCCTGCTGGTCCCCCGCTGCAGAGGTCGCCCTGCTGGACAGCGCAGCCGGGGTCACGTGCGCGGGGCCAGTCCGCCGCCCCCAGACCCGGGCCCGCCCCGCAGCAGGGCAGAGGCCGTCCGGATCACGCGCGCCCCGGCAGCCCCGGCCAGGCCCAGCCAATGGGCTGGCAGCGCCCGCATGACCCGCGCCGGCAGGAGGGCGTGGGGAAGCAGGCCGGGCGCGCACGCTGCCGGGCTGTATCGCCGCCCTCGCCGCCGTCGGGACGGAAAGTGAGCTGCCCAGGTCCGCAGCGCCGGCGAGCCAGTGAGAGCGTCCTGCAGCCCGCAGCTGCCCGCACCCAGGGCGAAGCATGGCGGCCGCCAAGGTAAGCGTCGGCCGGGGGCCGCGAGGGGCCCTGGCGTTCACGTTCTCGGTTGGTGCAGCGGGGAAAGGAAACAGAAAGGGGCGCACGGCGGCTGTTCCACCTTGCAGCAGCGGGAGGAGGGAGGTCGCCGTCCCTCCCGGCCAGCACAAGCGGCGACTGCGGGGCCCGGGGCCCGAGGGCCCGGCCTTGCAGCGGAAACTTTGCCGGCTGGGCCCTCCCACTTGGCCGGGACTGGGAGTCGGTGCCTGGCGGGCGCGCGGCGGGCTGAGCCGGTGAAGAGCGGGCGCGATGGCGTCCCGGGGTGGGAGAGGGCTCCGGGTCAGCAGGTCCCTCGGCCACCCCAGCGCGCTCCTGCTCGTGACCCCGGTTGTTGTTGACCCGAGCCGCTTCCCGGGGGCACCGCCGGCCTCGAAGCATGATCCTATTAGGTTTCAAAGGCTCCGCCCTCCCGCGGCTGGGGAAGTCACCTTGACTTCCGTTTTGGAGACTGTTGGAGTGGGCCAGCGCGCGTGTGCATAAAAACTCCAGAGTACCTCCCCTCCCCACGCCCCCACTTCTCATCCTTCTCTCTGCTCGGAGCATCTGACAACACTTAACACACCGGCCTCTGAGCGTTTGAGAGGCTTCTTTATAGAAATGACAAAACAGATTGTCCTGTGAGCCTGTAACTCCTGTGAAGTTCTACTTAAAAGGAGTTCTGCGTAATGGTACTCATTCACTAACCCAGAGAAAGGCAACTCCGACAGCTTGACCTTTCCTCTTTCACCGTTTCTTGAAACCTGGGCACCATTTCAGTCTCTTTGGACTCCATTTCAACTTTTTTGGCAGAATACCATATTTAGTCCCAATCACTTGACTCACTGGAATTTATTGCTTTTAATTTTAAGTTCACGAAGGCAGCCCTTTAATCAAGCCTATACAACTTCCTAGCTCATTTTAAGTGTCGTGAACTTAAATATACCCAACATTTCAGACATTTGTCCTTAATCAAAACTCTGTGATAACCCTCAAGAGGAAAACATGGCCAACACAGCATATTCCTATTTATTCGTGCAAACTAATCACATTTGCAATGGAAATTGTAAGCAGACAAATATATTTAAATGCTGTTCTATGACTTAAGTTTCTCCAGGCCTCCCCAAATCTGCAGGCTTTTCGGTGTTCCTAGATTATGTGGCCTGAGTGGCCCTTTTCTTTTCTGTAATTACTCCAGGTTCCATCCTAAGAAGGGCACTCTGAGTATACATGAGCAGACACATGTACATATACAACTGTTTTAGGCAGATTCTCTGAGAATCACTGGGATTCATTTTTGGAGCCTACATTTAGCCCTTTCCAACCTAACAACTTTTGGCTTTTTCTTTGCATTAAATTTACATGCAATCAGAGTACAAGGGAACAATTATGTTCCCTCCAGGTGACTTCTTTCAGGAGAGTAGGTGGGAGTAGATACCCATACTTGACTTTTACTTCTGTAGATGAATTAAATAATTTTACTTAATTTGGAGATAGAGTGAGGAACTTAAATGGAGGAGTAGGCATGTAGATGGAGTATAATACTGATTAACTAGTATGAAATAAAATAAATAACCTGGAAACAGGCTTAACTTTTGGGTTGTATTTTTATTAAACTGTCACATCATATCAATAAGGGCAGTTGAATTTTAGCCAAGTAGTGCGAGTCAGGGAAAATGAATCATTTCATTTTTACTCTTTGCGAACTTGTGTTTTTATTTATTTATTCATCTAAACTTGCCTCTTTTAAGGATTTCTTATGGCTGACATCATATATACATATATTTATAAACCAATAAGACATGTCAAAATCAAGTCAGTAGATGAGAAAAACAGAAAGAAGGCAAAGTAAGATGAAACAAGGACTAAGGTTAATAGACAATAAGGATGTGGGTACTTGCTAGAGGTGACTGAACCTTCTAGCAGCCAAAGCAAAGAGGAAGTGATCAGTGAGGTCAGTTACTTGGGAGAGAGGTCCCCTTTTTCTGCTCTCTGAGGGCAGTTTCTCCCCATCTCTTTTCATAAGCAGTGCGCAAACTGCGTCCAAAACTACCTCATAACCACAAACACATGTTTGTGAATTCCATAAGGCCATTTCTTACAGTGTCTCTCATTCTAGCGCAAGGGCAGTGCAGTAAATGTAGTCTTTGTGTGTGTGTGTGTGTTAGTTGCTCAGTCGTTTCTGACCCTGCAACCCCATGGACTGTAGCCTGCCAGACCCCTCTGTCCATGGAATTCTCCAGGCGAGAATACTGGAGTGGGTTGCCATTTCCTTCTCCAAGGGATCTTCCCAACCCAGGCATTGAACCCAGGTCTCCTGCATTGCAGGCAGATTCTTTACCATCTGAGCCACTAGGGAGGCCTAATTGTAGTCTTAAAAGGTCTCCAGATGAGCTGTGCTGGTCCACCTTAGTCCAGGAATGCCCCTTATTTATTACCTTTGGACGCTCCTTGATTTTGTTCACTACTAGGCAGTGCTGTGCAGCCTGAGTTAAAGGCCATGCTCTTTGCTTTTTCTTGGAGCACAGATATTCCATATTGAACACAAATCCGTAGACTTAGCAATCTTATCTAGGGATGGGATTGACATCCCGTCTTAAAACTTGAGGAGGCTGTCTAGGGAGAGAATCTCATCTCAATGGAGTGTCTAAGAAATTGGGCCCAGAATCTGAAACTCAATACTTGTAGGTGAATTCCAGCATTCACTGTGGTGAATCATTTGAATATTTAAGCAAATTTGATATTTTCTGGATGAATTTAGCCACACCTAGCAATTTGTTGATCACTTGACCACTTACTTATTCTTAATTTTTTTGATTATTCGCCCAAGTAAGAATAGTGCCATAATAAGAGCTAATAGGAGCATCAGAGAAGGAGCCTGTTTCCCTCCTGGGGGCGGGGAGTGGGGAGGGGAGGACTTCTCCAAGGTAGTGGTGGTTCAGAAGGAGTGGTTGGAGGAAGAGGGGAGATCACACCAGGGACAGGAAATAGCAACTGAAAGGCAGAGAAGTGAGAGCACCTGCTGCATTTAGGGGATAACAGGTAATAAATAGGAGAGTAGCTGACACCGTTTGCTAGATGTGAGATTTGGTTCTTTTTTTTTTTTTTTTTAATTCATTCATTAATTTATTTTTGTTTGTACTGGGTCTTTGTTGCTGCACTTGGGCTTTCTCTAGTTGCAGTGAACGGGGGCTACTCTTCTTTGAGGTGCACGGCTTCTCATTGCACTGGCTTCTCTTGTAGCAGGGCATGAGCGATAGAGCATGTGGGTTTTAGTTGTGGTGCAAGGGCTTAGGTGCCATGAGATATGTAGGATTCCTGGACCAGGGATGGGACCTGTGTCTCCTGCATTGGCAGGTTGGATTCTTAACCACAAGAGAAGCCCAAGTATCAGTATTAAGTGAGGTAATAATGAAAAGCATTATTAAATGAGTTAATAAGACTTAGTGATAAGCATTAACAAGACTGTTATTAATAAGCACTAATGGGCTTCCCTTGTAGCTCAGCTGGTAGAGAATCTGCCTGCAATGCAGGAGACCCCTGTTCAGTTCCTGGGTTGGGAGGATCCCCTGGAGAAGAGATAGGCTGCGACTTAGGCTTCCCTTATGGCTCAGCTGGTAAAGAATCCGCCTACAGTGTGGGAGACCTGGGTTCAATCCGTGGATTGGGAAGATCCCCTGGAGGAGGGCGTGGCAACCCACTCCAGTATTCTTGCCTGGAGAATCCCCATGGACAGAGGGGCCTGGCGGCTACAGTCCACGGGGGTCGCAATGAGTCAGACATGACTGAGCAACTAAGCGCAAGACCTATTATATAAGCATTAATAAAATTGTTAAAGACCTTTAACATTCTTATATGAGTTATAAACTATCGTTTCTGATTTATAGATGCACACTCTGGACACCAAGGGGTGATATAAGTGGCCTAAGACCTGAGAATTAAAAAGAAGCTGGGGTTCAAATCAGCCAGCCTGGCTCCAGAGTCTGTGCTCTTCCGCTGTCCACCAGATTGTCTGCCTGGCCGTTTAGCATACTGGAGAGTGGTGTTTATGGGCAGGGGAGATGACTTGGGAGGGGAAATTAGATGCCTCTTTTTTCTTCAGACTTTTATTTTGGTCTTGTCACTGTAAACCAGACTTTTATCTTTGAGGACCACTTCCACAGTGCTTACTGTGTGCCAGGCACTTTCCCAAGCACTTTATAAATAATAATTCCATCACTCTTCATAATACCAAGCAGCAGCTGTGGTCTGCTTTTGTCCTCATTTTACAGGTGGGAAAACTGAGTTGCAGAGAGGTTAAGTAGTTTCCTCATGGTTGTAGAGAGAATAAGCTCTGCAGCTTGGATTTGAAACCTGGCATTCTGTGCTCCGAGTCTCTGCCTCACCTTCCTAGGCCTTAAGAAGAGTTCTATTTGCATATGAGAATTCACATACTAACAATTATGGGCATATATATCCTCCCAATCCAGTGGTTTGTATCTATAGAATGCGTCGGCACTCGGTATATGCTTGGTGGGTTTCTCAGATGGTGCTAGTGGTAAAGAACCCACCTGCTGATGCAGGAGACAAAAAAGATGGGGGTTCGATACCTGTGTTGGGAAGATCCCCTCGGAGGAGGGCATGGCAACCCACTCCAGTATTCTTGCCTGGAGAATCCCATGGATGGAGGAGCCTGGCAGGCTGCAGTCCAGTTGCAAAGAGTTGGACACGACTGAAGTGAGTTAGCATGCATGCACACACATATGCTTGATTTTTAAGTGGCTTTCAAACAAGATTGTATAGGTCAGAAATTGTCACATGCCTTTTTTAAAAAACAGCTCTGTTGAGACATAGGTTATATGCCATACAAGTCACCCATTTAAAGTGTAGGTGTTAGTGGTGTTTTGCATGTTCACGGAATTGCGCAGCTGTCACCTCTTCATATACCGGGTGGAAATTTTAATCCATTGTTCACTAATTAGGACTTGGGCTATATATTTGACCTCTGTGTTTTTCATGCTTCTCATTGATAGTAATACCTTCTTCCGAGATTGGTTATTGAGGATAAAATGTGATTGAGTTTATTAAGGATATTCTTCAGGTTGAAGGTTTTCTTTCCCTTATGGTATAAACTGCTAGGTATTTGGTGGTATGATTCAGTTCAGTTCAGTTCAGTTGCTCAGTCGTGTCCAACTCTTTGCGACCCCATGAATCGCAGCACGCCAGGCCTCCCTTCATCACCATCTCCCGAAGTTCACTCAGACTCATGTCCATCGAGTCAGTGATGCCATCCAGCCATCTCATCCTCTGTCGTCCCCTTCTCCTCCTGCCCCCAATCCCTCCGAGCATCAGAGTCTTTTCCAATGAGTCAACTCTTCGCATGAGGTGGCCAAAGTACTGGACTTTCAGCTTCAGCATCATTCCTTCCAGAGAAATCCCAGGGTTGATCTCCTTCAGAATGGACTGGTTGGATCTCCTTGCAGTCCAAGGGACTCTCAAGAGTCTTCTCCAACACCACAGTTCAAAAGCATCAATTCTTCAGCGCTCAGCCTTCTTCACAGTCCAACTCTCACATCCATACATGACCACAGGAAAAACCATAGCCTTGACTAGACTGACCTTAGTTGGCAAAGTAATGTCTCTGCTTTTGAATATACTATCTAGGTTGGTCATAACTTTTCTTCCAAGGAGTAAGTGTCTTTTAATTTCATGGCTGCAGTCACCCTCTGCAGTGATTTTGGAGCCCCCCAAAATAAAGTCTGACACTGTTTCCACTGTTTTCCCGTCTATTTCCCATGAAGTGTTGGGACCGGATGCCATGATCTTCATTTTCTGAATGGTGAACTTTAAGCCAACTTTCTCGCTCTCCTCTTTCACTTTCATCAAGAGGCTTTTTTGCTCCTCTTCACTTTCTGCCATAAGGGTGGTGTCATCTGCATATCTGAAGTAATTGATATTTCTCCCGGCAATCTTGATTCCAGCTTGTGCTTCTTCCAGTCCAGCGTTTCTCATGATGTACTGTGCATAGAAGTTAAATAAGCAGGGTGACAATATACAGCCTTGACGTACTCCTTTTCCTATTTGGAACCAGTCTGTTGTTCCATGTCCAGTTCTAACTGTTGCTTCCTGACCTGCATACAGGTTTCTCAAGAGGCAGGTTAGGTGGTCTGGTATTCCCATCTTTCTCAGAATTTCCCATAGTTTATTGTGATCCACAGAGTCAAAGGGTTTGGCATAGTCAATAAAGCAGAAATAGATGTTTTTCTGGAACTCTCTTGCTTTTTCCATGATGCAGCGGGTGTTGGCAATTTGATCTCTGGTTCCTCTTCCTTTTCTAAAACCAGCTTGAGCATCAGGGAGTTCACGGTTCACATATTGCTGAAGCCTGGCTTGGAGAATTTTGAGCATTACTTTCCTAGCATGTGAGATGAGTGCAATTGTGCGGTAGTTTGAGCATTCTTTGGCATTGCCTTTCTTTGGGATTGGAATGAAAACTGACCTTTTCCAGTCCTGTGGCCACTGCTGAGTTTTCCAAATTTGCTAGCATATTGAGTGCAGCACTTTCACAGCATCATCTTTCAGGATTTGAAACAGCTCCACTGGAATTCCATCACCTCCACTAGCTTTGTTCGTAGTGATGCTTTCTAAGGCCCACTTGACTTCACATTCCAAGATGTCTGGCTCTAGATTAGTGATCACATCATCATGATTATCTGGGTCGTGAAGATCTTATTTGTATAGTTCTTCCATGTATTCTTGCCACCTCTTCTTAATATCTTCTGCTTCTGTTAGGTCCACACCATTTCTGTCCTTTATTGAGCCCATCTTTGCATGAAATGTTCCCTTGGTATCTCTGATTTTCTTGAAGAGATCTCTAGTCTTTTCCCATTCTGTTGTTTTCCTCAATTTCTTTGCATTGATCGCTGAAGGCAGCTTTCTTATCTCTTCTCGCTGTTCTTTGGAACTCTGTATTCAGATGCTTATATCTTTACTTTTCTCCTTTGTTTTTTGCCTCTCTCCTTTTCACAGCTATTTGTAAGGCCTCCCCAGACAGCCATTTTGCTTTTTTGCATTTCTTTTCCATGGGGATGGTCTCGATCCCTGTCTCCTGTACAATATCACGAACCTCATTCCATAGTTCATCAGGCACTCTATCTATCAGATCTAGGCCCTTAAATCTATTTCTCACTTCCACTGTATAATCATAAGGGATTTGATTTAGGTCACACCTGTATGGTTTAGTGGTTTTCCCTACTTTCTTCAATTTCAGTCTGAATTTGGCAATAAGGAGTTCATGATCTGAGTGACAGTCAGCTACCGGTCTTGTTTTTGCTGACTGTATAGAGCTTCTCCATCTTTGGCTGCAAAGAATATAATCAATCTGATTTCAGTGCTGACCGTCTGGTAATGTCCATGTGTAGAGTCTTCTCTTGTGTTGTTGGAAAAGGGTGTTTGCTATGGCCAGTGCGTTTTCTTGGCAAAACTCTATTCGTCTTTGCCCTGCTTCATTCCACATTCCAAGGCCAAATTTGCCTGTTACTTCAGGTGTTTCTTGACTTCCTACTTTAGCATTCCAGTCCCCTATAATGAAAAGGACATCTTTTTTGGGTGTTAGTTCTAAAAGGTCTTGTAGGTCTTCATAAAACCGTTCAACTTCAGCTTCTTCAGCATTACTGGTTGGGGCATAGACTTGGATTACGGTGATATTGAATGGTTTGCCTTGGAGACAAACAGAGATCATTCTGTCATTTTTGAGATTGCATCCAAGTACTGCATTTCAGACTCTTTTGTTGACTATGATGGCTACTCCATTTCTTCTGAGGGATTACTGCCCACAGTAGTAGATATAATGGTCATCTGAGTTAAATTCACCCATTCCAGTCCGTTTTAGTTCGCTGATTCCTAGAATGTCGACGTTCACCCTTGCCATCTCTTGTTTGACCACTTCCAGTTTGCCTTGATTCATGGACCTGACGTTCCAGCTTCCTATTCAATATTGCTCTTTACAGCGTCGGACCTTGCTTCTATCACCAGTCACATGCACAACTGGGTATTGTTTTTGCTTTGGCTCCATCCCTTCATTCTTTCTGGAGTTACTTCTCCATTGATCTCCAGTAGCATATTGGGCACCTACTGACCTGGGGAGTTCCTCTTTTGGTATCCTATCATTTTGCCTTTTCATACTGTTCATGGGGTTCTCAAGGCAAGAATACTGAGTGGCTTGCCATTCCCTTCTCCAGTGGACCACATTCTGTCAGACCTCTCCACCATGACCCGCCCGTCTTGGGTTGCCCCGCAGGCATGGCTTGGTTTCATTGAGTTAGACAAGGCTGTGGTCCTAGTGTGATTAGATTGACTAGTTTTCTGTGATTATGGTTTCAGTGTGTCTGCCCTCTGATGCTCTCTTGCAACACCTACCATCTTACTTGGGTTTCTCTTACCTTGGGCATGGGGTATCTCTTCACGGCTGCTCCAGCAAAGCACAGCTGCCCCTCCTTACCTTGGATGAGGGGTATCTCCTTACCACCACCGTTCCTGACCTTCAACGTGGGATAGCTCCTCTAGGCCTTCCTGCATCTGCACAGCCACCGCTCCTATGATACTGTTATGATAAAACAGACCAGTTTTTATACTGGGCAGGAAGGAAAGAATGTGTGAGTCGTTTTATGCTGCCATGATGTTGGTAAGTTTCTGTGCATCCACCGATGTTTGGATTTAGAGTTTTTTAAACTGATGGCCCTGGATTGGCCTTTGGTTTACATAACACAGTGTTCCTTACTCCTCCCTTCATTAACCCTGTTCCCTTTTACCAGATGAAGAAATGGAGTCCTAGGAAGGGCTGTAATTGGTCCTGTAATTGAAACTCCTTTGCTTTTTGCACTGTTGTAGACCAGGGGTTCCAGTACATTGTAGTCCTCTCTATGGGGATAAAAGTGCTGATGCCTGGGTCTCACCTAGAGGTTCTGATTCAGTTGGACTTAGGTGTGGCCTGAACCCCAGGGTTTCTTGAATGCTCTCCAAGTGAATCAAATATGCTTCTGAGGTTGCCAGCCACAGCTCTAGGCTGTTTTTCCTGCCCTTTGCTTCATTTGATCCTCTGGTGGTTCCTTGGAATAAGGAAGGAATGCAATGAGAGCAGTGTAAATCCCTAATCCCTAGTGTGTCATTTCAGAGGAAGGATATGCGGGGATCCCTACAAGTTCTTTCTTGACAAGCTTTTTCCAGTCCTGCCCCATTTCACCGTCATGCTTAGGCATCAAGTTTATATAGTTTGTAATTATCCTAGAATATAGGTTTTTATCACCAAATTGATGGAAAGCTCCTTTTGTCTCCAGTGAAGTCTCGGTGGTTTTCTTTATCAGTGTAGGTGCTTGTGGGGAAATGTTGCAAAGAGGACTGTAACGCTGGTGTTGCAGCCTTTTTCCTGGCTAACCTAGTTGGGTGCCCTTGTGTTGTCTGTGTTGGGTCACAGGGCTCTACACGTGTTGTTTAGCATATAGAAAGCTGGGGGTGAGGAGAGGGGTAGGAAGTGCTGAAAGCTGGTGTGCAGGGTAAGAAGATCCAGCTGGTCTTCTTGAATATCAAGTTCTTTTGTAAGATTGCTGGAGGAACTCTTGACTCCTCCCGCCTCTTTGACCTTTTGTCCTATGAGCAGCCTCTGCTTTTGTTGAGTTACAGGGAAGCATGCCTTCCTGTGTTGCCCACTGTCTGTGAGGTGTAGGTCTGCTGAGCACGGTCCATTCCTACGTTCCCTGCTTGGCATTTGCTGCCTCATAAACACCTATCCTTACCGCCATGTTTTCTTGGATGCCTTGGGTGGGTCTTGGAACAGAGGCATGTGTGAGCCTGCTGGTGTTCTTGCTTCTTGGGTATAAGGAGGACATGCCCTTGGCACAGTGATGTAATTCCCTTGGCACAGTACTTAATAGCAACTGAGCAAACCCTGTTTTCCATGCCCATTTGACCAGACCCTCTTGTTGGATCAAGTCGACCCCATCAGTAGTGGCTCTGGTCTCCTAGCTCAAAATTATCCCCAGTGACTAACTTGTAGAGTGGTGGTCTGGTTTGTTGGTTGGAAACATTTAAAAGATAGAGCGCGCATGCTTCCCGTTTCCTTTGGGAATTCACTGTGTAGTTGCATGAGTGAAAATAGGCTTGGATGGTTCCTTTTGACTTTCGGTGCTGACAACATAGCAAAGTTGGCAGTGTTGAAATTCTTAGCAATTCAACCTAAATAAACCACTCTATTTAATGACTGTTATTAGGCTAGTAGCTTTGTCTTGATTTCCGCATGTAGTCACAGTTTCCACATGTTTTCCCTGAAAACTGTTGACTTGATATGAAAGTCAGATATTTCAAGATCCACTTACTATTTTATGGTAAAATATCTTTTGCATAAGACGGTACAATTTGTAAGAAAATTGTCTAAGTAAGTGTAGGGGAAGAGAAAGTTTCCCTCAATTCTCTTAGGGTTCCTGGCTGGAACTGAAAATTAAAATGACAAGGACAGATGAACAAAAGAAGAGCATACACATTTTGTGGAATTTGTGTGTGTGCCTGAGAACCCGCACAAGAAGTGAAAGTGACCAGAGCCCAAAGCTTTAAAATCCTTTGGATGGTGAAAAATAAATTTGTAAAGAGGTGACAAGACAAAGGGGTTCGCACTAGGGGTAGTAAATGGTGAAGAAGTAACTGGGAAGATAAGGGTGAGTTTAACAAGGTCTGTGTGTGTGCGTTTCTCAGCCCTAACTTGCCCATCTTTGGTGAGAAGGTTGTCTTCCCTCCTCCTGGTACACGGATGGTACTCTCTGCAGGGGAGTTTATGACCTGTTTCAGGAAAGAAGGTGGGGTTGGGGGGAAGGTCAGAGTGACCTTCCCCTTTCTGCTGTTTTCTTAAACTCCTTCAGCTTGAGATACTGAATGCACCACATTTTGAGGACGCATGTCCTGAACCTTGTCATAAGTCTGATTTGAACGGGGTTTTTAGATCTAAGTGCAGTCGTAGTTTTTCTGAGTTTGACATGATTTGTATCTGTCCGACCCTGGGCACGGTTGTAGTCCGAGATGCAGAGAACCCCCAGCTGCTCAGTCAGCACCACTGTCTCATCTGGGAAGAGATTCAAGAACTTTTTTAAATCAGTAGCTCTGGTTGAATGAGAGAGCTTTGGGCTGGAAGGCAGGAAAAACCCAGGTTACCAGTCCAGTGCTTCCACTGATGGTGAGAACATAAAGTCTGACTTCTCTGGTGCTCAGTGTCCCCCCTGTGGAAAACAAGCTCTGTGATGAGCAAATGAAATATAATGTGGGAAAGCATGTGAGGACTGTGAACTGCTGTAGAACTGTCAAGTGGTATCTGTTGGAGACTGTGGGACATTTCCACCAAACCGAAAACTGGGGACGTATTAATAGATATTACTTGGGTCTTCCCAGGTTTGCTCAGTGGTAAAGAATCCACCTGCCAATGCAAAAGACCCAGGTTCAATCCTTGGGTTGGGAAGACACCCTGGAGGAGGAAATGGCAACCCATTATAGTATTCTTGCCTGGGAAATCCCATGGACAGAAGAGCCTGGTGGATTACAGTCCATGGGGTCGGAAAGAGTCAGACACGACTGAGTGAGCACACGCACAGATATTATTTGACCTACTTGAACAGAAGATGGTGTGCTTCCTTAAGCTTGTGATCTACTAAGTAGGCATCCAGTAATGGCTAGGCAGTCTGTCTGCTTCAGTAACCAAATTCTCTTTAGTGGTCTTCCTGCAGCCTGGCGATTGGATGTTTATGGTCCAAGGATGAAGAGCATTGGTTTTACGCAGGAGCTTGTCAGAATTGCAGCATCTGTACACTCATCCCAGGACAAAGACTCTGTGGCTTCAGGATCTGCATTTTAAATAGCTCCCAGGGGTACTGTATGTGCATTAAAGTTCCAAGAATATTGGTCTGGAACTCTTGTCACTGTGTTATTAAATGTAGCTGCCTTTCTAAACTAAGGGTACAGTGTCTTTCGATTTGGTTGTAAATCAGTTCAATTTTTGCAGAATTAAATCCATGATGATAAAATCCAGTATAAAATTTTGGGTTCTTCGGGCTAATTTTGATTCCACCGGTGCCAGTGTATTATTTTAGAACATGTCTATGAATTACTGTTTAAAGGTTATCAGTCAATCAGTCAGTGAAAGCCGCTCAGTGGTGTCCGACTCTTCTTGACCCCATGGACTGTAGCTCGCCAGGCTCCTCTGTCCATGGGATTTCCCAGGCAAGAGTACTGGAATGGGTTGCCATTTCCTCCTCCAGGAGATCTTCCCGACCCAGGGATTGAAACCAGGTCTTCTACATTGGATTCTTGAGCCATCCGAGCCACCAGGGAAACCTATTTAAGGGTTATAACCTTCTCCATTTCTTTGCTGCCTACTTGTACTTAAAGTCCTTGAAAATAAACTTATGCCCATTCTATTTTTTGACATTCTCTTCTAGGAGTCACCAGTAATCTCAGTTCTGAAACTGTTGGCATGCTCTCCTTTATCTGTGACCTCACAGGATCGTGACCTGCTCCTTCCTTCCTGGGACGCCTTCTGTCAACTTTCATGGCGTCCCCTCTCCTGGTTGGCCCCTTAGCTTATGCTGGTCCCTTCTCCTTGGCCAGCTTCTCTTTGTCCTTCTGCTCCCCTTGACTCCCCCACTCTGAAATGTTGGTGTCCTCCAGGCCTCTACCTGAGATCCTCTGCCTTCTGACTGCTGGGGCTCCACGGCACCTCTCTTAAGCACCAGCCTTGCGTTTTTGGCTTTTTGTTGGAAATCTCAACTTGTCTGTCTCAGAGATATTCCAGGCTCTGTTTGTTAGAGTTGAATTCATTTTCTTGATCACTTCTCACCTTTAGCTGCAGTTTAACCTTCCCGCTAGTTCAAGTTTCTGCTCAGTTCACTCAGTACCTTTATGGGCAGCCAGGAGAGACACCACTGGTGGGAACCTGGATGTGGGCAAAGAGATGGGTCACTTCGACCTTTCTGGGTCCCTGGAGCAGGTGTGTCTCATCTCCTGCATGTTTTGGCTTCAGGTCCTCATTCTTTTTGGCTCCAGCACTGCCATAGCTCTAAGCTGGTTTTGCCTTTGGTCTCTTCCCTTCACTTTCCTCTCCACTCTGGAGTGCCTAAAACTGTCAAGGACATTTCTAAAATTGGCTCTTGTATCCATGTTAAGAGCAGTCCTGTGTTCCTGGGTACAGCCCTTGACAGTCTTTAAAAAATGCATTCAAGTGTGTTATTGATTCCAGCTATACACCACCTCATGAAGATCATGGCATCTGGTCCCATCACTCCATGGGAAATAGATGGGGTAACAGTGGAAACCGTGTCAGATTTTATTTTCTGGGGCTCCAAATCACTGCAGATGGTGACTGTAGCCATGAAATTAAAAGACTCTTACTCCTTGGAAGAAAGTTATGACCAACATAGATAGCATATTGAAAAGCAGAGACATTACTTTGCCAACAAAGGTCCATCTAGTCAAGGCTATGGTTTTTCCTGTGGTCATGTATGGATGTGAGAGTTGGACTGTGAAGAAGGCTGAGCGCTGAAGAATTGATGCTTTTGAACTGTGGTGTTGGAGAAGACTCTTGAGAGTCCCTTGGACTGCAAGGAGATCCAACCAGTCCATTCTGAAGGGGATCAGCCCTGGGTGTTCTTTGGAAGGACTGATGCTAAAGCTGAAAGTCCAGTACTTTGGCCACCTCATGCGAAGAGTTGACTCATTGGAAAAGACTCTGATGCTCGGAGGGATTAGGGGCAGGGGGAGAAGGGGAGACAGAGGATGAGATGGCTGGATGGCATCACTGACTTGATGCACATGAGTCTGAGTGAACTCCGGGAGTTGGTGATGGACAGGGAGGCCTGGCGTGCTGCGAGTCATGGGGTCGCAAAGAGTCAGACACGACGGAGCGACTGAACTGACTGACTGACTGATGCTGATTGCTGGTCTTCCCTGAACGAGTAAGCTGTTGGACTTGTTTTCAGGACCTCGTGGTCTACAGAGATTAAAATGCCCAGGTATGTGAAGACCCAAGCTTCGTTATTCAATCTTTATCATCATCTACAAGATAGCAGGGAAGGTGTCGTTACCTCATTTGAGGGAAAGGTAAGATTCAGAAGGGCTGTGCAGATAGCCGTGGCAACAGCAGCCGACAAAAGCCATGCACTGTTCTAGGCACTTCGTGTGTGAAGTCATGTCGTCTCCAGAGCAGTCCCATGGCATGTGAGTGCCAGTACTGTCTCCATTACCCAGATGGGGAAACTCCTCTGTGCAGAATGGCTAAGGCCCAGAGAGATTCAGTGACTTGCCCCAGGCCACACAGCTTTCAGGCGGCAGAGCTGTGACTTGCACACAGGCAGCCCGGCCTGTCCAGGCACATAACGAATGTCTTGCATGGCCCTCTTGAGTTTACCTGGCTGCACAGTGTGGCTGCATGATGCCCTGAGAATAAAAATGCAATCTCATTAGCCAGATTCCGCCTCCTCGGTCTTGGCCGTTGTCTCACTTTTCCAGTGTAACCTCATGCCCGTTCCCTTCTCATACCCTTCACAGCGGTTTGTATTATAAATGGGACATGTCCAACCCCTGTTCAGATTCCGTGCCATAAAGCTGTGGCAACAGTGTAGCAGGAAAAAAAAGGGGGTGGGGGTGGCGGGGAGCCTGTTTGTTTGTTTAATTTAGAGCTGAGTCAGAAGCAGGAATGTTTCTTGTCGTTCCTCTCCATTGGTGGGCAGATTTTTATTTTTATTTTATTTTTTTAGTTCTTTCCTTCAGTTTTAGGGAAAACCGGTCTTAATTGTGTTTTCTCTTTCCTTGAAGCATCTGTAAGGATGTTAAAACCCATGCCCTGGTTTTCACAGTTGGTTTGTCCCGATCAAGATTCAGACACAGTCTGCACATAGCATTTGGTCGATACGTCTTTTAACTCTTGTGAATCTATAGGTTTGGCTCCCCATCTTTTTGTGTGCCCGCTTGCAGTTTATTTGATGAGTGAATTGGGTCGTCTTTCCTGTAGTTTCCCACAGTTTGGACTTTGCTGACTGCACCCCCCACCCCCCAACCCCACCATGTTCCCCTGTCCCCAGTGTTTCCTGACAAATGGTAGTTAGATGTGGACGCTTGATTGAGTTTAAGGCTTTATTTATTTTTATTTTTTGTTTTTGGCTAGAATACTTCCTAGGTGGTTGCTGGCTGTCTCTCTCAGGTTACTGGATCCTTGGTATTGGATACACGCAGCAGGAGGCACATAATTCCTGGTTATTTCCTCTGTTGTTATGTTTGGTGAGTGGGTTTGGATACTGCCTTCCCGATCCACCAGCCTTTTGCATAACAGTTTATTTTAGTTGGCTAGGTTTTAATATTCACAACTGTTCTATTCCGTGCATTGTGTTTATTCATCTTCTAAACACACACACATGTGCCTGTGTGTTTGTGTACACATATATATATGTATACCTCACGTGTATTACAATGAGTGTGTCTCACAGTTAAAACGAATGGTGGCTATTAAAATCAACTGGATATTAATCAAAGGGGTATGGAGTTTGTGTTTGGGATGATGAAATGGATACTGCTGTTGATTGTACATTGTGAATGTACTCAATGCCACTGAATTGTACACGTAAAATGTTTATTTTTATGGATGTTTTATGACTGCAAAAGCAAATCAGTTGAAAATGGATTGTAGCATACTGAATTTTTTTAAAAAGTCCATCATTCCATAATGATTATTCTTCCTCAAGACGAGTCAAAGTGAGAAGTAGGTGGGGAGGTGAAGTTCTTATTTTCTGAACAATGCCAACTAATAAAGTAGAAGTTATGTTAGAACTAGAGAAAAAAATTATTTGGCAACCTGCAGGTAATAATTGATTCAGGCAGATGTCCTCAGTGGATGCTAAAATCTTCAGTAAAAGATTGTTGGAATTCTCTGTATCTCAGAGTGAAAGAGTTAGTCACTCAGTTGTGTCTGACCCCATGAACTGTGTAGCCCGCCAGGCTCCTCGGTCCATGGGATTCTCCAGGCAAGAAGACTGGAGTGGTGGTCCAGTATTTCTGGGGATCTTTCCAACCCAGGGATGGAACCTGGGTCTCCTGCATTATAGGCAGATTCTTTACCGTCTGAACCACCAGGGAAGAGTATTTCCTTATAAATTACTTACCAACTACAAAGGGAAAAAGATACTGTTATAGCAGAGGACTTGGCCTCCATCTGTGATCCAAGTTAACATTACCGGGAAGAGGGAGAAGCTAGCATGGAGCACCCACTGGTGTGATGTGATGGAAAATATACAACGTGACCTTTAGAGACTTCCTGCCAAAGGGTTGCGCGCGAATCTAATCATGAGGAAACAATTATACATATCCAGAAAGTAGGACATTTCGTAAGACCTCTGGTTTGACTTTGAAAATGCCAGTCTCATGAATGAAAAGGCTCAAATAAAGGAGGCTCCTAAACAGACATGACAACCAAATGCAGTGTTTGAAACTGGATCCAAAACAAATAAAAGAATGGTCCTGTTGGAGCTGTTTGAATGAGGAGTTTATATTCAGTGATACTGTATTAGTTGGCTGGGGCTGCCATAGCAAAGAACCGCAGACTGAGTGGCCTAAACAACAAGTTTATTTTTCCACAAACCTACAGGCTAGGAGTCCAAGATCCAGGTGTAGGCAGGGTTGGTTTCTTCTGAGGCCTCCCTCCTTGGCTCACGGATGGCCTTTGTCTCCTTGTGTCTTGACGTGGTTTTTCTTCTGTGTCTGTGCCCTCATTTATGCTTCTCGTAAGGACCCTAGTCATAATGGCTTAAGGCCTACTTTAATGACCTCAATTTACCTTAATTACTACTTTGAGTATCCTATCTCCAAATACAGGTATATTCTGAAGTCCTGGGGGTTAAGGCTTTACCCTATGAATTTGGCGGGGGGAACACAGTTCAGCCCATAACAGATATTGGATCATTTTTAAATTGCCTCGGGGGAGAGAGTGATGATGATGCTCTGAAGGAAAATGGTCCTGGTTTTGTTCCTTATGCTTTATGTTTTCCACTAGATTTTAAGCCGAGAACTGAGCCCTCACAGTACATATTCCATAACATTCAGACATCATTCGTTGAATTGTTCATCTATTTGGGGGGGCCACCCATGGCAGAATGAAAGGGGGCAGGAGATTTTTCTGTTGCATGGGTGTGGTTTGTCAGAAACTTTTCTCTTTCCCTAATAAACCATTTTTCTCAAGCCTCTCCATCCTTCACTGAACAAACAAAAAACACTAACTTGGAATACTTAAGGAGCTGTGTGTGAGTCACCTCCAAGAGAGCGCATAATGGGGAATCATAGCTGCAGAGTAAACTCCGGCAGGGATCTGTCCATTCAAGGTGGATGAATCTCCATGACTACAAAGTAGCTGCTTCAGAAGGAGGCTCCCAGAGAAATGTGCTTCCTTGTGACTGAGAAGGTCTGGCTGGATTAAAGGGAGACAGTTCCAGCAGGTCCAAACAGTATGTCCACTGCTGCTGTTTCAGAGCACCTGCTCCCAATAGCATACTGGGTCCTGCAAGAGGTTTGACCAGAAAGGCTGGTGACCTGTCAGCTCTCTTATCTGACTCTGCCAGGCCCCCTGGCAAGGACTTTGATTCCTTGTGAATCTTCACACTCTTTTTTTTTTTTTGGTTGGCTGTGGGTCTCTGTTACTGCGTGCGAGCTTTCTCTAGTTGTTTTCTCTAGTTGTGTGTGGGCCTCTCGCTGCAGTGACATCTCTGGTTGTGGAGCGTGGACTCTAGGGCACATGGGCATCGGTAGTGGTGGTTCACCTGCTTAGTTGCTCCATGGCTTGTGGGATCTTCCTGGACCAGGGATCAAACCCATGTCTCCTGCATTGGCAGGCAGAATCCCAACCACTGGACCACCAAGGAGATCCCACGCATTTATGTTTTTGCAGGTTGATTTGCCTCTGCATTTCAGGACTCCACTTTCTTTCCGTTGTGAATTTCAGCTCCAGAAGTAAAAGGTAGCTCAGTCCCTGGTTTTCTTATGATGGTTCTTGGAGATTTCTGTTAGTCTATGTTTGGTGTCCACCTGCAGTTTAAGAAGAGCCTGGTCTTGACCTTTGCCACTGTTCCATTGAGTTATTTGCCTTCTCATATTGACTTTGTCCAAGAGCACTTTGAAATTAAGAACTTTGGCCTTTTGTCCTATTACACATTATATATATATTTATTTTTGCAATTGTTTGATGTTTAACTGGCTCATACACACTTTCAACTTTTACACCCTTGTATGTTACATGTTTGGGCTTCCGTGGTGGCTCTGATGGTAAAGAATCTGCCTGCGATGCGAGAGACCCAGGTTCGATCCCTGGGTTGGGAAGGTCTCCTGGAGAAGGGAATGGCTACCCACTCCAGAATTCTTGCCTGGAGAATCCCACGGACAGAGGAGCCATTAATCTTTTCCTGTATGGCTCCTGGATTCTGGGTCGTCTGTCATGTTTAAACACAGCTTTCGCTCTTAGTGTTACACAAGAAAGCACTCATGTTTGATATCAGATGAAAGGTAGGGAGCCAGTGTAATTTCTGTTGCTGTTCCATCCCACAAGGTCATGAACTCTCATTAGTGCCACAGCATCAGCCAGTGCTACCTGCTGCCAGGTCGGCCCAGACACTCTGCTGGCTCAGACTCTGATTCGTTCCAGGAGCCAAGAGAGCCTTGCATTAGGGCTCAGCTGTCCACCGGTGCCTCGGTCAGTGGGGCCGCTATGAATACAGAGAGGTTGCAAGTAGCTAGGAAGCAGGGAGCTGCTAGATTCTGTCCCAGGCTATGCTGCTTTCATTCAATCCTGATTCTCTCTCATTCTCTCTTGGTAACAGGTGAGAAAAACACTATGTCACATTGCTGCTTAGCAAGAGAATCAAAATTTAAACATTCATTTGCAAAGTCCATAAAATAGGGGCAAATAGCATTCTATGTGGGAAACCTGGTTAGAAAATCTTCCAGGAGGAACTGGCCTTTGACTTAAACCTTAAAAAAAATAATACCCTTTTTTTTTTTTAATGTCTCATAATGGAAAAATTTCACAGGAAATTAGAACAGCATAACAAACTCTTATGTCCTTTTCCTGCCACTTTCAGTAGTTATCAACTTATGGATGATGTTAATTTATACCACACCTTCTCTTTTCTTCCCATCCTCCTGATTTTTTCAAAGCAAAGCCCCGACATTACACCTGTAAATATTACAGTATATCTCCAAAACAGGTATATTTCCAGAGCACAACTGAAATATCACTGTCACATTAAAAAAAAATCAGTGCCTCTTCAGTATGGTCAAATATCTATTCTGTACATATTTTACACATTTCCACTATCATCTTGGAGAAGGAAATGGCAGCCCACTCCAGTATTCTTGCCTGGAGAATCCCATGGACAGAGGAGCCTGGCGGGCTACAGTCCATGGGGTCACAAAGAGTCAGACACGACTGAGGGACTAAACCATCACTATCATCTTACAATTTTTAAAATTGTTTTTCAAGTGGTCATCTAAATGGGGCCCAGGATTGCGGTTGATGTGACCTAATTTTGTTTACTCTCCAGGTCCTCTGCTTTCTTAATCTCGTCTTCTCTTTTCCTTTTGAAAGTCTTTATAACACAATGATTGAAATCATGAACTCTGTTCAAATTGTGGCTCTGGGCAAGTCACTCTACCTCTGTGTACCTCAGTTTCCTCATCTATAAATGGGCCAAGATTGTTTTTCCTTCTTGGGTTATTGCTGGGGGCAGTTAATGCATTCATGTTTCTAAAGCTGAGAGCTGGGCCTGGATATAGAAAGTTTTGCAGAAGTGTGAGCGTCTAAGGGAGTTTGGAACCAGAGCACGTGCCCAGGGTCATGTTGGAAGTCCTGGGGGAGGGTAGAGGAGGACTTGCTCCAGTGATATTGTGAACAGTCTTTGAGATGAGTATCCCAGCTATGCAGAGGGTTCCTGTTGGTTTTCTTTTCCCTTCTTCCTGGATTCTTGACTATTCTTCAATTATATGATGCTGATATGCAGCAGAAATTTGAACAGGTAAGGTATTATTTAGTGAAAGCAACTTTCTATTGTCCTGTGATTTGCTGCTTTCTCTTCCTCTGCATTTATTAAGTTAGCTGTTCTCTCCCAGAAGCCATTTTAACTTTCTGTGGCATTATCTGGGCTCCGGCAACCTGTGATCTCCTAAGTAGAACCTTTCAGCACTTTATAAATATGTCATATACTTTTTATATTCCTTTGTTCCCCATCAGAACATACATCCCAGTCTTCAGAACAGCACAATCAGTTTTATTCATTTAAGGAGCAGTAGTCATTTGACACTTGCTAATATGTAACAAATTATATTGGGAGTGGTAATTACAACTGCAGCTGGTTCCTAATTATACTGTAACCTTGATGCTTTAAAAAAAAACTTGAGACTGAGTTCAGCATATAATACTGAGAATAATATTCTGCATTAGGTAAATGTACCATCTACCTAACCATGGGTGTTTATGTATCATAATGCCAAATCAAAAAGACTTTATTTTAAGTTGCTTTCAGCTACAGTATTGTCTAGTAGCACCATTCGCAAGGAAAGCTTAAGGACCCCTCTTTGATCGCCAGATTCTTGGCACATCCTCCAGGTATTACTAGTATACTTAGTGTGAACCGACCTGGTCTCTAGGGTCATTATTGCTTTGTGATTTGCTACCACTCATTTGAGACTAAGTATCTTGAAATGCCACAGCCTCCTCATCTGGAGACTGGGGATATTTTGTTTGTTTGAGCTTTTTACCAATTAACACTGCTGTGATAGTTTCAGGTGGACAGCAAAGGGACTCAGCCATGCATACACATGTATCCATTCTCCCCCAAGCTCCTGTCCCATTCTGGCTGCCACATGACATTGAGCAGAGTTCCATGTGCTGTACAATAGATCCTTGTTGGTTATCCATTTTAAATATACAAGTGTGTACATGTCCATCCCAAACTCCCTAACTGTCCCTTCCCCCGGACAACCGTAAGTTTGTTTTCTGTGAGTGAAGACTGGGGCTATTAATGGTTCTTCACTTTAGATAGTTTTGGTGATATTTAAGTGAGATCAGGCATAAAGATCAGGCGTACAGCCTTTAGGACATGCCTAGCCTAGAGTTAAAGTGAAAGTGAAGTCACTCAGTCGTGTCCAACTCTTTGTGACTCCATGGACTGTAGCCTACCAGGCTCCTCGGTCCATGGGATTTTCCAGGCAAGAGTACTGGAGTGGGTTGCCATTTCCTTCTCCAGGGGATCTTCCCGACCCAGGGATCGAACCCTGGTCTCCTGCATTGTAGGCAGACGCTTTACCATCTGAGCCACCAGAGAAGTTAGAGTTAAGCCTAGAGTTAAGGGCCCAGTAAGTTAGTTGGTCAGTGTTAATTGCTGTAATCCAGTGATAAACAACCCAGTCCAAGACTTTACCTCCACCACCCCTGACTCCAGCAGTTATGGTCTTAGTTCTGCCATCAACCTTAATTCGTGGAACCATGTATCATCACACGCTTTGTACCAGCCACTTGCTGACAAATTTGTCATCGCCCCCCTCTGCTGCCCCCGGAGGGGTAGGGTCTCTGCTTACTGGGCGTTGTCCCCTTCATTCCTAGCGCTGGGCCTGGTACATGGCAGGCTTCCCATAGGTGCTCGTCTTTTCTTGCATGAGCAAGTGGAGCAGCACTGTCTCAGGCAGTGGTTAGTTTTGCTCCCAGGGGAAAACCTGGTAACATCTGGAGACTACTGGTTGTCACGTCTGGGAGAAGGGGTTGCTACTGGCTTCTAATGATTAGAGGCCAGGGATGTTGCTCAGCATCCTACGATGCACCAGACCCTCCTCCAAAATGAAGAATGATCCGACCCACCCTTGACTGCTTAGGTTGTGGATCTGTGGGAAAGGCATGGGGCTTGGGGCCCATCAACTGTTTGTTTGCAGTTTTCTTAACTGTAAAATAAAAGAATCCAACCTACTTCAAGGAGACTTTGAAAAGAAAGGGGGTTTATACAGATATGTGCCTAGTGACTCTGCCTGATTCCTTTCACTTTGATAGTGCCTGGCCACCCATGATCTTTTTAAAAAATAGACATTAGTATTATTACTGTTATTCTTATTTTGGAGCAGTTTTACGTTCATAGCAAAGTTTGAAGAAAGGTTCAGAGATTTTCTATATACCTCCTGCCCCCACGCATGCATAACCTCTCCTCTTTTATTGTCATCCCCCATCAGAGTGGTACACTTGTTACAGTTGGTGGGCCTGCACTGACACACCCTTTTCCCTCAAAGTCTGTGGTTTACATTAGAGTTGACTCTTGATGTTGAACAGTCCTTGAACAAATTTTGTAATGATATGTATCCTTCATTATAGTGTCACACAGAGTCTTTCCATCGCTCTGAGAGTCTGTGCTCTGCCTATTTCCCTCCCCTGTTTCTCAACCCTGGTGACGAAACTGCTGATCTTTCTATGGTCTCCACAGTTCGAGAATGTCGTGCAGTTGGAATCATACATATGTAGCCTTTTCAGACTGGCTTCTGTCACTTAGTAATGTGCATTTAAGTTTTGTTCATGTTTTGATAGCTCATTTTTAAATGCTTAATGCCTCTTGATGAAGGTGAAAGAGGAGAGTGAAAAAGTTGGCTTAAAGCTCAACATTCAGAAAACGAAGATCATGGCATCCGCTCCCATCACTTCATGGGAAATAGATGGGGGAACAGTGGAAACCGTGTCAGACTTTATTTTCTGGGGCTCCAAAATCACTGCAGATGGTGACTTCAGCCATGAAATTAAAAGACACTTACTCCTTGGAAGGAAAGTTATGACCAACCTAGGTAGCATATTGAAAAGCAGAGACATTACTTTGCCAACAAAGGTCCATCTAGTCAAGGCTGTGGTTTTTCCAGTGGTCATGTATGGATGTGAGAGTTGGACTGTGAAGAAAGCTGAGCGCCGAAGAATTGATGCTTTTGAACTGTGGTGTTGGAGAAGACTCTTGAGAGTCCCTTGGACTGCAAGGAGATCCAACCAGTCCATTCTGAAGGAGATCAGTCCTGGGTGTTCATTGGAAGGAATGATGCTAAAGCTGAAACTCCAGTACTTTGGCCACCTCATGCGAAGAGTTGACTCATTGGAAAAGACTCTGATGCTGGGAGGGATTGGGGGCAGGAGAAGGGGAGACAGAGGATGAGATGGCTGGATGGCATCACTGACTTGATGGACATGAGTTTGGGTGAACTCCGGGAGTTGGTGATGGACAGGGAGGCCTGGCGTGCTGCAATTCATGGGGTCGCAAAGAGTCGGACACGACTGAGCCACTGAACTGAACTGAACTGAATGATATTCTATTATCTGGATTATCCATTCACTGAGTGAAAACCATCTTGGTTGCTTCCAACTTTTGACAATTACAAATAGAGGTGCTGTAAACATCCATCCATTCAGGTATTTGCGTGGATATAGTTTTCAACACGTTTGGGTGAATACTAAGCAGCATGAATGCTGGCTCATGTGTTAAGAGTATGTTAGTTTTGTAAGAAACCTGCAGTCTGTCTTCCAAAGTCGCTGTGCCATTTTGCATTCTTGTTAGCAAACAGTGAGAGTTCCTTTTGCTGAACATCTTCACCAGTGTTTGGTGTTGTCAGTGTCCCAGATTTTGGCCATTCTAGTTGGTATACAGTGGCATTTCCTTGTTTTAATTTGTGTTTTCCTGATGACAGACGATGTGGCGCATCTTTTCATATGCTTATTTGCTGTCTATATATCTTCTTTGGTAAGGTGTCTGTTAAGGTCTTTGGCCCATATTTTGACCTTAATTGAGTTGTTTGTTTCCTTGTTGTTGAGTTTTGAGACTTCTTTATGTATTTTGGGTAACAGTTCTTTATTAACTATTCTTGTGTAAATACTTTATCCCAGTGTTCGCTTATCTTTACAGTCTCTTGACAGTGTCTTTCACAGGGCAGAAACATCTCCTTTAATGAAGTCCAGCTTATGGATAATGCCTTTGGTGTGATATCCAAAAAATCATCCTCAAATGCCAAGATCATCTAAGTTTTCTCCTGTGTTATCTGTGAAGAAGGCTGAGTGCCAAAGAATTGATGCTTTTGAACTGTGGTGTTGGAGAAGACTCTTGAGAGTCCCTTGGACTGCAAGGAGATCCAACCAGTCCATTCTGAAGGAGATCAACCCTGGGATTTCTTTGGAAGGAATGATGCTAAAGCTGAAACTCCAGTACTTTGGCCACCTCATGCAAAGAGTTGACTCATTGGAAGAGACTCTGATGCTGGGAGGGATTGGGGGCAGGAGGAGAAGGGGACGACAGAGGATGAGATGGCTGGATGGCATCACTGACTCGATGGATGTGAGTCTGAGTGAACTCCGGGAGATGGTGATGGACAGGAAGGCCTGGCGTGCTGCAGTTCATGGGGTGGCAAAGAGTCGGACACGACTGAGCGACTGAACTGACTGAACTATCTTCTAAGAATTTTGCATTTAGGTCTATGATCCATTTTGAGTTAATTTTTGTTAAGGGTGTAAGGTCTGTGTCTAGAATCATTTTTTTGCAGGCAGATGTTGTTTTTGTTAAGTTGCTAAGTTGTGTCCGACTCTTTGCTACCCCATGAACTGCACCACATCAGGCTTTCCTGTCCTCCACTATCTCCTGGAGTTTGCTCAAACTCATGTCTTGAGTCGGAGATGCTATCTAACCATCTAATCCTCTGCTGCCCTCTTCTTCTTTTGCCTTCGTTCTTTCCCAGCATCAGGGTCTTTTCCAGTAAGTCAGCTCTTTGCATCAGGTGGCCAAAGTATTGGCGTTTCAGCTTCAGCATCAGTCCTTCCAATGAATATTCAGGACTGATTTTTTTTTTTAAGGTTGACTGAGGAGTCTTCTCTAGCATCAGTTCTTCAATACGCAGCCTTCTTTATGGCCAAACTCTCAAATCCATACATGACTATTGGAAAAACCATAGCTTTTGACTGTATGGATCTTTGTCAGCAAAGTAATGTCTCTTCTGTCTAGTCTTGTCATAGCTTTTCTTCTAAGGAGCAAATGTCTTTTAATTTCATGAATGCATGTGGATGTACAGCACCACTTGTTGAAGAGACTATCTTTGATCCTTTGTAAAGATTAGTTGACTTTATTTGTGAAGGTCTACTTCTAGGCGGACTTCCCTTGTGGCTCAGCTGGTAAAGAATCTTCCTGCAGTGTGGGAGACCTGGGTTTGATCTCTGGGTTGGAAGATCCCCTAGAGAAGGGATAGGCTACCCACTCCAGTATTCTGGCCTGGAGAATTCTGTGGACTGTGTAGTCCATGGGGTCCAAAAGAGTCTGGCACGACTGAGCGAGTTTCACTTTCACTTTTCTTTTTCATTTCTAGGCTTTCTATTCTGTTAGATTTAGAATTGTTATGTCTTTTTGGAAAATTGACCCTGCTGTCATTATATACTGTCTCTCTTTATCCCTGTTAACTTTCCTTGCTTTAAAGCGGGCTCTGCCTGAAAGTAATATAGCTACTCTGCTCTCTTTTGATTAGTGTGTTCATGGTATGTCTTTCTCGGTTCGTTTACTGTTAATCTATATGTGTCTTTTTTTTTGTAGATGGCATATAGCTGGGTCTTATTTTTTGCTGCATGGTAACAGTCTCTGACTTTCAATTAATTGGTACATTGATGTTTAAGGTGATTTTGGTTATTCTCCTTGGTGGCCTCTAATCTTTGTGTATCTCTGGTTTGGTGTCTGACTTCGATTGAGTGGAAATTCTGCATCATTGTTACTTCAAATATTCCTTCTCGTCCCCTCTTCTCCTCTGGTATTCGCATTACATGTATATGACACTTTTTTGTAGATGTCCCACGGACTTGGATATTTAGTTCTGTTTTTGTTTGTTTGTTTTCAGTCTTTTTTTTCCCTTCGGTTTCCAGTTTTGGAGGTTTCTATTGACATATTATCAGAATATTCTTTCTTTCTTAGAATTTCCATTTTTCTACTTACATCACTGTTCTGCTCTTGCATGCTGTCTACCTTATCTATCAGAACCCTTAACATGTTAATAATCATGAAGTGAAGTCGTTCAGTCGTGTCCAACTCTCTGCGACCCCATGGGGTGTAGCTTATCAGGCTCCTCCGTCCATGGGATTTTCCAGGCAAGAGTGCTGGAGTGGATTGCCATTTCCTTCTCCAAGGGATCTTCCCGACCCAGGAATCAAACCCAGGTCTCCTGCATTGCAGGCAGATGCTTTACCGTCTGAGCCACCAGGGAAGGTTAATAATCATAGTTGTTTTAAGTTCCTAGTCTGATAATCTCAACATTCCTGCCATATTTGAATCTGGTTTTAATGCTCACCTTGTCTTTTCAGATTGTGCTGTTTTGCCTTTTGGTATTTTTTGTGATTTTTTTGCTTGATATCCAGACGTGATGTACTGGATAAAAGGAATGGCGGTAACTGGTCCTTTGGTATTGTGAGGGTAGGGTATAGAGGGAAAAGAAATGTTCTGCAGTCCTGTGACCAGGTCCCAGTTCAGTAGAGAGCCCACGTCCCTGGACAGTGTACTTCACAAGTGTTTCTCAGTTCCTCTTCCCCCTCAGGTGGGAGAGGATGGCTGAAGGTGGCTGGCGTTGGGTATTGCCTTTCCTCTGGTTAACTGGCTCTGGTAATACTCCTGCAGGTTAGGTGCCTATGAAATGATTTCTTCTGAAGCACAGCTGGGTGCTCTTGTGCATTTCAGCTTGGTTCCTTTTCCTTCCCTCCTACTGAAAGTGCCAGGTAGTCTTTCTCTGGTAGTCACTGAGAGCCAAGTTGAGCTCCAGGAGGTAAAACTCACAAAAGTGTGGAGAATCCATGATGTCCAGGTCCACCTAGAGTTTTGCCAGGTCTTTTCTTGTCCACACTGAGCCTCCAGCAGTTGTCCCTCTGCAGCTCAGAATTACCCACTGTCAACACTGGTTCCTGCAGAGGTTTCAGAGGATAGGTTTCAGCTCTGATAAGTTGTGATTTTCTGGTTCTGCCTTTCTGTCTCCATTTTGGGGGGCAGTGGTTTGGGAGTAGTTGATTTTTCAGCATTTAGGCTTTTTACTTGTTTTTATGATGGACTGACCATTTCTAAGCCCCTTGAATGCTGGACTGGAAACTAGACATCTCCCCATCATCTTTTGATTACCTTTCCTATTTTGGAGGAAATCCCCACATTACGAGGTCTGCCTGCCAGAACATGAGTCAGAACTTGGTTCTCATCTTTCCCTGCAGCCAGGGCACAAACATGTGATCTGGCTTTGCCGAGTGGACACTCAGTGTGGGTTTGATGTGGAAGAGGGCAGGCAGCTCGAGGGGTAAAGAATCAGCCTGTCAGTGCAGGAGACATGGGTTCGATTCCTGGATCAGGAACACCCTCTGGAGGAGGAAATGGCTACCCATCCAGTATTCTTGCCTGGAAAATCCCATGGATAGAGGGGCCCAGAAAGCTATAGTCCATGGGGTCACAGCGAGTCTGACATGACTGAACATACACAAACACACACAGAACAGCTTGTGTGTGAAGCTGCCGTTTCAGCTGACCTAACAGTCAGCCTAGGCAACCTGCTTTTGTTGTGGGTTTCTCACCTCAGATCCTGGGATAGTTTGAAGCATCATTGGTGGCCCCCTTAGCCTCAAGCTGATTGATTCTGCAGGCTTCCTAACAAGACAGTGATCATCCAATAGAATTTAAATCTTCTCCTTAGCTTTTCATTTTTTGTTGCTTATTTCTAAGTTGAATACACGTTGGACCTATTTCCTCATCTTCCATTCTTATTTGGGATTAGAAATAGATAGCTGTGTTTTTGGCTTGTATTTGTTAACAGTAGCTGTTAATCACTACCAGCATTATGTATTACTCTGTAATTCACAGAGCACTTTTTCTTCATCCTAGTTAATCCTTAAGATAACTTTATGAAATAGATAAGTAAATTTTGACATTTTGCTCTATTTTTTTTTTGGACAGGGAAGTAGGATTTATTGGTAGGCATGAGTAAGGAGGGAACAGTGCCAATGCTGTCGTGCGTGCAGGCTCACCATTTGTTCAGAGGGCCACGGTTCGGGATGTATCTGGCCCCAAAGCTGTCCAGGATGAGCTGCTTTTCTGCCACCATGTTTTCACATTCACCCGCATTAAATTGAGTGAATCCCCACTTCTTGGAGATGTGGATCTTCTGGTGGCCAGGGAACTTGAACTTGGTCCTGCAGATGGCCCCAATCACAGGCTCCTTGTTCTGCACCTTGGTGCAGATGGACATTAAGACTTGGCCAGTGTGGACCCTGGCCACTGCCCTGGGGCTTTCCAAAGAAAGCAGGCATACATGTCTGGAGCCTAAACTGGGGACAGCATGCCAGCTGTGAGTGTGCACTGGAAAGGGTTTTCTCCAAGGCCCCTTAGGGCAGCCTCTGCAGGCGACAGGCTGTGTACACTGCTGAGGAGGCTACTATTTGCAGCCACTGCACACGGGGCCACTCTGGGGAAAAGAACATAGTCAAATTAATCGGCTGCAAAGCATTTTGCCCTTTTTATAGATGAGGAAACTAAAACTTGGAGATGCGAACTGACTTGTCCAAGATCACCAAGTTAGCAACATACTGAAACCCCACACTTGGTGATGTTTGCTTATGACACGATGAGCAAGCAATGCTTTCTCCATAAGGAGTTGAAAATATAAAGAGACGAATGTCTATTTCAGAGGAGACTTATACTGTCTCTTGTCAAATTTTTAGTCTTGGGAACTTTTACTGGAATGTTAGCTTTAGCTTAATAATAATAAAATCTAAAATTAGAGTGTTTAAAGTTATTTTGGCATAGCAGCACCCACAGCTAAAACACTGCCATTCATTTCTTAATTGCTGTACTCTGCTTCTTCATACAGAAACTTAATGTTGATGGCTTTATCATTGTCTAATGTTTGTCTACAACCCATTTCGTAAACTACTGAATCCTTCTGATAAAATATTTCCACATCCCTGAAATAACCCACTTGCGTAGTTACCCAGTGGGTTAACATTTGTGGTGTCTGCTGCTTTATAAGTCAACTGTTGAGTGACTTGAACATTTGAGGGTTGACTACACAGAAAGGTTGTGGTTTGAATACTGCTTAACATGATATCTTGTTTGTATATTAATTTCAGTAACTTTTTATAGTTGCTACTCTTCATTTATTAGACCATAGGGGAACTGTAGGATGAGGAATCAGTGATTCAGTGAAGTCGATGAAAACTTCTTTTTCTTAAACATGATGAGATACTTCATTTTTATCCCTCTTGAGTGAATGGTGACTGTGGTTTTGGGGAATTTCAAACTTTCTTTTACAGCTTCTGATTGTATCAGTCACGGTTCACTTGCAGAGAACAGAATCCACTCTAGCTGGTTTAAGCAGAGGGAAATTTATTACCAAGTGTTAAATGGCTTATGGAATTTGTTGGAAAGGTGAAGAAACAAACTTCAGGTTGAGCTCTTAGGAGTGACTTGCAGAGCCTCACTGCAGAGCAGGCCACCAGGGGAGCATTTGCCTTTTGTGCAGTCATGAAGCTACCCACCAAACCGGGAGTGTTTCAGAACCATACTGCCGCTGACATGGCAGGAGGAAAACTAGACACTTCCATGTGCCACAGGAAGATCAGCCAATTCCAAGGATGATGCTTGCTGGCAGAAACAGCAAAGGCATGGCCCCTACCTTCCAAATCTTCACTTTCCAAAACTTTGTCTCCCACACCTTACTTAGCTTCGTCTGATTGACGGCACCTAGGCCACATAGCTGCAAGGGATTCTGGGAAATGTAGTTTAACCTTCCAGTCTCTGCAGTATAGGAAGATACGTGGGAAGAAAGGGTAGCCCCAGCTTGAGTTATTAGGTCGCACCCAGTAGTGCTTTCCATGAGATTCAGGACCACCCACTACGAGGTTTCTCCCACCTCTCCGTTTTCTGCTTGTGAATGCACGCAGACAAGCATGCATGTGCTTACACACACAGAGTAGCTTTCGATGAGCTGCCTCTCTGTTTTCACTTCATATCTAAAGTAAACAATTACTTCATGACAGTAGAATTTTCAGTGTAAGTCTGAGCTTGTCTTGCCTTTCAGACCTTTCAGGTTTGGTAGGGTGATGGAAGAACTTTTGCTGAGTGAGACAGCAAGCTGAATAAGGTCTGGCGTCCTGGGTTCTAACCCAGTGGTTCTCAGCCTGGTCCATCACCATCTCGTGGTGAAGCTTTAAAGGTACTCATTCCAGAGATTCTAATTCAGTTGGACTTTGCCATCTAATTTGATCAGCCTGCGGATTGATGAAACCCTGAAGCCCTGAGGCAATGCAAACATGCAGCCAGGGCAGTGGATCTCAAGCCCAGTCAGACAGGATTTTACGTTAACTACAACTGTGGTTCTCACACTTTGAAGTGAAGTTGCTCAGTTGTGTCCAACTCTTTACGATCCCATGGACTGTAGTCTACCGGGCTTCTCTGTCCATGGGATTTTCCAGGCAAGAGTACTGGAGTGCGTTGCCATTTCCTTCTCCAGGGGATTTTCCTGACCCAAGGGTCGAACCCAGGTCTCCTGCATTGCAGGCAGACGCTTTACCCTCTGAGCCTACAGGCATCAGAATCACCTGGCTGCTGCTGCTAAGTCGCTTCAGTCGTGTCCGACTCTGTGCAACCCCATAGACGGCAGCCGGCCAGGCTCCCCCATCCCTGGGATTCTCCAGGCAAGAATACTGGCGTGGGTTGCCATTTCTTTCTCCAATGCATGAAAGTGAAAAGTGAAATTGAAGTCGCTCAGTCGTGTCCAACTCTTAGTGACCCCGTGGACTGCAGCCCACCAGGCTCCTGTCCATGGGATTTTCCAGGCAAGAGTACTGGAGTGGGGTGCCATTGCCTTCACCGAAATCACCTGGAGGACTTGTTAAACCATAGATTGCTTGATCCTGCCCCCAGAGTTTCTGATTTGGTAGATTTGGGGCAGAGTGTGAGAATTTGCATTGGCCTAACAAGAGCTGCCTGTTTTCCTTGTAAAATTTAATTTCTACTCACCTGGATGTTCTTCTTTAAGAACATGTTCAGAGCTCCTGCTTAGTTTCTGACCTTTACTGGAGCAGGGGACACGAGGAGTAAGGTGTCTACGAGATCATGGTCTTACGTGGCTCGCGCTTCCCAGTGTAAGAAGAGAGCTTTTCTGCATGTTTTCTTCTTCAAATTAATATCCCTGATTTTTTTGTAGGTTAAGTTTGTTCCCTCTCAACACCCCTGGTTAGACTTAGAAACTATTTTAAGTGCACAGTTCTGTACCTCTGCACTTGCAATGAGCCCTCAACTGAGTCTTGATTCCAGTGTAAGAAAGCCAGTTTAAATAATACTCCTACACGTAGAAAAATCTTTTCCAGTGTCTTCCTCTGTTTGGCTGCTGTAACTCATATTAAAACGAAAATGAATTTATTTGTCCTCAAAAGTATCTTTCTGGGTTTCCTTGCCATGCGTCCCACTGCCCGCTTTTTAAAACCAGTCCTTCAAGCTATATTATTGTTGGCTGTTTTTTTTTGTGTGTGTATTTGGAATGTACCTAGCCAGTATATGTGTTTTGCAAATGCTATTGATAACCTATTTAAACTGTTATTTATAATGTTTGTCTTGTCAAAAATGTTAACATATTCAATGATCCTCAGATTTTGCGGAACATACTTTATGGAACATACCTTGGGGGAATTGACCTGAAATTTCTATACTGTCATTAACAAAGATAAAGGTCTCCCAGTTTATGGGAAAAAAGAAAATGCATAGTCTCCATTTTTAACCACCCCCTGACCTGCTCTCTTCCTTAACCTCCACTTGGTGTGAATGTTATGTGGTTGTGTATAAAATTATTAAGTAGCAAATGCTGATATTTCATAGTCATCTGTCAAGAATCCTTTTTCTTCTTGGTGATTTACTCCCTAGCAATGTTTGAAAATTACTTTATTTAAAACTTTTGATGTAAAAACTTTGTTTTAATGGTGGCATCTATTCTTATAAATGCAAATTCAGAATAGTAATGATAAAGCAAATCAGGCAACTAGGTACTAAGAATAATAGCTGTAAATGCTGTTGCTGCTAAGTCACTTCAGTCGTGTCCGACTCTGTGCGACCCCATAGACGGCAGCCCACCAGGCTCCCCCATCCCTGGGATTCTCCAGGCAAGAACACTGGAGCGGGTTGCCATTTCCTTCTCCCAACAGCTGTATATATTTACATGCTATTCGTATTTGAGAAATATATACTTGTATATAAAACAATGAAAATTAGCCTTTGGAGATAAACCTAAAGTTTGAGAATCTTCTAAAGCCTAATGAACTAAGGCTTGTCAGATGATGCAACGTGAGCTTGCCTGAACAGGTGTTCTGAGTTGGCTTAAAACGGGAGGGTCACACAGCTAGTGAGTTGAGAGCTCAGGTTTGCGCCCCACAGTCAAGGGCAGTCTGATACTGGAACATGTTCTTAATCATAGCACTGGATGGACACTACAAACTGGTGGTACTAGGAGAAACTGGGAGAGTCTTGGTTTTTAGGCATGTGCTATTTTATATTAGGGGTAACATAAGCTACGGTCAATTTAAAGCTGCCTACGATGTGACTCAGTGAGAAGACCAGCGCAGTAAGGGGATGGAAGCTTTGGAACTTGACCTCCGATCAGAAAACACTCAGAAATGTCAGCAAAAATTGTTGCTAAATCTGACTTTCGGGGAAATAAGTGACCCTTTCTGAGTCTTGGTTTCCCCTTTTGTCAAATGAGAGCAATAATATGCTCTGTCTGAGTCTCAGGTCTGCCATGAGGATCCAGTGACGTCATAGTCCTGCTCTGAAAACTTGTCAGTGTGCTGTACACATTAGGTGACATGGCTTAGATGCTTTGGGCCGCCATATGGATAGGTTTCTTGCATGCCCTCTGCCCTGGGAGAGGTACAGGCTGAAAGCTTTCTTTCTCTCACAGAGGTATAGTCCTGGCGGTGAGCAATGACTGCATTCTGGAATCAGTAAGGAGAAGAATGCTGTGGGAGTCAGGGCGGGGGGCGTTCACTCTGAAATAGCATTGCCCAGGGAAGGCTTTATGAAGTGTGTGTGGCAGAGTGAATTAATTTGATTTTAAAGGATGTGTTACTCAGATGGAGGAAGAATAGTTCACTTTGTGGAAACTTACCTTTGCTTTTAAAAGGAAACCCAGTTAAGTGCTGAGGGTCACCATATGCCTTTTAAAAAAATGTTGCTTATGGTCTTGAGATGTAGAACTTGGTGGGAGTGTCTTTTCTTGAAGAAGAAGAAGATGGAAACTTCTCATGCTGTCCCATCTCCAGTAGTGTTTATCCTTCCCGCCTTTCTCAGAATATAGGCCCACATGGAGGGGATCTTGTGAGACTCTCAGCAGCACTATCATCTGTCTTCAGTTGGCTTTGCAGTCGACTTTTATATTTTTTTTTTTCTCTTTAATTGAATAGCAGAGAACACTCAGTGATTGAGGATTTTAAAAAGATGACAAATTCTTATGGATAAAAATAGCATTGGTGGTTACAAGTACTCAGCAGAAGTTAGGAGTTATCAGTCTTGGTTTGGGAAACAAGGTGTCCAACTAACTGGTTTCAGGAAAACTACCTCTCCTATTCCAACAATTAGTTAATAAAATTATTCCTGACAGTGGCGGGCCAAGGAGCTCAGGCAGTTACATATTTCAAGACAGAGAACCCATTGTCCAAAGATCCCAGGAGAGCCTTTGCAAACACACCGAAGGGATTTAGAACAATTTGCATAAATCTCCCCATGGATGGCGACATGGCTCCAGTATTGGGGTGGTTCCAGGAACCCCTCCTTGGCTGTATCATGGGGTGATGCTGTGCTTGGGGAGAGTTCAGTCTCATGACGGTTTCTGCCAGCAGGATTGGGTGATGGGACGCTGAATAAGCCCACTGTTTGGTTCCACATAAGGACTCTTTTGTGTTGGCCTGGGGCAGCCATGTTCAAGTTTGTCTTCTCTTTCCCCAGTGATGTTTTTGGACTTTGTGGGCTGGAGAATTAAGCACAACACCTATTCTGAGCTAATCTGTCAAACTTTGCTCTTGAAAGGTAACCATAGCCCCTTGTATTCCAGAACGTGGTAAATAATAATCAAACATTTGGAGACTTATGGTTTCTTTCTCTTTTTTTCATTGAAATACAGTTGATTTACAGTATTAGTTTCAGGTGTGCAACATTGTTCAATATTTTTATGGATTATATTCTATTTAAAGTTATTAGAAAACAATGGTTGTATTTCCCAATGCTGTACAATTGGAGACTTCTGGATTTTTTTATAAAGTTGGGGAGAGGAGGATACTGCTGGACATGACCAGATTGCTGGGTGTTCATGCCTGTCCATTGTGGAGCCATGGGAATTAATTGCCTTCAGTCTCTGAATATTATTTGCTTTGCTCACTAACCTCTCTAAAAACTACGTTTTCTTGCATACTTAACAAGTTGTACTTTAATATTTAATATTCCCCTGTGAAAGGGTTTGGGTCACTCTGGATTACAGTTTAAAATGCCAGGTGGTTGCAAGTCTGTTTTAACTTTTCTTTTTTTCTTATTCGTTTTGGAAAAAAATGATGTATATTAAACACTGCATATTAGGAGCTTTTGTTTCTTGTATGGAATGTTATCATTTTAGAAGCCTCGTAAGAAGTCTAATTTAAAATCCAGAGAGTAGTTTAAGCACTGGGTAAATTTAGTGCTTTAAGTGCAGAAATTAAATTCACTGATTTCTAACCTGGAGTTTATTTTCTTTCAGTCTGCGAGCTTGATTTCTCAGCTTTGTTCTAATAATATAAACATTTTTATGTTTATTTATAGGTGGCTTTAACCAAGAGAGCAGATCCAGCTGAACTTAAAACAATATTTTTGAAGGTCAGTATAAAGGAATCTGTTTTGTTTCTTATTTGTGTTGTACAATTTTTAAAGATTATTTTCAAGCAGCTCTCTATTTCGTTGTTAATAACATCCCCAGAAGTACCTTTACTTAAGACTTGTAAAAGAGATCGATTTTGTATCTGCCTTTTAAAATGTATCACATACTTGTAGGCTACTGTCTGTGATGGCTGCATGGTTTACATTTTACTTTGTTGCCTCACATGATGTTCAGTACCGAAAAGGAGTTGTTGAGTTTAGTCTCACAACCCATTGACCTTTCCAAGATCGTCCTGTGCAGCAGAAGATACTAAAGCTTTCCGTCCTAAGTTTAAAGCTCTTTGTAAACACCTTTCTTCATCTTTCATTCATTCAGAATGGACAACCCTGGTCTCTCCTGAGCAGAACATTGCTGATGTTACCATCATCATATCATTTAACTTCAGCTGTGATGCCCTTGAGGCGGCCTCAGTACGAGTAACAATAGATACTACATCACACTATACAAGTTTATTTCCTTCGTTTCTTATATTTTCACTTACTTTGTGATATTGAGCACTGAGTGACTAATACTCTAATAATAAAGTCTGCCTCAGGTCCCAGATACTGAACCACTTTTGAGGTTATCTAACTGGCAATAAAAGTACTCAAAAGAAGAAAGGCCATTTTTGTAAAGATAATTTTAAAAAGTACATATGTAGGCCTTTTCTAAACATGGTCAGAAGGTAGGTGTGCTGTATTTAAAGAGAACCCAAGGCTTCAAGTGAGAAACTTGTTCTGCTGCTGTGTATATATGGCTCAGGAAGTTATTAATTCTGCTAGCGTCACTTTCTGTATCAAAATGTGTTACTGTTAAAAATTGAGGAATCAGGGAATTTGAATACTGATAGGATTATTTGATATTAAGTAATTATTAATTAATTTTTAGGCTAGGTAATAGTAGTCTGAATATGGAAACTTATAAAGAGTTTTTTAGAGAGGTACACTGAAGTATTTACAGGTGAGATTATGATATCTGAGATTTGCTTTTAAATAACCCAGTTTTGGTGGTATAGGAAAAATAGGCAGTATGATAATTTTTTGCAGTTGGAAAATGGAATATTGGATTTACTATACTGTTCACTCTACTTTGTGTACATTTGAACATTTACATAATGTTATAAAAAGTTGTAAAGAGTCCATGAAAAACATGTACCTGAAAATGCTGTGTATTAGACATGCATGCACCTGATACACATTAAATATTGATTCAGTAAATGCTTGAAATTAAGTCATTCATAGACACAAAGACTCCAAGAGAAAATAGGTAAAAAATAGGGGGAAAAAAGAATCAATTTGTAAAGTAGACTGGGTTATATATTAGAAGGCAGAGTTCTTTATAAAGCTTGTGTTTTGCCCAGAAAAGGGAAATATGGCCTAGAGACTCTAAGGTGGAAAAGGATTTTGGGTAATGAAAGTCCAGAAAACAGAAACGCATTTGTTTCTCACCTGGTGTCTGCTGCTGCACACGTTGGGCCCCCCATGATGGGGCTGAGGTGTATATGAGGGAGCCATAGATGTTTTTAGGCTGTGTATTTATAAGGTTTTTGTTGTAAAACTCTAATGATGTAATTCTGGAAGACCACTTGCAGAAGAGCCTGCGAGGTGGCTGCTAAAGTGCCTAGAGAGATGGACGAAGCTCATAAAATTGAGTCGGCAGAGTCACGACCATTCTTGGAACTCAGAATCTGTGACCTCTGTTTCCTAAGCCAACAGTAGCTGTGGACATCGGGAAATGGGAACAACTTAGAGGGTCTCAGTAGATGGTGCTTCTTGGATCCTTATTGGTCTTCTTGATGTGATTCAGTGGAAAGGCTCCAGGTAGAAGCTGAGACCGCAGTTTGAGGCCATGTGGTAGCGGATGAGGCTGGGTTAAGAGCCTTCCAGTGGAAGGAGGTATCTTTTCTAGTGGCTGCATCGTAGTCACAGGGGAGTTTTACTGGAGACAAGTGGGATTGGCCAGGGAAACCCAGGGGAGGGCAGGAGTCTCTGCAGAGTTCTGGAGAGTGGCCTATGGGGCTTCTATGTCAGTGGGCCTGAAGGCTGGGGTGGAATCTTTGGGACCAGAAAGGAAGTGCTGTCCTCGCTCGGTGTGGCTGGGACTACGTGGCTTTTGAGTGAGAATTCCAGATGACTTAGAGTCCAATGGGATGATGTGGGGGGAACGGTCTCTGAAGAAAAGAAGTGATCAGCAGTTTCTAGAAGGGATTGTGGATCTGGCAGAGGTTCGGGTGATCTCATCAGGCTTGGGTAGTGTGGTACCAACGCAAATCCACCTTGGCTCAGCACGCTGAGGATCTCTTGTTTACTCTCTACCGCAGACAGTGCTGTGGGGGAAGAATAGGGAGCGAGGCGCCTTTGGGGGCTGTGCCAGGCACGTCTCCAGTGAGCCTGGGCTTTCTTTTTTTTTTTTTTTGCTTAAGTAAATTGTGGTTCATTTATTTATTTATTTAAAAAATTTTTACTTTGTATTAGCGTATAGTTGATTGAGGGGCTTCCCTGGTGGCTCAGCTGTAAAAAATCTTGCAATGCAGAAGATGCAGGTTCAATCCCTGGATGAGGAAGATCTGGCTACCCACTCCAGTATTTGTGCCTGGAGAATCCCTTGGACAGAGGAGTTAGAAAGCTACAGTCCATGGGGGTCACAAAGAGTCGGACTTAGCATGCATAGGTGATTGACAATGAATAACTGAATCACTTTGCTATACACCTGGACTTGTTGTATATGAGGGAGCCATAGATGTTTTTAGGCTGTGTATTTATAAGGTTTTTGTTGTAAAACTCTAATGATGTAATTCTGGAAGACCACTTGCAGAAGAGCCTGCGAGGCGGCTGCTAAAGCGCCTAGAGAGATGGACGAAGCTCATAAAATTGAGTCGGCAGAGTCACGACCATGGGCAGAGTGGAACTTGGCATAAAACATCTCCGGCCTAAGGCGTTTGAATTTTTTTATGCAGGCTGTTTTAGTGACATGTGGTGGTTAATGTTTTGTCTGGATGTAGAAGTCTAGGTGTAGTTCTAAGAATGGATCAGCAGCAAGCACTCTGTAAACCTATTTGGTGATTTTTTTTCTGACATTGTTCCTGACTTTTCTTCTTTATAAATATCCCAGCCTCTCTGTTACACTAGTTAGGTGATTCTCCTATAGCTTCGGGGAGGTGGAGTGAAGCGTCATTGTTCCTTTGAGACCAGATGTGCTGGTAATGGGGTAGCTGAGAGCTGTGGCGAGCAGAGAGACCTAGTGGAACCGGAATAGGTGAGGAAAGAGGGGTCCTTGTTTGTTTGAAAAGAGTTAAAATCAGTTCTTTTTCTGAAGTTGCTTACTGTCAGATGTTGGGGTTATAAAGATGAATTAATTATGGCTCCTGCCCTTAACTATCTCACTGTGTGTGTTTGAGTGTTTAAAAAAAAAATCCACAATATGATTGATATACATTATATAGTACATAACATGGTTGATATGCATTGTATAGTATTAGTTAGCAAGAAGATGATGTGGGGCTAATTACATCTTCCTAGAGAGGGTCATTACAATTGCTGGGCAGTGGTGATCTTTGAGCTGCTGTTTATCAGATGGAGATGGTGGTGGAGGATTGTGGAGCAAAGAAAGACAAAGGAAATATAGTGCAAGCAAAAGCAAAGAACTCCAGGCGTGGAGGTGGCCTGGCTCAGAGAAGCTTGGGAGATGGTACTAGAATGGTGGGCAGAGTGGAACTTGGCATAAAACATCTCCAGCCTAAGGCGTTTGAATTTTTTTATGCAGGCTGTTTTAGTGACATGTGGTGGTTAATGTTTTGTCTGGATGTAGAAGTCTAGGTGTAGTCAGCTTTGTTTCCAGCCTAAGTGTTGGGAACCTAAGTTTTTTTCTCTGCCTGACACTTTCTGTGCTGTTTCATGTTAATAAACAGGTGTGTATTTGAGTGCTTACAGTTTGAATGAAATGCCATGGAACTCTGCAGTGAGTGAGATGTGTAAAAAGGTATAAGCAACATCCATGTCTTATTTAGAGATGTTCAGGTTTTATACAGGAGACAAAATTCATAGGCACGCAGAAGGTAAAAAAAAAAAAAGTATCTGAGTCAGCACAGTCAAGGGTCACTTGTGTGGTTAAAGCAGACGCCACAGGAAATGGGAGGAGGGAACAGTCCCTGTGGTGGGAAGAGGTCAGAGAAGGCTCCTTGGAGTGGGAACTTGAGGAGCCCCGCGGATGCGTGGGAGCCAGGGCGGGTGGCGGGGTGGAGGGGAGGCACCCAGGGGGCAGCGGAGGCTTCTGGGAACAGGGACCACATTGGGAGCAAACCTCCCCCAGATGGAAGGATTTTTGCTCATTCTTCAAATGTTTACTTAATTCAGCCCTGCGCGAAGGAGTCTGCCAAGTTTTACAGGTTGTGGGTGACAAAATTAGAAAGATAATTGGGAGTCTGGCATTTCTGCTAAACAATAGGAAGCCATTGAAGGTTTTCTGAGTTCTCCAGTGACTTGGAGGATGGGCCTGAGATTGGATTGGTGCAGGAAGGCCATGGGTTAGGCAGTTGCGGGCGTAATCCCGGTGTGCAACCCTAATAACCCAACAACTTAGGGTTGTGGTAGCAGGAAGAATGGAGAATGAGCAAGCTAACACATTTTGCAGGACCGTTTGATTGAAAATGCCTGATCTTGTGTGATGGATGATCATGTTGTTGCTGTTCAGTCACTCAGTTGTGTCTGACTCTGTGACGCCAGGGACTGCAGCACGCCAGGCTTCCCTGTCCTTCACCATCTCCTGGAGTTTGCTCAAACTCATGTCCATCGAGTCAGTGATGCCATCCAACCATCTCGTCCTCTGTTGTCCCCTTCTCTTCTCTGCCTTCAACATTTCCCAGCATCAGGGTCTTTTCTAATGAAGTCGGCTCTTCACATCAGGTGGCCAAAGTATTGGAGCTTCAGCATCAGTCCTTCTAATGAATATTCAGGGTGGATTGATTGATCGTGAACAGGGAGTAAATATGACCACCGGACATATAGCTTGGGGGCATGGAAGTACCAGTATTAAGAATGCAGAAATTGAGGAGACAACCATTAGCTCAAGTGAGAGTGAAGGAGGTGATAGTTACTGTTTAGAAGTATAGAGCTGGACGCAACTAAATGCCTTACTGTAGTGTAAGATGTGGAAGACGGGAAGACCAGACAAGGGAAGCAGGTCATATTATAAATTGGGATAGTAATATATAGTGAATAGCATTTGGAATTTTATAATTATAATTCATCAACAAAAGCATAATATATATTTTTAGAAGATTTTGTAGGGAAAATTGGAAAAATAATTTCCACTTTGAAAACCTTTTTTGCTTATGGCACAACAGTTTGTATTTTTTGAAAATTAAAGATGTGTATAAAGAACTGAAACTTGTGATCCATATATATTTAAGTCTATCTGTATATATACATGTATCTATTTAAATCTATTTATATATGCATATGTCTCTCTGCCTCTGTGTATGAGTATAATTTTTTTTCCTTAACAGGAGGAAAAATACTATTTGGTATTCATTTTTTCCCTCACCTAATACATTATGAATACCTTTTCCTATAGTTGAAAGCATTTCTGCTTTTTTTATTGCTATGATACTCTTGTATATGGCTGTTTTACCATAATTTATCTAGCCACTCTCTATTATTGGATGTTTAGTTGTCTTCTCTGCTTCGCTATCATAACAACACTGAAATGAATAGCCCTGAAACTACATTTTTGCATATAGCTAGCATTTTCTTAGATAAATTTATAGAAGTGGAATTGTTGAAGAGTGGATTTACAACATTTCAAGGCTTTTGATTCTTGGCAGACTGCCTCTCAAGGTTGCATCAATACACATTTTTGTTGGGAGTATGGAAGTTTACATTTTTCCACATTGTGACATCAACTCAGATTGTTAAAAAAAAAACTGAGCAGCAACAATGAAAAGCCTTTCAGACAACTCGTTGAAAAATTGTATCTTGTTTTAAATTTGTGTTTTTTATCATCAGCAATGTATTTGTTGACTATTCATGATACCTAATGACATTTAAACCATTTCATTAAAATTTACAAATATACAGAAAATAGAGTAGTAAGTACCCACATAACCACCACCTAATTTAAATAAGTTTTTGTCACATTAGTTTCACATATAATATTTACTGATGTATTTCAGTGTAAGTTAGCTATCTCCATATAGCTCCTAATAATTTTAAGAGTCCCTATTGAGAAATGGTCATAATATATGTTAGTAAATATTATATGTGGCCATAATATATATCACTGTGCACTTAATGAAATTAATAGTAGTTCCTAAGCTGAAACTCCAGGACTTTGGCCACCTCATGCGAAGAGTTGACTCATTGGAAAAGACCCTGATGCTTGGAGGGATTGGGGGCAGGAGGAGAAGGGGATGACCGAGGATGAGATGGCTGGATGGCATCACCGACTCAATGGACGTGAGTCTGAGTGAACTCCGGGAGCTGGTGATGGACAGGGAGGCCTGGCATGCTGCGATTCATGGGGTCGCAAAGAGTCGGACATAACTGAGCAACTGAACTGAATATTCAACATACAATATTTGATCCATTTTCAGATTCTTAAGTATAATACTTTATTCTACCCGTGTAACAGGGGAAGAACGGTCAAACACAGTGATCAGGTGTGCAAAGCATTTCTCAGTAGCTGGAACACACTCAAGAAGAATTTGCCCTTCAGCCTCCAGACATGAATGGTTTGTGGCAGAAATGAATGACCGTGATTATGGTTCTGGCATGTTCACAGTTGATAGACTGTTTTGTTCCACCAGTAGTGGGCAGGCCAGTTAGGGCCCCTGGCTTCTGAGGATAGTGTCGTGACACGTTGCTTTCCTTTGCCACTGTATTCATTGGGTGTGGAGGTATGTCTTCCTGGTGACATTTGGTTTATCAGTCAGGGTTCTTGAGAGAAACGGAACCAGCAGGAGAGAGCTCCATCTCTAGGTACTTACCTGGTGAGGTTTATTGGGAGGAATTGGCTCACACCGTCCATTCTGGAGGCTGAGAAGTCCTAGGATGGTACTGTCTGCAGGCTGGAGACCCAGGAAAAGTTGTGTTGTAATTCAGTCCAAGTTCGAAGTCCTGAGAATAGGGTAGGTGATGGTGTAAATCTCGGTCTGAGGGCCAGAGAAGGAAGGTAGGACCCAGCTTATGCAATGGGGCAGGGAAAAAAGGGATGAATTCTTTCCTCCATCTTTTATTCCATTCTCAATGGATTGGGTGAAGCCCACCCATATTGGGGAGGGAAGTCCAGTTTACTGAGTCCACAGATTCAAATGCCAGTCTCATCCAGAAACACCCTCACAAACACACCCAGAAATGGTGCTTCATCTGGGCACCTGTTGGCCAGTCAAGCTGATGCATAAAGTTACTCATCGTAGTTAGTATTTTACTAGGTTATGCAAGGAATCCTAAAAGCCTTCCCATTTCATAAGTATATATGTTTAATCATATTGAACTTCCAAAAATGGTAAAGAGAGAAGCTTCAGGTCATTTATCAAATCTATTACTGAAGAAGGATTAAATAACATTTTAAAGGTGTGGTAGCTGCAAGGTATAGTCCACTCCCCTGATAGGGACCCTCTGTTCATCAGTCTAAGGAAGAACCTTTGACATCTTTAATCAAAGTAGACTACCCAAGCCTTGGTGATGAGCCGTTTTTTAAAACTGAGGAAAACTGTGTTTCTTGTGTCCATATTAACATGTCCTTGTATTGAAGAGATGTTTTATCACCTCTGAAAAAACAAGGCAGATAAAAGACCTGAGGTTTTTTATTTGTAAACTCTATTGAGGAATAAATCAGGTGCATCAATCAGAACTGTACAGCTCCACGCATGTTCATAAAGTGAATCCATCCATGTAACCAGCATCCTTCGGTTCAGTCGCTCAGTCGCGTCCGACTCTTTGCAGCCCGCCAGGCCTCCCTGTCCATCACCAGAAGCCCTCTGATGCCCGTTCCAGGCGATACCCACCCCTCCCAAGGGAACTAGTCATCTGACTTCTGTTACCACGTGTTAGCTTTGCCTGGTTTTCTACTTTATATAAAATGAATAATACAACATGTTTTCCTTTTTCTTTTTTTTACACTATGTTTTCTTGAGTCTGGCTTCTTTCTCTGTTGCTTTATTGGTAAGATTCGTCCGTGTTGTCACGTGTAGTCGGTGTTAGTTTATTCCACTGTGTGACTATGCCACAATTCATTGAAACATTCTGCTGTGGACATTTGAGTTATTTTCCACTTTTTTTTTGCTATCCAAAATAATGCTACTGGGGGGGTGGGGTCAGCTTAGAGCTGTGGCACAGCCCCCTCCCGCCCCAGTCCCATCCAGCCTCTAACAAGGTGCATACGTGGGGGGAAAAGTGAAACCCGCACAGAAATGCAGCCCTAGACCCTCAGGCGCTGGCCACGCCCCAGACCAAGGCAGAGTGCTGTCATACCCAAGAGAAACGCAGCTCCCACCCCCAGGAGGGCAGTGATGGCCCCTGAGCAGAGGAGACGGCCGCTTGCACCTGGCTGGGCTCCAGCCCCACCTCCTCCCAGCGCAGTAGCTGCCAGCACACCCTGGGGAAGACGCAGCTCGTGCTCACTTTAGCTCTGTTTCTCCTGCCAGAGCTGCTGGGAATGCTCCAAGGACACACTTTCAAGGGCAGGAGAGGTAGATGTTCACCTAGTTTCATAAAGACAGAGAATGTTAGACAAAATGAGACGACAGGAATATATTTCAAATGAAAGAATAAGGGGGAAAAAAAAAAGCACAAAACCCTGGGAAAAAACCCTAATGAAACACAGATAAGTAATTTACCTGATAGAAGAGTTGAAAGCATTAGTGATAAGAATCCTAATTGAACGGGGGAAGAATCGAACACAGTGAGAATTTTTGTGAAGAGCTAGATAGTGTTGGGAAAGTGCTGACGGCACTGAGGAATACGTAACTGTGATGAAAAATCCACTAGAGGATGTGAACAAGAGATGGGGTGACAAAGAATACATCAGTGATCTGGAAGCTAGAGTAATGCAAACTGCCCAGTAAGAGCTACACCCCCCCCCCAAAAAAATGCTAAAAATTGAGGCTAGTTAAAGGGACTTATGCGACGACATCACAGGCACTAACATTTGCATGATAGTGGTCCCAGAAAGGAAAGGGGGCACTAGTGGTGAAGAACCCACCTGCCAGTGCAGGGTACGTAAGAGACGTGGGGTCGATCCCTGGGTCAGGAAGATCCCCTGGAGGAGGGATGGCAATCCACTCCCGTATTCTTGCCTGGAGCCTCCCATGGACAGAGGAGCCTGGCGGGCTATGGTCCATGCAGTCAGAAAGAGTCCGACACAACTGAAGCGACAGCACAGCACAGAAAGAGAAAAGAGTAGAAAATGTATTTGACGAAATTATGGCTGAGAACTTCCCAAACCTGGGGGAGGAAACAGATATCCAGGTACAGGAGGCACCAGAGGGTTCCAAACAAGGTGAACCCAAAGAGACCCACGCCAAGATAGATCACAATCAAAATAGAAAAAATAAAGAATTTTAAATGCAGCAGGAAAAAACCAAAGTGCATCCAAGGGAACCCCCATAAGGTTATCAGTTGATTTTTCTGCAGAAACTTTGCAGGCCAGAAGAGAATGGCATGATACTTTTAAAGTGTTAACAGGGAAAAGCCTACCACCCAGGATACTGTATCTAGCAAGATTATCATTCAGAATTGAAGGACAAAGAGGTTAGATAGGCAGAAACTGAGTTCATCAATACTAAAATGACCTTATAAAAAGTGTTAAAGGGTCATCTGTAAGTGAAAAAGTAAAAGTTCCAATGAGAAATAATAAATTATGGGAAGGGAAAAAATCCCACTGGTGTAAAATTGCTGGGTCTGTCCTTACATGTACGTTCAGTTACAGTAGACATTGCCAAGCAGTTTTCTGAAGCGGTTTGCCAGTTGCATTTGCTCCATATTTTGCCAACATTGGTTTTTTTTCTTTTTAATTATCTTGTGTATGAGGAGTGGTATTATTGCATTATAGTTTTATTTTGCCTTTTCAGTGGAAATTTTTCTTTTAGGGGTTGGGAGCTTGATAATGATTCTAAAGATCATTTGGGGAAAACTAAGAGAGTGATTAGTCTTGTAAGAAGACTTGTAAGAAAAAAAGTAATGAAATGCATTCTTATTTTGTTTATTCATGCATTTATTTATTTTTGGCTGCACTGGGTCTCTGTTGCTTTGCCAGAGCTTTCTCTGGTTGAAGCGAGCAGGGCTCCTCTTCACGGCGGTCCTCAGGCTTCTCACTGCAGTGGCTTCCCTTGTTGTGGAGCATGGGCCCTGGGCGCCTGGACTTAAGTAGGTGCAGCACAGGGGCCCATTAGTTGTGGCCCCAGGGCTCTGAAGTGCTGGTTCAGTCGTTGTGGCGCATGGCTTAGCTGTCCCGGGGCATGTGGGATCTTCCCAGATCAGGAGTCGAACCCCGCATTGGCAGCGGATTCTGTGCCACCAGGGAAGTCCAGTAGTGCAATGCTTTCTTCACTCCACATTCATTTGTCAGATGTTTATTGAACATGTTGCCTGTCTAGCAGGTAACGGTCTAGAGCTCGAGGATACACAACAATGAGAAAGGGGAAAAGAAATTCTGTCCTGGCAGAGCTTTCCCTCTAGTTATGGCAATTAAGGTGCAAGTAATCTTGCAAGAGTAGATGGGTCAGTTGCCAAGGTTAGTCCTGAAACATTGCCCGCTGCGGTGATGACAGGAGCTGTCAGCTCATCCTGGCATTCCTCCCATGGAGTTGGGTCTGAGTATATCTTCACTTAGGAAGGCATTGCCCACTGATCAGAAGTGTGTAGGAGATGGACTTCCTTGCCAAGCCGCTCCCTTGTGACCATATGCTAATTTTGGAAAGTATTTGTGTATCTGCCTGCGTAGGGTTGGTTGCATCATGCGGGATGTCCTTTGTTGTGGTGCACAGGCTCTCTAGTTGTGACATGTTGGCTTAGTTGCTGTGCGATGTGGGATCTTAGTTCCCCTACCAGGGATCGAACCTGCATCTCTTGCATTGCAAGGTGGATTCTTAACCACTGGACCACCAGGGAGGTCCCAACCATATGATAATTTAGCCTATGGCATCCCCTTTAAGGAAGGGAGAGAGATTTGATGTGTGGGCTCCTAGGACAGCCAAGAGTTGTTTAGTCGCTCAGTCGTGTCCGGCTCTTCATGGCCCCATGGACTGTAGCCTTCCAGGCTCCTCTGTCCGTGGGATTCTCCAGGCAAGAGCACTGGAGTGGGTTGCCATTCCCTTCTCCAGGGGATCTTCCCTTCCGAGAGACAACCAAGAGAGTAAGTGGAAGAGACTCAAGTTGGAGGATCCTTACTTCAAACCACATCGAAAACAAAGTACCAATAATGTATTGAAACTTAAAGGGAAAAGCTAAACCTATTCAAAACAGGCTAAGAGAAAATATGGGTGAATATGTAGTCTTGTGATGAAGAATTATAATAGCTTCTAAACTTAGAAGTAGTGGAAGAAATTGTAAAGCAGATAAAAATCAACAGACTCAATTATATAAAAATATCAAGCTATTTGCAGCAAATATGATAGACAAAGGGGAAAAGGGCATGTTCTCATGCTGTTGGTTGGGAGTATAATTGGTACAGTCCTTTCTGGAGAGCAGTGTGATAGTAAGTATCAAGAGCCTTAAAGATCCTCTCCCTTGACTCAACAATTTCTCCTCTGGGAGTCTAGCCTTTGAAAACTGCCAGGAATTTGGACAGATGTTATATGCAAAGCTGGTTACTTTAGCTTTAAAAAAAAAAATAAGAAAAATTGGAGATAATCCATTAATAATAATGTCTACTGGTGAGAGGAGAGTTAAATTGTGTTTTTAAATAAATGTATTATTCACTACTATAAGCAAACATAGGTATAATTCTAAATCATAGGATTGCTGTAATTAACAGTGACATTTCCTTTATATTTCAGTCCTGTTTTGCCTCAGTTAGGAAAATAAATTATAATTCTTCCACGTTTGCAAAAAGCCAAATTCAATACTAACTAAAGAATAGTATGATTATTGGGCCATCTTTGAGCTTTTCTTTTCTACTGTGCAAAAAATTGTTAAATAAAAACCAGTAATCTAGCACATTTCAGTTCAGTTCAGTCGCTTACTGCTTGGAAGGAAAGTTATGACCAACCTAGACAGCATGTTAAAAAGCAGAGATATTACTTTGCCAACAAAGGTCCGTCTAGTCAAGGCTCTGGTTTTTCCAGTAGTCATGTTTGGATGTGAGAGTTGGACTGTAAAGAAAGCTGAGCGCTGAAGAATTGATGCTTTTGAACTGTGGTGTTGGAGAAGACTCTTGAGAGTCCCTTGGACTCCGGAGATCCAACCAGTCCATCCTAAAGGAGATCAGTCCTGGGTATTCACTGTAAGGACTGATGTTGAAGCTGAAACTCCAATATTTTGGCTGCCTAATGTGAAGAGTCAGCTCTGATGCTGGGAAAGACTGAGCGCAGGAGGAGAAGGGGACGACAGAGGATGAGATGGTTGGATGGCATCACCGACTCGATGGACATAGGTTTGGGGGGACTCCGGGAGATGGTGATGGACAAGGAGGCCTGGCATGCTGCAGTTCACGGGGTCACAAAGAGTCAGATACGAGTGAGCGACTGAACAGAAATGTGCTAGATTATTGGTTTTTCTTTAACATTTTATTTATAAGATGCCTATTGTGTGTATGGCATCGTGCCTAGTATATTTCATGACTGTTCATTTATTTCTAACATCACCTTAACAGCAGGTAGTGTCCTTATCACCATTTTACTGGTGAGGATCCAGAGTCCCAGAAAGCTTTAGTTAACTTACCTGAGTTAGAAGCAAAAGCAGAGCTGCCTGCATCCCAGACCTGAGAGACTCCAAAGCCTGTAGCTGAGTATCTACTCAAGAGCCGATCCGGCTTTGGAATGACTAAAATGTAGAAAGAACGAATGACTTTTTTTTTTAAAGATTTGTTTATTTACTTATGGATGTGCTGGGTCTTCATCACAGCGAGCAGAAGCTACTCTCTGGTTGCGGCGCACGGGTTTCTCATCTGATGGCGCCTGTTGTTGTGGAGCGCTGGCGGTAGCTGTGTGAGCTTCAGTAATTGATGCTCCTGGGCCCAGCAGCTGGGCCTTGCGGGCTCTGCAGCACTGGCTCCATAGTCGTGGCGCACAGACTCAGTTGCCCGCATCGGATGGGCTCTTCCTGAAGCAGGGATGGAATCCAATTAGGGTTAGGGTTAGGCAGGCAGATTCTTTTTTGTAATGTATTTATTGTTAATTGGAAGATAATTGCTTCACAGTATTTTATTGGTTTCTACCATGCATCAGCAGGAATCAGCCATAGGTAGACGTGTGTCCCCTCCCTCTTGAACCTGCCTTCCACCCCGTCCCCTCCCTTTCGGTTGTCACAGAGCACCAGATTTGAGCTCCCTGCGTCATAGAGCACATTTCCACTGGCCCTCTGAGTTTACATATGGTAATGTGTATGTCGCAATCTACTCTCTCAGTTCGTTCCACCCTGCCCGTCCCCTTCTTTGTCCAGAAGTCTGTTCTCTCCATTGTTCATGGGGTTCTCTCTACTGTTGGTGGGGTTCTCTGTGTCTGTTCTATGACTGCTCTCTATGTCTGCATCTCCAGGAAGCCCACAAGTTGACTTGCAAAAGCAGTTTTAATTGGGTTTGACTGTCATTGCACCCCTGCTCACCGTGCTCTCCCATCACAGCGGCTTCTGTCACCCAGCTAGCCCTGTTCTTCTTGTAGCTTGAGGTCCCCATCTCCCCACCACAAGACACTGTTTGATCCCAAAGATCAAGAGGCCCTCTCCTGCTCTGTAAGTATCTGTGTGACCCCCAAGTTGTTCTGCAGCATTTCTCACAGCCCCCCACCTCTACAGAACAGTAATGTGCAGGTTCCATGTTGTGAACGTGGGGAAGGCTGTGAAAAAGCATTGCACACCACCTTATTCTCACTCACTCTTTCTCTTCTGGAATGGAGAGGACACTAACCATAGCAGCGTTTCTTTTTTCTTTTTTTTTTTCCTGGAACTCTCTCATTGTTTATTCACCAATCAGAATCTCTTTAGGACTTACTACGTTAGGCATTTTGAGAAGATGGAACTGAAATAAATGCACATTTTCCTTTCATGATACCCTTTGTCCCCATTTTCAGGTGGAAAGGAACTTACAGCTCTTCCTTTATTCACTGTAACGACTTAACACAGAAGAATGATACAAACAGACATAGTAAAGGAATTAAGGAAACAATTTTTTTTTTTTAATTTTGTTGTTCAGTCGCTCAGTCATGTCCAACTCTTTGTGACCCCATGGACTGCAGCACGCCTGGCTTCCCTGTCCTTCACTGTCTGCCGGAACTTGTCCATTGAGTCCATGATGCCATCCAACCATCTCATCCTCTGTTACCCCCTTCTCCCCCTTCTCCTGCCCTCAATCTTTCCCAGCATCAGGGTCTTTTCTGATGAGTCAGCTCTTCCCATCAGGTGCCCAAAGTATTGGAGCTTCAGCATCAGTCCTTCCAATGAATATTCAGGACTGACTTCATTTAAGACTAACTGGTTTGATCTCCTTGCAGTCCAAGGGACTCTCAAGAGTCTTCTCCAACACCACAGTTCAAAAGCATCAAGTCTTTGGTGCTTAGCCTTCTTAATGGTTATGGTCTTTTTAAAAATAGGGGCCCAATTTCTTCTTTGGCTCGAGTGAAAAAAAAAAAAAGTAATTTTTAGGAGCTCTGGAGTAAAAGCAGAATGAAGACCTTGAAGTCAGGTGTACTTGGATTTCAATATTGTTTCTACCCCTGCCTATGTGGGTGAGTTAGTTTACCATTCAAGATTTAGCCACTGCATCTCTAAAATGTGGATGGGAACACCTACTTTGTAGAGCAGTTGCATAATACTAATGGGATATTGAATGTAAACACCTAACACTGTGCTTCACACTTCTATGCATTCATAGCAGCGTTTCTTACCGTCTTCCATGAAGTCTTACAGAAGCCTTGCTGTTAACAATTTGCTCTCTAGTTTCTCCTCTTTGTCATTCTTTTCTTTCTTTTCCATCACTGATGCTTTCAAAACAGGAAAAGGGGCAAAAGAATGAGGTTGTTTTCATTCATGATTTAATAATACTTTTTTTTTTTTTTTAAGAAAACTGTATGTCTTTGCTAAAGAACAAGATATAATTTGTCTTTCCAAATTTCTGTCACCATGGGTTTCTCACCCTCAGCACGATTGACATTTGGTCTGGATGACTCTAATTGGGTTGGGGGGTAGGGGGTGGGCATCCTGCCTGTTTATTGGGGATACTTAGCAGCGTCCCTGGCCTGTCCCAAGTAGATACCAGTTTCTACTTCTGCCCTCTGTGGGGATAAATGAAAACAGGCAGCTCAGAGCTAGAGAAGTTCAGCCGAGAAAGGCAGGTATTATAACAGAGATGGCCTATTGGGGACTTTGGTGTTTGTAAGCTGGACAGTCAGGCCGAGAACCTCTGGTATAAAGATAAAACTTGGCAAACTCAATGTCTTTTTGCTTTTTACTTGGAGTGATGGGAAATAATTGTCCTTGTAATAGTATATTTTCATATCAGATATTTTATCCATTGAATATTTTCAGCTTTTTTCACATATTGATCTGATTATATACATGTGAGAACAAAATATTTTTTCTTTTTTTAAACAGTATGCAAGCATTGAAAAAAATGGTGAATTTTTCATGTCTCCCAATGACTTCGTCACCCGATATTTGAACATTTTTGGAGAAAGCCAGCCTAATCCAAAGACTGTGGAACTTTTAAGTGGTGTGGTGGATCAGACTAAAGATGGGTATGTTTGCTTTTGATTATCTCATTTAGTTTTTGTTTTGTTTGAAACAGCTTTCTGTTTCTTTAATGATTAGGAAGCCAATGTCCTACATTTTTTCTCCCTATTACAGTTAATGCATTATTTTAGAAATGGTGCCCTGAACAGTTCCTTCAATGTTCTTATCCCAGTTGGGGATTCTATATCTGGACTTCTTGACATAGTTTAAACAACTGTTTATAATTTCACAGCTATTGTAGTTGAGTGGTGTGAAGATGCGCTTGAGTGTGCGTAGTATATTTTAAGTTTTAAGGCAACTGTAAAAATTATAAATGTAAAACGTAGGTCTGTGAACATAACTTTTCTATAATCTTTCTGCTCAAGGAACTTTTAAACGTCCCATATGATTAAATGCTATAAATCTGACAGACAGAATAATGATTCCAAATCCCCAAGAAAGGCATTCCGCCCAAGTGGGAAGAGAAACATGGAACCACCTAAACTTAAATAGGACACTGTGCAAAATGCCTTTCGTTTTTTTTTTTTCTTTTACCAATATTTTCTGTTTACATTTTAAAAAGTGAGTCATTCTTAAGTTGTGTAAGAATGCAGTTGATTTTTTACCATAAGTGCAGAATTTTGGGCTCCAAAATATTGGTAATATGAGCACCAATATTCCCTAATAACCAAATATAATCTGTCAGAACTAGCCTTTTCTGTGTAAACTGTAGTGAACCCAGCTGTCTGCCCTCGCCACTTGCCACACTCCCCTCTGATAGATTAGTGACCAGCCTTTCTGGGGTGTTCTTCTGTTCTGAGCTTCTTCTTTTGGTCTTGTGTCTGTTTTTTCATATGCATGGGTTTGAGATACAACCAAAGAAAACTCCCTGATGTACTGTGAATGCTCTCAGTCTTACCAGTACTTCTCCTTACTTGCTTATACATCTGTTGTTCCATTGTGCATGAAGGCGACTCCCTCTAAAGTGAAAGTCTTGCAGATGGGAAGCAAGTGGGGAGGAAATTGGCAATTATACTTCCTGTCATAGGCTGGCAGATTGCTAGATTATACCTTCTCTGTTCCAGTGGTGGCTACTTGTGTTTTCCACAACTTGTGTAATCCCTCCCAAGGTGGGATTCTTTGCTTTGGAGGAAAATATCATTTAGGAGCAGGTGTTTCTTCCCTCACAAGGCCTATCTGTGGAGGTGCAGGGAGAGAGGTGGAGGTATATTTCACACTAGTCCTTTCAGGCTAAACAGCTGCACAGAACATAGCTTTATTCTAGCAAACATTTTGGTGGTGGTGGTTGAGGGGGAGGCAGATTGGATTGCTTCCACATCTTCTGTGCTTATAAGGTGCAGAAGAAATGTGACCAAGTTCACATGCAGTATGAATTAGCTGACTCAATGTTTAAGATCAATGTTTTTTTCTTACTTGATAAACAATTTTTTTAAGCTATAGAAAATGGAAAGAATTCAGCGAATGTCTAATAGATACCCTTCATCTGGATTGATTGTTAACATTTTAAAAACCTGTGTGCCTTTTTAAAATTTGTTTTAACACACATATATTTTTTACACATCACACACATAATTTCCTCTTTTGGCTGGACCAGTTAACTATTAATTGCAGACATCAAGATACTTCATTGTTTAACTTTGAATAAGAGCGTTCTTCTTAACCATTATCATACTTAGGAAGATTAACAATCATGTGAAATATCTAATAGCCAGTAGATTAGCAATCATGTGAAATATCTAATATCCAGTCAATTTTAAATATGCCAGATCTCTCCACTCACCTCTCCCCAACCTCAAATGCTTTATTGCCTTTTGTTTTTCAAATCCAGCTAATCAGGTTTCCTGTATTATATTTAGTTGCTGTATATCTTCTAATCTAGAACAGACCCTTGCCTTTTTTTTTTTAAACCACTGATCAAGTTTAGTGATTTTTTTACTTAAAAAAATCAAGCCACCGTTAAAAAAAAAAAGAGGCAAATAAAACTGATTTTCCAATCATTTGAAAAGCATAGTGCTTATTTGTCCAAAACAGACTCAAATGTAAATGCTACCATTATCATCTCTAAACTTCTGCAATAAAATGCATTTATATATACACATATATACATTTTTAATATATAAAATAGTACTGTATCTTGCAGTCAACAGGAGAAAGAACAACACATCCTTGTTTTATTATTCTATCATGACTTTGAACCCAGGCCCAGTTATTTTGTTGAAAGTTCCTTGTTCTGGACTTGTCTGGTTGTTTCCTTATGACTTGGATTCATGATCAATTTTGGGGTGCAGGTTAGGAGAGATCCTACTATCTTGTCCCAGCATTGATGATAACTCAGTTTGATCACTTGGTTCAGATGGTGTCCACCAGATATTTCCATTCTACAGAACCACTTTTGTTTTGTAATTAGGAAATAGGCACTTTCAGAACGTGGGAATATCCTGCTTCACAGCAGCCTTTCACCCAGTAGTTTAGGCATCCATGGTGATCCTTTTCTGGGTCAGCTGTTACATCCATAGTGACCCTTTTCTGGATCAGGTATTACATCCATGGCAACCCTTTTGTGGACCAGGCATTACATCCATGGTGACCCTTTACTGGATGAGGCATTACATTGGTGTTTGAAAAAACAGTGATTTTTCTGACTCTTTATTTTTCATTTATTGTCTAGAATTCTTTGGTAAGGAAAAGCTTTCGTCCCTCCACGCCCTTTTCTATCTCTGTTAATTTTTGTATCAGTGTAAACTCATGGATTTATTTACATTGAATTCAATGTATTAGAATCTATCACTAAATTCTCTGAATTATTCAGATTGTCCCAATGTGGTCAGTGCGAGTCCCTTCAAGCTGGCTCCTGTACCCTCAGCCTTTGAGTGTTCCTTGCTTTTGGTAAATAAGGTGTACTCAGCTGGCTTTGGATTTGTCCTGCCCTTGTCCAGGAGATCTTTTCTCAAAGAAAGGCCCAGGTTCCTTCTGGCTGGGACTGGTGCTTGGAGACATGAAGCTGGGCACGAACTCATTGCTCCTGGACTGTTCCTGCCTCCCTGAGATTTCAGTGGAAAGAGCTGGGAAAATATACTTAAAAAAAAAAAATCAAAAGTTCATAATGATAGTTCCTATTTAAATTTAACCTCACAGGGATTTCCCTTCTTTTGTGTTTGTATCTTTTTAGGGGAACATTTTGATTCCTAGTTACATGAATATGTTTACAGTCATTAATTTTATGTGACTGTAGTATCTGCTAATGTACTTGGCTTCCTTTTCATCCTACACCTATTAACACACTGGCTTTTCCTATTTCTTTTTACATATACTCTTCAAAAAAATACAACCTTGAATTCATTACACGCCAACAATGTAACATACATTTTACATATATAATGTAACATAATGTGTATTTTCTCATGCACTTATAACAGATTCTCAGCTTTCTTTCCCTAGTTTCCCAGATGAGAACCAAGGGATCAAGCAATCTGCTGCCTAAAGGTACCTAGGCCTGTCTGGCTCTAGTCCTGGGCCTTTCCGCTGTTCAGAGAGGCCTCTTCTCTCATCATCTCACAGTTCTCTTTAACTTGACGTTTTCTTTCTGATTTTGTATTATCTTAAATGTTAGCATTTTACTGTGACAAGGAAAATCTTTGGTCTCAATCCTTTACCCTATGACTAATTTTTTCTTTTCTTCACCTTTCTTCCTTTTCAGTGTTAACAGTGACTAGGTCATTTTCAATAGGGAAAACAACCACCCATAACCATCTCAGCTTGCCACAGTATTTTGAATTTTTCAGTATATTCTATGACTTATGCTGCATCAATATTTTTCAAAATTTGAATTCATTTTTGTTTTAATTATCTTTTGTAATCTTTCTGCCTTTGCTAGTTTTCATATTTCCATATACTTTTCATATGAACAGTGTTAGATAGCTTCATCATTTTCTATTAGATTAATTGACCATACTTTATGAAATCATGCCCTTACAGAGTTATTTCAGTTTCTCCTTTTCTATAATAGATACTACTGGAGTGAATATATTCATGTATGTGGCATTTCCCCCTTCTGTTTAATTTGTTGTTGTTCAATCACTAAGTCATGTTGGACTCTGCTACTTCATGAACTGCAGCACGCCAGGCTTCCCTGTCCTTCACTATCTCCTGGAGCTTGCTCAAACTCATGTCCATTGAGTCAGTGATGCCATCCAACCATCTCATCCTCTGTCACCCCCTTCTCCTCTTGCTCTCAATCTTTCACAGCATCAGGGTCTTTTCCAATGAGTGGTCTCTTCACATTCGGTTGCCAAAGTATTGGAGCTTCAGCATCAGTCCTTCCAATGACTATTCATGGTTGATTTCCTTTAGGATTGACTGGTGATCTCCTTGCTGTCCAAGGGACTCTGCCAATACCGTAGTTCAGAAGCATCAATTCTTCAGCGCTCAGTTTTCTTTATAGTCCAACTCTCACATCCATACATGACTACTAGAAAAACCATAGTTTTGACAATACAGACCTTCGTTGTCAAAGGGATATCCTTGCTTTTTAATATACTGTCTAGATTTGTCATAGCTTTTCTTCCAAGGAGCAGGCGTCTTTTAATCTTGTGGCTGCAGTCACCATCTGCGTTGATTATGGAGCCCAAGAAAATGAAATCTGACACTGTTTCCCCATTTTCCCCATCTATTTGCCATGAAGTGATGGTACCAGATGCCGTAATCTTCGTTTTTTGAAGGTTGAGTTTTAAGCCAGCTTTTTCACTCTCCTCTTTCACCTTTATCAAGAGGCTCTTTTAGTTCTTCTTTGCTTTCTGCCATTAATGTGGTATCTGTTTAATCACTTCCTTAGATTTAACAGAGGGATTCCTGGGTCTAAGGGTAGGAATATTTTATAGCTGTGATACGCATTGTTACAGTTCTTTCCAAAAGGACTGAACTGAACAAGAACTTGTCTGGTATTTAAGCTGATTGAGCTCGTAGCAAAGGACCAGGGTTCAAGACCCATTCACACGTGCCCGTGCCGTTTTCCCTCACCCTAACCCCAGCCCACAGCTGGCTCCAGTGTTCACAAACGATCTAGCCGTAGGCCTCTTCTCAGGGTGAAGTGGGGGATGCCTGCATTCCTCGTCCCTTTCCCTTCCTTTAGAATCACGCCGTCTGTCAGGTTCACAAGGCACACACCATCCTCCTAAACCAGTACTCTTCCTTGAAAAATGACACGGCAGGAGCCACGCGGTGGCCCACGGAAGCGCAGCACACCCAGAGCAGCGAGGGAGCGCTGCAGGGGCTGCTGCTCCTCTAGCCTGACTCTCTGGGGTCTGAGCACCTAGCTTGACTGACCCGAGGGAATATTAGTGCACAACTTTATGAAAATTTCAAAAGCTGTTTATAGATGGACAACTTTAGGATTTAAAACCAATGACAGCTGTGGTGGTCCAGATGTCATGATGACGTGAAACACTCCTTTTTAGTTAATTATTGGTCCTCTAGCTGTGGTTTCTTGAGTCCAAGCGCCAGGCCCTGCACATTTTACCACCTCCAGTATCTAGTCCAATATCTGGCCTCCATTTCACATCGATTTGTTGACTCAACTTAGGTAAACCTACTAAGATTTTTGCCCCTTCTTGTTACAAAAGTCCAGGAGTGTTGGGAAATGGAAGATCTAGTTCAAATCCTAGGTTACTCATTGTTGGAAGCTGACATATGGCCCCCTGAAGATATCAAGATAGCAATCCCAGAGTTTGGAAATGTGACGTTTTGGGGAAAGTGTCTTTGCAGGTGTGGCTAAATTGAGGCTGTTGAGGAGATGACCCTGGATTACCTGTGCTTTAAATGCCATCATAAGCCTCCACATGAGGGGCAGAGAGAGATATGATATAACACTTGCAGAGGCACGTGGCATTTTGACCACAGAGGCTGAGATCAGAGTTATAGGGTCACAGCCAGGGGACATCTGGGGCCACCAGAAGATGGAGGAGGCAAGGAGTGGTTCTTCCCTGTGGAGTCTCCCTTTGGATGGAGAATGGCTTTGCTGACACCTTGATTTCAGATATCTGGTCTCCAGGACTGTGATGGAGATGAATTCCTGCTGTGCTAAGCCACCCCTTTGTGGTCATTGATGTAGCAGCCCTGGGAAATGAGTCCCCTTACAGAGCTATTTTCTTTGGGGAATTAGAAGGCCTTTTATTGTTGTTCAGCCGCTAAGTTGTGTCCGACTCTAGGCAACTCGATGACCTGCAGCATGCCAGGCTTCTCTGTCCTTCACTATCTCTGTGAGTTTGCTCAGACTCATGTCCCTTGAGTCTGTGATGCCATCCAACCATCTCATCTTCTGTCGTCCCCTTCTCCTCCTGCCTTCTATGTTTCCCAGCATCAGGGTCTTTTCCAATGAGTCGGCTCTCTGCATCAGGTGGCCAAAGTATTGGATCTTCAGCATCAGTCCTTCCAATGAATATTCAGGATTTCCTTTAGTATTGACTGGTTTGATTTCCTTGCAGTCCAAGGGACTCTTGAATCTTCTCCAGCACCACAGTTGGAAAGCATCAGTTCTTTGGTGCTCAGCCTTCGTTATGGTCCAACTCTCACATTGATACATGACTACTGGAAAAACCATAGCTTTGACTATATGGACCTTTGTCGGCAAAGTAATGTCTCTGCTTTTCAATACACTGTCTAGGTTTGTCATAGCTTTTCTTCCAAGGAGAAAGTGTCTTTTAATTTCATGGCTGTAGTCACCGTCTACAGTGATTTTGGAGCCCAAGAAAAGAAAGTCTGTCACTGTTTCCATTGTTTCCCCATATATTTGCCATGAAGTAATGGGACTGGATGCTATGATCTTCGTTTTTTGTATGTTGAATTTTAAGCCAACTTTTTTACTCTCTCCTTTCACTTTCATCAAGAGGCTCTTTGGTTCCTCTTTGCTTTCTGCCATTAGAGTGATATCATCTCCATGTCTGAGGTTGTTGATATTTGTCCCGGCAATCTTGATTCCAGCTTGTGAGTCATCCAGCCTGGCATTTTGCATGATATACTCTGCATGTAAATTAAATAAGCAGACAATATAAATAAGTTGTGACAATATACAGCTTTGATGTACTCCTTTCCCAATTAGAAGGCGTGTAGTTGTAAAGAATTTTCAGGGAACAGAGCCTAATCAGCCTAATACAGGAGGAAAGGTTTTTTTAAGAAAACGATTTATTTTTGGCTGTGCTGGGCTTTTGTTGCTGCGTGGGCTTTTCTCTAGTTGCAGAGAGTGGGGTCTACTCTCTAGTTAGAGTTGCGGTGCCTTCTCTTGTTGCGGAGCACAGGCTGTGTAGGTCCATGGGCTTTGGTAGTTGCAGCTCTCAGGCTCTAGAACTCAGACTAGGTATCTGTGGCGCATGGACTTAGTTGCTCTGTGGCATGGGGGAATCTTCCTGGAGCCAGGATCAAACCCATGTCTCCTGCAGATTCTCTACCACTGAGCCACCAGAGAAGTGCTAACAGCTTTTTTTTTTTTTTTCAGTAGTAGCTTTTCGTAGGTCCAGACATTTTCCAGGCAGGGCAGAGACCCCTGCTGTGGACTGTTTTCTGGAAGGCATGGCCCCTTCCTGCAGGCTTCAGCTACGCTTAGGGTTGGGGAGACTTCAGCATGGACGTTAAACACCTGTGCACTGCATGGACTTAGAAGCTTTCTGGCAAAGGGATCTTATTCTTCTGGAGCCCTCTTGACACTAATTTAATAATTCCTGAGGCTTGGCCAGCCTTCCACACTGTGAGCCTGTTGTGGAGGGCTGTCCACTCAGTCATTTAGTAGCTATTTGAGACCCTCATCTCTGTGTCTGGCGCTGCTCTGTGGGTGCAGGATGCCATGGTGAATGGGGGGAAAGGAGTGCTTGTCTGTTGGGTGCTTCTTAACTAGTGGAACAGACAGCTGTTCATCAGAAAACCACAAATAAGTGTGAATTGATGTTGTGATGGGTGTTATGTTGCAGAGACGTGGTATGGGAGAGAGCCTGGGGGCTTCATGCCGATGGGGAGATCAGGAAGGATTCTTGAGCCATGGGAACTGGAAAAGTTACCGGGCCGGGCATTGGGGACAGAGGACAACGTTGGAGACAGAGGCAACAGCAGCTTCAAAGTCACATTCTGAAATGCTGAGGCTGGCAGGCCCAGAGCATGGCAAGTGCAGGGCATGGTCAGGGAGAGGTGGGCCACGCTAGACTGTGTGGGAACTTGTACTTGATATTAAGGTTGGGGGTCTTTGTCACAGGACCAATGGCAAGCCATCACAGGGTCCTGTGAGCCGGAGGGTTGGCGTGCCCTGCATGCTAAACACGGTCTTCCCTATTAATCTTCTTTGATTTCACCAGTCCTCACTTTCCCTTCTAACTGCCTGTCGTGTTTAGATTTCTCTGCATTCCCTTGTTTTAACAGATTTAGTGATGAATTTAATCTGTTTTTGAGGTTCCTTGAAGGTGCACAAGCCTGGAAGCTCTTTGTCAAATGAGCCTCTAGGTGCAGAGGGTTTCCTGAGCCTCTGAGGAGGGAGAGAAGGGGAGGGGTTGGGTCTCTCAGCTCCTTCCACTTAGGTCCTCTTACCCTGACTGGACGGTGTGAATTTTCCCCTTGATGTTGTGTTTGGATAATGTCCGGTGTGTCTTTTCAGCTTGGTTGTCCCTGTTATGTTTCTGTTTAAAATGAAACTTTTTTACCTGCAGTTTTAGTACGTTGTTCGCCTAGCTATCTCCTAAGAGCAAGGGAAAAAATAAATTGTGTTTGTGTCCCTTTGAGCTTGGCGAACATGTTTCTAGATGTGGTTTATGAACTGAAGTCTCACTAGAGGGGCCCGGGGAGATCCTGGTAATGCAAATGCTGTTGCGTTTACCTGGCGTCACTTGGGAAGACGAAGCATCGCCCAAAGAAGCTGGAGGTGTGGGCTGCCCGGCCTCTTGGGCTCAGGATGCTGTCGGCTGATACAGGTCTGACCCCGTCAGTGTGGGGTGGGTACTGGACTGCACTGGTATCTAACTGGTTTGCTAGGGTCAAGCGTGAATTTACTGTGTATTTTCTGTCTCAGGTGTGGAGACTCTTTGTTCTCCACGAGAGAACAAAAGTTGGCTTTTTCTTTTGAAAACAGCAATGTCAGAAATCCTGATTTCCTTTCTCCACCCTCCTCGGACATTTTAATTATGAAAAATTTGAACCATACCGAAAAGTGAAATCCTGATTTCCTCATGACAAGCTGACGCGTCCAGCGTAACACCTTGTTAGCCTCCTGTTCTGTTGAAACAAAATGATAATATAGTCAACATCCACAAATAAGTCTTTTTCTCTTCAGAGTACAGACAGACAGTCCTGGGACAATTCCCATTTTGAGGCATGAGGAATAAGGGTGTCAAAGGAGAAAAGATAAAAAAGGTAATCTTGTGTTTTAAAACACGTGGCTATATAAATAAAGTGTGTTCTCTGTGTTTCCCACGTTCGCTGTTTATCCTTCTGAGAAGGGGAAAAAAAGGCCTTTTAAATACTTCACAAGGTGAAGGAGGATATAATAATGTTGTTGATGATAAAATCATTTTTATATACCTGTTTTCACTTTGTGAGGCTGTTGCGATGAAATCCAGGCCCTGGCCACATGCTGAGAGTTAATGAGGTTGACAATTGGCAATGCTTAAAGAGTATTAGGGTAATGTATTTAAACATACAGCACTTCACAGCCTGAAATGTTCATCGTCTGTCAAATAGAATCCATAATCAATAAGAGGAGGTCTTTCCATTTACTAATGAGGATAGTTGTCTGCACTACTCAGGTGGACACAGATTTTAGATAAATACCTGGAATTTATAAGCTGTAGAATTAAGCAAAGGCATCTCTTTAATTAAGAAAAAAAAAACGGTAATAATCAACAGCAGTCACCTGAGAAGCTTAAATTTTCTTCTTAGTCATCAGACTCCCAAATTAATCCACCAAAACAAAAAGCCTCATTAGCAGCTCTCGTTGAATCAGTGTTATTTTTTCTTTCTCTCAAGGTGTCTGATTAACCCCCTTTCTTTTTGCATTACTCACTTTGTGTTAATATTTGATGTCTGAAGTCATGGGGGTGGTGGTGCGTGCAATGTGGTGGCTAGACGCTGTCTGCGCAGAGTAAATTAGAAAGAATTCTTAAAAAGGTTTGTATTATGTCGCAGGTATATTAGCAAACCTTTAGGAGTGTCAGGTGCCTGGGTTGTTTTTCTTTTTAATTCCAGAAAGGATTGATTAAAGACGAGGTGCTGATTTCACTCCTCATTCATATGTAGGGTTAGCCCTCCTCCTCTTCCCCCTTCTACTTACCAAGCCTGGCCCTCTTTTGCAGAGTTTTGCTGTCAAAGCAAGGTGAGAAATGGGGCTATAACTGGAGGGGGAAGGTAGGTGAAAGAGAGGGTCTTTTTAAAGTGGGTAGAGAACAGCACAATGCATGCTGATGGAAATGAATACAGTGAGTGGAGTATTGACAATGTCAGAGAGAAAAGGGGGGAAATTCTGGTACATTCTGAGAGGGCGGAGGCCTCTTTTGATAACATGGAAAGTTCATTTAGGATAGCTGTTCTCAGAGTGTGGTCGGTAGACCCCTTGGGGGTCTCTGAGGTCTTTATAAGGAGTCCATGAAGTCTGAACTGTTGACATAAAATCGCTAAGACATCATCTGCCTTTTTTTGTTGTGTTGTACTTTAACTGATGGTTTTAAAAGCCAGATTATAGAACTGCTGGTTAGCAGCAACTCAGCAGCAACACCAGACCCAAGAGTACGAGTGGTCATTGTATTGTTCAACACCAGTAGTTCACAATAAGGCAGTAACGATAGTGCCAGTTTTGCTTCAGAATGCCTTTGAAGAAGAAGTAACGTTACTGACTTTCTATGAAATCTCACCTTTTACTACGTATCATTTACAAATTCGAGTGACTGAGAGGGAAGCCTGCGTCAAGACTGCTGGGCACTGGCCTGTGGCAGTTGTCAGAGGGGAAGCAACTCAGGTGCTTGCTGAGCTAGTCATTTTTTTTTTTTTTCAAAGGAAAACTTTTTGAGAGAAAATTTTCACCTGACAGCCTTCTGATACTTAAAGCCTTTTCTGATGTAGCTAGTGGTGATAGTAATAATGTGGTTTTTTAACATAGTGTAATGAAATGTGTCAGAGAAGGCAATGGCACCCCACTCCAGTACTCTTGCCTGGAAAATCCCATGGACGGAGGAGACTGGTGGGCTGTAGTCCATGGGGTCGCACAGAGTCAGACACAACTGAGCGACTTCCCTTTCACTTTTCACTTTCACACATTGGAGAAGGAAATGGCAACCCACTCCAGTATTCTTGCCTGGAGAATCCCAGGGACAGGGAAGCCTGGTGGGCTGCCATCTATGGGGTCGCACAGAGTCAGACACGACTGAAGCGACTTAGCAGCAATTGAAATGTGTCAACATTTGGAAGATCTATGTAGCTTAGGGAAACATCTTTTCTTGTTACTTAGGGAAACATCTTTTCTTGTTATGCAGTACATGGTGTTAGAAAATCCTGAGTCAAACTTGTATTCAAAGTGTAGACAGACCCGTACCCCTGGGTTTTAATGTAACAGAGTGGGAACAGGTCATTGATAACAGTTTCAGATTTCATATTGCAACTAATCTTTAAGAAGCTACCCCTTGTTGGGATTTGATATATCACAGAATATCCACAGGTGTTATTGACACAGGAAGCCCAGTCTGGTGCTCTGTGATGACCTGCAGGGGGGATGAGGGTGAGGGAGGGAGGCTCAAGAAGGAGGGGGATGGATGTATAATTATGGTTGATTTGACTTGTTGTAGCAGGGACCAAGACAACATTGTAAAAATTTTAAAATAATTTTTAAAAAAAAGGCTGTTAAAATGCTCCTTCCTTTTCTAACTATGAGTCTGTAAAAAAGCTGAAATCTTTCATAGCCTTCAACCCAAACAACAGATTACAGCATTCTGAATGCAGCTGTCTTCCATGAAATCTGATATTTAAGAGATTTGCAAAGACATAATACTACTTTTTTCTCACTACATTTTGTGTTTTATTTATTTTTCATAGAAATGTTATTTCTATTACCATGTAATAGGTTTATTCACTTTGCAAGAATTAACATTTTAAAAATGTATCAGTTTTAATTTCTCACAGTAACTATGATAGGTACAGATATGATAGGTACAGATAAATAAAAGCCCTTTGGAATCCTCAGTAATTCAAAAGCACGCAAAGGGCTCCTGAGACTTGAAAGTGGGAAAAGTGCTGAGCTAGAAAAGTGGAAGGTCAGGTACCACAATGGGGCAGATGTGTGGTGTAGATGTGGTGGGATTTCGGGGAAGTTTCCTTCTGATCTCCTTGGATTTTCTCTGGGCGGTAGGTAAGAAGGATGCAGGTGAAGTACTGACAGTTTGAGGAGAGAGGGGAATATATTAATAGTAACTGTTTATGCAGAACTGAGTGTGTAAGGAAATGTAGCTTGACTCCTGCATGGGACTCACTTGAGGATCCACTCATGGGCTTGTGGTCCTGAAATTCGCAAGTGAGACCACCTAGTGTGGCTGTTTGTTTTCTGGCTTCTGAGTTCGGCCGCACAGAGGCAAGGCAGGGAGCCAGAGGTGTTGGCTATAACCAGGGTTGCAGGCTTGGCCATTGAATAACTCAGAGTAGGAGATACAGCAGGGAGGTGAGGGGCATGCAGGGGAGTAATTATAATGTTCGACTGTGGATTTAATCTGGATAAAGAGGCAAAGGACACGGAATAGGAAGCAGTGAGAAAAGGGGGTAGGTTTAATGAATTGTTGATTTCAGTATGGCTGACAATTGTTGAAGTTGGGGTATAGGAGAGAGTGAGCAGGAAAACTGGAAGATAGTGGCCAAAATGTGAGACACATGAAATTGAGAATAAGGAAGTGTTGCAGTTACTGGTCCTGACAGAAGTCTGGAGTCTGACCATGGGACTGAGTGGCTGAGTAAATGAAGAAAAGATCATTGGAAGAGGCAAGTTCAACTAATAGGGAGGCCTGGGTGTTTGAAATTATTGAGAATATTGAGAATTGAGGTAGGAGTAGGTTGCCAAGCATATCAGGGAGACAGGAGGTAAAACATTGTGGGGAGGTGCGAGTCTGGGGTTATTAGGTGATAGAAACAAGGAGAGGTGCTGTGCACTAGTCAGATGATGTATTTAAAATGCCGTTAGGAAGGAAGGCTTGGGGGATGGTGGGAGAGAGGAGTACACCTCCCCTGCTTATAAACAGGGTGCAACCCGGGCCTGCGGAGGGAAGCTCCTTGCTGCCTCGGAGGCATGGACCTCGGGGACGAGCCAGGTGTTGGTTACAGTGGATGGGTGAAGGGATATTTACAGGATTCCTCGGAAAGAGATTCCCTTTCCAACTGAGGGTGACCTTGTGCTCATCACAGGCTGTGAGTTCTAGAGGGCGCAGTAGGGGGTTTTCTGGGAGATGGGGAGGTGACAGAATAGGGATAGTGCTGAGCCCCAGTGGGGATTCGGTGTGGGTGAAGAAGCGTGAATTGGGAGTCTGGGGCTGCTGGCAGAGGTCCACAGGCACAGGATAAAGGGTACAATGAGATTGTCCTGCGGGCTCCAAATTGCACCTGCTTGGAGTCAGGGGTCTTTGCAAACAGGCAAGGAAACCTGGGGAAGGGCAGTCTTATTACTTGAAGAACTTTGGTGGTGGCGGCGGGGGGTGCACCATGTGTCCCCTGGGACCTTTCGCAACCAGGGATCGAACCCATGCACCTGTGTATGGAACACAGAGTCTTCACCACTGGACCACTGGAAGGTCCCTTGAAGAACTTTTAAAGCAAAAATATTTTGTGGGATCGCAGCTTTCTGCTGATGTTTTTAACATAGATGGTTAAAGCATGAAAAAAGTAAAGAAGGTTCCAGATCCGATGCTAATAATTTCCACCCTTTTTCTTGTTTAATCCTTGCAACAAGTCCTTAAAATAGGTACTTAATGCTCATTCGCACAAACTTAGGTGCAGAATCATAAAGTTTAAGCAGTTTTTTAATTTTGGTTTTTCTCAGGGCTTGCTGTTTAAAATGCTGTTTATTTTTGGTTGCGCCAGGTCTTTTGTCTGTGTGGGCTGCTCTCTAGTCTGGGGTGTGGGCTTCTGCTGCACCGGCCTCTTTTGTTGTGGAGCCTGGGCTCTAGGCACACAAGCTTACAGCTGCAGTGCACAGGCTTGGTGGCTGAGACTTGAGGGCCCTAGAGGATGGCTCAGTAGTTGTGGCACACAGACTTAGTTGCTCTGAGGCATACGAACTCTTCCCAGACCAGGGATGGAACCCTTGTCCCCTGCATTGGCAGACGGGCTCTTTATCGCTGAGCCACCAGGGAAGTCCAGTATAATTTTCTTGAAGTAATATACCTAGTGGTGGAATTAGAATTTGGACCCAGTCCTTTTTTGGTTTGTGCCCAGTCTGCTCTGCTATGGAGCTTTGTATTTAGAGAAGAATATTAAAAATGGAGCCTTGAATGAGAACTTTGCATACATCTTTGCTTAGAAGTCCTGATGCCCTTTGCAGTACCCTTAGTTCCTAAGACTGATTATTTGACCAACTTAAGGTGGACCTGAAACCTTCATGAGAATGATCCCAACTATCTCATCCATACCCACAAACTTAGGGAAAATTGTCCTCACATTCCTCACTTTTTTTTTAAGGCTAGGAATAGTTTTTGGAATACTCTTCCTCTTTTATTCCTCACAGACTCAACCTTGAGGTCAGATTGCACCCAGTATTCTCAGGATGCTTGCTTTTTCTGGGCCAGCTGCAAATGGCAACCCCTCTTCCACGTTCCTCCCAGTATGTCAGGGTGCTCAGAAAATGTTTGAAGAGCAAATGCTGTTCCTTCCATCTCCCTTTCCTTGTTTGGTTGTCTGGCATTGCTTTATCTGCCCCATCGGTGTTTAAAACTCAGATCAAAGATTTTAAAGGAAAGCATCAAATGTAAGCTCTGCTTCATGGCCACTTGCAAATTTACTTCCGCAATTAAGTGTCATTGGTACAGGATTTGGCAGTTGCTGAAACTGAAAGTCTTGTGCTAAGTTGTGAGGAATTTCTGAAGTCAGATGTGAGGGGATCGTGCCTATTAACATTCCCATTGATGGTGGCATCATTGTCAGTGAGTCACTTCCTAATGAACCAAGTGAGATTCTCAGAATTAACGAAGGTTTGGGAGGGTAACGCTGCCATAGCAATCTGATTTAAAGATTTGGGGATCTTCAGTCTGGAAAAGTAAGAGATGAAAGAAGATAACTATTTAACTTACCCAGAAATTATAGAGAACCTTTATTAATATTTATTTAGAGTCTCTGTTGATGTTTAGTTGCTAGTGTGTTAGTCATGTCTGACCCTTTGTGACCCCACAGACTGTAGTCCTCCAGGCTCCTCTGTCCATGGCATTCCCCAGGCAAGAATACTGGAGTGGGTTGCCGTTTCCTTCTCCAGGGGGATCTTCCCAACCCAGGGGTCGAACCCGGTTCTCCTGCATTACACGCGGATACTTTACCATCTGAGCCACCAGGGAGGTCTGTTTAGTTGCTAAGTTTGTGTCCAGCTCTTACGACACCATGGACTGTAGCCTGCCAGGCTCCTCTGTTCATGGGATTTCCGGAGGCAAGAGTACTGGAGTGGGTTGCCATTTCCTTCTCCAGGGCATCTCCCCACCCAGGGATCAAACCCTTGTCTCCTGCGTTGGCAGGCTGGTTCTTTACCACTGAACCACCTAGAAAGCCCCTGTAATAAAAGATTTATAGAGTGGCCTTGTGTTCTCCACCTGACAAAACGTTGATACTTTCAATATTTGTGTCAATTTCAGATTTATTAAATGAATATTTATTGACACCAGCTATGTGTTAGGCTTCCCTGGTGTTTCAGATGGTAAAGAATCTACCTGAAACGTGGGAGACCTGGGTTCAGTACTTGAGTTGGGAAGATCCCCCTGGCAACCCACTCGAGTATTCTTGCTTGGAGAATCCCGAAGGACAGAGGAGCCTGGCAGGCTACAGTCAAGGGGTTGCAAAGAGTCAGACACGATTGAGCAACTAAACACAGAACAGCATATGTGCTAGGCACTGTTCTACACAAAACAGATAAATGTTGTGCTCTTATATAGCCAGTAGACAGTGTAAACCAGTAGATACACGTGATTGAGAGGCGGGTGGCTGTACCTGTTAAAGCAAGCAAGGGAAGGAGATGGTGGGTGACCGTGGGCTCTGGGGTGCTACAGTTGATAGGGTAGTCAGGGAAGACCTCTTTGAAAAGTGACGTGTAGGCAGAGACCTCAGTGAGAGTGAGCCACGTGCGAATCTATGAGTTGAGTTTTCCAGCTGAGGGAATAAAAGATGCAGAGAGCCTGAGATAAAAGTGTGCTTGACTTTGAGATGAAGCAAGGAAACCAGTTTGATTTTAGGGCCTGGTGATGATAAGCAGAAGTGTGGAGGAAGTCAGAAAGGTATCTGGGAGCCAGATTATAAAGATATTGTAGTAGTTTATTTCACATGTAGGTAGACATCATGAGTTTTTGAGCACTAGACTGACATCATCAGAATCACAGATTGAAAGGATCTCTCTAGTTGATTTGCAGAGAGCGGAATAAAGCAGGCAGAGTGAAGGAAAGAAAAAAGATGGCGGAAAGAAAACAGATGGCAGGACTTGGAGGGCTAGTTGTGGAGATGATAAAAGTGATTGGATTTGGGATTTTCTTGACAGGTTGGATATACATATGAGAGAGAGCCATCTCGGACGCCAGGGCTTCTGAGGGAGGAACAGGTTTGGAAGGTTTCTTTTGGGTATGATAGTGTTCAGATGCCTATTAAACATGTAGTTGGAGAGATAGGCAGATACTGTAAGGATTGGTTAATTTCAGGGGAAAGGTCTGGGTTAGAAATAGGAGTCAACCCAACTACTTCCTTGATCTGAGCCAGTTTTCAGCATAAGGAGTTGGTGTAATAACTTCTGAAGGTTCAATGGGTTGGGTGGTGTTTTGAGGGAATGGGGACGTTTCTTTTTTTATATAATGAATATTATGAACTCAGGTTATTTATGTATTTGGCAAGCTTTTTTTAGAAATTGAGCTGTAGTTAATTTACAATACTGTGTTAGTCTGAAGTGCACAGCAAAGTAATTCAGTTATACATACATACATAGATATATATTTCAGATTCTTTTCCATTATAGTTATTACAAGATATTGAATAGTTTCCTGCGCTCTACTCTAAGAATTTGCTGTTTATGTTTAGTAGTGTATATATGTTAATCATAAATTCCTGATTTATCTCTTCCTCCCCTGCCCCCTATTATTCCCATCGGTAACCTTAAGTTTGCTTTTTATGTCTGTGAATCTATTTCTGTTTTGGAAATAAGTTCATTTGTATCATTTTTTAAGATTCTGCAAATAAGTTATAGCTTTTCTTCAGAGGAGCAAGCATCTTTTAATTTCATGGCTGCAGTCACCATCTGCAGCGATTTTTTTTGGAGCCCAAGAAAATAAAGTCTGTCACCGTTTCCATTTTCTCCCATCTATTTGCCATGAGGTGATGGGATATACTGTATATATGTACCACATCTTCTTTATCTGTCCCTCTGTTGATGGACATTTTGGATGCTTCCATGACTTGCCTATTGTAAATAGTACTGCTATGAATGCTGAAGTACATGTATCTTTTCAAATTAGAGTTTTCTCTGGATTTATGCCCAGGAGTGGGCTTGCTGGATCATATGATAATTCTATTTTTAGTTTTTTAAGGCGCCTCCGTATCCCACTAACAGTGTAGGAGGGTTCCTTTTCCTCCCCACCCTCCCTAGCATTTATTATTTGTGAATTTTTTGATGATGGCCATTCTGAGCAGTGTGAAGTGATACCACATTGTAATTTTGATTTGCATTTTAAAAAATAATTAGCAATATTGAGTATCTTTTCATGTGCCTGTTGGCCATCTGTACGTTTTGTAGGGAAAAATGTCTATTTAGGTCTTCTGCTTATTTTTTTACTTTTTTAAAAAATTAAACTATATGAGCTGTTTGTACATTTTGGAAATTAATCCCTTGGTGGCATTGTTTGCAAATATTTTCTCCCAGACCATAGATTGTCTAGGATTTCCACAATTATGTTGAATATGAGTGGTGAGAGTGGACATCCTTGAGTTGTTCCTGATCTTAGAGGAAATGCTTTTAGCTTTTCAACGCTGAGTATAATGTTAACTGTAGGTTTATCACATATGTCTTTTATTGTGTTGAAATATGTCCTCTCTCTGCCTACTTTATGAAGAGTTTTTATCATAAATGAATGTTGAATTTTATCAAAAGTTTTTCCCCCATCAACTGAGATGATCATATGGCTTCTATTCTTCAGTTTGTTAGTGTGATATATCACATGATTGATAGGTGATATTGAAAAATCCTTATGTCCCTGAGATAAATCCCACTTGATCATGGTGTATGATACTTTTAATGTATTGTTGGAGTTGGTTTGCTAGGATTTTGTTGAGAATTTTTTCATCTATGTTCATCAGTGTTATTGACCTCTAATTTTCCTTTTTTGTGATATCTTTGTCTGGTTTTGGTATCAGGGTGTTGGTGGTCTCATAGAATGAGTCAGAAGCAGGATTCTCAGGCTGTCTTTCTGGTTCCGTACTGGAATTCAGCATGCTGAGCTCCCTGGTTGTCATTTTCTCCTAGGAACTCTAATGACGTCTTGTGCAGTCTGAATCTGTCTGTAACAGATATTGAAACTTTTAGCTAATCTTTTTTCTTATCCTGTCTTCACTTTTGTGGGCTTAGTTCAGTCAGTAAAGAATCTGCCTGCAATGCAGGAGGCTCAGGTTCGATTCCTGGGTCGGGAAGATCCCCTGGAGAAGGAAATGGCAACCGACTCCAGTATTCTTGCCTGAAGAATTCCATGGACAGAGGAGCCTGGTGGGCTGCAGTCCATGGGGTCGCAAGAGTCGGACACGACTGAGTGACTTTCACTTTCACTTCACTTTTATCCTCTCCAAGTAGGCTGGTACCACAGTAGTCTGGGGTCAGTCTTTGTTTTTGTAAAATTACTATGAGTGGTTCTTTGTATTGAGAAGACCATCCATGTGATTAAGTTATTGATCCTTTTTTGATTCCTTCCCATCGCTTTGAGCACCCTGTGAAGGCTGAGGAGTTGGCTAGCTGGGCACCATATGCCACTGCCTGTCTCTGCCCGTCTGTCCTCTGCTTATTGTGTGGTATGGTAAGCTATAACCGTCTCTGGCAGAGTTGAACAAATGCAGCCATGTCGCTTCTAATAGAGTTTAGTTCATATCATTTCCCAGTTATTTATTTTGAATATAATTTTTAAAATTCTGTGGTGGATTCATGTCAATCTATGCCAAAACCAATACAGAATTGTAAAGTAAAAAATTAAAAATAAATAAATAAATTAAAAAAAAAAAAAAATAAAATAAAATTCACTAGGGGTGTTGCATTTCTATCTAGGGAAAGCCTCCCTTGAAGGTATCTGAGATTCGCTGAACATGTAAAGCTTCTTTCCATGGCTTTATAATTTCCTGAGTAGTGCTTTCTTACAGAGTTGGTTTTTTTTTTTTTTTTTTGTATTGGGGTATAATCTTACAGAGGTTTTTTTTTTTGTATTGGGTTATGATCCACTAACAAGCAATATTGTGATAATTTCAGAAGGTTTTCTTTTTTAATTTTAGTCAGGAAATGAAAGTCACTTTAAGGAAAAGGCTTTAAAACACTGATGTTGCTGTTCCACAATTAGCAATAGTTGTACCTAGAAAAAGCAAGTCTCAAAAGTCTTGTAGCCCAATTTGCTTTTGCAAAAGTATAAAAGCACTCCCAACAGTTTCTAATTTTGCTTTTTTTTTTTTACAATTGCTATTCTGTGTTCTAATTGCCTGCTTAAAAACCTTGATGTTATTATGAGATCTTTAGAAACAGGACTTGCTAATGAATGCAGAGACTGTGTGGGATAGGATGGGGAAATATATTGGACGGAAAAATTTTCCTTGTCTTACCCTTTTTTTTTGAGAATTGATGTAGGTTCTTCCAGAGAGTAAAATAAACTATAAAGCTAAGTAGAGCAGACTCATGTAGTTATAATAAATGCTCTTGGTTATTTTAATAGGACTCTATGTTCATGGGTAGCCTGTGTTAATAGGTGAATTTATTGTGTTTTGTTAGTGATTATTTGTTTAGCAAAACATAATAAATATGAAAAACTTACATTCTTCTTTATCAGATCTTGTGCTGGCTCTTAAGTAAAATATGCTCATGTGGCAAAATTTAATTAATCTGTATGGAAGACAGAGGTGGAAAAAGCATTTTGTTTATTGTAGATTTGGGGTAAAATCCAGAAATATTACCTAATCAGAATAATGTAAGCAGAAATTACCCTTTGTTTCAATTCTCATTAATAATATTTCTTTTTAGGCTACTTTTCTCTGCAATAACAGTTTATACAATCTAGTTTTACTTTTAAAATTTTATTTTCAGTCCTGGAGTATCTTAGATAATCATTCATGACACCAATTATAGAGGCTTCAAAGATGTGACTGACTCTATACTGATCACAGTAATATCTTGAACATGTTTTGCTTAAAGATTTATTTGTCCTCTCAATTTGTTTCTCATGATTTACCTCACTTCAGAGTGTTGAAGCCAAAACAGAATATACATTTAATATCAAATAATTTTCTCCTCGCCAACCACATCTCAGTGGCTGGGCTGAACATGGTGATTGAGGTTTTCCTTAGCTCCATGAACATTTGTGTAGCAGTGGGAGGTGGAAGTGTGGCACCTGAGGCTAAGCCGTTCCGTTCTGTGTGGCCATTTCTTCCTTATTTTGAAACAGATGTGGAAAAGAGAAAGAAGATCCTGGTTCGTCATCAGAGTTATTGTTGGTATCTCAGTCCTCACTAGCAAGAACCCCTTTGTTCTTGGCAGATCTGTCTCTTTACTCTTAGGCTGACCGAGGACAGTGCTGGGGCTGCCTTTGGAACCTTGATCAGTACCCCCACCCCAACTTGGAGCATTTTGGAGAACCTGCTTTTCTCGGTGGCGCTAGCGGTAAAGAAACATAAGAGACGTGGGTTTGATCCCTGGGAAGACCTCCCGGAGGAAGAAATGGCAACCCACTCCAGTATTCTTGCCTGGAGAATCCCTTGGACAGAAGAGCCTGGCGGGCCACAGTCCGTAGGGTTGCAGAGAGGTCAGATATGAGTGAAGCAGCTAGCACACACAGGTTTTTCTCTCTTGCTAGGAAAGGTGCGAAAGTGTGTTGGAGACAGCTGTGCCATTTGATGATTCGTATTCTTTTTGTGTGTGTCCTTTAAAATAAACATTGAAAATCTGGAGGCCCTCTGTGATGCACGTTATAAAGAACAAGTTGTAATTCTTTATAGGTTGAGAGATTAGGCTTACATGGAATTACGCTGTATCTCAGAAAAATCATAATTCCATGGTTTAGGAGCTGTAATCTGTTTGGGAATGTGGGTGGGGAGGGAGAAGGCTTAAGTGTTGAGACTTTGTGGAGCAAGAATGTTATTTTTTTTCCTTAGGGATACTCATCTAGGGTGGCGGGGGGTGGAGGCCTGGTGGAGATTATTGGGGACAGCTGCCATTCTTGATGCAGACATTGCTCTGAAATACCCTGTATAAACCACACATTACCATTTCTGAGCTATAGAACACTTCATTAAATTTTTAAATTTAAAATGTTTTAGATAATGCATAATTTATCCCATACTTTCTGTTTCTTACCATATGCCTTGATTTTTAAGGACCTTAGTCTTAATTTTGTTACCAAACTCGTGCTTTCTCTAACTTCGCTAGAAAAGAGAGTAAAAGTCTTTGATGGTCTGAGATGCGATTGATGGAGTTATTTTACAACTTTGAGTAAATTTAAAGTAAAATTTAAAACCCTAATCCTTCTTTGCTTACATTGAAATATTATGACCCTATTGATGAGAAGTATTGCCCGTGAAACTTGGTCTGAGTTCTCTTATTAATATAAGAGAAATTTCTGCAAATTCAATTTGGAATCAACACGTGGGCACTTTTAAAATTTCTTTTTCATGGTCTTAAATACAGAAAATCATAATCTATTTTAAGCTTCTTGTAAATGATGGAGCACTTGTTTACATGGGTAAAATGACTCTATCTAAGTAGTGTATTGAAGTTCATGTTAATGTTTGCTATTTAATGACACCTAATGATATTCAATGAAGGGTTATGCTAAACCGAAGAGAAAATGTGTTACCCAGGCAACTGCCTCAGGCAGACTAGAGATTCAGGCATATGGCTCTATAGTACACATTATTTCAGCATCTTTAAGCATAAAGAACCACACATGTAATTGACTGTGAAAAATTACTGCTCAGTTACTGTATTGTACGGTCATAATAGACGTAAATGAATACGTCATTGTTATTGGAACAAGTCTGTTGGGAACCACTTGTAGACTCTACTATTTAAGAAGCAAAAATACAATAAGAAGAAAATAGCTGGTTTAATTAACATGTAAAATTAGGTTAATTTGAATTCAGCTGGCACAGCAGATATTAATGTTGGCTTTTTTTGTGTGTGCATGTGATATTCTGGCTCAAGCTTATGTACTTCTGTTTCTTCCTGCCCACACCATGAATAATTTTATTTAGAAAAATATGATAAAGGCCATTTCAGCCACTGAATTTTTTTGCTGTGCTCAGGGCTTCTGTTCTGATCACAACAAAAAAGCTTATTGTGTGTATCCATAATGTGAAATTCATAACTGAAAGAAAGATGTTAAAATATTTCTTAGTACCTGCTAAGGTTTTTCAAAGGGGAATCAGTAAAACTTGACTTCACATATTTTTTAAAAAAAATTTAGCTTTCTGCTTTTTAGTCACAGCGTGTCTAGCCGGGCCCTTGCTGCACTGGCAGATGCCAGCCAGTGGCACTTTGCTCTTACCACTTTTTGTGTGACAGTGCTTACTTAGATGCTCCTATTTGGTTCCGAATGTCATTTTAATCGTCACTTTGCTCCAGAGATCAGAAAAACTCATTGAGAAAGGTGTTGTGTTGCAATCACAGAATGATTTGGCTCAATCAGCTTTTGGTATTTTAAAATGTTATTTGAACAAAAAGCCCCCACAGGGGACATGTTGCTGTTGTTCGGTCACTAAGTTGTGTCTGACTCTTCTGCAACCCCACAGGTAGCACGCAGTGTGCGCTCAGTCATGGGCTGTAGCCCACCAGGCTCCTCCGTCCATGCAGTTCTCCAGGCAAGAATATTGGAGCGGCTTGCTGTGCCCTCCTTTAGGGAATGTTCCCAACCCAGGGATTGAACCCCAGTCTCCTGCATCGGCAGGCGGGTTCTTTACCACTGGCGCCACCTGGGAAACCCAGGCAGCATGGATGTCTGCTAACAGGAGGCATGAGAAGGTTGCTCCCTGATCTGTCTGCTGTGCTATAGCTGCTCACAGAGTCTCTGGAGTGCAGGTTGCTTTTGTGCTTTTCAGCTCCCAACCGTACTAATCAAACTGGAGACTGAAGTTGCATATTCCAGAGGGACTGGTGGCTTGTAGTCTACTGGAAGCATTTAAAGTACTGATTTCCGCGGTGACCTGACAGCTAACCGGCTGCGTTATGCGGTGAGAGAGGTCACTTAAAAAATGCTAGTTAACAATGTGTATGCCTGCTGACTTTTCAGTTACTGGATTTATCAGGCTTATCTGCATTTTATCTTCCCACTATCTTTCTTCATTTGCTGTCTAATGTATTTATTTATGGCCATGCTGCATTGCATGTGGGATCTTAGTTCCCCAACCAGGGATTGAACCTGTGCCCCCTGCGCTAGAAGCATGGAGTCTTAACCACTGGACTGCTAGGAAGTGCCTTTTTTTACATTTTATTTTTATTTTTAGGCATTAACCATTTAAATAGCATTGAAAGTCTTCTCATCCAGCCTTAAAAGAATTAGGGAGGATCTCAGAAACCTAGATTTTAAAAAAAATCTACTTTGGTGTTGTTCAGTTGCTCAGTTGTGTCCGATGCTTTGTGACCCCATGGACTGCAGCACACTTCCCCATCCTTCATTGTCTCCCAGAGTCTGCTCAAACTTACGTCCGTTGAGTCGATGATGCCATCCAACCATCTCATCTTCTGTTGCTCCCTTCTCGTCCTCCCCTCAGTGTTCCCCAGCATTGGTCTTTTCCAGTGCGTTGACTCTTCACATCAGGGGCCAAAGTATTGGAGCTTCAGCATCGGTCCTTCCTGTAAATATTCAGGGTTGATCTCCTTTTATCTTCATCAAGAGGCTTTTTAGTTTCTCTTTGCTTTCTGCCATGTATCTGAGGTTATTGATATTTCTCACGGCAATCTTGATTCCAGCTTATGATTCATCCAGCCTGACATTTCACTTGATGTACTCTACATATAAACTAAATAAGCAGGGTGACAATATACAGCCTTGACATACTCCTTTCCCAATTTTGAACCAGTCCATTGTTCCATGTCTGGTTCTAACTATTACCTCTTGACCTGCATACATGTTTCGTAGGAGGCAGGTAAAGTGGTTTGATATTCCCATCTCTTACCCAAGTGGATTTTTCAGTATAGTTACAGCAACTGCTTTTCCCTTTTTTCACCAATGGTCTTTCTGTCTTTCAACTTTTTTCCCCTTTATAGGCAATCCCCAGTTTAAAATGATTCATTTATAGTGGGTTTTTTGTTTTTTGTAACTTTGTATACTTTTTCTTTTATTTTCTTTTTCATCAATCTTTTAATAATTTAATTTTCTTTTTAGTTATTTAAAAATATTGGCTATGTTCCCTGTCATACAGTATATCTGTGTAGCTTAGTTTTTACATAATTTGTACCTCTTAATCCTCTACCCCTTTATTTCACCTCACCCCTTCTTGCTCCCAACACTGCTAACCACTAGTTTGTTCTCTGTGTCTGTGGGTCTGCTGCTTTTTTTGTTATATTCACTAGTTTGTTGTATTTTGATTTTTTTTTTTTAGTTTGTTGTATTTTTTAGGTTCCACATATAACATATCATACAATATTTGTCTTTCTCTGTCTGACTTATTTCACCTAGTATAATATTCTCCAAGTCCATCCATGATGCTGCAGATGGCAAAAATTTTTATTCTCTCTTTATGGCTGAGTAGTTCATTCTTTGTGTATCAGTCACCTCTTCTTTATCCATTCATGTACACATCCATTCATCCATTCATGTAAGTTCATGTAAGTTCAGGTACACTTAGGTTGCTTCCTTATCTTAGCTGTTACAAATAATGCTGCTGTGAACATTGGTAACTTTTCGAATTAGTGTTCTCTTTCTCTTGAGATGTATACTCAGGAGTGAAATTGCTGGGTCATAATGGTCATTCTGTTTTTAATTTTTTGAGAAACCTCGGTACTGTTTTCCACAGTGGCTGCACCAATTTATATACTCATGAGCAGAGTATGCTTTTTATTTAAAAGAATAACAGTATTTGGCCAGAACTCAAAATGCCCCTGTGATATAATTAAAATAAAGATGATTTGTGGTATACCATATTGAAATCTCTCCATAAAGGTAGCTATTCAGAATAGACACAATGTAATATAGTAAGATAGCTTTTTAGATTTTCTTTTTAAAATAATCATTTATTTACAAAAAACAGAGTAGAATCTTATGGAGACAGAGAATATGATTTGTCTCAGTTTTACAAAGTTTGTGGTGGTTCTTTTCTTGACATAGTATCACTCTTATAGGGAAGGGGTCACACAGAGTCAGACATGACTGAAGTGACTTAGCAGCAACAGAACATTTTTATAACTCAAAGGTTGAAAGATGGGAGGTGGCCAGACACTTCTCTGGAGGTCCTTGGGCAGCATCATTTAACAAGGAAGGAAAGAGGCAATGGGGTATAGAGGATGTGTAGGGTACATCCTTTTTGGTATGTAACTGAATGAACTGTTAGCAGAAGTGGAGTAGAGCAGGGATTAATCACACTTGTTAAACATGTTTGATCCCTCTGATAAGGAAGAAAATATTAGAGATATAAGAACACCCTCTATTAACCCCAGTGCTTGGAACAGCCAGACTTGGGCAGCTCACATGCTGTTTGAAATGAACTGCAAGGCAGTGGCCAGACAGGTAGATCTGGAAGTACGGGCATATCACTTACTGAGTTAAGCTCACAGTTACGAAAGCCTGTATATTTATCTTCTGTTGGCAATATGGGGACCACGATATGTGCAGAGGTGGTATTTATAGGCCAAATTCATGATAACAATACAGTAAAATTGCGAATAAAATCTTTCATAGGTTTTTGAAGCCAGACAGTAGCCTGCTTGTTTGAACAATATTCAGTCTGCCAGATTTCATTGCAGCCAATGAATTTAAATAGCCCCTTGGCAAACGCTGCCGTGAGACGCATGGTGGAGCAGGGGACCCCAGTTGGCCCAAGAACAGATGCCCTCCTGGAAATGCCAAACTGGCGTTGGAGCCGGGGTGGCTGCGGATGGCTCCCTGTGCTTGAAGAGGGAAGAGAATGGGATTGTAGGGCACCTGTGAAAGATGAGGAAAGGGGGTCTGTTCCAACCTGCCGAGCAGAACCATGCTGCCAGTTAGGCAAAGCGAAGACTAGAACTCCAGCTTCTTTCTACCTTGTTACTGATTTAAAAAAACTTTTTTTAATTGGAGTATAATTTACAACGTTATTTTACAATGTTATGTTGGTTTCTGCCATATAGCAAGATGCATCAGCCGTAAGTATGGTTCCGCCGCCTCGTCTGGAACCTCTTTCCCTCACCAGCCCCTCCATCCCACCCCTCTGGTTGCCACGGCACCAGGCTGCGCTCCTGTGCCCCACAGCAGCTTCCCACCAGCTGTCTGTGCCACACCCAGCAGCGTATATGTGTCAGAGCTCCTCTCTAAATTCGGCCCACCCTCTTCCTCCACACCCCCCAGCCCCCTGCTGGGTCCACAAGCCTCTGCCTCTGTCCTCTGTGTCTCTTTTCCTGCCCTGCAAATGGGTTCATCAGTACCATTTTTCTAGATTCCCACGTATAACTGGTTTTTAGAATATAAAATGAGGTAATAACTCATTGTCTCTTTCTAGAGAGTGTTAACAGTTGCTTTAAATTTATATGCTTAGGGCTATTGAAGCTTAGTTTGTGTACTTACTAACCATCTACTGGGTATTGAATAAAATCTTTATTTATGACCTCCATCATCTGCTCAAGAAGCCGATCTCATATCCTTAGTAGTCTGTGCTGCTCTAGTGGCTTCAGGCCACCGGGCGTCCCCAGGGCACACCTGACTGGCTCCGGGGCTTTAAAAGCTGTGTGCTTTGACTTCTGGGACAAGCCCGCCGGCTCTGTCTAGAGCACGTATCCTGAATTTGGCCATTTCTGTTTCTCACTCTCCTGCAATGGCCCTGGGCCCACCCACTTGAAACTGGACTCACTGCTTCACCTGCAGTCCGTGCTCCAAGGTGTCCTGAGTGTTCTTTCCAGGAGCTCACATCACTCCCCCTGCCGAAGACCCTCCAACATGACTGGAGGTCCTCAGCAGAGGGGAGTGATGTACTTGGAATGAAATGCAAGTGTGTGGATGAAATGCAATCTGGGTGCCCTGCACCCTCCTTCATCCCTCTCTCTCTGACTGCACACCACCCCCCACTCCCCCCACCCCCCCACCCCCCACGCTGGGCACTTGCCAAGATTGGTGGTAGGGCCAGACTTCACAGTGAGCTTTCTTCCACCAAAATACCCTTGATCCAGTTCTTCCTGTGCTCCCTCCTCTTCATCATTCACATCTTAATGCCACCTCCCCAAGAGGCATCTGCTAGCCACCTAGCCCCATTGTTCTCAAGCTCAGCTGCATGGGAAGTTTAAAAAAATAAACAAACGCATCTACACACTGGTACACTACTCCCCAGGTTGGTAGGTGCCCAATATGCTACTGGAGATCAGTGGAGAAATAACTCCAGAAAGAGTGAAGGGATGGAGCCAAAGCAAAAACAATACCCAGCTGTGGATGTGACTGGTGATAGAAGCAAGATCCGATGCTATAAAGATCAGTATTGCATAGGAACCTGGAATGTCAGGTCCATGAGTCAAGGCAAATTGGAAGTGGTCAAACAGGAGATGGCAAGGGTGAACGTCGACATTCTAGGAATCAGTGAACTAAAATGGACTGGAATGGGTGAATTTAACTCAGATGACCATTATATCTACTACTGTGGGCAGGAATCCCTTAGAAGAAATGAAGTAGCCATCATGATCAACAAAAGTCTGAAATGCAGTACTTGGATGCAGTCTCAAAAACGGCAGAATGATCTCTCTTCTTTTCCAAGACAAACCATTCAATATCACAGTAATCCAAGTCTATGCCCCAACCAGTAACGCTGAAGAAGCTGAAGTTGAACGGTTCTATGAAGACCTACAAGACCTTTTAGAACTAACACCCAAAAAAGATGTCCTTTTCATTATAGGGGATTGGAATGCTAAAGTAGGAAGTCAAGAAACACCTGAAGTAACAGGCAAATTTGGCCTTGGAATGCGGAATGAAGCAGGGCAAAGGCTAATAGAGTTTTGCCAAGAGAACACACTGGTCATAGCAAACACCCTCTTCCAACAATACAAGAGAAGACTCTACACATGGACATCACCAGATGGTCAACACCGAAATCAGATTGATTATATTCTTTGCAGCCAAAGATGGAGAAGCTCTATACAGTCAACAAAAACAAGACCAGGAGCTGACTGTGGCTCAGATCATGAACTCCTTATTGCCAAATTCAGACTGAAATTGAAGAAAGTAGGGAAAACCACTAGACCATTCAGGTATGACCTATATCAAATCTCTTATGATTATACAGTGGAAGTGAGAAATAGATTTAAGGGCCTAGATCTGATAGATAGAGTGCCTGATGAACTATGGAATGAGGTTCATGACATTGTACAGGAGACAGGGATCAAGACCGTCCCCATGGAAAAGAAATGCAAAAAAGCAAAATGGCTGTCTGGGGAGGCCTTACAAATAGCTGTGAAAAGAAGAGAAGTGAAAAGCAAAGGAGAAAAGGAAAGATATAAGCATCTGAATGCAGAGTTCCAAAGAATAGCAAGAAGAGATAAGAAAGCCTTCCTCAATGATCAATGCAAAGAAATAGAAGAAAAGAACAGAATGGGAAAGACTAGAGATCTCTTCAATAAAATTAGAGATACCAAGGGAACATTTCATGCAAAGATGGGCTCGATAAAGGACAGAAATGGTATGGACCTAACAGAAGCAGAAGATATTAAGAAGAGGTGGCAAGAATACACAGAAGAACTGTACAAAAAAGACCTTCACGACCAAGATAATCACGATGGTGTGATGACTTACCTAGAGCCAGATGTCCTGGAATGTGAAGTCAAGTGGGCCTTAGAAAGCATCACTATGAACAAAGCTAGTGGAGGTGATGGAATTCCAGTTGAGCTATTTCAAATCCTGAAAGATGATGTGTCAAAGTGCTGCACTCAATATGCCAGCAAATTTGGAAAACTCAACAGTAGCCACAGGACTGGAAAAGGTCAGTTTTGATTCCAATCCCAAAGAAAGGCAATGCCAAAGAATGCTCAAACTACCGCATAATTGCACTCATCTCACATGCTTGTAAAGTAATGCTCAAAATTCTCCAAGCCAGGCTTCAGCAATACGTGAACCATGAACTTGCAGATGTTCAAGCTGGTTTTAGAAAAGGAAGAGGAACCAGAGATCAAATTGCCAACATCTGCTGGATCATCAAAAAAGCAAGAGTTCCAGAAAAACATCTATTTCTGCTTTATTGACTATGCCAAAGCCTTTGACTGTGTGGATCACAATAAACTGTGGAAAATTCTGAAAGAGATGGGAATACCAGACCACCTGACCTGCCTCTTGAGAAACCTATATGCAGGTCAGGAAGCAACAGTTAGAACTGGACATGGAACAACAGACTGGTTCCAAATAGGAAAAGGAGTACGTCAAGGCTGTATATTGTCACCCTGCTTATTTAACTTCTATGCAGAGTACATCATGAGAAACGCTGGGCTGGAAAAAGCACAAGCTGGAATCAAGATTGCCGGGAGAAATATCAATAGCCTCAGATATGCAGTTGACACCACCTTTATGGCAGAAAGTGAAGAGGAGCGAAAAAGCCTCTTGATGAAAGTGAAAGAGGAGAGTGAAAAAGTTGGCTTAAAGCTCAACATTCAGAAAACGAAGATCATGGCATCTGGTCCCATCACTTCCTGGGAAATAGATGGAGAAACAGTGGAAACAGTGGCAGACTTTATTTACTGGGGCTCTAAAATTACTGCAGATGCGGATTGCAGCCATGCAATTAAAAGACGTTTACTCCTTGGAAGGAAAGTTATGACCAACCTAGAGAGCATATTCAAAAGCAGAGACATTACTTTGCCAACAAAGGTCCATCTAGTCAAGGCTATGGTTTTACCAGTGGTCATGTATGGATGTGAGAGTTGGACTGTGAGGAGGGCTGAGTGCTGAAGAATTGATGCTTTTGAACTGTGGTGTTGGAGAAGACTATTGAGAGTCCCTTGGACTGCAAGGAGATCCAACCAGTCCATTCTAAAGATCAGTCCTGGCTGTTCTTTGGAAAGACTGATGCTAAAGCTGAAACTCCAGTACTTTGGCCACCTCATGCAAAGAGTTGACTCATTGGAAAGGACTCTGATGCTGGGAGGGACTGGGGGCAGGAGGAGAAGGGGACAACAGAGGATGAGATGGCTGGATGGTATCACCGACTCGATGGACGTGAGTCTGAGTGAACTCTGGGAGTTGGTGATGGACAGGGAGGCCTGGCGTGCTGCGATTCATGGGGTCACAAAGAGTCGGACACGAATGAGCAACTGAACTGACACACTGCTATATTTAAGATAGATGAGACCTATTGTACAGCACATGGAACTCTTCGATGTTATGTGCTGGCCTGGATGGGAGCAGGGCTTGGGGGAGAATGGGTACATGCATCTCTATGGCTGAGTCCCTTTGCTGTTCACCTGAAACTGTCACAACGTTATTAATCAGCTACACCCCCAATACAAAATAAAAAGTTTATAGCAAAACAAATAATAAGTTGATTGATCTGCTCCCTCTTCATGTCCATTAAATAGGCTTGCCAGGACTAAGATGCACTGCTTTAATGCATTTTTCAGATTTATCTTCTACACAACTGTTACCTGATCTAGAATCATCTCACCTTTATTTGTGTATGTTTGTGCTCATTGCCTCCCTTCTCCAGTGGACTTGAAATTCCTCGAGGACATGGATTCTGTCCACTTATTTGTTTTCATGGCATCCCCAGTGCCAAGAGCATTGCCTGGCATATAATAAGTGTAGGGTACAAACATTTCGGTGGCCTGAACAGTGTATTTGCCAGGCATTCATGAGGGAGATAAAAGACTGGAAAACCCCCAAAGTTGTTAGAGATGTTCAAGTCATGGAGGCCGAAGCTTTTCTGATAAACTGGTGATCACAGGAGAGCCTAGTTCTATTTTTTTTTTTTTTTTTGTCTTTTGACATCCACAGACACATGGACCTGGTGGTCTGGTGTTTGGAACCCAGCTTTTGGCGTTAGGTTTTACTTTGATCTCTGCCATTAATCCTGTGCAATTGTTTAGCTTCTGTCGTGACACACAGAAGAGGGTTATAAGGAGAAGTTATTTTGCGAAGCACTCTTGTGGTTAGGAACCTTAAGTAAAAGTGGTTATTGGATTTTGATATGGTGCATTGTCTACGACCAAAGTTTCTGAGTCTAAAGCGATCAGATCCTTATGTGCTGTTGCTTAAACTTTCATAGCCACAGAGTTGGCCTGGAGATGGGAACCAGGCGAGAGATGAAAGGGACCACATGGGGTACAAGCTACTGCCGACTAAGAATAAGCAACAGCAGGGAGGAGGAGAACTGGAGGTTTTCCACCTTGGATGGCCAGCGGTGGTGTGAGCCTCTCCACAGTCATTTGCTTCTTTTTTTTTTAGTTCTCCCCCCGCACCCCATCTTATTCAGTCTTTCTGCCAGTACCCAAGTTGAGGTCCTTGCTGTTTTGTTTCATAGAATTTTTTTTTTCTTACTACACAAGTAATTCAGTATGTGTGTGTTGAAAAGATTAGAAAATATAGGCAAGCAAAAAGAAAAAAAAATCTAATTTCTAATCTTTTAATTTCCTAGAGATACCTCTAACCATTTGGTGTCCATTCTCAAAACTCTTTTTGTGTATTGTTTTTTGGTCCATTTTTAACAAAGTGGGCTTGTTGTCTGTATATAGTTTGTGTAACCGATTTTCTACTTAATGACATGAATTTGTTTATTGCAGTTGGTGGTGGTTAGACGGTTTTCTGTGTATGAATGGTCCTTTAATCAGTCACGGGTTGTCGCATATTGAGGTGGTTTTCCCTCTTTTCACTGTTAACTGTACTGCTTGAACATTCCTATAGGTTTAAGTTTGCACATGTCCGTTGATTATTTTTTAGGGTAGATTCTGAGAAGTGGGATTGTGGTGTCAAAGAGTGTGGGCATTGTTCAGACTCTTGCTGTGGCTAATGAGAATTCACTGTATGATACAGGGAGCTCAGCCTGGTGCTCTGTGATGACCTAGAGGAGAGGGAGGGAGCTTCAGGAGGGAGGGGACCTATGTACACTTACAGCTGGTTCATGAAGCTGTACCCAGAAACCAACACAGCACTGTAAAGCAGTTATCTTCCAGTTAAACAGAGGTGAGACTCGCTACGCTGTTGGGTTGCCCTCTGCAGAGCGAGGTGCCATGTACTTTGATCCTCTTGTCATAAGGAGCCTTTCTTTCTCCTTTAGGTCTTCAGGAGTCTACCCTGGATTCAGCCAGCAGTCTCCCCATACCCAGGCTCTTCTCCCTCCAATTCACTTTACACTCTTCTGCCAGATCGAATGGTCTGAAGCCCAAACGCATTACATCACTAAAAGTTTCAGACTTCATCTGCTGTTGCAAGCACCATGCCTACCTTTGCACTCACCATTACTCTAGCTTGCTTGCCCTTCCTGTGGCTCTTCATCTCCAGTCTGCTTTCCTTGGTTCCTCACTCACCATCTGCCCCTCCCCTCCCCAGCCTCAGACCTCCAGGTGTTCAGGGCAGAAGTTGTACTTTTCCTCTGTGTGTTCATAGCACGGGCCTGCGCTCAGCACATAGACCCACCCCAGATTCCCACTGGAGTCAAGTCTCTCCATCCCCTGCCGGCCCTCTCTACTTGATCATCTGCTCTCTCTTATAAGACCAAAATTACATGACCGTGTGGTCACAGCTTCCCTCTGATGCCATGTGTTCCTAATTTTACTTTCTCCATCTCCTCCTTTCTGTCAGTGTAACGGTACCCTTTCCCTCCTCTGAATTCATACAGCAGTTTATCTCTACTTCCCTTACGTGGCTTATGACTTTTTCCATAATGTCATAATTTTCAGTATATATTCTCTACTGTAAGTCTCTCCAGGCTGAGAGCTAGCCCTTGCAAAATGAGAAGGGCAGGAGAGGAGGCCTACAGCGTGCTACTGTAAAGAAGCACTGCTGTGGGGGAAGGCGAGGGTGGTACCGATTGAGACAGTAGCATCGACATACATACATTACTGGGAACAAAACAGATGGCCAGTGGGAAGCTGCTGTATAGCACAGAGAGCCCAGCTTGGCCCACGGTGATGACCTAGAGGGGTGGGATGGCAGGGTGGGAGGGAGGCCCTAGAGGGAGGAGACAGACGCACACACTTTAGCACTTATGGCTGACTCACATTGTTGTATGGCAGAAACCACCACAACATCATAAAGCCACTATCCTCCAATTAAAAATAAATAATAATAAAAAAGAAGCACTGCCATTACTTTGGTATGTGTATTCTCTGGTATCTTCCTCTGTCCAGAGTAGATGTGCAATCTTGCATCATCCGAAGCATACTGTGAAGAGGCACTCCACTTTTAATCCCCTTCCTCCTCGGCTTGGTGTGTGAAAGCGGTCTGCAGTGCTTCAGCTGTTTTACCCAGACTTTAAAGGACCTTAGGTGCTGTTATAAATGGCTTTCAGAAGAACAACAGCTCTGGTGGTTTGGAGAACAAAAATGATTCGCTTAAAAAAAAAAAAACAAAACTCTCTGCTCGTGTCAGAACCAGGAAATAGTGTAGTTGGAAGCCTACTCTCCCTGCATCTTGAGATTCCTGTATCCCACTGTCTCTCAGGTGCTGAAGGTGAGCATCAGTGTCCCAGGGTGACTGTTCCTTAGAGACCAGTCACAGAGCTTGTCAGAGTGGTGTGATTTATCAGAGAGGGCATCTACCACTGTCCAGGGCTTCCCTGCTGGTTCAGTGGTGAAGAATCCAGGCACAATACAGAAGATGGAGGAGAGGTTGGTTTGATCCCTGAGTCGGGAAGATCCCCTGGAGAAGGGCGTGGCAACCCCGCCCAGTGTTCTTGCCTGGGAAACCTCATGGACAGAGGAGCCTGGCAGGCTGTGGTCCATAGGGTCTCAAAGAGGCAGACCGGACTGAGGTGATTGAGCACTCACACACCCCTGTTTAAGTTTTGGGAAGTTGAGGGTAGAAAAGGAAGTGAGTGAGCTCACCAGCTAGGTCTGAAACTGATTATGCTTGGATCCTTTATTGTAATTTATGTTAATCCCATTAAATTTGTAAAGTGAGTCTGGAGTACTGTTTATATGAAAAAAAATATATATATATGTACACACACACAATGTTTTTAGATATCACACTGTAAATAAATATAGTTCTATATAATTATTCTGATAGCCTTCTAGTCAGATTACCTTGAAAGTCCAAAATGACGTTGATGAATAGTAAAGCATTATTATTTCATGGTTCATCTGTATACCTCCTACGTAGACGTATCGACATGATACTTGTATCTAACAGGATTAGCAAATTACATACCTTTTTGGTATCTGTAACATGCCTAAAATACCAGAGCATTCTTTGGCCAGTTATGAAATCACTCTGACGTTGCCAGAGGAGGCTTCGTTCTAAGAGAGATGAGATTCTCTTTTTCTGGTTATTTAAGTCTTCCTTTATTCACATTAAAGAGACATCCCGTTTCTACTCACACTTTGTGATTTGTCTTAATTCACCACCATCTGTGCAGGGGTAATTTAGCGAACGTGAATATTTTTTGCCTTGCCAAACTGCCAGCAAAGGGTAAGCTGGCGAGTGTGTGGCTGTGGGATTGTTGGTGCTGCGCTGAGGAGGTCCCAGGGCGTGCTGGGTGGTGGCGAGAAGAAAGCAGCTCATCAGAAGCACGTTTCTGCGCGGCGCTTCCGTGGCCTGGAGCTGGGTGCGCGTGCATCCCTGGGTGAACGCTTGCGGGCAGCTTCATTCACAGTGCGTGCGTGTGTGCTGTCATTCCTGCGGCAGTTGTATTTTCCCTCCTTTCTCCTGTCCTAGTGTTCCAGCTCTGGTTTAGGCCCCTGCTCACTCTAGCTGTCAGGCTCTCTTCCCCCCATCTCCTCGTTTCCCCCCACGTTTCATCTTTCCTCTGTTACCTTCATCTTGTGTCCCAGTTCCTTTTCTAAAACGAATATCTGACCCTGATATTTTTTAACCCCCAAACCTCCAGTGATTTCTTACTGCCTGCAAAAAGAAAAAAAGAAAGAAAAAATCAGGATTCTCCAGCTGGTCTCTCTAGGCCTTCACAGGTGGCTGGCATGACAGCTTGACCACCCTTCGACTCCGCAGGGTCACGAGATGCAGGGTGGGTGGCGCCTCCGTCCTTCTCCAAGCACAGCACGCTCTGTTGGTGGTCACCTCTGTATGGAGTTCTTCCCTCCATGTGGATCGCCCCCGCCCCCGCCGCCCGCCCCTTCTCTCGCCTCTGCATTCTCCCTTACCACTTGGAATGCGGTCTCAGTCAAATGGGAACCAAGATACTTTGTTCTCAGGCCAAAGTGGCAGAAGCCAGTTGTCTCACCTCACACAACCCATGACATCTTCTGGTTTTCTCACAAGTAAAAGGAGGGGGTGCAAGTCGATGATCTCTAAGATCTTTTCAGCTTGAAAATTTGCTCTTTAAATGCCACAGCTTTGTGGAACCTTCCTACATTCTTCCATGCAGTGTAAATCACTGTGTCCCCGAATGCTTTATCTCTTCTTCTTGTTACTTCTGACACGCAGCTTGCGTTCTCGGGGAGACAGATGCGTGTGGCCGCCTCCCACCCCCCAGCAGCCGTCAGCTACTCCAGGCCAGGACCTTCCACTCCATGTTTGTGTTTCCCTGCCATGCCCACGCACGCCTGGTCCCACTCACAGCTAGATTTTCCATGAGGCAGACTACAGTTGAGGAGAAAACCTTCTGGGCAAGTGTTTTTCCATAGCACCTGCTGTGCCTGAATGTTCCCCTGCTTTCGGAAGGGTGTGTTTTCAGTAGTGAGCAGCATAGAGATGGTGTAATGAACACACCAGAGTTTTCCTCTTTTGGTGGCATTATCATTATAATAGGTGACATTCCGGGAAATAGCGAAGTTACCTTTGTAGCTCATGCTCTGTATGAAAATGTGTTTTCTCTGTTAAATGTTTAGAAGTGTTCAGTGAAACAGAGGAAACCACTCCTGTTCTCTTTCTCCTTCTATCTCCTCAAGATTGGACTGTCTCAATGTATCACTGAAATATTGGGATGTTTATAATACAGAACGGGGCTTCCCATGTGGCTCAGTGGTCAAGAATCCGCTTGTCAAAGCAGGAGCTGAGGGTTTGATCCTTGGAATGGGAAGGTCCTCTGGAGGAGGGCATGGCAACCCACTCCAGTATTCTTGCCTGGAAAATCCCATGGACAGAGGAGCCTGGCTCCGTGACTAAACAACAGTACAAAACTGGCAAAGAACTTTTCTAAGACACTTCCGTGGATTTGTTTACTCGTTGGAAGTCAAAGCCTCTGTGGCCTGTTTTGTTCTTACTGATGGACAGATTTGATCAGATCATGACCTTGTTCAGAAACTTATATCTCTCAACTTCTGATCTCATTCCAGTGTTCTCTGATGCACTTTACTGTCCAGAGAAAATTAGTTCCTCACTGTTTTCCTTACAAACTCCCATACTGTTTTGCACCTGCCTTTCTGCAGCCATTTCCCCTAAGGTGACCCCTCCCTCACTTCTACTGCACACAACTTCACTAATTTTTGAGACCCACTCTACAAAGCTTTCCTTGATTTCTTACCAAAATTCTGTTACCGTCATATTGGTGCCTGTCTTATGATTCGTCTTCCCTGTATAGTAGTTTAGATTAGTATTCATCTGTTTTACCAGACTACAAGTGTCTTGGTGTCACTTTTCATGTCTGAAAGAGAAAGTGTTAGTTGCTCAGTCATGTCCGAATCTTTGCAACCCCACGGACTGTAACCCGCCAGGCTCCTCTGTCCTTGGGATTCTCCAGGCAAGATACTAAAGTGGGTAGCCATTCCCTTCTCCAGGGGATCTTCCTGACCCAGGGATTGAGCCTGGCCTGGGTCTCCTGCATTGCAGTCAGATGTTTTATCATCTGAGCCACTGGGGAAGCCCCATTTCATGTCTAATTTATCTGGATTTTATCCCTCGCCCTGGTGTCATCCTTTAGTTTAATCTGCGTGTGGTCGGCAGATGCCAGTAATGAGTGAGTCTTTGTGAACCACGTTACATGGTGTAGAAAAGGTGTGAATGAGTGACAGAGCTGGCTGTTTTGTTATCATATTAATCTAAAGTGTCTAAGCTCTAATTTTAGAATCTTAACAACATGCCTGAAACAAAAGTAGTATGTTGGGTAAAACAGTTACATTTGAAATTATAATGCATATAATGTGTCACCCTATCCTCAAATCTGTCGTGTCTTTTAGATTCTGTGTTGTTATTTCAGTCCACTCTGTGTAAAAGGGAATGCTGAGTGTTTATACCTGTTGTTAGGTTTGAATTTTGGTGTTTGACAGTGATGTTTTATTTTTTCCCTTACCGTATATTTGTGTATGCTTTTATCTTTCACAAGCTACTGACGCTATGCTTTGTGCTTGTCTTATGTTGCAGATTAATATCCTTTCAAGAATTTGTGGCATTTGAATCTGTCCTGTGTGCCCCGGATGCTCTGTTTATGGTGGCCTTCCAGCTGTTTGACAAAGCTGGCAAAGGAGAAGTTACTTTTGGTAAGTGGTGTGAGTGTGTGCACACCTAAAGATGTGCAGACTTGTGTGACCAGTTTGAGTTTTTCCCCAAGAATGAGGTATGTGGAAATGCTTTTAAGAAGTTAGGCTGTCCCTTTTAGGAAATGGCAACCCACTCCAGTACTCTTGCCTGGAGAATCCCATGGACGGAGGAGCCTGGTGGACTACAGTCCACGGGGTCGCAAAGAGTCGGACACGACTGAGTGACTTCACTTTCACTTTAACAAGATAGCCCAGTGTTTTGAAGCTCTAATGCTTCAAAAATCTTCCTTCATGAAAATTTAAGTTTCTGGCTTATTATTATTAATTTTGGATTATTTTGGCTGTGCTGGGTCTTGGTTGCTGTGCCGCAAGCTCTCGCTAGTTGTGGCCAGCAGGGGCTACTCTCTAGCTGTTGAGAGTGGGCTTCTCATTGCAGTGGCTTCTCTTGGTGTGGGCTCCAGAGCACAGGCTCAGTAGTTGTGGTGCACAGGCTCAGTTGCTCCGCAGCATGTGGGATCTTCTTGGAGCAGGGATCGAACCTGTGTCCCCTACCTTGGCAGGCAGATTCTTAACCACTGGACCACTGGAGGAGTCCTGGCTCAGTAGGTCTGACACTGTGGTTTAAGGTGAGGAAGGATGGAGCACGACTCAGTCACAGGGTTATAGAAGGGGAGAGGCAGACAGGATTTGAGTGTCCGGTTCATTCCCTTCGCAGTCAGCCGGTAGTGCCTTTCCGGATTAGTGAAGACATTAATACAGGGCCTAAGAACGAGGGGGCTCATGTTCCCAGGACCTTGTCTCCTTACCTTGTGCTCATGGAGTGGCTGAAATCCAGAGGCAGCACGTGAGATGGTAGCTCAGAGCGGTATGTGGCGAACCTTGCTTTTCTAAATAACATGGTTCCCTTTGGCTGGACCGGGAGCGTCTGTTATCCCACCGCCACCTTCTGTTGAAAGGGCAGCGCCATCTTCACAGGGGTCAGCTGCTAAGCTGCAGAAACCCCGAAAGTCTTTAGGGATTAGAAGAAAGGGGAAACCAGGACAGTGGTAAGTTTTTTTTTTTTTTTAAATACACTGGTTACTGAAGATACATTGGGCAGAATGTACCCTATTTCTCTCGGACTGTGCAGTGTCCACTGTATGTTATCTGCGTGTGTGAGCTTGGTGTAAACAGTTTTGCCATAAAGAACTTCAGAGCTCCTTTGCACAAATTGTGCATTCAGGGGAAATGGCTAATGCACCCATTTTAAACATCTCTGTTGTTGCTAATTTATTCAGAACTCTTGGGCTTGTCTTCCTCGTAAGAAATGTATAGATGGGGGAATACAGATGGTGTAATAGAGCACCATCTACTCTGGATGGTTCTACAATTGGAGAGACTTAGCTCCTTCCAAAGGAGCTATGGTCTTGCCAGTAGTCATGTATGGATATGGGAGTTGGACCATAAGGAAGGCTGAGCACTGAAGAATTTTGAACTGTGGTGCTGGAGAAGACTCTTGAGAATCTCTAGGACGATAAGGAGATCAAAACAATCAATCCCAAAGGTAATCAACCCCGAGTACTCATTGGAGCAATTGATGCTGAAGCTGAAGCTCTAATATTTTGGTCACCTGATGTGAAGAACTGACTCATTGGAAAAGACCCTGATGCTGGGAAAGATTGAAGGGAAAAGGAGAAGAGGGCAACATAGGATGAAATGGTTGGATAGCATCACCAATTCAATGGGCATGAACTTGGATGAACTCCAGGAGATGGTGAGGAACAGTGAGGCCTGGTGTGCTGCAGATCACGGGGTTGCAAAGAGTCGGACACGACTTAGCGACCGAACAAGAGCGACACTCCTTCCAGCTCTGCCACTTCTGTCTCTGAGCCAAGCTAAGGATCCTTTCAGGTCTTGATTTTCCTTATGAGAAATGAAGATAATAATTACATAAAGTCTAGGTAAAGCACTGTGATAGATTTATCCTATTAGCCCTTCCCCTTTCCACCCATTCATTCCTCCATGTTCATTTGACATGACAGTTATTTAAGGCTAGGCCAGCCAGGATAAAGGTGAAACATATAGACTTACCTGATTTTGTTTCATATCGTCTAGCAACTCAGATGCTTTCCATTAGCACTTCATGAAGATTATTTAATATTTAAAAATCCCGGGAGTAATTTTAGGTTTTTCCCTTTCTGTCACCTAATTCCTCTTAGCATCACTGTAACCACAGCTTTTCAATGGAACCCCAATCAAAATGTCTCTGTTAAAGTCCACAAATAATAAATGAGTGGCTAGCTCATGGTGGTGTTGATTTATCCAGTGAAAGTCAGTTTGATGAGGATGTTATGATTGCATTTGCTTGGGATGAACAGGGAGAGCCTGTAAGCGTCAGTGAGTTCAGCACAGGTGCAAGCTCTCTCTCTGTTGCTTTCCTCCTTTCTGCAGCAGGTCTGGAGTAAGGGCTGGGAGAGAGCTGGGTTGGAGATGGAGGGCTGAGGAATGGACTTCAGACGTTCTCCTTGGCTCCAGTCCATCTTCCCTTTATGGGTGTGGGGTGGTGGGGGCTGCTGTTGGCACCAGCACACTGCTGGCCTGGTGGAGGAAAGAAACAAAAGAATTTTGCCAGTCCTGGAAGGGGTGTTAGTGTGATTAGAAGAAAAGAGCAGGTAAACAGCAGGAGGGGGGTACATGGGAGCCGTCTTTGCTCTGTAGAAAGAACAGTGGCTTGAAAACTCTGTTTCTGCTTCTTGCTGGCTGGCTGTTGGTGGGGAAGTCAAAACTCTGTTTCTTCTTCTTATTGGCTGGCTGTTGATGGGGAAGTCGTTTCTGCTTTTTGAGTCTTATTTTCCTTATCTATAAAATTAGTGTGATAACCTGCCTTCCAGGACTATGTAAGGGTTAAAAGACCTACTGCACATAAACGGGCTATGTGGAAAACAAAAGCCTTTATAAAAATGATACTACTAAAAGGAACAAGATGGCGGAGGAGTGGGTGAATGTGGAGTGCATCTCTCTCCACTGATACATCAGGAATACACCTTCAGACACAGAAGAGCATGCAGAACACCAGCTGAGAGCGGGCAGGAGTACCCGACCAGTGGTGGAAAAGAATACATAGAACCACGCAAAACTCTGTAAGATGAAGAAACTAGGGGGAAAGCAGGAGTGTTAGTAGGACTGGACCTGCCCTCGGTGGATGGGGGACTAAAGCAGGGCTCCGATCCCCACACTGGGGCAATTGTCTGAGTCAGAGGAGAAGCATGTAAGGCTGAGAGGGAAACAGCTGATCTGGGGCAGCCTAAATGGAATGAGAATCAGACAGTTCTTGCCACAGCCATACATACCCTGGACAGGGACACAGGTCCCCTGGAGGGTGCAATGGCTGGGAGCTGGAGTTTAGGCATTGTGGGGTAAACCCAGGGCAAGGGCTGCTGTTGACTGAGGAGAGATGGATCAAGGGGATGTGAGGGAGGAGATTGTGGTGGGAAGTGCCTGTGGAGGAAAGCCACAGCAGTAGAAGCGAGGTGAGTCACCTGTAGTGGGGGGAGCCATCACCATAGCCTCTCTCACCCCACACGCCTGCTTTGGCAGCTGAATAATAGAGAAGCTGGCCCATCAAATGCCTGAGGCACTGAATTACAGAGTAGGACCCCACCCAGGGTGCCCCTTTAAGTGCCTCACGTGCTGATCTACAGAGAAGGACCCCAGGCAAGGGAGCCCTGTAAATGCCTGAAAGGGCGGAACGATGGAGAAAGACTGGCTGAAATGGCCTTCTGATTGCCAGCTACAGTAGGCTTGAAAAAAGACTCTGATGGGGCCATAACTCCTGCGGTGGAGGCAGTCTGTGTCCCTGTACACTTGGCGCCACCAGAGTCTCTGCAAGCCAAGTAGCTGCGCCACCTTCACGCCCAACTCTTACAAGGGCAGAGCTGCCACAGGCAAAAAAAAGTCTTGGTTCTGTGTGTGCAGGTTTGCTTCGGTCGTATCCAACTCTTTGTGTCTCTGTAGACTGTGGCCTGCCAGGTTTCTCTATCAGAAGGGTTCTCCAGGCAAGAATATTGGAGCATATTGGCCAATACTGCTTACCATACCCTTCTAGAGCACTATATTTCCTGCTGCCCTAGCTGCCAACTCCCCTGAGTACCTGGTACTGCCAGAACCCCTGCAATGGAAGCAGTTGCACCACCTCCACACCTGGCCCTCACAGGGGCAGACCCAAGTCCTCCAGGGCAGCCTCAGGAGCAAACCCTAGTGGACGACCCACATGCAGAGGTGGGAATAAAGCCACAGTTGAAACTCAGGGGCAGTGTGGCTAAGGAAGAAGACCTAAAACCTCCCCACCAGCTATACATGCTGCAGGTTAAATCCACATGATCAACTAGGCAGACTCTGTATCTATGGAATATATAAAAGGTCATTGAGAGCTTCCACAGAAGAAAACACACTAGTTCTGATAGCTGTGGACATTGGAGGCAAGAACACATAGCAGTAGGACCAGATTAGAATCTGAGCTGCACCCACAGCAGGTCCAGAGATCAGCCCAGAGTTGGAGGGCATACTCGGGAGGTGAGGTGGACTGACCCCCAGTGAGGGAAAGGACTCTGACAGCAGTAACTCAAGAGAAACTTTTGTTATTCTTATGTTTTGACTTGTTCTGTAGATTCTTTTGGATTTATTTTCTTGTTTTTTTTTTTTTTTCCTTTTTATCCCGCCTGTCTACAATTGACAATTGTAGTTGTCAGTTTTATTGGCACTATGAAATCTAATTAAGCTTTTGAGCTTTTTTTTTTTTTTACCCTCAGTCACATTTTTTATTGTTGTTATAAATCTCTGCCTCTATATTGGGCTTTTGCAGTTCTGTGGTGTTCTCCTTTTTTTTTTTTTTTGTTTCTCTTTTTTAAATTGTTAAAACTTATTTTTTCTACATTTATTCCTTTGCTTGCTTTTCCTACTGTACTTTTCCCCTTGCAGTTAATCTTTAATGTATATAAATCTTCTTTAGCTACCTCTGTTTAACTTTGCATATGTATTCTTTCTTTCTTTTCCTCTCAACATACTTGTTAGTTTTATTTTCATTGCTTTATTCCCCAGTGAGCACCTTGCTTTAGTTTTGTTTTCCAGTTTTTGCTTTGGTTAGTTTTGTTCTTAACTGGTAAATAAAATTTTTGATTTCCTTTCTTCGCTGGGTCAGTCTACTGTACTTTATTTTAGTTGGACTGTTTTGACTTTGTTTATGGGTGTATATGTGTATGTATATATTCCATTATCTTAATTATTATTTGCCTGATTTTATAACTGCCATTTGTCTGGGGTTCATCTTTGGTATCTCATTTTTGGGTATTTGTTTTAATCTCATTAATTTTATAACAAACCACTTATGGAATCTTCGTTCCTGATGAGAGATGAAGCCCTGAGCTTTTGGAGTGGGAGCACTGACTCCAAGACCCAAGACTACCAGAGAACTAACCCTAAGGAGTATCAAATAATGAGAACTCACACGAAGGAAACCACTTGAATAGAAGACCCGGCATCACCCAACCACCAGTAACTCTGTGCAGGACGCCTCCTCTAAACAACAAACAAAACGAAATACAAACCCAGTCATCAGCAGACAGGATTACCACCTCACTCAGCCTTGCCCATCAGCGGAAAAACAAACAAAAAAAAAACTCAGCACAAATCTCACCTATACAATGCTTACACAAACCGCTGGACCAATCTTAGAGGGCAGAAACCAAAAAGAAGAAAGAATTCAACCCTGAAGCCTGGGAAAAGGAGACCTCAAACACAGTAAGTTAAAAAAAAAATAATAATGAAAAGGCAGAAAAATACTACACAAGTGAAGGAATAAACTAGAAACACAGAAGTCCAAATAAATGAAGAGGAAATAGGCAAACCACCTGAAAAAATTCAGAATAATGATAGTAAAGATGATTGAGAACCTTGAAAGCAAAATGGAGGAAATGTAAGAACCAATTAACAAAGACCTAGAAGAATTAAAGAATAAACATACAGAGTCAAACAACACAGTTAGTGAAATTAAGAAGACTCTGGAAGGAATCAGTAGCAGAATATCGGAAGCAGAAGAACAAATCAGTGAGCTGGAAGGTAAAATGAGGGAAATATCTTCTGAAGTACAGAAGAAAATAAAAAGAATGAAAAGAACTGAGGATAGTCTCAGAGAACTCTGGGACAATATCAAATGCACCAACATTTGAATTATAGGGGTCCCAGAAGAAGAAAAGAAAAATAAAGGGTATGAGAAAGTTTTTGAAGAGATTATAGTTGAAAATTTCCCCAACATGGAAAAGGAAATAATCAAGTCCAGGAGGCACGAAGAGTCCCATACAGGATAAACCCAAGGAGAAACACACCAAGACACATACTAATCAAACTAAGAGAGACTAAACACAGAGAAAGAATATTGAAAGTAGTGAGGGAAAAGCAATAAGTAACATACAAGGGAAACCTCCCATGCTGATCTTTCAGCAGAAACTCTGCCTGCCAGAAGGGAATGGCAGGATATATTTAAAATACTGAAAGGGAAAATCTACAACCAAGATTACTGTACCCAGCGTGAATCTCATTCAAAATTGATGGAGAAGGAAAAAGCTTTTCAGACGAGCAAAAGTTAAGAGAATTCAGTACCACCAAACCAGCTTTACAACAAATGTTAAAGGGACTTATATAGTCAAGAAATATAAGAGAAGAAAAAAAGATCTACAAAATCAACCTGAAACAGTTGAGAAAATGGCAATAGGAACATATATATCAATAATTACTTTAACTGTAAATGGATTAAATGCTCTGACCAAAAGACACAGGCTGGCTGAATGGATACAAAAACAAGACCCATATATATGGTGTCTACAAGAAACCCACTTCGGACCTCAAGACACATATCGACCAAAAGTGAGAGGATGAAAAAATATATTCCATGCAAATGGGAAGCAAAGCTGGAATATCTGTTCTCATATAAGACAAAGTAGACCTTAAAGAATTTTTTAAGAGATAAGGAAGAACAGTACATAATGATCAAGGGATTAATCCAAGAGGAAGACATAGCAGTTGTAAATATCTATGCACCCAGCATAGGAGCACCTCAATACGTAAGACAAAAACAGACATAAAAGGAGAAACTGACAGTAACACAGTAATAGTAGGAGACTTTAACACCCCACTCATACCAATGGACAGATGATCAAAACAGAAAGTTAATAAGGAAACACAAGTCTTAAATGATACATTAGATGAGATGGATGTCATTGATATCATCAGGACAGTCCATCTAAATGCAGAAGAATACACTTTCTTCTCAAGTGCACATGGAACATTCTCCAGGATAGACCACATCTTGGGTCACAAATCAAACCTCAGTAAATATAAGAAAATTGAAATCATATGAAGCATTTTCTCCAACCACAACGCTATGAGACTCGATATCAATCACAGGAAAAAACTGTAAGAAACACAAATATATGAAGATTAAGAGAGGCAAAAAGCAAAGGAGAAAAGGAAAGATATAAGCATCTGAATGCAGAGTTCCAAAGAATAGCGAGAAGAGATAAGAAAGCCTTCTTCAGTGATCAATGCAAAGAAATCGAGGAAAACAACAGAATGGGAAAGACTAGAGATCTCTTCAAGAAAATTAGAGATACCAAGGGAACATTTCATGCAAAGATGGGCTCGATAAAGGACAGAAATGGTCTGGACCTAACAGAAGCAGAAGATATTAAGAAGAGGTGGCAAGAATACACAGAAGAACTGTACAAAAAAGAACTTCATGACCCAGATAATCATGATGATGTGATCACTCATCTAGAGCCAGACATCTTGGAATGTGAAGTCAAGTGGGCCTTAGAAAGCATCACTACGAACAAAGCTAGTGGAGGTGATGGAATTCCAGTTGAGCTGTTTCAAATCCTGAAAGATGATGCTGTCAAAGTGCTGCACTCAATATCCCAGCAAATTTGGAAAACTCAGCAGTGGCCATAGGACTGGAAAAGGTCAGTTTTCATTCCAATCCCAAAGAAAGGCAATGCCAAAGAAAGCTCAAACTACCACACAATTGCACTCATCTCACATGCTAGTAAAGTAATGCTCAAAACGCTCCAAGCCAGGCTTCAGCAATACATGAACCGTGAACTCCCTGATGTTTAAGCTGGTTTTAGAAAAGGCAGAGGAACCAGAGATCAAATTGCCAACATCTGCTGGATCATCAAAAAAGCAAGAGTTCCAGAAAAACATCTATTTCTGCTTTATTGACTATGCCAAAGCCTTTGACTCTGTGGATCACAATAAACAGTGGAACATTCTGAAAGAGATGGGAATACCAGACCACCTGACCTGCCTCTTGAGGAATCTGTATGCAGGTCAGGAAGCAACAGTTAGAACTGGACATGAAACAACAGACTGGTTCCAAATAGGAAAAGGAGTACGTCAAGGCTGTATATTGTCACCCTGCTTATTTAACTTATATACAGAGTACATCATGAGAAACACTGGACTGGAAGAAACACAAGCTAGAATCAAGATTGCCAGGAGAAATATCAATAACCTCAGATATGCAGATGACACCACCCTTATGGCAGAAAGTGAAGAGGAGCTAAAAAGCCTCTTGATGAAAGTGAAAGAGGAGAGTGAAAAAGTTGGCTTAAAGCTCAACATTCAGAAAATGAAGATCATGGCATCTGGTCCTATCACTTCATGGGAAATAGATGGGGAAACAGTGTCAGACTTAATTTTTCTGGGCTCCAAAATCACTGCAGATGGTGATTGCAGCCATGAAATTAAAAGACGTTTACTCCTTGCAAGAAAAGTTATGACCAATCTAGATAGCATATACAAAAGCAGAGACATTACTTTGCCGACTAAGATCCGTCTAGTCAAGGCTATGGTTTTTCCTGTGGTCATGTATGGATGTGAGAGTTGGACTGTGAAGAAGGCTGAGCACCGAAGAGTTGATGCTTTTGAACTGTGGTGTTGGAGAAGACTCTTGAGAGTCCCTTGGACTGCAAGGAGATCCAACCAGTCCATTCTGAAGGAGATCAGCCCTGGGATTTCTTTGGAAGGAATGATGCTAAAGCTGAAACTCCAGTACTTTGGCCACCTCATGGGAAGAGTTGACTCATTGGAAAAGACTCTGATGCTGGGAGGGATTTGGGGCAGGAGGAGAAAGGGACGACAGAGGATGAGATGGCTGGATGGCATCACTGACTCGATGGACGTGAATCTGAGTGAACTCCAGGAGATGGTGATGGACAGGGAGGCCTGGCGTGCTGCGATTCATGGGGTCGCAAAGAGTCAGACACGACTGAGCGACTGAACTGAACTGAACTGAAACAATACATTTTAAAATAACCAACAGGTTACTGAAGAGATAAAAAAAATTTCTAGAAACAAATGACAATGAAAACACGACAACTCTAACCTTATGGGGTGCAGCGAAAGCACTCCTAAGAGGGAAATTTATAGCTGGACAATCCTACCTCAGGAAATAAACACATCGAATAGACAGCCTAACTTTACACGTAAAACAACCGGAAAAAGAAGGACAAAAACCCCCAAAATTCCTAGAAGGAAAGAAATCACGAAGATCCAAGCAGAAATAAATGAAAAAGAAATGAAAGAAACTATAGCAAAATTAATAAGACTGGAAGCTAGTTCTTTTAGTCAAGATAAAGAAAAGTGACAAACCTTTGGCCAGACTCATCAAGAAAAAAAGAGAGAAGAATCAAATCAACAAAATTAGAAATCAGAAAGGAGAGGTTACAACAGACAATGTGGAAATAGAAAGGATTAGAAGAGACTATTATGAACAACTGTATGGCAATAAAGTGGATAACCTGGAAGAAATGGACAGATTCATAGGAACAGAAATTATGAACAACCCAATTATAAGCACTGATATTGAAGCTATGATCAAAAACCTCCCAAAAAGCAAAAGCCCAGGCCCAGATGGCTTCACAGGAGAATCCTGTCAAACATTTAGAGAAGAGCTAATGCCTATCCTTCTAAAACTCTTCTAAAAAATGTCAGAGGAGGGATCACTTCCATACTCATTCTGTGAGGCCACCATCACCCTGGTACCAAAACCAGACAAAGACAACACAAAGAAAACTACAGGCCAATATCACTGATGAACATAGATGCAGAAATCCTCAACGAAATGTTAGCAAACAGAATTCATCAACACATCCAAAAACTCATACACCATGATCAAGTTGGGTTTATTCCAGAGATGCAAGGATTATTCAGTATATGCAAATCAATCAATGTGATACATCATATTAACCAATTGAAAAATAGAAACCATATGTAATCTCAATAGATGCAGAAAAAGCCTTTGACAGAATTCACCGATTTATGATTAAAACTCTTTTAAAAATGGGCATAGAAGGAACCTACCTTACCATGGTACAGGCCATATATGATAAGCCTACAGGAAACATTATTCTCAGTGGTAATAAACTGAAAGCATTCCCCGTAAGATCAGGAACAAGACAAGGGTGTCCACTTTCACCACTATTATTCAACATTGTTCTGGAAGTCCTAGCTACAGCAATCAGAGAAGAAAAAGAAATAAAAGTAATCCAGATTGGAAAAGAAAAAGAAAAGCTCTCCCTGTTTGCAGATGACATAATACTGTACATAGAAAATCCTAAAGATAGTATCAGAAAATTATTAGAGCTAATCAGTGAATACAGCAAAGTTGCTGGATACAAAATCAATACACAGAAATCACTTACATTTCTATATACTAACAATGAAAAATCAGAGATATTAAGGAATCAGTCCCATTCACCATTGCAACAAAAAGAATTAAACATCTAGGAATAAACTTACCGAAGGAGACAAAAGAACTGTACACAGAAAATTATAAGACACTGATGAAAGAAATCAAAGGTGACATAAAAAGATGGAGAGATATTCCATGTTCCTGGGTAGAAAGAATCAATATTGTGAAAATGACTATACTACCAAATGCAATCTATAGAGTCAGTGAAATCCCTGTTAAATTACCAATGACATTTTTCACAGAACTAGATCAAAAAATTTCACAATTCATGTGGAAACACAGAAAACCCTTAATAGCCAAAGCAGTCTTGAGAAAGAAGAATGGAGCTGGAGGAATCAACCTTCCTGACCTCAGATTATACTACAAAGCTACAGTCATCAAGACAGTATGGTACCAGCATAAAAACAGAAATATAGACCAATGGAACAAGATAGAAAGCCCAGAAATAAACCCATGCACCTAGGGGTACTTTATTTTTGACAAAGGAGGCAAGAATTTACAATGGGGCAAAGACATCCTCTTCAATAAATGGTGCTGGGAAAACTGGACAGCTACATGTAAAAGAATGAAATTAGAACACTTCCTAACACCATACACCAAGATAAAGTGGATTAAAGACCTACATGTAAGACCAGAAACTATAAAACTCTTAGAGGAAAACATAGGCAGGATACTCAATGACATAAATCAAAGCAAGATCCTCTATGACCCACCTCCTAGAGTAATGGAAATAAAAACAAAAGTAAACAAGTGGGACCTGATTAAACTTAAAAGTTTTTGCATGGCAAAGGAAACTATAAGCAAAGTGAAAAGACAACCCTCAGAATGGGAGAAAATAATAGCAAATGAAACAACTGACAATTAATTTCCAAAATATACAGGCAGCTCATACAACTCAATACCAGGAAAAAAAAAAAAAAAAAACAATTGAAAAGTGGGAAAAAGACCTAAACAGACATTTCTCCAAAGAAGACATATAGATGGCTAACAAATACATGAGAAATACTCAACATTGCTCATTATTAGAGAAATGCAAATCAAAACTACAATGAGATATCACCTCACCTCACCACAGAATGGCTCTCATCAAAAAAGTCTACAGACAATAAATGCTGGCGAGAGAGTGGAGAAAAGGCGATGGTCTTGCACTGCTGGTGGGAATGTAAATTGATACAGCTACTATGGAAGATGATATGGAGATTCCTTAAAAAACTAGGAATAAAACCGTCATATGACCCAGCAATCCCACTCCTAGACATATACCCTGAGGAAACCAAAATAGAAAAAGACACATGTATCCCATTGTTCATTGCAGCACTATTGACAATAGCTAGAACATGGAAGCAACCTAGATGTCCATCAACAGATTAATGGATAAAGAAGCTGTGGCACATATACACAGTGGAATATTACTCAGCCATAAAAAGGAATGCATTTGAGTCAGTTCTAATGAGGTGGATGGACCTAGAACCTACTATACCAAGTGAAGCAAGTCAGAAAGAGAAAGATAAATGTTGTTTTCTAACACACATATATGAAATCTAGAAAAATGGTTCTGAAGAATTTATTTACAGGTCAGCAGTGGAGAACCAGACATAGAGAATAGACTTATGGACATGGGGAGAGGGGAGGAGAGGGTGAGATGTTATGGAAAAAATAACATGGAAACCTACATTACCATCTGTAAAATAGATGGCCAACAGGAATTTGCTGTGTGGCTCAGGAAACTGAAACAGGGGCCCTGTATCAAGCTAGAGGGGTGGGATGGGGAGGGAGACTGGAGGGAGGTTCAAAAGGGAGGGGATATGTGTATATCTATGGCTGATTCATGCTGAGGTTTGATAGAAAACAACAAAATTCCGTAAAGCAATTACTCTTCAATAAAAAAAATTTTAAAAATGACATTATTAGTAGAAGTAATGTGAGAGAACAAGGAGGATTTTCTTTTTTTTTCCCTTCTTTTTTTTGTTTGAGAAACCCTTTATTTTAACTTGGGCTTCCTTGCTGGCTCAGATAGTAAAGATCTGCCTGCAGTACAGGAGACCTGGGTTTGAACTTGCAGTTTAATCACTGACCAGATAGCCAGTAATTTACTTACTGTCATGTGTTGGGCAAATGTCTATTTCTGAAGACATAAACGAGTACATAAGAAATCAAGGCTTCTAGGCAGCTAACAGGCTTCCCAAGTGGTGCTAGAGGTGATGAGCCCACCTGCCAATGCCAGAGACACACGAGATGCAGGTTTGATTCCTGGGTGGAGAAGATTCCCTGGAGGAGAGATGGCAACCCACTCCAGTATTCTTACCTCGGAAATCCCATGGACAGAAGGGCTTGGCCGGCTGCAGTCCATAGGGTTGCAGAGAGCTGGACAGGACTGAAGCAGCTTAGCATGCTCACACGCAGGCAGCTAAAATTCTGCTTCTGTCCTCAGGTGTGTGTGACTATTGTGGCAGAGTGTGTAGCTTATCTCCCAGAAGCCTGCCTTGTGCAGCTAATTTGTTCCAAAATCCACCTGCCTCACAGAACACCAACAGGGTGTGTCCTCTGTCTGTTGATGATGAGCTGATGGGGTCTTCACTCTGTGGGTGTCATAAAACGTAGCCTGGGCTTTTCTGAGCTGTTAATACCTATTTAGGATTAAACTGAAAGAGCCATGCATAGTACGAAGATGATACTCAAAAGACCATCAAATTGCAAAATAATAGCTGACAACATTTTTCATTGAGTCAGGTAGAATCCTTCAGTGGAGGTGAGTGCTCTGTACAACAGGCTTTTGCCAGGTAAACACATCATATAACAAGTATGGTAACCTTAGGAGTGTTTTCTTAGCCTGTACCTTTCGAAGAAGCCAATAGATAGTTGGTTTTTCAGGAAATTCAATGGGGTTAAAGAAATTTTTTTAATATAAATTTATTTATTTTAATTGGAGGTTAATTACTTTACAATATTGTATTGGTTTTGCCATACATCAACATGAATCCGCCACGGGTGTACACCTGTTCCCCATCCTGAACCCTCCTCCCTCCTCCCTCCCCGTAGCATCCCTCTGGGTCGTCCCAGTGCACCAGCCCCAAGCATTCTGTATCCTGCATTGAACCTGGACTGGCGATTCATTTCATACACGATATTATACATGTTTCAGTGCCATTCTCCCAAATCATCCCACCCTCTCCCTCTCCCACAGAGTCCAAAAGACTGTGTCTCTTTTGCTGTCTCACATACAGGGTTATCATTACCATCTTTCTAAATTCCATATATATGCGTTAGTATACTGTATTGGTGTTTTTCTTTCTGACCTATTTTACTCTGTATAATAGGCTCCAGTTTCATCCACCTCATTAGAACTGATTCAAATGTATTCTTTTTAATGGCTGAGTAATACTCCATTGTGTATATGTACCACAGCTTTCTTATCCATTCATCTGCTGATGGACATCTAGGTTGCTTCCATGTCCTGGCTATTATAAACAGTGCTGTAGTGAACACTGGGGTACACCTGTCTCTTTCAATTCTGGTTTCCTTGGTGTGTATGCCCAGCAGTGGGATTGCTGGGTCATAAGGCACTTCTATTTCCAGTTTTTTAAGGAATCTCCACACTCTTCTCCATAGTGGCTGTACTAGTTTGCTTTCCCACCAACAGTGTAAGAGGGTTCCCTTTTCTCCACACCCTCTCCAGCATTTATTACTTATAGACTTTTGGATTGCAGCCATTCTGACTGGCATGCAATGGTACCTCATTGTGGTTTTGATTTGCATTTCTCTGATAATGAGTGATGTTGAGCATCTTTTCATGTGTTTGTTAGCCATCTGTATGTCTTCTTTGGAGAAATATCTATTTAGTTCTTTGGCCCATTTTTTGATTGGGTCGTTTATTTTTCTGAAATTGAGCTGCAGGAGTGGCTTGTATATTTTTGAGATTAGTTGTTTGTCAGTTGCTTCATTTGCTATTATTTTCTCTCATTCTGAAGGCTGTCTTTTCACCTTGCTTATAGTTTCTTTTGTTGTGCAGAAGCTTTTAATTAGGTCCCATTTGTTTATTTTTACTTTTATTTCCAGTATTCTGGGAGGTGGGTCATAGAGGATCCTGCTGTGATTTATGTCAGAGAGTGTTTTGCCTATGTTCTCCTCTAGGAGTTGGGCAGAAAAATGGACATACCCAGTCAGTTTCAGTCTCAGAACCCACAGTATTATAAGAGAATTTGGATTTGTGCCCTGGCTTTCTGTCCATGAGGTTGTTTGAGAGACACACTCTTTCCTTGGGTTACTTCCTCAGCTCTCTGCAAATCCTTCTTTCAAGAGTGACCCTTTTGTACATCAAAAGGTTTCCCACCTGAGTATGCATCTTTGAGAGGGGTAACCATGGACTGGCGAGAGAGGAAGGGCTCTCTTTTCGCCTCCCAGATGGGGACAGTCAGCTCTAGTCACAAGGTGAGCATTGTTCTTGCACTCAACAGCAAGTCATCTCTGGCCTCCCCAGGGGCTGTTGGGAAGGCGGTGAGTAGCTTCAGACCCCCCATGTCTCCTGGCTTTGTATTTCATCCAGAGGAGGGCAGTTACATTCTTTATCTGTTTACATACTAGGTTTCCACGTATGAGCTCATTTGAAGCAGGGCTTCCAGGGCTAAGCTCAGTAAGCACCAGTGCTTGTTAACAAGCGGCAATGCCCATGCTCCCACTAATGCTGATTCTGATACGCACTAAACAGGTCTCACGGAGCATTTCAGTGTCACAGTTGAGTGAAGCCTTGCCCGGTGGTGTTTTCCCAGACCTTGTTTATGTTTACCGTATTTTCGTGTCTCAATCACTCCCTGTGTTTGCTACAATGAAAAAATCTTGAGTAGGCCTATTTTGTTCCTTTGATATATACATCATTATGTTCTCCCATTTCCTTTGAGGGAAAACATGTCTCCAGTATTCTTGTTCTCACCATGTTTTCTTATTTTGATACCTGATACTTGTAAGTGTATTTTATATCAACAAGTATATTAACATATCAGTGTAAATAGAAAATTCTACTTCACAGTTTGCTGTTCTGTGTGATTGGAGGAAAAAAGATTCTGTTCTAAATATTTGCATTTTTATTCTATTTTATGTGATAGTGATTATTTACTCATCATTTTTAAGTATACTTTATTGAAGAGTAGACCATACATGCAGAAGGATTCATGTCATAAGTATGAATTTTGACGACTTTGCACAGTAATCCTAACTTGTTTTTACCACCATACAGATCAGAAAGAGAATAGTATAGATCTCATCCCAGTTAGTGCCCACCACCTCACTCTGGTCCCAGTGATAACAACTGACATTTATTTGCGTGCTTTTAAACATAGTAAAGATGGAGTGATACAGAATGTACTCTTTCATTTCTTTTGTTCACATGTTATTTGTGAGATTCGTCCATGTTTTTGCTATATGTATTTTTACTTTCTTTTTCTTCGATGTGTAATATTCCGTAATATGACTATACCCTATATTGTTACTCATTCTAGTGTTGATAGACATTTGCACATTTTCAGTTTTGATTGCTGCAAATGTGCTCTGAACATTGTTTTTTTAAGCTTTTTATTTTACATTGGAGTATATCTGATTAACAATGTTGTGATGGTTTTAGGTAGATAGCAAAGGGATTCAACCATATATACACATGTATCCATTCTCCTCCAAACTACTCCCATCCGGCTGCCACATAACACTGAGCAGAGTTCCCTGTGCTATACACAGTAGGACCTTGCTGGTTATCCATTTTAAATATAGCAGCGTATCGATCTTCTCCCATTCTTACCCCCAGCAACCATAAGTTCTGAACATTGTTTTATATATTTGTGTGTCTGCATGGTGTGTGTGTAGGTATTGTAGGAGCAGAATTGCTGAGTCATAGAAAATATATGTATTTAGCTTAAGTAGATATTGCCAAACAGTTTTCCGCAGTGGTTGTAGCAGTTTACAATCATACCATCAGTGTGTGAGAGTTCTAGCTAGTGTACTTCTCTGTAGACACTTGCTGTTATAAGTCACTTTCATTTTAGTGTTCCACCCATGGCTTTAATTTGCATTTTTCTGATTACTTATGGGTTCCACAAGTGTAGAAAAGTCTTTATTGGCCATTTGAGTGTCCTCTTTAGTATATTTCTGCTTTCTAGGTAAAAGGCCTTTGTGGGTGTTTTTACTCTGGGACTTGTACTTTTATTCAATTCAAGGAATCCCGAGGAACTTAAGTTCTTAATTTTAAAGTTCCTAGTTTTAATTTGTAAATGCTACATATCACCAATATTTTTTTTTAATCAATAGTGCTTTTCTTAGATTTAAGAAATCACTGCTTATCCCACAGTCATGAGGATATTTTTGTATATACTACCTTTTTTTTTTTTTTTTTTTTAATGTTTTGGCTCCACGTCACAGCATATGGACTTAGATCCGCCACCAAGGATTGAACCTTCTCCCCCTGCAGTGGAAACACAGAGTCTTAACCACTGGACTGCCAGGGAAGTCCCGTCTCCTGTATTTTTTAATATGTTTTGTTTTAATGTTTTTGGTATTCATATTTGTTCTTAGTTTTGTTTATTACGTTTCTATTTTTGGTTGCACTCGGTCTTCATTGCGTTCCGGGCTTTCTCTAACTGTGTGGGGAGAAAGCATCTCTAGGTGCGATGCTTGGGCTCTGGGCATGCAGGCTTCTGCACTCATGGTGAGGGGGCTCAGTTGCCCCATGGCATGTGGGGTCTTCCAGACCCAGGGATCAAACCCCTGTCCCCTGCCTTGGCAGGCGGGTTCTTGTTCAGTGTACCATCAGGGAGGTCCTCCTATATTATCTAACAGAAGCTTTGTTTTCCTTTCAAATTCAGATGTTAATCTTTTTGGATTTGCTGGCTTTTTGGCAGCTCATCCTTGGGTGTAGCCGGGTGTTGAGATCCCGGCCCCGCTGTGGGCGTCTGGTTCGCCCAGCGCCGCTAGGAGAGGGCCACTCTTCAGAGCTGCATAGTGACACTGCTGTCCTGAATCGGACGTGGGTCTGTTTCTGAACTCTGTCCTCTCATAATTATCTGTTCTGCCCCAGGGCTTTACAGCCTTAATTGCTAGATCCAAGACAGCAGACTTTTTCCTGTAAAGGGCCAGATAGTAAATATTTGGGGCTCTGTGGTTCATAGGCTCATTCTCACAGTGACTCAGTTCTGCTGTTCTGCGGATGCGTGTGGCTGTGTTCCAACAAACTCAGTTTGTAAAGACAGCTGGTGGCCAGTGGATCATAATTTGCTGACCCTTCCATCGGTGTATTAAGAGGAACATACTCCAGTTGATGGTGTTAAGACTAGGGATTAAGACACTTGGTAGAATGGTTTGGTTGTGGTGATATTTGGGTGTCTGCCATGAGCTGGGAAACGAAGGGTCTCTTCTTCGTGTGTAACATGGTTTGATTGGCTTGAGAAAGTGACTTTTGAACACAAATTTGAAAGAAGTAAGGCAGTTCATCATATGGAACAGGGATGAAGGAGGGGAGGAAAAATGGCCTTTGCCCTGGTTGGAAGGCTGGTATGTTCTTGGCACGTTTAGGGAACAACAAGGGGGACCCATGTGAACTAAGTGAGGCAAGGGGGTCCTGGTGGGAGAGGAGGTCAGACATGAATCTGCTCAAGGAGGACACTGTAGGCCAAGGTTAGGACTTGACTTTGATGGTGTGTGAACTGGGAAACCATTGCTGGTTGCTGGATTTATTCATTTGTTTTTAGCAGAGGAGTGCCATAGTCTGGCTTATATTTTAACACATCACTCTGGCTGTTGTGTTGAGAACAGATCATAGAAGGGCTCGAGGAGGAAGAGAGAACGGTTAGGAAGCTGGTGCAGTACCCAAACGAGGGGTCGTGGTGGCTTGGACCTGTTAGGGATGCTTTGAAGACAGAATCAACAGGTTGGATGTGGGCTGTGAGAGAGATATAAGAGGCTTCCAGAGCCTTCGGCCAGATTAACTGGAAGAGTGGAGTATCTGCTGATAACTTGGAGGACTGCAGGCTTAGGGTGCTGGGGACAGAACAGGAGCCCACTGGTGAATGTGTTGGTTTAAGGCATATGCCTGTGTATGTGTGAGTTGCTCAGTCGTGTCTGACTCTTTGTGACCCCATGGACTGTAGCCTGCCAGGTTCCTCTGTCCATGGAATTCTCCAGGCAAGAACACTGGAGTGGGTTGCCATTCTCTTCTCCAAGGAATCTTCCTGACCCAAGGATCAAACCCAGGTCTCCTGCATTGCAGGCAGATTCTTTACCATCTGAGCCACGTGGGAAGCCCATTTTGAGGCCTACTGGATATCGAAGTGAGGAGGTCAAATAGGAACTTAGGTATGAGTGTGGAATTTGGGAGATAGATATTTAGTAGTTATCAGCAAATAGGTAGTGTGTGAAGCCATTCAACTGGACAAGGAAGATAAAAGATTAAGATGGGGTGTCTATTGAATGCTTACTATGTTGCAGGCCTGGAGGTACAGCAATGACAAGACGGAACAATCCTTCCATTCACGCAGCTTACGTTTTAGGGAGAGAGACACAGGAAACAAATTAAGTATGATGTCAGGTTCTATCCATAAGGTAAAGCAGGCTCAGTGGGGAGGAGGGATGGAGGCTGGCCAGGCAGACCTGGAAGAGTCTGTGTCCTAAAGTGACATGATATGAACTGTGTGGCTCAGACAGTAAGGAATCTGCCTGCAATGCGGGAGACCTGGGTTTGACCCCTGGGTGGGGAAGATCCCCTGGAGAAGGAAATGGCAACCCACTCCAGTGTTCTTGCCTGGAGAATCCCATGGACGGAGGAGCCTGGCGGGCTGCAGTCCATGGGGTCGCAAAGACTCGGTCAGGCACACCTGAGCCAACTAAGCTCACATTTCGGGAAGAGGTAGAGCTGTGGGGTCTGGAGGTTATGGTCACTTGGGAGGTGCTGTGACAGTTCAGGCAGGGGTGATGGAAGCCCGGACTGGGTACCAGCGGGGCCATTCCCAAGAATGAATCCTGTATGATTTGGCTGCTGATTGGCTCTGGGTAAAAAGGGATCAGAGGAAAGGAAGAGGCGGGGACCTGGGAGTAGCCGCTGAGCTTGTTCCCCTCGGATGACTGGTGGTTTTACATAATCTCTTGAGAGAAGGGAAAGTGAAAGTTGCTCCGTCATGTCTGACTCTCCATGACCCCATAGACTATACAGTCCATGGAATCCTCCAGGACAGAACACTAGAGTGGGTAGCCTTTCCCTTCTCTAGGGGATCTTCCCAACCCAGGGATCGAACCCAGGTTTCCCGCATTGCAGGGGGGATTCTTTACCAGCTGAGCCACCAGGGAAGGCCCTGGTGAGAGAAGGGAAGTAGCTGTCATTGTGATGTTGAAGTTTATTGATCACCTACTTCATACCCGACCTGAGCTAAGTGCTTTATACGTAATTGACTATGTAACCCTCACAGCCTCGGAGGCCCGTCCTGTTATAATTCTCATTTTTCTGATGAGGAAACGGCCTTGGGAGGTTGAGTAGCTCGTCTGTGGTCCTGGAGTTGCCTGTGGTGGAGGCGAGGTAGCAGCCAGCCTCATTCTCTGTGCCACACCGCCTCCCGCTGGCACTGGCCAGGTTCTGTGAGGACCGCCTGCCTTTGTGATCCAGGTAGGTGGTGCCCGTTCACCCTTTTTTTTTTTTTTTTTGGCAGTTTTTTTTGCGAAGAAGTAAAGAACAACAAGTAAATGCATTAATTAAAGGTTTACCAGACTGGAAAGTAATTATAAGAAGGTTCCTGGATTAGAGTTCTCAGTACACATAGAAATGCCTTGGTTACAGACGTCCAAGTATTTTGTCAAAAGGCACTTGTGATGGACTCTACCTGCCTAGGTGGCTTTATAGTTTGATGTAAGCAGATTTTTGAGTGGAGGGGGAGTCATGGAGTTGTGGGAAGGGGCGGGGAGGTGGCCTTTGTGCAGACGGAGGATAGTAGGGGCGGCCCCTTGATTGAAGTGTGGGTGCTGGGAGTGGGGGCCCCATGTGATGGCGCATCCACCGTAGGCCTCTGAGCAGGAGGGTGGTTTGTTGTTGTTGTTGTTGGGAGAGGCATTTGGGAGTCCTCCAGTGCTGCTGAGAAGACAGGGGCAGAATCTGAGTGATGCTTGGAAAAGGTGGGGTTTGTTGTGCTGACTGGTGTGGGCAAAGCCAGAGGCAGGTGTGCCTGGGATCCTGGATTCCTGAAACAGAGAAGTTGATGACCACTCCCAATTTGTGAGTGGATGGACTGAAAGTCAGGGTTTGAAAGGACTTACCCACCTTCTGAGCAAGTTTTCCAAAACTTTCATTTCCCCAGGTTTCTTATTTGTTAATGCTGCGAAAGCAAAGCATTTTCATTATGAATTTTAACAAAGAGGTGTGTGTATGTTTAGTGAAACTGTTAATCTGATTTATTTAGTACACCTACCAGTGATTGGTTTTCTCATGATGCTAATTTAACATTAACTACCCGATTGATCAGTATTTCTTAGTAGTTGTATCTGCAGTAGGCAACAGTAATAGTCTAACTCAGTAGTAGTGGAGGACCTAAATCTTAACTCTGTCTAGCATAAGTCCTAATCGACCTTTTGAAAAGTCAGAGTACATTGTATACCAGAGTACTTCCTTTAAGTTGAAATGTAACAGTTTTATTTGCTTAATGCCATCACATCTTTCTTTTCCTTTGACTTTTTTTTTTATTACTTGTAAACAGAATTTCATGAAATGTTTTATATGTAGTTTTGAAGTTTCTATTCTTAGTATATGAACATAAGCACTCAGTTTCATTGTTTTGTTGGTGGTGTGTTTGTCCACAGTTCTTGACTGACCTTTAACAACAGGGATTCTCAACTCTCTGGTTCTAGATGAGTGTTAGAGAGTCCTTGAATGGCCACAGTTGTTGGTTAACGTTTTGTCACAATGAGCGTTTGCTTTGAGCAAATCTCAAAGGAGTCAGTGATCTGCCAAATGACTGGAACTATTTGCTTTTTTAAAGAGGGACGTTGAATGAGTAGACATATGTTAGCTAAGACTTTTCCAGCATTGCTGTTTAAAAACTTCAATTGTAAAATCATCTTTTCCTTGAGCCACACTGGGAAACTTGGCTGCCTTGCTGTTTCAGCTCTGTCAGTTAGCCTGGAATCCAAAAGAAACTAGCCCAATATTGATCTTTTATTGTAAACTGCAGTGGCCTCTTGTCCTTTAATCTTAACTATTGAGTGATAGTCTTAAGTTTGGTTACTTTAAAGTGGTATCTCCTGTTTATGTTAGTGTTGTGAGAGACAGGATCCTCCAATTAGACAAATTTTGACTTTATGAAGGCTCTGAGAAGTCCTGCAGAGAAAAATAAATTAACTTTGTCCAACTATTTGAACAGAACCTACCGTTCCTTTGTGTGTGAGACGTAAACAGAATCCACAGAACTAATGAAGCGACCTCTAACCTCCTTCTCTAGTTAATTCTCTGACGTGTATGTTGGTATTTGGAGGGGCTTTTCCTGGGTTCACAGTTGGATTTGTGCAGGAACGCCTGCTGTGATGAAACTGAATTGGAATGCTCTGGGAACATGGACAGGTTAGATGACATGAGGAATTATGTGGAAACAGCCTGCTTCAGTCATTCTGATTCCAGTTGTAGAAAACGATGAGAGCAAAAAGCACGCAAATAAGTTTTGCAGATAGACACTCAAATTTCATAATAAATGTAAAAAGCTAGCGAAATGCAGGTATTGGACTAGAAGAGGGCTTTTGCCATAATTTTTTTGAAGCCCACTGGAAAGAAGGTCATTTATTATTACCTTTGTAAAGACACTTGAGAAATGAAATATTCGGAACAATGAGAGGGAAAATGGTTGAATCATAAGGGCCATTTTTTGAGCAAAGTTCATGTCAATGTTAATTCTGATCTTGATATTTCACAAAAACATGTTATTTTGGTGAGAGGACGTTATTACCCTGTAGTAGATTTTATTTCATGTTTTAGGGAGGTCCCAAGTATATTTTCTTATGCACATTCCGATAGAGAAGGGAAATACTGAGTAAGAGCAGTGTGAATTTTAAGACTAAATAACCTCAACATTGCTGAGAACTGGTGTGCCTGGGGGCAGAGTGGCTTGTCTGAGATCCTAGAGACTGTGCAGAAGCTGTTCCAGTTCATTGGGTCAAAAATCCACTATTTGCGAAAAGCTAAATACGGATTTGCACGATTGACCGTAATGGCTTCAATTTTGAAAGATAGTGGTATCAGAGAGCACTTCCAGTTGGTGGGATAATTTGAGATTCGTCCATGCTCAGATGGCTAAACTATCATGCTACTTTTGCTACTTCCTCACCTCATTTTTAAAATAGGGAGTTGGGGGCAGGGAGGCCTGTTGAGAAGGTGAAGGAATGTCAATCGGAGAGTAAATGACAGTAACCCTGCGAAGCCACTCCTTAGTTAACTACCGCCTGAAGGTTAACTGTTCTTTAGAAGCTGGTCAGTGTGGAGAGGCTGAATTGGGGGCTTCTGGTGTGTGTGTGCGCACGTGTATGTATGTAAGATGAAGAAAGAGGAGAACTGGTGAACAGGAAAAAAGGTGTGGAAACCAGAAAGCTAGCGGTAAATCCTAAAACTTGGAGTCCTGGGGAAGATTTGACTCTTTTAAACTGTTCTGCTCACTTAAAAATAGTAAAATTATACCATTATTCTTTCAGTATAGGAGGAGATAAAAATACAGTTTTTCCAAATTGGAAAATTTGCTGTAATCTTGCTGCTAATGACTGATTTCTTCCAACACTTGCAAGGCAGTTTTTGCTCCGATAGGTGGATAAAGGAAACAAAATCAAGAACATATTGGAAGTTCTCAGAGAAAATTACAGTTTAGGTATATGTTGGGGGTGGATAGTTAGACATTTTAATTGAAATAAAACAGTTTTATACTAATAAGGGATCACTGTGGGTGTACATTTGTAGTGCATCTGCTCTTGAGCATTTAAGTAGGGTTAAATGTATGTTAATGCTTTTGCAAGAAAATTATTTTTGATAACATCCGTCTAAGGAAACTGGCTTAGGAAATTGGTGTTTTAAACAATAGAGATATTATACTTGCTTTTAAAGAGTGAATCAGGATTCTTTGTACTGCTTTAAAAATTTCAAAGAGTTTAGAGTTTTTTGGTGTGTTCCTCTCCAGTGGTAGGGAAAGTTAACAGGAATTAACACAACAGATGAATTAGCAAGAATTAATACAAACTCACACATCTGGAGAATGACCGCAGTCTGCTATGTATACCTCCACACACCATTTTTAATGACCTACTTTTGATTTTATGGAAGACTGCTAATGATTTATTCTCTCCAATTGAAAATAACTTTTTCTTTCAGATAGGTTGGAAATATCTCAGTTGGCTGCTCTCACTGTTTGATTTAGATAGTGCCTATGATAGAAGATTAGTGTCAAATGCCACATAGTTGCCAACTCGGAACATTTTTCATTGTGAACCAGCACTCACTATGATGGCTTAAATAGTGTATTAATCTTGAGGATTAATAGATCCATCATGTTTTAGAATAGGAAGGATTCTTATCAATAAGGCAGAGCACAGGCTCTCATTGTAGTAGTGGGGGGTGTTCATTACAACTGTGGACTCTCTGGCTCCATCGCAAATCTGCTGAATCAAAGTTTGTGGGTGTGGGGCTTGGGAATGTGTTTTGAACAAGCTCTCCCAGGGAACACGGTTCACCCTGCAGTCGAACAATGGCTGGTGTCATTTATGGCTTTATTTCATGGACACGGAAACAGGCACAGGGAGGGGAGGTGACTGTTTTCATAGGAACTGCAACTTTGTCTTCTGACACTAACCGATGGATGATATTATTTTCTAGAATGCCCCGTGACCTCATATCAGGGTAGTCCCATTTATGTCTATGGATAGAATTGCAAGAGTTTTTTTTTGTTGGTGGTGGGGTGGGGGGTTCTGAGCCTTCATTTATTTATTTTTATTATTATTATATATTTTTGGCCACACCTCAAGGCATGTGGGATCCTGGTTCCCTGACTAGATATCTAACCCATGCTCTCTTCATTGTGGAAGCTCAGAGTCTTAACCACTGGACCAATAGGGACGTCTTGGAAGAGGTTTAAATTTAGCCCTAATTTCTACATGCATCAACAACTCATATGGCTTCAAAACTATGTTCAGCTCAGCTTGACTGTGTGTGTGTACATGAGTCTATATGTACACTTATTTTTTGAAAGATACTTATTACTACTGTACCTGCATGCTCAGAATAATAATAATAATAGAAAGTTTACAGGGGCTTGTAGAGAACTCAATTTAATGAGAAGAGTCGAGCGTGTGAAGTGCTTACTCTGTACTCGCTGTTTTAATGGCACCCATCTTCCCCCAGAACTTCCTTGAGCGAGTCTGAATTGTAGCCAGAACACTTCTTTCCTCTTCAGACCCTTAACTGTGATTAATAGGAAGAGGCACTTGTCAAAAGGGTTGGAAATGGCAAACCTTGATGCTGGTGTGTGTGGCAGTAGACAGGTCTGCATCCACTTTGCTCCATTATGTTATTTAGCTTCCGAATTCAACAATTTGTCTTTTGCTCTCTGCTTAGAAGATGATGGCCATATAAGCTGCTGTTAACCGTATCAGCAGGGAGGAATATTAAATCCCTTCAAGCGAAACCACAACTTTCTTTGAGGATTTAGCCACACAGTAGAAAAAGCACCCCAGTGAAGCTGTTGAGAAATAAAGGGCGCTGTTCGCAGTTCTCCCTTTGCCTCAGAGAGATGGATTACTTTGGGGTTTAACTGAAACATCCTTTCTGTGTTTATTGTATTAATGAAATTTTTAGGGTCCATGAGAGTGAGAGAGATTATGGTTCAGTGTTTGGAATAATGTAGCTTGATGAACCTTTTTTTATTTTAATGGGAAACTCGTTTTCCTTGATTTGCAGCTTCAAGAAGTGAATCTTTTGGAAATGAAAGTGCACTAATTTAGTTATACTGTATGGAAACAAAAATGTAGAAAGTTAGCATTTGCATAAGTGAAGACCTCGATGATTTCAGATTATAGTGTGGTGGAGGTTAAGGAATAAGAGGCCATAGAATTTGTAAAAACAAATTCAGTCTAACCACTTAATGGCATGTGCAAGTAATTTGCCAATTAAATATTTCTAGTATCTGAAAGATCTTCAAAGTAAAGAGTGGAGGTTCTTAATCTTTCTTAATTTCATACTTTCAGAAACATAATAGAAAATTAGTTTTTGATCACTTTTCATTCAAAATTTTATTATGTGAGCTAAAAGAAAGATGAATTTCAAGTGTTTGAGGAAAATTATTGCTTTTTGAGAAATATATAAACTATGATATTTCCAATCACACTATGCCTGATTTTTTTTGTATCACTTGTAAATATTTGGTGCCCAGATAACAATCTTCATTATAATTAAGACTTTAGCTTTTGAAACTTTACCATTTTAATGGTTACCTACTATGTTTAGAAAATTGTACTGGGCACACTTAGCTACAAAGCAACCCTTGAGGTATTTTATTCTGTTTATACATTGAGAGAATGGAGTTAGAGAAAGTAATTTGCCTAATATCGCTCATTAGTGCGAAGCAGATTTGAGGGCTCCAGGTTGTTAAAAACAGCTTTTTTTTTTTTTTTTGAGATATAGTGCACCCATCTAAAGTGTATTATTCCATGTTTTTTAGTCTATACACATATTTGTGCAACCGTAAGTTTTAGAATATTTTCATCACCCCAACAAGAAACGCTGTTGCTTAGCAATCCTCACACCCCTTCCTGGACATTGCATATAAATGGCGTCATACATGTGGTCTTTTATGACTGGTTTTTATGTTTTCAGGGTTCATCCATGTTGTAGCTTGGAATGGAACTGTTTTCCTTTTTATTTATCACATTGTTGCTAGATATACCACATTTTCTTCAACCATCTTTCAGTTAGGGACATTCTGGTTGTTTCCACTTTTTGGCTGTTGTGAATAATACTGCTTTGAACATCGTGCACAGGTGTTTATGTGAACATGCGTTTTCACTACTCTTGGACATATACCTAGGGGTGGAGTTGCTGGGTCACTTAGTAGTTAGTCGCTCAGTCATGTCTCTGCGACCCCATGGACTGTAGCCCACCAGGCTCCTCTGTCCATGGGATTTCCCAGGCCAGAATACTGGAGCGGGTAGCCATTTCCTTTTCCAGGGGATCTTCCCAGTCCAGGGATCGAGTCTGGGTCCTCCTGCATTGCGGACAGATTCTTTTACCGTCTGAGCCATCAGGGAAGCTCTGGGTCACTTGGTCATTGTGTTTAACTTTCTGAAGAACTGCCGAACTCTTTTCTGAAGTGACCGTGCCCTTTTGCATTCCCACTGTCAATGTATGTTGATTTCAGGTTTCTTTAGTCTTCACCAACACTTGCTGCTTGTGGGGGTGAAGTGGTATCTGATTGTGATGGTGGTTTGGTGGTTTAGTCACCAAGTCACGTCTGACTCTTGTGACCCCATGGACTGTAGCCTGCCAGGCTCCTCTGCCCATGGGATTCTCCAGGCAAGAATACTGGAGTGGGGTGCCATGCCTTTCTCCAGTCTCACTGTGATATCTCATTTTATTTGCATTTCCTTAATGGCTAATGATGTTGAACATCTTGTCATGTGCTTATTGGCCATTTGTCTTTGGAAAAATGTCTACTCAAATCCTCTGCTCACTTAAAAAGTTGGATGAGTCGTCTTTTTATTATCTGAGTTGCAAGGTTCTTTATCAGATACATGATTTGCGACATTTCTCTCCCATTCTGTATTCTGTTTTTTCCCTTTGTTGATGGTATCCTTTGGAGTAGAAAAGTTTTACATTTTGAAGAAGTCCAATTTATATTTTATTGTCTTTTGTTGCTTGTGTTTTTAATATTATATCTAAGAAACTGTTTTCTAATGCAGAGTCACAAAGATTTATGCCTATGTTTTCCTTTAAGAGCTTCACAGTTTTAACTCATATGTTTAGGTCTTTGGGCTTCCCATGTGGTGCTGGTGGTAAAGAGCCTGACTGCTGATGCAGGAGACATAAGAGATGCTGGTTCGATCCCTGGGTTGGGAAGATGGAGAAGGGAATGGCAACCCACTCCATTATTCTTGCTTGGAGAATTCCATGGACAGAGGAGTCTGACTGGCTACACACCATAGGGTCTCAAAGAGTCGGACATTACTGAAGTGACTTAGCATGCATGCATTTAGGTCTTTGCTCTATTTTTGAGTTAATTTTTATATATGATGTGAAGTAGGTTCCACTTTCTTTTGCATGTGGATATCCAGTTGTCTTGGCAGCTTTTGTTGAAAAGACAGATCTTTCCCTATTGAATCATTTTGTTGGAAATTAATTGACCATAAATGTAAAGGTTTATTTCTTGACTCTCAATTGTATTCCACTTGTCTTACGTTCTAACTTGCTTCAGTTGTGTCCAACTCTTCACAACCCCTTGGACTGTAGCCCACCAGGCTCCCCTGTCCATGGGATTCTCCAGATGAGAATACAGGAGTGAGTTGCCAATTCCTTCTCCAATTTGTCTTATATGTTTATGTTTATGCCAGTACCACATAGTCTTGATTACAGTGGCTTTGAAGTAAATTTGAAATACAACTTTGTTCTTCTTTCTTGAGATTGTTTTGGTTATTCTGGGCCCCTTGAATTTCTATGTGAATTTTAGGATTTGCTTGTCAGTTTCTAGAAAGACAGTAGCTGGACTTTTGATAAGGATTACACTGAATCTATCACTCTGTGGAGTATTATCATCTGAAGAGTATGAAGTCTTCCTGGCTACAGACTGTCTTTCCATTTATTTAGGTCTTTCATTTCTTCCGACAGTGTTTTATAGCTTTTATAGGTTTTGCCTGTCTTTTGTTAATTTTTTTTCCTAAGTATTTTATTCCTTTTAAGGCTATTGTAAATTGAATTGTTTTCTTAATTTCTCTTTGGGGTTGCTTACTTCCAGTGCATAGAAGTACATTTGATTTTTGTACATTGATCTTGTATCCTTCAACACTGCTGGGTTTATTAGTTCAAAGAGTCTTTTAGTGGATTCCTTAGGACCTTGAATATAAGGTCATGTCATATATGACCCAGCTTTTAAAAATCACAGCGCTTTTTTTTTTTTTAACTACAATCATACTGTGTATCCTGGGAAACATATTGAGGGGAATCGGTTGAGTTTTTGAGATTATATTTAGGAAAGAAGTGATTATCACTTTGTAATTGTCTTTTTATGATCTTAAAAAAAAACGCAGCAGACTTTTAGGCTAGAAACATTTGTGTTGGAAGCAAAGTGAAAGTGCAAGTGAAGTTGCTCAGTCGCGTCCTGCTCTTTGCGACCCCATGGACTGTAGCCTACCAGGCTCCTCCCTCCATGGGATTCTCCAGGCAAGAGTACTGGCGTGGGTTGCCATTTCCTTCTCCAGCAGATCTTCCTGACCCAGGGATTGAACCCGGGTCTCCTGCATTCCAGGCAGACACTTTAACCTCTGAGCCACCAGAGAAGTCGAAGTCCCCCCAGATAAACTCAAAGGCTCTTTGAGTTTATTTGGTAAAGTCTGGCTTTAAATAATACCATCATTATTTGGTGATATTATGGGAACTTTAGACCTTCCAAACATAGTTTGTTTGGCCCATATTGCAGTAACAATGATTACACTTTAAGAGATAAGCATTCTAATTTGTTTTTACTTTCAGGAGGAGTGATTGAGCTGAGAAAACTAATATCCAAAATATATATCTAATATTTAGATATTTATATTTCAGTTTTAATTCACTTCACTTCTGATTTCATTTATATTTCACTTCTAATTCAGTTTTGCTTCTTTGCCTATATGGGCTCAACCTGGGGGTAAGATTTTTAAGACCTTGTACTTTGGGGAGAGACCATCTAATTTTTTTAAGTTAGTAATGGATCTGCCAAGTAATGCTTATTTGAAAGCCATTAGCTGGTGTGTTATGAATTACAGTCATATGTATGTATGTATGTATATATGTATTTATTTCACTGAACCAAATAAGAAACCAAAAAGCATAAAACATTTTCCCCTTTCCTTTCCAGAACTACAAGTTAGGATGAAAGGTTTTGAAAGCTCAAGTGGTAAAGGTTTAGTGATAGGAATGGTCCTAAGATAGCCTGCTAGATTCTTTCATGGTAAAGCTCATGGAATTTTCCATGAAAGCAAGAGTACAGAGCAGAATTTGAAAATATTTTGGTTTTTAGTTTCTCATTTTCCAGCTATGTGATGGAAGGGGTATCATTACCTCTCAATGCCTCACCAAGGCATGGGGAAATCTTAATCAAATGTTAAATGAAAAACTGATTTGAGTCTCCTAAAAGGAGAAAAGAATATTAACCAGGGATGATATTACAGTGTCTTCCAAAGTGAGGAAGGAATTTCAGAACTCAGTGTGACCCTTGGGCTTTTTCAGTATTCCTGTTCATAAACGCGCAGGAAAATGTCAAGGCCAAGAAAACCAATACCCCAGAGTGACTTATTGGAACAGGATGAAGTATTCAACTACTTAAGTATCTATAAAATATTTTCAGAGAAAAAGTGTGAGTTTTCACAACTGACAAGATTTAATACTTTAATTTCTTAAGAGTTGATTAGCCTTGAAAGCTCAGTTCAGTTCAGTCGCTCAGTCGTGTCCGACTCTTTGCGACCCCATGAATCGCAGCACGCCAGGCCTCCCTGTCCATCACCAACTCCCGGAGTTCACTCAGACTCACGTCCATAGAGTCAGTGAAGCCATCCAGCCATCTCATCCTCGGTCATCCCCTTCTCCTCCTGCCCCCAATCCCTCCCAGCATCAGAGTCTTTTCCAATGAGTCCACTAAAATGACTACAGAAACCTTGCTACTTTTCCTTTGTCCACAGTCCTCCTTCCCTCTTGCACGTATCATTTGGTTTGTTTAACTAGAATTTGATAATCTTAGAATATTTTAGTACACAAACCTCTGTTAGGTAAGTTTGGAGAGTGAAAAAGAAATTTTGTAGAGATTGTACCAAATAATAAAAAAAATTCCAGGTCTTTTATTTTTTCTTTTTTTCCTGCAGAATTCCATGACCAATTGTTCTTCCCATAGTGACCTTTTCTTCATCACAAATGTTGTGTCAAGATCTTAGGATCTGAAAAATAATACCTACTGCTGGCAAGTGATGCCAGCATCTATTAAGTACCTCAGCCAGGATCTGTCCTGTCTCAGTGACACCAGCTGGCTTTGATCCTCAGTATTCCGATTGGACCCTTAATTCACTTCAAAAGAAAGGAACCCTTCTTCATGCTATTGCTCTTTACTGAAAAAAACTCCCTCACAGATTCATCTGAATAAATCCACATGGAGTTTTATCTTCCCTGGGAAGCCTTTTCTCTCCCATTTTGTAAATGCATCTGTCCTTAAATTTGTGTTTCCTTGCTGCTAGGAACCCTGGCCCTTTAGCCCTTAATCCAGCGTGGTGTTTGGATGTGCTGTTCAGTTATTTCTCGTGGACTGGTCTTGGAGTCATCACTGAGTCTTTTCCGGCCCTTCTGCTTCCCGGACCTGGCACAGTGCTCCCACCTGGGCGGGCTGGCTGACGGCTGGCATTCCTAAAGTGGCCATCGTGTTAGAACAGAGGAGAACTGAAGATGGACACTGTTCTTAGGCTGGTGTAGTTTGGACACTGTCCAGCTCCAGGCAACACCAGCCACATAGGCCAGGATGTGAATGTTGTTCACTGGGTTGTACGACCTGCCTGTCTCCGGGGTCTCTAAGTGGTCGGTGTGTACACTTACTGCCTTACATTAGCCCTTCTGAAAAATCTTTTCTACTTCCTTCCTTTTATATCTTTCATCTGTTTCAATCCGGAGTTTAAAACCCTTCTATAGCCCATTGCTGCTGCTGCTGCTGCTAAGTCACTTCAGTCGTGTCCGACTCTGTGCGACCCCATAGACGGCAGCCCACCAGGCTCCCCTGTCCCTGGGATTCTCCAGGCAAGAGTACTGGAGTGGATTGCCATTTCCTTCTCCAATGCATGAAAGTAAAAAGTGAAAGTGAAGTCGTTAGGACAGTGTTTTTCAAAATGAGGTTCTGGACCCTTAAATTAGAAAAACGTGGTGGTTCAGTCACTAAGTCGTGTCTGACTCTTCGCGACCCCAGGGACTGTAGCCCGCCAGGCTCCTCTGTCCATGGGATTTCCCAGGCAAGAATACTGGGTTGCCATTTCCTTCTCCAGAGGACCTTCCTGACCCAGGTATCAAACCCAGGGTCTGTATTGTAGGCAGATTCTTTACTGCTGAGCTACTAGGGGAAGTCCTAGAAAAATGTAGGATGTTAATTAAAATGCAGCTTCTTTAGTTCACTTGTATCAGCCTAGGTGAGGGCCTGAAAACTTCTATAAGCAAGACTGATAATTCTTATGTGTGTGGCGGGGTGGGGCGTCAATCCCTAAGACATGTCCAACTCATTGTGACCCTATGAACTGTAGCCCGCCCGGCCCTTCTGTCCATGGGCTTACCCAGGCAAGAATACTGGAGTGGGTTCCGTTTCCTTCTGTAGTAGATCTTCCTAGACCAGGGATTGAACCTACATCTCCTGCACTGACAGGCAGATTCTTTACCACTGAGCCACCAGGGAAGCCCAGTTAACGATCCTTATGCACGTCACTAAAATCTTAGGATATGATTAATGAAGTGACTTCAGTAGGGTGGAAACTGTAGTGCCTCAAAAGGTTAATACCACTTTCCTCAACCCGCTACACTGTTGTAAACCTTTTCTTCTTCAGTTAAATTCATAAATTCAGCCACAACTTAGTGAGTATTTATTTGCTCTATGCCCACCATGGTGCAGGCATAGGGGAGAACCAGATGGGAAAAATATAGTCTTTGTTAACAATCTATGTCAGTTCAGTTCAGTGGCTCAGTCCTGTCCGACTCTTTGTGACCCCATGAACTGCAGCACACCAGGCCTCCCTGTCCATCACCAACTCCCAGAGTTCACTCAGACTCACATCCGTCAAGTCAGTGATGCCATCCAGCCATCTCATCCTCTGTTGTCCCCTTCTCACACCTTCAATCTTTCCCAGCATCAGGGTCTTTTCATATGAGTCAGCTCTTCGCATCAGGTGGCCAAAGTATTGGAGTTTCAGCTTCAGCATCAGTCCTTCCAGTGAATACCCAGGACTGATCTCCTTTAGGATGTACTGGTTGGATCTCCTTGCAGTCCAAGGGACTCTCAAGAGTCTTCTCCAACACCACAGTTCAAAAGCATCAATTCTTCAGCGCTCAGCTTTCTTTATAGTCCAACTCTCACATCCATACATGACCACTGGAAAAACCATAGCCTTGACTAGATAGACCTTTGTTGACAAAGTAATGTCTCTGCTTTTTAACATGCTATCTAGGTTGGTCATAACTTTCCTTCCAAGGAGTAAGCGTCTTTTAATTTCATGGCTGCAATCACCATCTGCAGTGATTTTGAAGCCCCCCAAAATAAAGTCAGCCACTGTTTCAACTGTTTCCCCATCTATTTGCCATGAAGTGATGGGACTGGATGTCATGATCTTAGTTTTCTGAATGTTGAGCTTTAAGCCAACTTTTTCACTCTCCTCTGTGTAGAAAGGTGCTAATAATCTATGTAGAAAGAAAAGATAGATAACAAATGTATATTCACACAGACCTAACTGCATACTTAGACCTATCTTTTTGAAAACACATCAGTAGTTCAGATCTGTAGGATAGACAGTTTGTAGAGATAACATGTCTCAGAGATCACATTTAGCTCTAAACTTCAGGGGGATGAGATTTCAATTCTTCAGGCATACATTTGCATAAGAGAGACAGACTCCCACGGAATAGTGGAGAAAACTCTGTACTTAGGGTTCAGAGTTCACAGTTTTGAATTCAAGTCAGAACTCTAGTATGCAATAAATGATAGTTACTTATAGGAAAAAAAGATTGTTGGTTAGAGTGAGATGCATTTTATTTATTTATTTTATTTTTTAATTGAAGGATAATTGCTTTACAGAATTTTGTTTTCTGTCAAACATCAACATCAATCAGCCATAGGTGTACATATGTATGGAGACAGTAACATGGAAACTTCATATTACCCTATGTAAAATAGACAGCCAATGGGAATTTGCTGTCTCAGAGAACTCAAACAGGGGCTGTGTATCAACCTAGAGGGGTGGGATGGGGAAGGAGATGGGAGGGCGGTTCAAGAGGGGGAGGGGACATATGAGATGCATTTTAAATTCATTTACTAAGTTTGGAGTAACCTAAATTTATTTTATACTTCTATAGCATATAATGGGAAATAGATGGGGAATAGATGGGGAAATAGATAGTGGAAACAGTGTCAGACTTTATTTTTTTGGGCTCTAAAATCACTGCAGATGGTGAATGCAACCATGAAATTAAAAGATGCTTACTCCTTGGAAGAAAAGTTATGACCAATCTAGATAGCATATTGAAAAGCAGAGACATTACTTTGCCGACTAAGGTCCGTCTAGTCAAGCTATGGTTTTTCCAGTGGTCATGTATGGATGTGAGAGTTAGACTGTGAAGAATGCTGAGCGCTGAAGAATTGATGCTTTTGAACTGTGGTGTTGGAGAAGACTCTTGAGAGTCCCTTGGACTGCAAGGAGATCCAACCAGTCCTTTCTGAAGGAGATCAACCCTGGGATTTCTTTGGAAGGAATGATGCTAAAGCTGAAACTCCAGTACTTTGGTCACCTCATGCGAAGACTTGACTCATTGGAAGAGACCCTGATGCTGGGAGGGATTGGGGGCAGGAGGAGAAGGGGACGACCGAGGATGAGATGGCTGGATGGCATCACTGACTCAATGGACGTGAGTCTGAGTGAACTCCAGGAGTTGGTGATGGACAGGGAGTCCTGGCGTGCTGCGATTCATGGGATTGCAAAGAGTTGGACACGACTGAATGATTGAACTGAACTGAACTGATAGCATATAAATATTAAAATGGATTTTATTTTATTTTTATTTTTATTTTTTCTGGTTCTGGGATTTTATTCATTGCAAGTTTTTTTTTTTAATTTATTTTTTATTTTACTTGACAATTCTGTATTGGTTTTGCCATACATTGACATGAATCCACCATGGGTGTACATGCGTTCCCAAACATGAACCCCCCTCCCACCCCCCTCCCCACAACATCTCTCTGGGTCATCCCCGCATACCAGCCCCAGGCGTGCCATATCCTGCATCAGACATAGACTGGCAGTTCGATTCTTACATGATATTATACATGTTTCAATGCCATTCTCCCAAATCATCTCACCCTTTCCCTTTGCCACTGAGTCCAAAAGTCCGCTTTACACATCTGTGTCTTTTTTGCTGTCCTGCATACAGGGTCATCATTGCCATCTTTCTAAATTCCATGTATATGTGTTAGTATACTGTACTGGTGTTTTTCTTTCTGGCTTACTTCACTCTGTATAATCGGATTTTAAAAATGCCTTAGCTTTATATGCCAACGTCAGGTTAATATATTCTGTTACTTTTTTTTTTTGTATTAAAACATTTAATTTGCATGTGTTTAACCGAAAACACATTTTTGCTACATTTAATTGATTTGCCTATCCAGCTGATACACCCTTTTTATAACATGCCTGCTTCTGTAAATGTCTCTCATCTTGGTGATGCTGGCAGGAGATACAGAGAGTAATTTTCCTCATCACTGCCAGGGAAGTTCCTGTTGCTCATTGTAATAGTTTGTTGGGATTGCTGTAACAAAGTGCCACAGGCTGGGTGGCTTAAACAACTGAAACTAATTTCTTACAGTTCTAGAGGCAAGAGTTCAGGGTCGCGGGGTTGGCGTGATGGGTGTCTTTTGAGGCCTCTCTCCTTGTAAATGGTAGTCTTCTCCTTGTGACTTCACGTGGTCTTCTTCTGCATGTCCGTGTCCTAACCTGTTTTTCTTAATAAGGATGGAAGTCATATTATTTTATGCCACCACCTCATTTGGGCTTCCCTGGTGGCCCAGATGGTAAAGAATCTGTCCAGTGCAGGTGACCTGGATTTGACCCCTGGGTCAGGAAGATCCCCTGGAGAAGAGAATGGCTACCTACTCCAGTGTTCTTGCCTGGTGAGTCCCATGGACAGAGGAGCCTGTGAGCTACAGTCCATGGGGCACAAAGTAGTCACTTTTAAGATTCTAAGGGCTATGACTTCAACAATACAAAAACAACACAGCACATAGATCTCATGTCCTGTCACCTCTGAAGTCGTCTGTTACGGCACACTAAACTTTCATCATGAACTTGGCTCTTCAGCTGTATCACTAACCTCCTCAAGGTCTGCAGTGCTGGCCTTTTTGTTCTCCAGAGACATCGTTTCTTTATGACTTTTACTTATTTTCCATCCACCCATGATTCCAGTTAATATCTTTCCTTACTTCCTATAGGACATTGAAGGAGAGATCAAGAAAAGGAAGGACCTCATTTTTGATAGTTATCCTATGATTATTTCATTGACCATTATTTTATCAAAATGGTTGGCAGAAAGGTCTCTACTTCTCCAGCTTGGCAGAAAAATGGCCAAAAAGTCATTTTTGTTTGTATAGTTCTCTAAAATTTTTTTATAGTATATAAACATTTTTTATAGATTAAAAATATAAATTAATAGATTTATAGATTAAAAGGTTTCTTTCTTTTGGTCACATCAAAGACGTTTGCTCCTTGGAAGAAAAGCTATGAGCAACCTAGACAGCATATTAAAACACAGAGACATTACTTTGCTGACAAAGGTCCATCTAGTCAAAACTAGTTTTTTTAGCAGTCATGTATGGATGTGAGAGTTAGACCATAAAGAAAGCTGAGCACCAAAGAATTGATGCTTTTGAACTGTGGTGTTGGAGAAGACTCTTGAGAGTCCCTTGGACTGCAAGGACTTCCAACCAGTCCATCATAAAGAAAATCAGTCCTGAGTGTTCATTCAAAGGATTCATGGTGAAGCTGAAGCTTCAATACTTTGGCCACTGATGCGAAGAACTGACTCATTTGAAAAGACCCTGATGCTGGGAAAGATTGAAGGCAGGAGGAGAAGGGGATGATAGAGCATGAGATGGCTGGATGGCATCACTGACTTGATGGACATGAGTTTGAGCTGGTGATGGACAGGGAGGCCTGGCGTGCTGCAGTCCATGGGGTCACAAAGAGTCAGACACGACTGAGCAACTGAACTGAACTGACTGAATGTAGGGTCTTTCTGGACAAGGGGTCATACCCGTGTCTCTGCACTGGCAGGCAGATTCTTTACCACTGCGCCACCAGTGGCTCAATTCTTAAATCTCAATTCTAGTTTCACTTCATTTTCTTATGTCCTGGCTCTCTCTCTCTTCTTTTCTTCCTAAAGTAGAGAAACGGAATAAATGCAAAGAAATTGAGGGTTACACTTAAAAAGTTTTTATTTTATTGTCCTCATCAGGGCCAGCCTGAGGTTTTCTGCCATCTTATATAAAATTTATGCCTGGCATAATTCTGATTTTTACTGCCTCCTCCGTGCAGATACACACCCAATCTTATGCTGATGGCAGCACTACTGTTTCTTCATGGCCAGACTTTAAAACTCTCTGGAAACTTTAAAAGCATGGAATAAAAACTTGTGGGTGTAAGGGGGGTTAGAAGTAGGAAATTTGGGGGAATCAGTGGAAATACATGCCAAAGTTTTTGGCACCATTTAGAGAACTAAAGAATTTACTTCTTTTTTTCTTTTTTAAAATAGTTGCAAAGGGGAAGAAAAACAAGGTAGTATGCACAGTTTGCTCATAAAAGTGAGCAGGTTTGGTAGATATATTTAAAGATGTGAAGGCCAGGACAAATCCAGTTATGTAATTTGTGTCCCTGTACCCTCCAAGCATACACTCTTGTTGGAAGGTAGGGAGACTAGTAAATAAAAACATGAAGCTTTAGAAAAACAGGGGGTTTTTTGTATCATTTTTTCTGTTCTCTGCCAGTCCCTTTACAGTTTGTCTTTAGGTTTTTTTAATTTATAAGTATTAGTTGCTCAGTTCTGTCTAATTCTTTGCTACCCCATGGATTATAGCCCACCAGGTTCTTCTGTCCATGGAATTCTCCAGGCAAAAATATTGGAGTAGGTTGCCATTTCCTTCTCCTGACCCAGGGATGGACCCTGGGTCTCCTGCATTGCACACAGATTCTTTACGGTCTGAGCTACTGGGAAAACTCCATAGTAGAGGGTAAAAAGAGGGGGAGAATCAGTATGTGTCAAGTCGGAGTGTTCAGGATAAAGTTAAAGGATTGGACTGTTGGCTCTTTTCCCCATTGCCTTCAAGTGTGGCCTGGTGAACAGTGGAACGTTTTAAAACTCTTTTTAAGTCTTAGCACTGTTGAATATATGCTTGAAGGTTTATATCTCATTTCCAAGTCCTCAAAAAACATTTTAACGGCTTGATAAGGAGGGCTACATTTAAGAGTTGTATCGTGTTCTCAGTGTGTCTTTATGAATATGTGTGCTTCCTGTCACTGAAGACTGATTTATATTTTCTGTGCCTAGAAAATAATATTTGTTGAAACTGAACAGATGATGATATGAGACTTAGCTGATTAATGCTGGCCTGCTGCTGCCTTCAGGCCTTTTTGTGTTTGTGTGACCTCTTGATTCTTTCTGTTTGATTGGATGGGATTGTTTGCTTCTACTCCGTTGGACTCATACATCTATTTCTGCCATGACTTTAAAACCTGCGTTTTTAAAGTGGAGTTCCTTTTTATATAAAGAGCGTAGCAATATGCATTTAATAACAGGTTTTAGAAGGAACTACCTGATTTGCTTTGTTTTAATCTGCTTTGTTGTAATCAGCCTTTCTTTTTCTTTCTTCAGAGGATGTTAAGCAAGTTTTTGGACAGACGACAATCCATCAACATATTCCGTTTAACTGGGATTCAGAATTTGTGCAACTACACTTTGGAAAAGAAAGAAAAAGACACCTGACATACGCAGAATTCACTCAGTTTTTACTGGTGAGTCCAGCTCTTGTAAAAAGTTAAAAAGAATGGATGAATAAATAAATCGAGGATCCCAATCCAAATTTGCTAACGCTGGCCAAACCATCCTATTCGGGAGTATTTCTTCATTAGTATGTAGAAACTATAGGGTTAAACAGGCTCTGACACACTCTGTAGAACCATTTCATGCTTAATGGAATACACTCTGAGGACCCTGGAAATTAAGTGATCTGCTGAAAGGTTATGTAAATCAAGAGGGGCGAATTAGAACCTGAACTCTGGGCTTATGACTGGTTCCACTACTGTGTCTGTGCTAAGTCACTCAGGGGTGTCTCTTTGCAACCCTATGGACTGTAGCCCGCCAGGTTCTTCTGTCCGTGGAATTCTCCAGGCAAGGATACTGCAGTGGGTTGCTATTTCCTACTCCAGGGGATCTTCCCCACCCAGGGACTGAACTCACATCTGTTACCTCTGCACTGGCAGGCAAGTTTGACTTCTTGGCTTATGACTGGTTCCACTACTACTTACTAGTAATTTTGTTATCCCTTGAGAAATGGACAGATGTCATCATCAGCATCTAACTGTAGAATTATTAGCCTTTTATAGACAAGACATTGGATCTAAAACTTGCCTGCATATTGGAATCACCTGGGGAGTTTTTGAAACTATTATTGTTTTGGTCCCCCACCTCTAGGTATTAGAGTCTGTGTGTCAGGTATGTGTTTGTGTCTGTGGTGAAGGGCAGAGAGGGCCTGCCTGGCACTTGGAGTCTTTTGAGGCACTTCTGTTGTGCGGCTAAGTGGGAGAAACACTGTTCAGGGCACATGCTATCCATAGCTGGGGTTCAGCTCTGCGGGAGTTGTCTGCATTTCTGGCATGCCCCTCGGTCCAGTCCCTCCTTCCTCCGCTCTTCACTTTCCCCTTTGGGGTGCTTTCACTGGGCCATTGATGATGCCAACAGAAGAGTCGTAACAAAATATGACCGCCGTTTAGTTTTCCTCCCAAAGCGTAAGGTGGTGCTCCTCTGATACTGTTTAGTCAGTAGAGATCAGTATCTGTATAATGTGTAGGTCTACGTGATAAACCACCCTTTCAGATTTTTATGCGTTTGTTTTGTTTCTCTAACAATTTGATTTTATTTATATATTATTAAATATTGACATAATGTTTAAAAGAACTTGTTTAAAAGAATTGGTTTGCTGTGTTTTAATTCTGGGTCCTCAGGAAAAATTTGCCAATGAGATCCTCTTTTTCTTTTTTTAATTGAAGTGTAGTTAATGTACAGGGTTACGTTAGTTTTAGATGTACTGTATAGTGCTTTGACGTTTGCATACATTATGAAATGGCCACCATGATACGTCTAGTAACATGTGGTCACATGTAGTAACAGTTATCACAGTGTTGACCATAACCCTCATGTTGTATATGACATTGTCATGGCTTATTGGTTTTTTTTCCTGGCGGTTTACCGCTCTCTTACTTTCCATCACGTTTTCATCCGAGCCACCGTCCCATCCACCTCCTGAGGCCACCTTCTCTTCTGTTATTAGTAACATTAGCAGTGGGTATGGCAGTGGGCTTCGGGATGCCTCTGTTTCCTGTGTGCCTGAGACCTTGCCGGAACCCTGAGGAGTGGTTAGAAGCATTGGGTGGAGGGCGGGGACCCGAGGGCGCACGTGTGCTGTGCCCGGTAACCGTGCAGTCAGCGTTTTGTGGGCTCCATTCTTAGGCACCAGCATTTATAACTGGCTGACTTTCATAGGTGCTTTCTCTTTTGGACTTTTACACGCATCATTATGATATGCAGAATTTGCTACACTTTTTAGTTGGCTTTTATTTTCCCGGCCTCTGAAAATATAAAACAAGATTTATTAAATACATGCCTTTGTATTTTTTTAAAAAAACGTGTTAATATCTATGAATTCCTGGTTGCAGTTCTGTGTAAACATAAACCTGCTTACATAACTCAGGTGGAGATGGCCTGTGAGTTAGGTTTGTGCTGTTGTTTACGCAAGACATCATGCGCGGTAGGAGGTGGTGTTCATTGTGATGAGGAATAATTGCGATAATGCTATTGAGACAAATGCCTCCAATTGACTTTATGGAATACAGCCTAATTAACTTTTAGGCTTAATGGGATGGTAGCAGTAGTAAGGATGATCACCTTTCCCTTTAAGCAAATATCAATTATGTGGACTCATGAGTCAGCTATAAGCCCCCCAGATTCTTCTGGGCCTTCCTCAAGATACGGATGAGCCAGAGGCAAAGATGAGATGACTCAGGGGTTACTGACTAGGTTTCCAGCTGCAGCTTGCAGGCATTCACTTGTATCCGACTCCATTCTCTATGTAATGGTGAACGCTTTCATCCCTCAGTGCCTTTCATGGGATGATTTTGACTTCATAGCAAGATTACAAGTGCTAAACTTTGACTAGGTTAAGATGGTTTAGCTAGATAATTCGGGCCTTGCTTTTGATTCCACTCCAGGCCCAGATTTCAAAGAATTGATGTGTGTGTCATGACTTGATATAAACGCCAGTGTATTACCAGTTTTGACGTCTGCCATTGGGTCTCTCTCCCACTGCCCCACTCAGATGCTTTCTTTGAAGTCTTTTCTGAATGACCTCAACTTTAAATACTTTGATTGTCCCTTTGGACTGTTTTCTGGATTAAGGGAACTTCTTAAAGATGTCAGTGGCCTTTTGGGCTCTTGCTGTGTTAAGCATGATGCCTGCCTTTCTGCTCTGGGGCAGGTTATAAAAACACAGGCACCAGCTCCCTGGCTGGTGCCCGGGTCTTGAAAGAACTGCCACCGTGCATGTCCCTGCTTGTCAACTGAGGAGGAAGAGGAGCAACTGTGGGGTCAGCTGAGACGCGCTTGTGGATTCAAGGAGCCTCGAGGTCCTAGACGGTGGCTTGGATTGGTTTCAGCTAGTGCAGCCTCATGCTCTGGTGTGTTACCTGTGCTCATATAAGTGCTCGTGTTTGTGCCCAATGGACAGTGCTGTTCTCTGCGAGGTCAGTTACTTTCCCCCTTCATTTAAAAAATATTTCAGCACGCGGGAGCAGGTGTGAGTTTGTTACAGGCCGCCATGTGGCTGTGAGGGCTCCATGTGTCCACATGCTCGTCCGGGCATCGTCTGAGGAGGTGCTGGTCACGGGCGTGGGTTGAATGCTGAGCTGGCATGCTGTTTTCTGTCATAAAGGGGGGAATCAGTTTGAGAAACTTTGAACTAAATTTGCCTTGTTTGTTCAGTTCAGTCGCACAGTTGTGTCCAACTCTTTGCGACCCCGTGGACTGCAGCATGCTAGGCTTCCCTGTCCATCACCAGCTCCCAGAGCTTGCTCAAACTCATGGATGGTGAGGCCATCCAACCATCTCATCCTCTCTCATCCGGTTCTCCTCCTGCCTTCAGTCTCTTTTTGTATCATTTAGATACAAGGTACAAAGCCTCATTTGTACTTTGTATCTAAATGATAGCATTGAAGCAAGTAGCAGAGATGCAAAGCCTGCTACCTAGTCTTGTTCCTCAAGACAGGGAAGGATTTCAGAAGGAAACGTGGCTACAGCCCTGTTACCATCCTTGAGACTGTTGCACCCACTGCTGCTGGTTTTTTACGCCTGGTTCTGTCATCTCCAGTTAACTGCATGAGTGATGGTGTGTGCGTGTGAATGTGAATACAGTTTTATTTATTTTTGGCTGCGCTGGGTCTTCCTTGCTGTGTGGGCTTTCTCTGGCTGCAGTGAGCAGGGACTCGTGTCCAGTGCAGCGTGCCGGCTTCTTTGCCGGCTTCTCATTGCTCTGGCTTCTCTTGTTATGGAGCAGCAGCTCAAGGTGTGCAGGCTTCAGTAGACGTGGCACATGGGCTTAGTTGTTCCATGGCATGTGGGATCTTCCCAGCCCAGGGGTTGAACGTGTGTCCCCTGAATCGTAAAGTGGATCCCTAACCCCTGGAACACCAGGGAAGCCTGTGAATATAGTTTTATGTATGGGTATATATGTGTGGACTTTAGAATAGTCTATATGCATTTCCAACATCTCTTTCCTCTCAGCTCTTAGGGCAAAGCTGTAATTTTATGATTCTGAGTTGAAAAATGGGTTTTTAATATACTGAAAGCAGCATATTTAGAAACCAGTTCAGAGGAATTTTTGTATCCTGTACCTGATGGAATTCCTGTTCATAAATGATATTAGCATAGAATATCTTGTTTGGGAGTATTTCTGTGATTGTTACTTGCATGGAGCAATCCACCCAACTCAAGAAATACTTGCTGGGGATGTAGGATTTGTCAAGAGGCTTTGTACAAAAGACTCAGAGGTGCAGAGGCAATGACAACCTTCGGGACACAGTGTAGAAGTCTGGGTGTCATTTCTGTGTTTTTCTGCCTGACAGCTCAAAAGGCACAATTGCAAACAGATATACAGTGTATACCCTATGGAGGTGCTCTTTCATAGCAAAAATCCTTGACGCTTTGTAGCATAAACCCTTGAGGCAGGTGTCAATTCAAAACCAATAGTTTCAGAGTCTGGTTATAACAGCCATCCAAAGTACAAAATTAAAGGTCCAGATACCAGTCTAAGGTAGTTAACAGCCTCATTTTACAGATGAGGAGACTAGGCCTTTACATTAGAGTCTCTTAGCAGTATCTCATGTGTGACTGAGCATCTTTTCATATGCCTGTTGCCACTTGTATATTTTCTTTGAAGATATATCTCCTGAAATCCATTACCCCCTTTCTTACTGGATGGGAGTTGTAGGTAACTGTGAGCACAGAGTGAAAGGAAGGCCCTTAAGCTTCTCTGCCAAATAATTCTGTAGAGTCAGCAGTGAGAGTCACTCAGAAGAAAAAAAAAAAAGGAATAATAGTAACAATCTTTGTACTTTATGAAGTGCTTTTTAAAATATTCTGTTTCTGATAATAGCATCCCCAGTATCTTGAGAGGTTATGATCATTCTCCCCTATTATATGCAAAAGAATAAACAGATTCTAGGGTAAAATTTTGCATTTTCAGATAGTGTTTTTTGGGAAATGCTCATGGCTTTCATTAGGTTACCAAAGAAATATCCCAAAAGAGTTCAGAACAACTGTTCTGGAGCTTAACTTCTTCCGTAAGATCACAGATGTGTGAGGAATCAAACAATACGGTGCCATGATCACTTAGACTCCACTGCACTGTTTCCAGGGCTGTGGCTATGAAGTCAGTTTTGGTTCCTGGAGGGGCCATGTCTCTTAATGGGGATGTACAGTCATGCATTATTGGACATTTAGAATTCTTGATCCCTGCCCATTAGTTGCCAGATATGATGATAAAGCCATAGCAGGGTGTGTGTTACTGTTGTTTCCAGTCACTTTTTTCTTTTCTTGGCCTCACTGCACAGCTTGTGGGACCTTTGTTCCCTGACCAGGGATTGAACCTGGGCCCTGGCCATAGTCCTACCCACTGGACCGCCATGGAATTCCCCTCCAGTTATTTTTTTTATAGTGTTTTATAATCATGTGTATATATTTAATATCAATAACCTCAGATATGCAGATGACACCACCCTAATGGCAGAAAGTGAAGAAGAACTAAGCCTCTTGATGAAAGTGAATGAGGAGAGTGAAAAAGTTGGCTTAAAGCTCAACATTCAGAAAACTAAGATCATGACATCCAGTCCCATCACTTCATGGCAAATAGATGGGGAAACAGTGGCTGACTTTATTTTGAGGGTCTCCAAAATCACTGCAGATGGTGATTGCAGCCATGAAATTAAAAGATGCTTGCTCTTTGGAAGGAAAGTTATGACCAACCTAGACAGCATATTAAAAAGCAGAGACATTACTTTGTCAACAAAGGTGCATCTAGTCAAGGCAGTGGTTTTTCCAGTAGTCATGTATGGATGTGAGAGTTGGACTATAAAGAAAGCTGAGTGCAGAAGATTTGATGCTTTTGAACTGTGGTGTTGGAGGACACTCTTGAGAGTCCCTTGGACTGCAAGGAGATCAAACCAGTCCATCCTGAAGGAGACCAGTCCTAGGTGTTCATTGGAAGGACTGATGCTGAAGCTGAAACTCCAATACTTTGGCCACCTGACACGAAGAGCTGACTCATATGAAAAGACCCTGATGCTGGGAAAGATTGAGGCCAGGAGAAGGGGACGACAGAGGATGAGATGGCTGGATGGCGTCACTGACTCGATGGACATGAGTTTGGGTAGACTCTGGTAGCTGGTGATGGACAGGGAGGCCTGGCGTGCTGCGGTTCATGGGGTCGCAAAGAGTCAGGAACTGAACTGAATTACAGTTTAAAAATAATCTGCAGATAGGAGTTTCTAACGGCTCCTGTCTCCAGGTATCTTGGATTGCTCCCCATTGTGAAATCCTTGTTGACTAGAAAGCTGTTGCTTGTTAACTACTTCTCCTGTAGCATTCTCCAACTTGGCAAGTGCTTTGGCTTTTGTTGGTCTTTACAGTCACTTTAGGTGTTGAGTGGCTACTGTTTCTGTGTGAAAGATGAGCACATAGAAGCATGGAGTTTTCTGATTTTGTTCAAGATGAGACAGGTGCAACACAAGTTGGTTTTAAGTTTCCTCAATCTCTAGCAGTGTTTTCAAATTTTATATAAATTTTTTTCTGAAGGGATTATTTTAAAAGGCTGCACCCTGGGCCAATCTGTCCCCACAAAGTTTGATTCAGTAAGTCTGGATAGGGCCTAAGAAGTTGCCTTTCAGACAAGCATCCTGAATTGTGATGTCCCAGTTGGTCCGAGGGCCACACACTGAGAAACGCTGATCTAGATGACAAACCCTGACCGTTTAAAAGCACAGAATCTGGTGTTCAGGTCTCATCCTAAGGTTGATGGGGAGCTCAGAGAGGCAGACCTGATGAGGTAGGTGTTTCAGAAGGATCACTCTGGCTGTAGTGTAGAAAATGAAGTGGAGAGTCCTGTGACGGAGAGAGGGAGACCAGCTGGCCACTTTCCAGTATAACAGCTGGTAACAATGATGAGCTGAAGAAGATGGGTTTCAAGAAAAATTAAAGGGATGGACCTGGCCAGGCTTGGTGGTTTGTTAGGATGGGGACAGGTACGCATATGTGTAACTTGTGGTTCTATCCTGTATATTAGGCTTTGGGCAAGTGGACGGATGGTGGTGAGTTACTGAGGTTGGGAGCAACAGGGGGAGGGATGGAGAGCATGTGGATGAAGGGCTGTTAGGAGCGCTTTGCACAATAATCTCCAGTGACTTGTGTGCGGTTGAGTTGTTTCCACCTCATCATCAGTTCCCTGGAGTTAGGCTCTCATAGAAGCCCTACTGATGGCCCCACAGACCTGGGCATTTCCAAGAAAATTCTCTTTCCTTCGTTTCACGGAGAGAGGACGTTTCTTTGTTTCTAGAGGCCTTCCTCCTCTTGCTGTAGGAAGAGGACTCATTCAGAAATTAGCAGTGCTCTAAATTGGTAGAGAGACCAGATATTAGTGTCAGGATTCCATTCGTTAGCCAAGAAATGGGATAGCTGACTCGGGAGAGGGCGGGGCTAATAATTCTTTCTAATGTTGTCTCATCAATAGAGTTTGGGCATGAAGTTACCTGCCCCAACAGAAAGCCTTCATCATGAGGGTATGAGTGTTTTATCATAACTTTATTCAGGTCCTCCTTTTGTCAGAAGAACGGTGACACCAGGAGGGGCGAATCGTAGTTGGTGGAGCTAGGACTAGAACCTTGGATTCAGAGCTGTGTCTTGTGTCCCAGATCAGCCATTCATATTCCTAAAAGCTTTTGTCTTCAGATCACGTAAGCCCCAAGATAACTTTGTGAGATGCCAAAGCATATTCATGCAGATAACACAACTGAACAATTTTGGTTCTTTGTTAAATCAAACTGACCAGTATTTTGGCTTACGGGTCGGCATGGCATACAGATCAACCCAAGTCTTTTGTGTAAAATGGGCATTTTGGTCCTAGAGAGCAGAGGTCTGGAAGTAGGCAGCTCCCAAGTCCTTCTTGAGGCCAGACTTTCACTGCTCCTAATCAGATGTTTTTCATCATAGGTTTGCGACTGTGTATGCCAATGTATACATAAGTGAAGTCGCTCAGTCATGTCCGACTCTTTGCGACTCCATGGACAGTAGCCTACCAGGCTCCACTGTCCATGGGATTTTTCAGGCAAGAATACTGGAGTGGGCTGCCATTTCCTTCTCCAGGGGATCTTCTCAACCTAGGGATCGAACCCTGGTCTCCTGCATTGCAGACAGAGGCTTTACTATCTGAGCCACCAGGGAAGCCCCAGTGTATACTAGTTTAAGGCAAAGCTTTCACAATAGGCTATGTTGTTAAAAAAAAGAAACTGTTCCCCCTGCTGCTACTGTAACATCACCAAACAAAAGAAACATAACCTTCAACCTCGGCAACATCAAGTTCTCAAGCTCTGGAACTGTGTTAACAAAAAATAATCCTTTGTAAGTGGGACTTGCTGAAGCCACGATTCTTTCAACCAGTTAGTGAACTGCTAACCAAGTCCTTGCTTAGGACTGAGTAACCCAAGCCGTTTGTGCTTCCCCTGGCTCCCCCAGCTTGCCATCTGTATTAATTAAAATATCTAGACCATGGATCTTTAGTAGCCAGAGACCATGATTATATTTGCATTTTTAACATGCATGTGCTCTTTATGTTGATTTTAAGTTGGACCAGATGGGATCTGCCATACGGCTTTGGTCCTGCTTCATAAATACAGCACCCCTTGATGATCCAAGAGGAAATAATGAGTAAAGGTGTCGCTCACGTCGTTTTGCTCCCAGCTTTCTAAGAGGTGAGATCGTGTTTTGTGTCCAGATAGCAGCCACCGCCGGTTTGGCAAGGGGTGATGAGAGGTGTGGGAAAAGCCTGGTCACTCGGAGATTTCGATGCAGGACTCATCTCATTCACTCCGCACTTCCTGCTCTCTGGGCACAGGAAATCAGAATTCATTGTGCTGTTGTGGCCATGGTGTTTGTCAGCTTGCTGTTCTGTGCAGTGGCCTGTTGTGCAAGCTTTTACAGTAACATCCTGGTGAAAATGAACACACCATACAGCTGTTACCCACTGTGAAGTTTAACATTGAATCAGGAGAGCCAGGAAATTGAGATGGAAAAGCTCTGTATTTGTTTGCCACCAAGGTGCTGCTGTGTGGGCCGTTCCACATGCTACATGCCAAATAATTACTGCTTCTTAAGACCCTTTTTTAATTTTAATTTTAATTTTTTTTAAGACAACTTTAAAAATCAGAGGCCCCACCCAGTGAAATGGGGATAAAATTTCACCCCAAACTCTGGAAGTCTGACTGCTTAGGCTGAATGTGGGCAGCACAGAAAAATGTTGCGATCGGAACAACTGCTTTCTCTACCTGCTCCAGTGCCAGATTCTCTTTCTGATTCAGTTTAAAAAATATGGATTTTTATTTTAACTAGAATTTTTTTCCTCTGAGTTAGCACAGGATTATGAAAATGATATTTGACATATTAAATGGTACAGGTCCTGATACTTGATGTAATATACAATTTATTTGAAATAGAGCAAAATATGATACCATATTTTGTAAGCAAAGCTTCTTTACACCTTTTTATTCTTCGTTTTCATAAATAATTAACCTGCATCTTCCTCAGAATTCTTAAACCACCACTTTCAAAAGGAGTTTTTTTGATCATAACAGTATAAATTTGATACAAATCCTTGTTGATAGTCCCTGTTTTTATTAAAGTTTTAGATATTTATTTTTAATTTCAAAACCGTACAAAACACAAAAAATGAAAAGGGGTCTTTTTTTGTACCCCCCCCCACCTTCTTTGGTTCCTGATACATTGTTGAGGTTGAAGCACAAACTTATGTGTCTGAATAGAAGTAGAGAACATTTCTGCATTCAAAATATACCCAATTGAAAACTGCAAATTATTAAGGAAATGACAAGCCTGAACTTTTAGAAGAAGCATGAATGTTAAACCGAAAGTGGTGTAACCCCTATATATGTCTATTTCTGTACAGCTAGCAGTTTTGAAGAGTTTGATTTTTCCCCCCCTTCCTATAGCATTCTGAATGGTTGTGTTGAAGTTGCTGGAAGCTGCTAGAGGAGAAGGCAAGTTCATTAATCATTATGCCCCAGAAGAGAGGGGACAGAAAATAGTTCACTGGCAAATGTAAAGAAACAGGGAGACTCATTTCACGCGCAGGGGTAGGACCGCCTTAGAAGCCGCGGCCCAGCTGTGTGCTGGCGCCCTGGCTTTAGATGAAGGAGCCCCCTTTCTCTGCACAGTCCCTCCTGGCTCCCTCAGCAGCGTTTAGGAAGCGCCCGTGGCCTGTTTCTGATAAGAGCCCTCATTCTCCATAGAGCTGTCTTCCCCCTGGCTCTCCGGGTTTTCCACAGGGTCTCAGGCCCCTCAGGTTTATCGTCTGTACTCCTGTAGGTATCCGTTCTGTTTCTGTCATCTGCCCACTCTCTCTGTGTATCCTAGGATGATCTCATCCATTGGTACAACTTTTTTTTTTTTTCCTTTTTCTTTTCCTCCTGGTTTTTGGCAGGCCTTCCCCTAAAAGGAACAGGAAGTCCGCGGAGGTTAAGACTGTGGCTCTGGAGCCAGACCACCCCGCTGCACAGCCAGCCTCATCCTTAGTGTCATGTAACCCCCAGCCGCCCTTTCCTTCATCTTTCCAGCTACAAAGTGGAGGTGATGGGCAGCCCCACCTTAGAAGGCTATTGAGATGATGAAGTAGGAAAATGCACCTGTCCCAGAAGTATAACCTACACTGAATAGCGGTAAACATGGTCTCTTGCGGGCATTTTTCTTCTAAAAGTCTGTTGTCTGCATTTCCCAGGCTTATACTTCCACACATGCCTCTGAGGTTTTTTGGTTTCTGCTTAACTTTTGTTTATAACTTAGGCTCATCTCTCTCCAGATTTCTCCCTCATGGTCAACAACCTCATCTCTTTCCCCTGAAGCATTTTCTTTTGTGGTAGATTCCCCCATTCTCCAAGGTGAGAATTCTTTTAGAAACTCTTGTTCCATTTTTGGATATGAATCACCACCCAAACTTTCCTTAAAAATCTCTTTTCTAGTTATCTGTCCACATCACTTATGATCCCCTTACTTAAGGTTTTGCCCAAGGCAGCGTAAGTTAGTGGTTAAAATCTCAGTTTTGGAATCTGATAAGACCTTGACGTAGAGAGCGAAGCCTGGCCTCCTCCTCCCTGTGTGACTTTGGACTGGTAACTTAACCTCCATGAGCTTCAGGTGCCTCTGGGAGATGAAGATGTTATTACTTTACAGGATGATTGTGAAACTTGAATGAAATACCAGCTCTGGAGTTCTTGACAGAGTCCCCAGCCTGGAGGAAGTGTTCAGGCCTTCAGCTGTTTCTGTCACCCTCTGCCCTAACTGGGTTTCATCTCTCTGTCCCTCTTGCTGGTTCAGAATAATTTAGCAGAACCACTGTTCCTTACTAGGGATTTTTTGAAAGACTCCAAAGTACTTATATTGCAAAGGATTGGAGAGGTTTTTAAACCATTCACTTTGACCAAAATTAATGCTCCTTTTTATGAAGTGCCTATTGCACCTGACGTCTAGTTTTTATCACCCTGTATGGCATGGTGTTGCTGGGTATTTCATTCTAAGATTCAAACACTCCTCCCTAAGCCCTGCCAACTTGGAGCACCACGACTGAGACTTGAGCTCTGCCCATTCCGGTTCCAGATTTAAGATTTTTATCATCATAACATCTTGCTTCCACAACCCCCTGTATTAAATAAAGCTAAGTTAAAATAAATTCCTTGACATGTGTTTCTCAGCCGGTAGTTGAACAGATATTTCCAGGGACTGGGAACCTGCTGTTTTGCAAGGTAGCCCATTTCATTGCTGAATAGTTGTGTAGACTAAATACCTCTATGCTTTGTGCCAAAACCTGATCCCTCTATTTTCTCTCCACTGATTTTCTTTCGTAAAAAACAGAGAGGCAGTCTAACTTCTTTTTACCTGGTAGTCCTTTAGACCGTTAAATATTTGAATGTAACTATTGCTTCTCCCATTGTTCTCCCCTCTCCCGCACACAGGACGAGTTGATCCATTCTGGCTCCTTTCATTTGGAAATGACCAGTAGCTACCCATGCTTTGCACCCCATGCATCCCAAAAGCTTTCCGTCCCATCCTTACCCTTCTGGATTCAGATATGTCCAGCCCTCACAGAATAGGACTACATTTTCCTTAATCAGCTGTAGAGGTGTCAGAGGAGAACTTAGAAGTTCCTCTGCCACAAGTAGCGAGCCTGGCTTTGTTTCAAAAGTCATTCATTCTTGAATTCAGTATTTATAGAGGCCCTGTCTTTGCTCCCCCAGGCCTCCTTACTGATCTTTTTCCTCCTCAGTCTTCTGCTTGCGTGCACGGCTGGGAGAAGGCCTTGTAGATATGGTTTCTCTCTTCCAGGTTCTCTGCTGTTGTTAGGAAGACAGCTGTGGCAATCGCAAGCATTTTTGCCCTAATGAAAAACTTTTGGAAATTATCTTGTTTTCTCATGAAAGTTGGCAACAGAAAAATCTAGAGCCTTAGAATAATTTAAAAGCAAATTGAAAGCTCATCCTCTCCTAAGTGTCACGAGTATTTTGTAATCCAGTTCCTGAGAGCAGCGCCATCCAGGCTCCCATGCAGTCTAAGTGTGGTATGAGGAACAAGGTCAGGGCTGTGGGGCCGCCTGGGCTTGAAAGCCAGCTTTGCTGCCTCCTGTCAATGAGACCTCCGTTTCCTCATCTGCTGCAGTAAGGTTAATAGTGGTTCCTAAATCGTAGGGTTGCTGTGAACATTAAATGAGTCTGTTACTGCAGAGTACTTTAGAACAGTCTGGCAGGTGATGCCTGCTCACGAAATGCTGTTACTGTCTCTGTTTTATTGTTTGAGGTAATAGTGTTCATTTCCTTACCTAGAGCAAGAAACAGTCATGACATAAACAGGTGTTCTTCAGAAGGCAGGCCCCATCTTCAGAAGCTATTTTTAAGTTTAGGGAAACACATAGCTCGATGTTTTCACCATTTCCTGCTATTAATAGAGAACTGCGGGATCTGCCTCCATGCTTTTCATGGAGTTTATAGTGTTCCCAGTCTCCTAAGAACTGTTGGAAATGCATTCTCAAGTTCTTCGTTAGGGTTGAAAGTGCTTTCTTCCCCAATGATTGCGGGGTCCCTGCTGCTTACAATTAATCGAGCACCAAAGTGCATGGTGACGGTGTTCATCCACGTTACCACTGCACCCCTGTCCTGTAATGGGAGCATCAGCCCCCAGGTGGGTGTCCGCTTCCCAGCTCAACATTTCGGACAGGTCGGTCTCAATGTGGTGGCTTCCTGCTCTCTGAGGAGGGGGAGTGGCCAGGGAAAGTGATACTGTTTTGGGTATAATGATCTGAGGATCCCCAAGACTACTTTAGTTATAAACTAGGGAAAGTGGTAAATAACTGAATGCACGTTCTGGTATTATCGAGAGCAATCTTGGCTTACTATAGTTTTAGCAGTGGGTCTGGCAATTCAAAGACTCTGTTCATTTACTTCCAATTGAATACATACTGTGGTCATTTTTCACTACAGGGTGTTTAACAGTTGGTTCCAGCCTTCCTCATAAATTGGAGACACTTGTACAGAGGACCCCTTTTTGTTCAATACATTGTAATTTCTTCACTCAATTGGTTTTATACAATTTCATATCACTGATGATACGTCTGTGGTTTATTGAGTGCCTACTATATCTAAGGCATTCTGCCCACGCTGCAAGGAGGATGAGCAGGGCACAGGAAGGTGGGGGAAAGGCAGGAATGCAAACAACTGATTATAATGTAGGATGGAATAAGACAAAGTCTTATAATTGAGGGCCACTCAGGAGACCATGTGATCAGATCAGTTATTTTCAGTTAGGAGGCCTGGTTATATTTACCTAAGTGGTGGCATTTGAGCCAGCAAGTTGGAGGATTTCAGGAGCTAGAGAAGAAGGCTGTGGTCTGCACCAGGCAGAGGAAAGAGTATGGACAAAGGCCTGGGTGTGTGGAAGGTCTGGCTGGGCTGGGCCTGGGTACTGGAGACCAGGCTGAGAGTAACGCCTTGTAGTGTCTCAAGAGTCTTGCTTTGGAGACAGATCTTTATGATGAAAGGGTTCGGGCAAGGGTGGTGGGAGTCAGGTTGGAGATGCTTAAAGGCAGCTGTTGATGTGTGCAAGGGGCATGCAGAGATCAGAGAGAGCGCTAGACTGAAAAGTTGGGCTCACAGTGGCATTGAGCCGTGTTCTGCGGAGGACTTGAGTGCGTGGTGCCAGGAATGAAAAGGAAAAGATGCATTTGAGTGAACTTTCAAAGGTGTAAGTGACTTAATTTAGTAACTGATTTACTCTGAGGGAAAGAAGCTTGAAGAATTGAAAATGACCAGTTTCCAGGGTAGATGACCAGGAAAACAAGATGCTAATAATGAAGTTTGGGACATAGGAGAGAGACTGGATTTGAGGGCTGGGTGGGGGACACCCAACAGCATGTTGAGTGACGCGGAATTTTATGGCCTTTACAAGATCCCTCATGGGTAGATTCTCTAAGCTGTCAGGAATTCTGGTGCAGAAGATAGGAGTGAGAGACTTGGATCTGGGAATCCAGACCCATGAGAGGTCTTAAAAGAAGACCTAGGGAGGGGAGTTCTTTGCAGAGGAGAGTTGGTTCAGGACCCAAGGACAGAGGGCTGATTGGTGCCTCCCATTTAAGGAGTGAGTGGAAGAGGCACTAGAAAGGTTAGGTCCCAGGCAAGAGTTCCAGCACGGATGGGTCTGGCCAACACTGGCAGATGGTATAACTGAAAAGAGGCTTTTCCATAGAATTAGAAATCTGGTTCTTATTGTTGTTTTGTCTTTAAAAAGGTTTTATTGTAGACACTTTCAAACTGCACAAAAGTAAAGGTAAGGGAATCACGACCTGTCATGTTCTCACTCCAGCTTCTATCATTTTCAGTATTTATTAACTCCTCAGTATCATCTAATAAAGCTGATTGAACTTGAAACAATTTAAGGTTCTCAAAACCCTCATCCATGATGCTTTTTCATTTCATCGAGATGAGATCTCACTCCAAGGGCCCGTTTGGGAAATGGGCAGAGTGTTGTGAGGAAGAGTCTCTGCAGAAGGAATGCACCTCCTACGTGGCACACGCTGGGTTCTGATGGGAGGCTGTGTTTTATTGTGTGTGTACACTGATCTCCGGGAATATCAAAAGAGATCTTACGATTGGGCTCTCCGTCCATAGATCATACGAATTAAAACATACATCCAGCGGCACTGCCACAGTTTGGCCATCTCTGACCCACATACCATCCAATTCCTAATTTTAGGGCATTGGTCCTCAATTAGGACGCAAGGCCCTCCCTGAAGACATTCTTGATTGCCATGGCCTTGGAAAGGGGCTGCAGTATCTGGTGGAGAGAGGGGAGGAATGCTCAGAAAAGCCCACATAACAAAGGCTTCACCCACCCCCAGACACCAGTAACGTAGAGGAATAGTGCCTTCCGGAGCAGAACCACCCTTTTCAATCTGTTGTTACATCCCGTGTTTGTGAACCAAGCTACCATTAAGAATTTTTCTCTCTTCCTTGGGGAGAGGTTAACATCCTTTTAGCTGGTTTTCCTTTGATCATTTGCATCACCTAAGCAGGGTTTGGCCAGATCATTTGCGTGCATGCTGTTCTTTGCTTAGTTGCTCAGTTGTGATCAACTCTTTGTGACCCCATGGACTGTAGCCCTCCAGGCTCCTCTGTCCATGGGGATTCTCCAGGCAAGAATACTGCAGTGGGTTGGCCCTGGCCTCCTCCAGGGGATCTCCCCAATCCAGGAACCGAACCCAGGTGTCGGGCATTGCAGGCAGATTCTTTACCATCTGAGCCACCAAGGAAGCCCTCTTTGAGCCTACCAAGCCTCATTCTAGTTTTTATTTTCCTTGTGTCTTTGGACTCGAACAGAAGTGATTTGGTTTCTTTGGGTAAGAGATTTAAGGGGGGGGGTGCACTTTCTCAAGACATATTCACTAGTCTGAGCAAAGTTTCCTCTTTGGAAGGAGATAATGACTTGGGGTGCTATTGAACAAGTGTGGGGCTCGGGAATTCAAGATATAATGTGTGTTTCTTCACCCTGATTTGAAATTGAACAGTCATTTATCAGTTCAGTTCAGTCACTCAGTTGTGTCCGACTCTTTGCAACCCCATGAATTGCAGCACACCAATGGCAACCCACTCCAGTACTCTTGCCTGGAAAATCCCATGGACGGAGGAGCCTGATAGGCTGCAGTCCACGGGGCCACTAAGAGTCGGGCACAACTGAGCGACTTCACTTTCACCTTTCACTTTCATGCATTGGAGAAGAAAGAGGCAACCCACTCCAGTATTCTTGCCTGGAGAATCCCAGGGACAGAGGAGCTTAGTGGGCTGCCGTCTATGGGGTTGCACAGAGTCGGACACGACTGAAGCGACTTAGCAGCAGCAGCAGCAGCAGCAGCAGGCCTCCCTATCCATCACCAGCTCCTGGAGTTTACCCAAACTCATGTCTATCGAGTCAGTGATGCCATCCAGCCATCTCATCCTCTGTTGTCCCCTTCTCCTCCTGCCCCCAATCCCTCACAGCGTCAGAGTCTTTTCCAATGAGTCAAGTCTTCTCATGAGGTGGCCAAAGTACTGGAGTTTCAGCTTTAGCATCTTGCCTTCCAAAGAAATGCCAGGGCTGATCTCCTTCAGAATGGACTGGTTGGATCTCCTTGCAGTCCAAGGGACTCTCAAGAGTGTTCTCCAACACCACAGTTCAAAAGCATCAATTCTTCAGTGCTCAGCTTTCTTCACAGTCCAACATCCGTACATGTCATTTATAGTAACTGAGAAATACAAATAATTTCCCCTTTTTTCTTTCTTCCAAACTTTAAGCTTTTTATTTTGTATTGGGTTATAGCTAATTAACAATTTGTGGTGTGTGTGTTAGTTGCTCTGTCACAACCTCGTGGACTGGATGTAGCCCATCCATGGAATTCTCCAGGCAAGAATAGTGGAGTGGGTTGCTCTTTCCTCCTCCAGGGGATCTTCTGACCCAGGGATCGAACCCTGGTCTTCTGCATTGCAGGCGGATTCTTTACTGTCTGAGCCACCAGGGAAGCCAGTGTTAGGATAGTTTCAGGTGAACAGCAAAGGCATTCAGCCATACATATACATTCACCTTCTTTCTTTGTAGGAGATACAGCTGGAACATGCCAAGCAAGCCTTTGTGCAGAGGGACAATGCCAGGACTGGGAAAGTCTCAGCCATTGACTTCCGGGACATCATGGTCACCATTCGCCCTCACGTCCTGACGCCCTTTGTAGAAGAATGTCTAGTGGCAGTAAGTAGGGGGTGGTGTTTTTAAATTTTTGATGGAGTATACTTTAATTTACAATGCTGTCCTCATTTCAGGTGTACAGCCGAGGTAATCAGCTCTACATATTTGTGTTTCAACTCTTTTTAAGAGTCTGTTCCCATAGAGGTCATTATAGAATACTGAGTAGCATTTCCTGTGCTGTGCAGTAGGTCGTTATTCTCTCTTTTATGTATAGTAGTGTGTCTATATCAATTCCAATCTCCCAGTTTATGTCTCCCCCCAAGTTGTAATTTGCCCTAATGAAATAATTTATTCTATCTGGCATAAGCTCAGTAGACAAGGAATTGTAAGAACAAGTCTTATAAATTATGTAGAGTTTTTTTTTCTGTTTAAGTACTGACATTTTCTTCTTTGCTCGATGGTATCCATTACCAAAGTTACAGGAAGTGCTTTGTCAGTGTTAGTGGGTATCTTAATTTGTTAGCTGGATAGTATGAAATATCTTAAAGAAATGTATTAACTAGGATTTTTTTTTAAAAAAAGGAAAAACAGCTATATAATTGCATATTAGTTTGCTTTATATTTTGAGATATGTCAAATGCTTGTCTTCACTGTTACAAGTTCTCCAAGAAAATGTATTAAATAAAAAAAAGTGTGCATATATATATCTGAGGAGTCGGCAGAAGAGCAACTCGAAGCCTTGGGTTCAGTCACTCATGCACCCTGTGTGTTGAGCCAACAGTGGCCCATGTGGCGGGCAGGTCTCTGCTGTCCTCTGTTGTGGAGCTTCTCATGGGCCCTGAGGGTGTCCCGGAACATTCCATGGTGGTGGTTCCCAAGCCTTGATCACGGAGCTTAAGAATCATCAGGGATTGGTATTAAAAGTGCATATTCTGAGGTCTTTCCTAGGCCTCCTGATCCACCATCCACAGTGGTGACCTGATTTCTTTTCCTTTAAATTTTTTAAGCTTTATTTAGTTGCTCCTTTTTGCCTGCGCTGGGTCTTCGTTGCTGTGTATGTGTTTTCTCCAATTGCTGTGAGCGGGGCTGCTCCCTGGTTGCGGTGGCGTCTCGTGTGGAGCAGAGGCTCCGGGCACCTGGGCTTAGTTGCCCCGTGGCACGTGCAGTCAGCCTGGACTAGAGACTGAACCTGTGGTGCCTGCATTGGCAGGCAGATTCTTAACCACTGGACCACCAGGGAAGTCCTCGTACCTAATTTCCAAAGCTTCTCGGATAATTGTGATGAGCCCCTAGATTTGGGACCCATGTGCAGTGGTAACACTTCTTGTGTTAATCCCAGGGAGAGGACTTTTTGAGTGTTTCACCGTCATCTGAGTTTCCCATAATGCTTACCTTAAGTGAGAACTCAGAATAGCTTTTCATTTTTCCTCTTTATTTTCACTGGTCCCTCTTTTTGAAGATAATGGTGTTCTAATTAAGGCCTTCCCACTCTGGCATGCTAGCTCCTTTTCTTGGTCCTTCCCTTCCCTAGTCCAATCTAAACTCTCATGTCAGCTATTTCAAACGTTTACGAAGTGAAGATTTATGTGCTTGTTACCTTATAAAGAAGTGCTTTCCTAATAAAAATATCTTGCCTTGTTAGGGAAGGATAGAATTTGAAACCCCAAACTGAAGTTCCATGTATAATGGACATGCTGTCTGTTTCCCTTATCCCATGAAGAAATATGGTTTCTTACAAATTCTGATTATCAAGAGTCCTGGCCAGTCTTAACCCCCATCAAAGCATATGACATCTCATAATTTTATCATAATGTGCTTGTTTGCTGGAAATCCTACCAATACAAAGTATGTACTTAAATGATTATTTATTACTACTTATAAGTAACGTGACAAATCATTATATTATTGTTAGATTAACCACTTCTCATAGCATGTTTTGGTATAACAGTTCTGCGTGCATAAGTATACACATGTGGGCCTGCATCTAATACAGTTCTGCATGTCTAAGCTTTTAAGAATTGCTCATTAGATGAAATAAACAAACTTATAAAACATTTCCAATGGAAATTTGAACTCTGTAAATTACTACTGGTCCTGTTGTTATAATCCTACATGTGTATTTATTTAGTTTTCTAGGACCTGTGTGTGGAGAGTACAAGTTCTGGTCATGATTAGTTGCAGTTATTTCTAAAAATCATTTATAGCTTTTTTTTTTTTTTCTTTTAATGGGAAAGAAAAATACTTCTGGCCACTTTTTGCTATACATGCTTTTTTGATTACTTCCCCAAACTAACATTTGATATACGTACTTCTGAATCTTCTTCATTCTATAAATCCTTTGTTTATTTTTCTTCCCCCTCTTATTTTCAACTTACTTGAGGCTGCTGGAGGTACCACATCCCATCAAGTTAGTTTCTCCTATTTTAATGGATTTAACTCACTCCTGAACAACATGGAACTCATTAGAAAGATCTACAGCACTCTGGCCGGCAACAGGAAAGATGTGGAGGTGACTAAGGGTGAGTGCGACTAAATCTGAATTCTTGCCTGCAAGTATCTTGGTGAAGTATTACTAGAGGGAAGAAGACAACCAAAAGTTGATGTTACAGAGTTTTCTATCCCTAGTTTTCTATCTCATTGACCATTGTGTGTTCTCCACTCTTTGAAACAAATGAAACAATTTTCAGCACATTGTAAATAAATCCAAGGCTTTCTTCCAATGAGGGAACCATGTAAAGTGTCTTGCGTGTGCGCTACGTCTCGTCAGTCATGTCCCACTCTCTCATGCTCTGGGCCGGAGCCCACCAGGCTCCTCTGTCCATGGGATTCTCCAGGCAGCAATACCGGGGTGGGTTGCTATTTCCTCCTCCAGGGGATCCTTCCTATCCAGGGATCAAACCCATGTCTCCTAAGTCTGCCTGCATTGGTAAGCGGCTTCTTTATCACTAGTGCCATCTGGGAAGCCCCCAAAGTTTCTGAAATATTTTCAAATCTTAATAAAACCTAAACTAAACTGACATCCTCTAAAATGACCCTCGAAAGTACACAAGGAATTCTTAAACTTATACTGCTGACAGTGTGTGTTGATCGACAATCTTTGATCAAGATATCAGCATTTTAATGGGATTTTTTTTTTTAAAGAAACAAGAATTCCCTTTGGAATTCCACAGCTTCATTAATATGATATCCTGGGACCTATGTGTATGGAATTTCATATCTCCTTCCTGGTTCTCCTTGACTTACAATTTGAATGGCTTCCGGTGTCATTTATTCAAAGCCTTCAGGTGACACCAACCTTTTAAAGTCACTATTAAAGCAAGCATTCTGCACACTCTTTCCAGACGAATGAAAGAACTGCAAAAATTCCTACCCTATTTGGATTGACTTGAATTCTGTGACTGTTAATAATAAAGTTTGGTGATGTTCGCTCATTCCAGTGCCTTGAGTTAATGCTGCGTTTAGTGGCTATTCCTTCTTGAATCTTTCCCTTTTAACTCTTTTTCCATACAGAGGAGTTTGTTCTGGCAGCTCAGAAATTTGGTCAGGTTACACCCATGGAAGTTGACATCTTGTTTCAGTTAGCAGATTTGTATGAGCCACGGGGGTAAGTTGGCCTTTTTTTCTTTTAATTAGCTTAATAAAGGGAGGTTAGGAGGTGGGAGTAGGGGGAGGGCAGCAAGCCTGGAGAAAAAGAACCAAATTAAAGGTAACTCTGAAATGTGGGAAACAAGAAAAGGAACATTTTAAAATTCCATATCTTAAATTTTGTGTTTTGCTGTTGCTTACGTTTGCTTTTTGTTCTAGACGCATGACCTTGGCCGACATCGAACGGATTGCTCCTCTGGAGGAGGGGACCCTGCCCTTCAACTTGGCTGAAGCCCAGAGGCAGGTGGGCAGAAGGATCGCACATGCTTCCCGGTGTTGCCTTGATAAGGCCCCACAGCCCCTTTTCACTTGCGGTTGCCTTTTCGGCACTGGTTCCTGACCTACTGTTTCTCTGTTTTGCACCGAAAAAGAAAACCAGACCATTTCAGAAGGCTGGAAAGAGTACTTACTTAGAAATGTTCTGAGTAACAGATAACTGGCATTTGCTCTCTTCTGCGGAAGATGGGATGATTTCTTAGCTGCATGGGAAGCCTCACCCTCCCCAAAGAGGAGGAGGATCTTTATCTTTCCTCCTTCCCTCAGCCTCATGCTGGCAGAGCTGGGGCCACAGCCCCCTTTGGGTGTCATGTCCCAGCATCATGTCGAGACATGAGGGCCGGCTCTGCCTCGCAGAGAGGCACTCCGTCAGGGCACCGCCTGACTGCCATGCCTGCCGTTTTTCTGAATATCAAAATGAGATAATTTTGTTTAGTCTGGAGTCATAGTTTGAAGGCTTTTAGACCTATTTTCTTTGTGAAAGGATTCATAAGTTATGTGGAAACAATTTGAGGAATGCTAAATTTTATTTTATGGTTAACAGAAACCAATCTCTTGAAGTTGTGGGAGTCAAAACCCTAAGACTTGGGACCTCCTTATGCTTAACTCTTGCTCGACTTTCTATAGATCGGGATTAGAGAATAAAATCCTTCAGAGCGTCTGTTGTGCTTCCACGATGTTTGTAAAATAAATCCCCTCACAGACGAGCGTCGTCGTTTCAGAAAAATACCTCTTTTAAGGCAAAGCCATCTCTGAATCCTGTGAGACTTAACAGTTTTTGGCTGGGAGCTCCGGGTCTGTACTGAGACGCCAGTTTGACCACAATGGGTTGATGCGGGCTGCATTTTTAGGATGGGCAGGCCTGGAGCCAGGACGCCCTCCTTTCAGCTCTTTCCCACCCGATGGCAGCGGCGGGTTCTGTGTGCAGCGTGGTGGGCGTGCACGCAGCAAACCCTCACTAGGCACCTCTGGAAAACCAGCTGGTCGCTGTTAAAAGAGGAAGCCGATTTCCCCGAGTGCAAGAGAGAGGAGTGTGGAATCACATGGAGAGGGGGACACAGCCCCACTCTCCCCTCCCTATGATTTTTAAACACCACTTACCAGATGATAATCTCTTTGCCTTTGTGCTCCTAGCTCCTGTAGAAATTGGGGGATTAAGAAAAAGAGAGAATTTAAAAAAAAGATTCCCCCTGTTCTCCTGTGACAGTGGTAGCCCACAATTTCTCCTCTATGCCCTCTGCAGCTTTAGCAAGTTTCTGATGGTGGGTGCTTACTGATCCTGTCCATGAAAGGGTTGGATGAGATTGATGAGGTTTATAGCAGGAAATGATTGGCTGCTGCTTGGAGGTTCAGAGCAATTCACTGGGGCCTTGCCTGGAATATTCTTTACTTATGCGAACCCTGGTGGGCCTGACAACATTGGCAGACTCAAGCAACAGAGGTCACGCGCCTGCCAGGCTAGGGAGCTAACTCTTCTCCTCGAGAGAGGAGTGTGGGAAGAGGAATCTTTTCTAGTATTCGTTTTGTGAGGATGCCACACTTCTAGCTTCAGAAAAGTTATCTGAAAGTCTGGGGTTTTGTTTGTCTTTAGATGAATTAGTGATAGTGATAGGTATCAACCCATTGTTTTCAAAGTATTTTCACTCATTGTTTTGATGCCAGAACCTTTTTTTGTATTGCCAGTTTATATCTGTGTACATAAAGCATTGCCTTTCTTACCGATGCAGCTGTCAAAATGAAATTACTATGCATGAAAGGTATAGATGGAAGTCATCCGTCTATACAGGGATACCCTTGGAAGCACCCCATGGAATTTGCAGAAGAAATGTTTTACTTTCTTAAAAATGCATATTTCTGCATAAAGCTATTTTCAGTTCACTTTGAAGGAGATTCCAAATTATCTCATTGTATTAGAATTGCTCCACTGACAGCAACTAAAATTCAGTGGGTTGATAGTTGGGGTGGGTAATTATTTTCATTGTTCACCAATCTTAATTATCATGGCTTATGAAAAAACAAATTTTATTGAATGTATTTATTCACTCAACAGGTATTTATTAAGCACTAACTATATGCCACCCTCGTGTGACAGCTCTGTGTGACATAAAATTACTGTTTTATTTATGTAGACAGAGGAGTAAAATACTCTGAAATGTTCTGACATCAAAAACACCATAAGAATAGTAGGTCAAAAGAACACTAATAATAATACAACTGACTAGCCTGAAGTGTGAATTTAGAAGAGATGGACAAAAAAGAGAAAATATCAGATCACCTGTGATATAACCACTTAGTTGTAGCCACTATAAACAATTGAGTATCTCTGGGTGATGTGAGAGCCAAAACGCTAGTGTTATTTTTATATGCATATACATACCAAAATAATTTTAATGAAAAGCACAGCATATTCACACACAGTCTTCAACACTGGTTTTAAAAAGATAATCATGAAACATTCCAAACAGTTTAAAAGGTAGAGAGAAATAGATAATAAATACCTGTCTACACACTGTATTGTTTTTTTAGCCTGTTTTTTCTTTATAATACTGTATGCAGACTTTTTCTGAACATCAAATATTTTTCACAGTATTGTTTTTTAATGGCATGCAATTTTGTTTTAGAGCTATAGCATTATTTTTAACCAGTCCTCCCTTATTGGACCTTTGGGTATTCTCAGAGGTTTTCCTCTTAAAATGGTACTGCCTTTTTTTTTTTTAAACAGTACTGCTTTTTATTATTATTGTAGCTTGATCCTTGTTTATATAGATGATTATTTTCTAGCCTAACTTTTTAGAAGTAGAATTGCAGGGTCAATTTAAGCATTTGTACATTTTAAGTGTTCAGTGTGTATTGCCAGATTTCCCTTCAGTTTATACTTGATTAAATGGCAGATTTGAGAAGCCCTGTTTTTTGTCATCTTCTGCCAGCTTGGGCATTGCCATTAAAAACAGACAAAACTCCCCAAACCTACCAGTTTGACAATTTGTTGAAGAATGATGTCTCATTAATGGTTTTCAATTTATATCTCTTTGATCACTAATGAGAATTGAACATTTGAAGATGAGTTCATATTCATAACATTTTGGGGGACACAGTAGTGTCTTTCATTATAATGAAACTTGATTTTAAAAATTGACGGCAATAATTACTTTCTATTAACAAGAATTTACAAAAATCTAACCATACCTTCTTCCTTTTTGACATTTTAGCTGGATCATGAGTTTAAGAACGCAGTTGTAATTTAAAAATAAAATAGCGTGCTCATTTTCATTTCGATTTCCTTTCCGTCTCCTGTCTTCCCACTCTGCAATTCCTGTGTACGCAAAGAAGAAGGCATCAGTTGATTCATCTCGACCAGTTCTCCTGCAAATTGCAGAGTCAGCCTACAGGTTTGGTCTCGGTTCTATTGCTGGAGGTGAGTCATGGATGAGGGCAGATTGTTCATTGTTATTATTCCTGTTTTTCCTCTGATTTTTTCCACTTTGAAATATCAAAGGAAACAACCTTCTCTGGTCTTTTCCCAAGCTAGTTACCAAATCTGTATCTATGTGATGGGATAACAGCAAAGGGAAATTTTTCTTCGTACCTGCATTTGATCAGGGACTTAGAAGTAACTTTTCTTCTCACATCTGTCTGCAGGTGGGCTTCTAGATATTGGTTAGTGATGAGGCTAGGCTGTAGTGATCGGTTTTTGAAAATCTGCACTCAGTGGTATCCGTTTATCAGGAGACTCTTGAGTGAAAGCCACTGTTGTTTAGAAAGTTCATTTTAAAACTTACACGTGCACAGTTTCTTTATTTCATCGATCTTTTCTTTGACTTTAACCACCTCCTTCTTTCCTGTGACCTTAATTTCTTCTGAATTATTGGTATTATTTGATTTTAGCTGTCGGAGCCACTGCGGTGTATCCTATCGATCTGGTAAAAACTCGAATGCAGAACCAACGCTCGACCGGCTCTTTCGTAGGAGAACTTATGTATAAAAACAGCTTTGACTGTTTTAAGAAAGTGCTGCGCTATGAAGGCTTCTTTGGACTGTATAGAGGTTAGTGCCATGTGCTAAATTCATGAAAGGTGAAATAGTAGTCGGAGGTTTGGTTTTTCCATCTGAATGCCTGAAATGTATTAGAGAGACTGTGTTAAAATGGAAATACAGCAGATTCTCAATTATCCATGCTGATGGGTGTAGGCTGGAGGCTCTAGGGCATGGCAAATCAAAACAGCCCATAATCTGAAAGCCATTTATATTGCTCTGCGGTATGTTTTGTTTCTTAAAAATAATTATTTTTATAAACATGTCCAGTAAGTTTTTAAAAGACTCATAGTGTTTGTGTTCTTGAAATAACTCTACTCACCAGTTAACAGGGAAAAGCAGCTGGGGGATAGGACAGAACTTACTTGGGACAATGATTCCCCTTGAATATTCCACAAAATCATCCATCAAGCCTCTCACCAGGGGTTCAGTGCAGCCCTCCTTCTTTCACTGTCTTTTTTTTTTTTTTAATTAAAAAATTTTCATTATAGAGTGTAGGCTCTCTAGTTGTAGCATTCAGGCTTAGTTGCCCTGAAGCATGTGGGATCTTAGTTCCCTGACCAGGGATCGAACCTGCATCCCCTCCATTGGAAGGTGGGCTCTTAACCAGTGGGCTTGCGGCGTGTGTGTGTTCAGTCACTCCAGTCGTGTGTCCGACTCTTTGTGACCACGTGGACTGTAGCCTACCAGGCTCACCTGTCCATGGGGTTCTCCAAACAAGAACACTGGAATGGGCTGTCATGCCCTTCTCCACTGGAGCTTCCCAACTCAGGGATCGAACCTGCATCTTTTTCTTCTCCTGCTTCAGCAGGCAGGTTCTTTACCACTAGCGCCACCTGGGAAGTGCCATCTCCCCACCTCAAATATTTATTTATTCACTTGGCTGCGCCTGGTCTTAGTTGTGGCATATGGGATCCAACCAGGACCCCCTGCACTGGGACCCCGGAGTCTTAGTCCCCGGACTATCATTCACTGTCTTTTCCTGAGTTAAAGCTGCCCCTTTCCCTTCCTCAGACTCTGTACCCAGGGGAGTTGATTCACCTGCCACTGTAGCCAGGGACTCCTCTATCCAGCTGTTCCTTTCATCATCTAAGGCTCATTTAAGCAACAAGAAAAGTAGCAAGAAGTATGTGATCAAAAGGATCATCACAAAGGATCCCACAGACACTGACTGCCGGACCAGTGGCCTAAAAGCCAGGACTTAACGTCCCAACCCCTCCCTCTGTGATTGCTTTGCATAAAGAGAAAAGAAGTAAAGGTATTTGCCTCAGCTAAAATCCAGTGTTGTGAGATAGTTCCAGCTGAGCCACGTTGCTATTTGGCAGATACAAGGTGGTGGGCAGGGGGTCCCTCCCTTACCCAACCAGTACTTGCTCTTGAAGAAGAAAATGGTATTTAATACTTTCAGAGACAGACCCGGAAACTGGCAGCCATGTAAGCCTGTGCCGCTAGGCCTCTTCTGCCATCTGCTGACTTCAGTCTTCTTCTTAAGCACCCAAGTTAAAAAAAAAATCAACAACAAAGACCCCTCTTAAAATCTTGCACCTTAGAAATGAGGGGGTTTCAAACTCCAGAGAAGCTCCATTTTGCAGGTTCTTTGGTGCAGGTAGATAACCTCCATCAAAGGCCTTTTGATCTTTCTCTGCTCTCTTTCCCTCACCCCCTGCCTCTTCTCACAATTGGGAAGGTCTTTGACCCCAGGTGATTGATGATGACCCCTACAGGGTCACTGCCTTCCATCTGAAATACTTCTCCCTCCTAGTGACAACGAGCCTTGCAAATGAAAAGTCCCACCAAGTAGTACAAGGTTAATGTTGCAGTTCCTGCTCTGCACTGAGTGATTCAAGCAAAGGCGACCACCTTACGTGTTCACGTGGGTTGTTTTCTGCGGGGACAGTTTTGAACCTCAAGCTGGACCACACTGGTCTGTAGGCTTCCCTTGGTATTGGGCTAAAGATCAAGGGTGCCTTCGAATTGTAAGAAAATAATTTCTGTCCTGAGAATGCCCCTAATGTGTTGACCTGGTTCGTTTGAATTTTGAGTCCCTTCTCTTTCCTCTTTGACCACACCTGGTGGCTCCTGATTCTTGGGAGCACCTGGAATTCCTTCCTTGACCTGTCCTTTTGACCCCATGGACAAAACAGCTTGAAGTGTACCTGAGTTCTGAGCTGCTCTGGGCCATCCCATAAACCTCATGCTGTTTCAGTTACATCGGAGAGACTGGAGGAACTGGTTTTAACTCCTCAGGGAAGGGGGCTGTGTCCGCCTACTAGACAGACATGGAGACTCCCTTTGAACACCAAAGAGGCAACTCCTCATCGTTTTTCTGGTTAGAAAGAGCCATTTATCTAACCTGTGTGGGGTGTCTGATCCCTAAGGGGTTCTCTTGTCAGAAGTGATGAGTAGAGTGTGAATATAAGATGAGGAGTGCCGGGAGTCACCTACTTCATTTCTCCCTGACTTCTTATCTCTTCTAGTTGATAATTTTAGAACAAAAGATGTACTGTAAAACTTTTTTAGTTTCTGTTTTGTAATTTGGATCTTGAGAGCAAAGAGGTGATTGACAGCGTTTTTGAAAAAGTGTTTATAATCTTCATAAATGAATTATTCCTATTCTTGATTGGCTGGGGACTAATTCCCTTTTGTGCCTTGCACATAATCATTGATTAATAATTATATGTAACTGCATATTTGTAAATGCTTATCACTGAATAAGAGAAGGATCAGATGAAAATGGGAAACTTGTCATTACCAGCAGAAAAAATGATAATAGAAACAGAAAAACCCCAATTATTTCTGAGAATCCATATTCTAACTTTTGTATACAAAATCAAGCTATAATCACCCACATGTGATTCTTTGACTATAAATTTCTTATTCAATGTAATTTTATTGTTTAAAAATTTAATATTCCAGGGGAAAATAGTTAAATTTTAATTTTGAGAATTTAGAAATGCTGCTTTGCACACTCTACCTAGTAGCAATACTTGAAAAGATGGCAGAGTACATCTCTAATTTATAAACATGTTTCAAAATACTGAGCCTGTTTTTTTCTATTGTGGAATTTTGCTTAACATGTAATTTTTCTGCATCAGGACATACATAATTGCTAATATTTCCTGAGGAGGATAATTTGGGGATATTGCATAAGTAAGTTCTCTCCCCTGTTTTAAAATTATCTTTGTGTATATTTGGAGAAAAAGTATATAGCATCTCTCTTTCCTTCTTACAGTGAGAACACAGGATTCTAAAGGGAGCTGTTTTGTATTTAGAAGTAGTTCTTGTGGAACTCCACGAGTGATTGTTATTGCTAAAGAACGCTTTCAGCACGAGTTGTTTTCCCTTGTCCTTTTCTCTGGCAGTTGCCAGCATCGCTCGTGGTCCTGGAAGTTATCTGATCATAATCAGGGAGGCTACCGATAAAGTAGCTCTGGGGACTGTTGGTGTTGTCTTCCATGGATGCTGACTCCAGGGGCTTCTAGTGTTGTGAGTTGGTGAGGTCCTCTCCCCATATTTCTGTGCACTTCCCAGCTTCTTTGTCCATCAGAGCCTCTTAACTTTGGGGGTAAGTTTGGTGGTTAGAAAAGATCCCCTTAGAAATCCTATGAGACTGACCCTGCAACCATTCTCTGTAATAGACTTACTTTTCTTTACAGGAAAATTAATTGATTTTTCTAGGCCTGTAGTTTTTGAAATTCAGGCCCCCTAGGCTAAGTATATCTGTATCACAGGAAATAACACCCAAGATAATCCAAATCTCCCTGAAGTCACTTGTTAAAAGTCTTCCTCTGTTTCCTCCCCAGTCTCCAGATTGATTTAATGCACTGAGGTGTTTAAAATCCTTAATGAATTACCTGACAGCTCATTTGATTTGAATGAACCGCATGACCAGATGAATCAGTTATTGGCCGGCTGTAGACTTGGCTTATTAAAGAGAAACGACTGATTGGGTGATCATCCATAATTAAATGCTCTTAACGTTTCAGTTCAGTTGCTCAGTCGTGTCCGACTCTTTGCAACCCCATGAATCGCAGCGGATAACTAATTTCTGCCTTAAAATTTTTGTCACACTCTCCTCCCTCAGATGCTTCAAGTAATGAGATGAGTACCCTTAGAAACTGGAAACTGTTTGGGGGAGGGAAGACCATGGGGAAAAGGATGGATTCAGGAAAAATACTTCTTAAAGGAAGGTTTTAGTTTTTTACTTCTGCTTTTGCCCCGGGGAAAAGAGGAAAATCTGCTAGAAAAGGAAGTTAGATAATTTTATGATTTAAACTTAATTTGGAGTACTACTTAGTCTTTGAGGCAATTAGCAAGAAAAAAAAAAAAAAAAGAGGATGTTTTTTAATCAGCCCATGGACCAGGCTTGCAGAGTTTTAAATGTATCTATTTCAGGTTGTCTGTGTGCTGCAAAAACAGTCATCTTCCATCCTGGAATGTTCTCAAGGTGACATCTAGAGGATGATGTGGTGATATCTCAGGAAGTTTCTGATATGTTTGCATTCTAGAAGGAGGTGTGGTTGGACAGCTAGTTTAAGCTAGGTCTCCTGGATGTGGCTCGTGGTTCTATAGAGGGGAGGCTCCGAATTATGTGGACCCACAGTGAGATCCCGTCTTTAATCCTTGTGGATAAAAATAAGTCCAAAAATCCTATCACCGAAATAAAGCAATTGGAGGGCCTACAAGAAGGCAGGCGTCTTGGCACAAACCACAGTGAATCTGTGCACTGTGCTGACTCATAGTGTCCACCAGCACTTCTCACGAGTGCAGAATGGTTTGTTTTGCTCCTCATTTTCTTGGCCAGCTTCTGCACGTTTTCGTTTAGGGAAATAAGTTGTGACTAGATCAAAAAGCAGATATTTGGTTGTAGGAAATCAAACAGAAATGAACAGAAAGCTTGGACAGTTCCTGAGCTGGTAATCAAATCTCTAGAAGTCTACCGTGAGCACAGAGCTTTCAAAGGGGAGACAGGTGATGGCGACTCACCACTGGGGTGGAAGGGAGTGGATCGTCAGAGGCTGGAGAGGGCCTGATGGAGAACAGTGAGGAGCTTAGAAAATTGGGAAAGAGGAAACTAGGCAGAGCCTGGAGAAGAGAAGATTAATTAGCAAACAAATTAGTTCCAGGCCTCAAGGATGATCATTTACAGCTAGCTACTGCCCTTGCTAGGGCTTCCCTGCTGGCTCAGATGGTAAAGAATCTGCCTGCAATGCAGGAAACCCAGGTTCAATCCTTGGGTTGGAAAGATCTCCTGGAGAAGGCAATGGCAACCCACTCCAGTATTCTTGCCTAAAGAATTCCGTCGTCACAGGAACCTGGCAGGCTACAGTCCATGGGGTCATTAAGAGTCGGACACGACTGAGCAACTAACATTTTCACTTTTCATTGCCATTGCTGAGGCTGAAACAAGGGCAATAGACAAAATCCCAGCACCCAGGAAGTCTAGATAGAAGAAAAGATAACCAGGACCCCGAAAGCTGCTATATACCAGAGTGAAAAACTCAAGGAGGAACGGTACAATTCTTCTTCCCAGTGATCTCCTAGGAAGTTCCTAGGGAGGACTCACAGGAACCATGCTTTTTCTAGACCATGACAATATCACCCCTCTGTGCTTTAACACTCATTCTCCCAAAGCCATCCCAAGCCATAGCGAAAATAGCAGATGGTTCTCGACATTTTGAACAAAAGCATCTAACCCAGATAAGCAAGCATTTAAATCTTAATATCTGCCATGCCCCCTGCTCCACCATACACTTACCTTGGGGTGACACCCCGAGAGCCAGTGGAAAACTGAATTGCAACAAGGGCCATGAAAGGGGATAGTGTAGTTGGTGGGGGTGTGGGGGGTGCCTCATGCCTGGGGGCTGTGTGAATCAAAACCAGACAGACACAGGGGAAGGGAGGAGGGAGGAAAGCTTGAACAAGTGAAGAGAGAAGGCCATGGAAATAGGAGCAGGAATAAAAGCCATGAGGCAGGGTGCGCGGGGCGCTGATAGCTCCAGAATAAAGGTTAATCTGATGTTGAAAGCAAGGCAGGCTCTCTGGGAAGATGGCAGCAAGTAGAGGGACCTCCGTGCAGAGGTCAGGAGGCTAAGAATTTAACCTCGGAGCGGTCGCCTCAGGGTTGAAATTAGATAACAGAAGGGCACTGGATATGGCTCCGGCCACAGCAATAGGAGTATTTTCTGCATTAACATCGTCTACCAGCCCTGCAGCCTGGCTCTGCCCTGCCTGCCTTCCACCCCACCTTACGTGCTCTAAGCTACCTTTCTCCAGGTTGGGCTGGTCACTTTGGAACTTGTTTTTTGTCCAAGCTGATACAAAAGTGATGTGATGAGATTTCTCCCTTATCATGGCCCTGCATCATCTGTGCTCCGTGTCTTGTCCAGAGTTATCTGTTGGGACACCTGCCGTGTGATGCTTATAGTGGTTGGACTGTCAGTCCAGCCCCTGACCCACTGCTTTCTCTGAGCCTCGTTCCCCAGCTGCGCCCTGATTCCCACTTGTTCACCAGGTCGTAACCTGCACTTAGCCTCTGCCGGCCAGTGTCTTCTCCCTTCTGTGCGGTGGGAAAGGGCCCAGCCATGCAGCCTGCCAGCCCAGTGCGAGCTGGCGCTCAGAGAAAATTGCAGAACATTCTGAGCTGGAAGAAATGCCTTTGTAGACCAGAGAAGGAAGTTGGAGCAGTAAGTCCACTAGGGTGAACAGGGGGGAAATGAGCGTTGAGGGGCAGAGAGCCTTGTTTTGAGAGGCGGAGTGGGGCCAGATTCAACTCAGCCACTGCACAGGCACCACGTTGTGAGGGACTGGGGAGACACTGCTCAGCCTTTTAGAGCCAGTTTCCCTGAAGGAGGGGGTGGATGGTGACGATGAAGAGCATAAAGAACAACAACCGAAACACACACCTAGAGTGCTTGCTGTGTGCTGATATGCTTCCGAGGGTTTTGTGTGTATTGTTGCATCTTCAGGACTGCCCCGTGTGCGTGGTACTGTGCTTATCCCCATTCTACAGATGTGGAAACTGAGGTTCAGGGAGGTGGGGGTAACTTAATCACAACTGCACAGCTACTACATAACAAGAGTCAGAATTCAAACCCAACAGCCTGGCTTCAGACTCCATGCTGTTAATCACCTGGCTCTTCTGCCCCTCAGGAGAAATTACATGGTAAAAAGTTGCTTATCATCGGAGGTTGAGAACTGTTTAAGTTTTGAGCTAAGGCATTTTATTTTAGCTAAAAATATAGCTGAAGATGTGGTGTTATGTCTGTACTGCTTCCTCACCTTTGCTAAAGTACGTGGTGCTGCTGGACGCTGTCAGTGCTTCTAAGCTTGGGGCATAGCCATGGGGAAGAGCATTATACTCCTGTCATACTCCCCTAATTCCTGTACTCCCATACTTTCCTCATTCTTGACTGTGAGCACTATTCGGGATGGATTGCCTCTTAGAGGCAAGAGGAGAATCAAGAATATGCCATGAACAGTTAGGTGGAGAGAAGCGTGACCTTTTCAGAATACACAGTCTAGGCTGTGAACAGTGTCTCTTTATATACAGTTACTCATATCATTATCATTATAAACCAGTGAGTCGTAATTAGCCTCCTTGGTTTACCAATGAGGAACTTAAGAGTTCAAAGGATAACATCCCCAAGATCACTGAGCGTGAGAGCAGGGCAGACCTAGGATTCCTTGGTCCTGGTTTGTCAGCCTCCAAGGCCCCAGTGCTCCAAGCCATTCATTTTGTTGCCAAGCCATTGGGAACAGATAGCTTTAATCATGCCACTGTTAGTAATGAGTTTCTCTCATAGTCCCTTCTCACCCTGAGATTCTGGAATTATATATTTCTAAAAAGCTTTAAAGTGAAAACTGCAGCTCAGTAGCCCTCTGGTTCAGCATACTGTTCTCAGAAACTTCCTTTTGGGGGTTCTGTGTAAAGCCTGCAGTTGAGGTTCATGGTGTGGGCTTAGCTTCCACATCTTTTGCTCAGTCCTTTCTCATCAAGTTGCATAAAGGACGGGGATCCGAGGGGATAGTGTGATTTATATCTCAACCCCATGAAATCTGAAGACAAAATACTGTATTAATACTGTACCCTGTAAATCTTTTCTCGCATTAGCGGCCTTCTGGTAAAGTTTGCCAAGGAAGATTGCCACATGTGCTGATGGAGCTGAACTGAAATGAGAAGATTAGAAAACTAACCACACTAATAAATTTCATTTGAGGCAGTTGGAAAACAGACTGCTGTTTTGACAAGTCAGAAGCAACACACACATGCATTCTCTGTTTCTAATGGTTAAAATGAATTTCCAGAATCCAACAGAAACATCTCGTATTAGAAGCCTAATTTTTCTGCTGAGTTATCCAGCTGTCAGACACACATGTGCTTTAAACTTCAGTGTGACCGTGTTGAGCTGCCTTCACCAGCCTGGCTGTTTTAGGCATTACCCAGCCACATCACTCTTCCTCTTTCTGAGGTCAGGGAATCAGGAGGTTGTTGAAATCCCCAGCTCTCTGGCTTCCCTTGTCCTGCAGGTCAGGATCCCTCCCGGAGGGCATTTGGCCATGACTGATAGCGTCAAGGCTCACATCTCTGCTGGCTCTCAGATTGCCATCCACAGCCACCCTTGATTCCCAAGGTCACCGCCACAAGAACGATACTGATCCAGTGCCTCCCCGAGTGCCAGCATCTGGCCTAGGTCTTAGGAATGGATTTGTACTTTGGTTTTATTCTTCCTGGATTAAGTTACTCATTTTATACATGAAACTCAGGGCCTAATATTAAATTACCTTAACCTCCCAATTATTCTTCCTGCCTTGGGTCTCTGCCCTTACCATCTGTCCTTTACCTGCCTCCAGAACTCTTTTTCTTTTTGAAGATTCCTCTTTAAAAGCCACCCAGACTTTTTCCCAAGCCCCTTCTCGTGGCCCTTGGAGAAACAGCACAGCGTACTTGTTCAGGAACACCCCTGAGAGCCAGACTGCCTGGGTTGAACGCCACTGCCCCACGTACCAGCTGAGTGACCCTGGGCCGGCTTCTGGAAGTCTGCCTCAGTTCCTCATCTGTTGATGGGATAAAAATGACATGCGCTGAGTTTTCGTACTGAGTGGTGTGGGTTTCATATTGGGGCTTTCCTTGTGGCTCAGATAGTAAGGAGTCTGGAGATAAGGACAGTAAGGAGACCTGGGTTCAGTGCCTGAGTGGGGAAGATCCCCTGGAAAAGGGCATGCAACCCATTCCAGTATTCCTGCCTGGAGAATCCCATGGACAGAGGAGTCTAGTGGGTTACAGTCTATGGGTTCACAAAGAGTTGGACACGACTGAGCGACTAACACTTTCCGTGGTGTGGGTTTCATATTGGGGCTTTCCTGGTGGTTCAGATAGTAAGGAATCTGCCTGCGATGCCGTAGACCTGAGTTGAATCCCTGGGTCAGGAAGATCCCCTGGAGATGGGAATGGCAGCCCACTCCAGTATTCCTGCCTGGAGAATTCCATGGACAGAGGATCCTGGCGAGCTACAGTCCATGGGGTCACAAAGAGTGGGACACGACTGAGTGACTGACACTTTCACTTTCTGTGGCGTGGGTTTCATATGTTGATTCCCATACAGCACACAGTAGTGTGTGGCGTGTAATAAGTGCCCCCGACACCGTCATTATCTCCACTGTTGTTGATTCGTTGAATTACCTCTACTACCATTGTGTGTTTACGAGGTCTGTGACCTCGCCCCGGCCCTGCCCACGCCGTGAACTTGAGATTTGGGTGCCTTTTCACAGTCTGTTCTCTCTGCCTAGGCCGCCTGGCTCTCCATCCTACTCGTGTCTCTCTCCTCCAGTGAACCTCTGCTTGTCCTTAAAGCATCACGCCCAGTGCCGCCTCCTCTCTGAGGCCCTGCTCTGCCCTGCAGGCAGAATAGCTGGTTCTCTCCACTGTGTCCCCAGGGTGCTTTGGTGCCCCAGGGCTGTGACACCCGACACTCTGTTTTTAGGGGCCGTGTCCCCTCTTTGGCACACACAGACACCTGGGTCTCCCTCTTTCTCTAAACTGACGCTGGCTCCAGGCGACGCCGCAGATCTTACTATTTCAACCTAGTTTCTTCCAGTGCCAGGCACAGAGAGCATTTGGTAAATGTTTGCTGAACAAATAAATATTTGCCGCCCTATATTTAGTCTTAAATGCAGGGTTTTCTTTATTGTTTTGTTTTGGTCTCTGCTGTTCACAGGGTATTACTAAATTTATAGTGAGAAAGACAAATCTCGGTCGCTTAAAAGGCTGGCTGGAGTGATTGTATCTAACGGTGTAGTCATTTGGCTGTGTGGGCTGTTTTTCATTAGTCATTTAAAAAGACTGTCACAGAGTAGTACTAGAGACAAGAGACCATCGCGCAAATCACAGTGCTATCAACCCATCCATGGTTTTGGTCTACAATTTAATGATGAGAAGAATACATCCAGCAAGTAAATATTTAACTAAACATTTCCGTACTTGACCTCAATGTAGAGAGTAGAATGGAAATTGTGAATGTTACGGTGTAGTTTAAATAGCTTATGCCTGAATTTTACTGGTAGAAATGAATGTTGTGTTTTCATAAAGTAATAATAGTGCTTTTTCCCCTCATAGATATTATCTCATGGTGTAAGTAAAGGACTAATAAGTGAGTATAGCTCAGGAGGAGGAAATTCTTACTTTGAATAAGAGTGCTTGCTTTGCCCAGATGGTTCCATATTCACATTTTCTGTGCTGTTTCGGTTCATTTAGATTAAAAAGAGCGTGGCCATACTCAAGCTAGCAAGAGCATAGGGGAACGTTCCATAGGAGTTCATGAGGGAGAAGGGAAACCAAGCACTCACAGGGATCCCAGGGCAGGAGTTTCACTGGAATCTGGCCCCAGTGGGACCAGAAGCTGAGGCTGACTCTCCCATCCGGGCACCCTTCACAGCCTATGTGTTCTCTCTGGCATCCGTATTCTGTTTGTGGCACATTTCTCCTCCCTGCTAGGCCACTTCTTTTCCTATCATAGTCTCTGCTTCTTTCTGGCACTCACACGTACGTGCCTTCAACTGGCCACTTTTCCCATGCCACGTGGCACCTTCTCAGCTTGTGCCTCTGTGTTAGCTGGCTCCTCACCACTTAGGGATTAAAAAGCCCCTTGATGAGGGTGAAAGAGGAGAGTGAAAAGGCTGACTTAAAACTCAGCATTCAAAAAATGAGGATCATGGCATCTGGTCCTGTAACTTCATGGCAAATAAGAGGGGAAAAAGTGGAAACAGTGACAGATTTTATTTTCTTGACCTCCAAAGTCACTGTGGATGGTGACTGCAGCCATGAAATTAAAAGATGCATGCTCCTTGGAAGCAAAGCTATGACAAACCTAGACAGAGTATTAAAAAGCAGAGACATTGCTTTGTCAACAAAGGTCCATATAGTCAGAGCAGTGCTTTCTCCAGTGGTCGTGTATGGATGTGAGAGTTGGACCATAAAGAAAGCTGAGTGCCAAAGAATTGATGCTATTGAATTGTCGTGCTGGAGAAGATGCTTTTGAGAGTCCCTTGAACTGCAAGGCCATAAAACCAGTCAATCCTATAGAAAATCAATCCTGAATATTCATTATAAGGACTGATGCTGAAACTCCAACACTTTAGCCACCTGATGCAAAGAACCAACTCATTGGAAAAGACCCTGATGCTGGGAAAGATTGAGGGCAAGAGGAGAAGGGGGCAACAGAGGGTGAGATGGTTGGATGGCATCCTCGACTCAGATGGACCTGAGTTTGAGCAAATTCCAGGAAATAGTGAAAGACAGGGAAGGCTGGCACATTGCAGTCCATGGGGTCATAGAGTTGGACATAACTTAGCAACTCAACAACACTGCCACCTATGATGACACTGTCATGCTCCTGGGAGAAGGATTCTGCACTCCGTGACTCTGCTTGTGGTGAGGTCCAGGCTGCTGAGCTCATCGGTTATTCGCCTTTGGGTTCCTTGTCCAATCAGCTGTAGCCCTGGAGGCTCAAACATGGCTGGCGAGAGAAGATGTTGCAAACCCAAATAATTATAGGATCCAGGCAGGTTAGTTATGTAAGTGAACAAATGAGGCTGGATATGGAAGGGCAGATACATGTTTGCATATTAGGCATGCTGCTGCTGCTAAGTCGCTTCAGTGGTGTCCGACTCCGTGCGACCCCATAGACAGCAGCCCATCAGGCTCTGCCGTCCCTGGGATTCTCCAGGCAAGAACACTGGAGCGGGTTGCCATTTCCCTCTCCACATATTAGGCATAGGACAGAGTTAGTTCAGTCGCTCAGTCATGTCTGACTCTTTGTGACCCCATGGACTACAGCACACCAGGCTTCCCTGTCCATCACCAACTCCTGGAGCTTGCTCAGACTCATGTCTGTTGAGTCTGTGATGCCATCCAGCAGAGTTGGGTGTTGTCAAAAGGCATAGACTCTTGAGGGAGAGGGCTTAGACTTGAATCCCAATCTCACTGTCATCTGCACAACTTAGAATAAATGACTCAATCTCTGTATGCCTCAGTTTCCTCTCTGTAGGGAGTAAGGATTAAATGAGTAAGTAAAGTGCTTAAAATGGCCCCTGACATAGAGTAAACAGTATGTTAGCTGTGTTTTTAGAGAACATTTTGATTGGCATCAGCATCCTTGTCATTTATTTTTACAATGAAATGAACTTTCTTCAGTTTTCCTAAAACATGAAGCTGTCTTGGTTTCATTAGTTCTTTAGTTTCTCCCCTTTTTGCAGAGCCTCAAGCACAGAGAGATGTCTCCTCTAGTGTGAGGATATCAACAGAGCATGAAAAATGATGAGCAATACTTGCCCTTATTGCCATGCTGGCATTAGGGCGTGATAGGGACCTTGCTGAATTGATGCTTGGGTCCTGTCTAAAGGGTGGAGCCTCCCCCAAAGGGAGATAGATTGCTATAATGTCAGAAGGAAGCCCAGAGTTGCCAGGTCATTACCCAGTCCGTCCATCAGTCCAGTCGTCCATCTGGACATCTACCTATTTATCTTTAAAATAAGCTCAATTAGGTTTCAAGCCTGTGCTACTCAGCAAAACACATCTGTAGACTGGATGCACACAGCCCTGGCGCTAGAGACTTGGCTGTAGATTGTTCCTTTAAGAAGATGGTATGGCCAGAGCTGGTCTCTCCAAAGAGGCTGGAAGCAGAGCTTTTTATATAGCAAATTAGGAAAGCGAGCTTACTGGTGAAGGATGACACCATGAAGCCCCTCCCAAGGACAGCAGCATGGCCTGGGAACAATATATTCTCACCCTTGGGTCTCCAAGGAAAAGCATCTGTCTTTGATTTTATTTTCTTAGAACAGATGAAAAGATCACTTAGTTTTAGCTCAGATAGGTAGGTCCACTACTGTCATAACCACCTTTCCCAGAAGTGGCCCTTTCCTGTCAAAGACCACACCTCCTCCTCGTGTTTTGATTCTTATCATTGTTTAGTCACGTGGTTGTGTCTGACTCTGAGACCCCATGGCCTGAAGCACTCCAGTCTCCCCTGTCCATGAGGTTTCCCGGGCAGGAGTACTGGAGCGAGTTGCCAGTCCCTTGCCCAGGGGGATTGTCCTGACCCAGAGACTGAACCTTCATCTCCTGTGCTGGCAGGCATGCTTCTTTACCACTGAACCACCTGGGAAGCCCTGTGCGCTGATTGATTCCCACTCCCGCTGACGTGCTCAGCCCTGAGCTCCCCACTCTCCACCCCGCATCCTGTTACTCTCTACAGCCATCTTTATTTCCACCGGCTAGTTTTTTAGTACTGAAAAAACCAAGCACTAGCAGTCAGACGGTTGTCTCTCCCAGTCCCCTCTCTCCGCATGCACACTCTCACACCCGCACGCATCAGTGCACATCAATATGCCTTGTCTCCGCAGGAGCAAGAGCAGTCATTCGACAGTATGCGGTAGTGCATCACTCTCCTCCAGAAAACCTTCTCTCCTAACTTACAGTTTATCAAGCCCGGGTCCTGGTTTGGGTGTGGCTCCTACCCCTGGCCCCAGCTGTGTCTCCCTGTGCCTGCCTCATCCGAGAGGGCACGCTGATGTGCCCCTTCATGTTTGAGCACAACAGACTTGTTCCCGCTCTGCTGACTTTGCCCTGTGTGCTCCCCTCCCTGAAATGCCTGCTTCCCAGTAACTGTCACTTTTGCAGGAGGGCCTCTCCCCTCCTTCATCTGACCCTCGTCAGAGCAGGAACCTTGTCTGTCTGGTGCTCGTCACCAAGTCCTAGTTGCTAAGGGTATAAATGGCTGAACTGTGGGCAGTGAGGGAGCAGGATGGGGAGATGAGAAAAGTATTTTTAAAAAAGAAGACATTCACTAAAGTCCACTTGTTTAAGAGGTGGGAGGGAAAAGAGCAAATTTGTGAATAATGAGATTTCCTGATTCACGAACACTGTTGACTTACCCAACGTGCAAACGATCTAAAATGTGAGAGGGAATTTGTTCGGTCCTGGCTCTCAGACATTAGTACCTAAACAGTCCATTTCAAGTATTCTCATCAAAGGTAAGAACAGAAAATTGCAGCCCAGATTGCCCCGGTTTTTACACGGTGATCCCTTCTTTAGAGCTGTTGATATGTTCAGTCAATGTTAATTTATTTAATATGCTTCTACTTTCGTTGTTTTTCAGGTCTGTTGCCACAGTTATTGGGAGTCGCCCCAGAGAAGGCCATAAAACTTACAGTAAGTCTTTTGATTTGATGCTTCTGATGAAGGTAGTTTGCACATATTCAGGAATCTAGCAGAGATTCTTACGTGAAATAGCAGGTCTGTGTTTCCTCGGAGGCGCTAACTGATTTGAATGCAGGGCACTCACCACGCACAGCTTTTTATTATTCCCCGAGGTAACACTGAACATCCGAAAATGTGATAATGTATTTGAACAAGATTTTTGGTGGTTGTCACCATTATCATCATCATAGCAGGGGCAGCAGCAGCAGCGAAGTTCCCTTCAGTGCTGACTGTACTAGGTGCTTTCACGGTTTACCTGTGGTTGCTTTCATCTCGAGCACACTGCGTACAGTTTACAGATACGGAGAGTGAGGCCCACGGGGGTGAAGTATTTGCTTGCGCTTGCACACTTCATCTGTGGGAAAGCTAGAATCCAAAAGCAGTTTTTTTCTGACTCCAGAACATATCACTCAAGTACACAAGTAATTTGTGTTCGAGGTGTATTGTGTAACATTTGCCAGAGCAATAGTTTGAGCAGTCTGATTTCTGGTTGAAGTTGGTGCTCCATCAGATTGATTCTCCAGTGCCTGACTCCTATCTGACAGGTGGTAAGTAGTTAGTACGGATTTCTGGAATGGGTCAGTGATCACATTTTCATCACTAAGGTCATAAAGCCCCAGAGAGTTAAACCTTCCCTCTGTATTGGGCTGGGTAGTGTTGGTGCTGAAATGGTCCTTTTATCATCTTCTGATGTGACTGGTGGGACAGCTAATCTTCTGATTGATCCTTAAAATTGCTTGTAGTGTACACCATTTTGAGAATATTGTTCTTAATTAATTAATGCTTTTGATGTTCTTTGAGAATCCTTGAGAAATTTCTGAGATGCTGAGTTTCCACCACGCTGAAAGATCTGATCGGCTAAATGTGTTTCAGTGATGAAGCTGTTGAGATTAAATCCTGTTAGAAGACTTGAAAGTGATTTTTAATCAAATCTTCTAAAAGTTTTTAAGTTATAAAATGTATGTTTTAATTGTGTCTCTGTTGTTAATATGTCTCTCTTTCTATGCTATGGTAATTGCAGACATATATGAATTAGGCTTGTTAAACCACCTCTCTTAATTTATTTTCTCCCCCAAACATCAGGAATGCATGTCTATATATTCTAGCTTTCAAAAACGACATATATGAGATCAAGAGCAAAGTCTTAAGATCGTTCTTTTATTTAGTTTATGATGACTCCAAAACACTGAAAGAAAAATAACATTTATGTACAGTTGTATATGTGTGTTTGATGACTGTCTCTATATTTTTTATCAGCTTTTCTAATTATTTTTCTTCAAGGTGAATGATTTTGTGAGGGATAAATTTATGCGCAAAGATGGCTCAGTCCCACTGGCAGCAGAAATTCTTGCCGGAGGATGTGTAAGTACCTTTTGCGGATCTCAACACTGAAAAGACTTGTATCATGTTCGTAGCCCTACCATGCTACCCAAGTGTGGACTAAGGCTTCTGTTCCCCACAGATCCTGCTCCAGGGCACTGTCTCCTAGGGCACCCTGGCGTTTCCTAGACAGGCAGCCGTTCCTGAGGTGGAAGGGGTAAACGTCTCTGGTCTTACTGCCTGTTGAGTCATGCCTGTTAAATCCGCCATTGCTTGCAGCTCGTTCTGCAGTAGAAGTCGTCTGTGGCAGAAGTGTTTGGCCTTTGAGCACATCTTTGCTGACCTTTCCTGGAGTTTTATTTTTCGTGCAGTCTTTCCTATGGCACCCTCTGCTGGGTCAGGCACTGGAATTTGTAGTTTGAAGCCAGCAGCCATAGCCCTCTGCTTTGCTTTACTTCACACACGCCAGCAGTTCAAGGCGCTCCCCGTGCTTCTGGGAGAAGGAGGTGGGGGGTGATGGGCAGAGTGTGCTCTGCATTGTCAGAAACGCTTGGAATGAGTATTTCTTTATGTGGACGAACGACCTGCATCTTGTTCCTGAGCTCGGCAAAACATCGTGTCTTTTTTTAGTTCACGTACGGGTTTGTTCATGTGAATGTAAATACCTTAAGTAAGTTAAACTCTTCTACAAAGACGGGTGCTATTTAAAGATAAGGTTGGTTAAGTAAACGGTCTTTGATCACTGGGGCAATAAATATGGGTATATTTTCCATCTAAACCTGTGTTTCTTGTACAAAAGACGAGATCACTTTTTAATTTTTGTTAAAATTCGCTTGTTCGGTGCAGGAATTAGTGATCATAAAATGATCTTTTCTTGAAAAGTCATTGAGTTTAGAAGTTGGGAAAACACCCGAGAATATTAAACCTTTGTCTGGAGAGGGCTTATTGTCCTAACATTGAATGGGGTTCCCTGAGTGTAGCAGGAGCGACAGAGTCCTCGCCTCTGGTGATTCTTAAGAGGCGGACGGAATTTGGCTCCGGCTTGACTCTTTCTGTTTGATCACTGACCTGTCAGAGACGGCCAGGTAAGAGCCCCTTGTCCTGTAACTTTAGGAGCATTGAGGATGGAAAAGGGAGCCTTTAATGTCCTAAGTGAAAAGGACACACAATAATAATCAAAAAGAATATGAGGAGTTGCAGACATGGCTTTTGCCAGTAAGTATTCCTTTAAAACAACTCTAGCTTCCAGTTGAATAACTAGGTTTTCTAATTTTCAGTAGGCATAACCATGGGCTATATTTAGTGTATCCCCAAGGCTGCTACCAGGGGCCCGAGAGAATGGGCCATTTCAGTAGGTCAGGTAGGTTTGTTATTTTTTTTTAAAGTCAGGTTTTAAACTTGCTGAAAAGACATGATTATATATCTCTGTAAGAATTTAAAGTGGAAAACTAACTATGTGATACTACTCAAGATTTTTGGCAATAATCTTGAGCTTTCTTTTCTTTTTATGAAAGCATTTTGCCCACACACAGGCCTGGGTGCCAAGGAGATTGGTCGTGGCACGTATCGTCTGCCGTAGGTGGTCTTGTTTTTTCGTTTGTGGTCGCCCATTTCAAATACAAAGCACCGATTGGCATCAGACGTGGTGCCTAGTTATTGTAAAGTGGTGCAGCCCCTTTGCAAACCTGATCTAAACACAGGCTTAAAATTGGAGCCACTGGGGCTTTACAGCTACTTAAAATATCTGCGAAATGAGGTTTGCCATCCTTCATCTCAAAGGTTGGGGAGACAGTGGTCCTCCGTGTTTCAAGTCTCCTGTTTTGATTCGTCCTGCCCCTCCTTCCCCCATGCCACTGCCTTAAGAAGTAAGAGTTTATTTTTCAGGTAAGCAATCCTGTAGGTGGCAAACAATCCAGGTTCTTTAGATCTCTGAGTAGTGGGTGGCTGGTTGCATGCAGTGTGTGTTCTGGAAGTGAGCAGCTGCATCTTTCTCTGCAGGCTCTGGTGGCCTTGTCCCCATCCTCAGAGCCTGTCACATGCCCCCCTTAGAGGGTCCTGTGAGAGTGCTTCTGCCTTACTGGCCAGCCTGGACAGCAGAGAGCTTAAAAGATGGTGTCACACGGGCAGTTCCCCTTAGTTCACCCAGGCATCGCCCAGCCACGGGAGCTCACCTTGCTTTATTATTACAGAGGATTAGCATACATGGCTGGCTTTTGCACTTATAACCCCAAATTCTGGTTTCTTTGAAGATGGTTTTTGTGTGTGTGTGCTTGGTTTGTAATCTGTTTTGTACAAAAACAAGGGTAAGATGCAAGGAGGTCCTTGCCTGCTAACCTTAACTGTCTCCTAGCTAAACTAAGGCTTGTTTTATAAGATACATATTAGGAAAACAACAAAAATGATAGTAAATTTGAAGGAAAGGGTTGGAGGAGAAAGAATACAATAGGTCTCATTCGTTAATTTTTAAGATAATTAAATCTGTTTCTTCCATCCTTTCTTTGCTTCCTGGGTCGGGAGCTCAGTCCAGGAAGGAGACCGCTCTGGGGTGGTCACAGTCAGCAGTGGTGGCGGCTCTCAGGATATGGGGCAGAGGACAGAGGACCTGTCGCCACTACCCATCTCCAGTTAGGTTCCCAGTGACTTTAAACCTGACGTGTCATCTCTGAGTATGTTGTTGTGATTGCAGTGTTTCTGCTGCTTTAAGAAAAAATAACATATATGGTGCCATGTGGTCTGTAGGTTATAGTCCTCAATTCAAGTGAGTCTCATGTGCCTGTTCTAGTGGAACAGAGGCTTGAAATCCTGAAGGCACTGGGGTCTTTGGCTTTTGATCTTCTGATCTTAAGGCTGTCTGAAAAGGAGACACAAATGGTTCCATCATGGCATCATTAGATTAGCAGTCTAATCTACTTGGCCTGAAAATCTACATTGAAATGAAAAGAAATGAAATGATATTCACTGGGAAAAAATGTCAAAAAAGGGTACACCTCCATCCTATAAAGCTTGTATTTAGTAAAAATTATCTGCATACCAATAAAATTTAATGGTATTCTGCAGTAATTTTTGGAAAGACAAGCAAATATGCTTCTTGAACAGTAGTCCTTTGATAATGGGCTTCCCCTGGTGCCTCAGTGGTAAGGAATCTGCCTGCCAGTGCAGGAGATACAGGCAACAGCAGTTAAATCCCTGAGTTGGGAAGATCCCCTGAAGGAAGAAATGGCAACATGCTCCAGTATTCTTGCCTGGAGAATCCCATGGACAGAGGAGTCTGGCAGGCTACAGTCCATGGAGTCACGAAGAGTCAAATGCTACTGAGCATAATGGGTCCACAGAATTTTTCTTTCTTTTTAAAAAATTTTTATTTTTATTGAAGTACAGTTGATTAACAGTGTTATGTTTTAGGTGTACAGCAAAGTAATTCAGTTATATATATACATGTATGTAGTCTTTATAAATTCTTTTCCAATTTAGGTTATTACAGACTATTGAGCAAAGCTCCCTGTTCTATACAGTAGGTCCTGTTGGTTATCTATTTTAAAAATAGCAGTGTGTTCATGTTTATCTCAAATTCATTCTCTGTCCCCCCCCCCACAGTTGACTGTAAGTTTGTTCTATAAGTCCATGAGTCTGTTTCTCTTTTCTGTGTGCATGAGCGCTCAATCACTTAGTCGAGTCTGCTCTCCACAACCCCATGGACTGTAGCCTGCCAGGTTCCTCTGTCCATGGAATCCTCCAGGCAAGAACATTGGAGTGGGTTGCCATTTCCTACTCCATCTTCTGTTTTGTAAATAAGTTTATCTGTATCAGTGTTTTTAAAAGATTCTGGATGTGAGCGTTGTCATATGGTGTTTGTCTTTATGTGGCTTAACTTCACTTCAAATGATGACCTCTAGTTCCATCGGTGTTGCTGCCGATGGCATCGTTTCACTCTTTTTCGTGGCTGAGTAGTATTCCACTGTCCGTATGCACATCTTCTGTCGCTGGGCGTGCAGGTTGCCTCCGTGTCCTGGCTGTTGTGGATAGTGCTTCAGTGAGCATCGTGGTGCACGTATCCTTTCGAACCATGTTTTTCTCTGGATAGGCACAGAGTGGGATTGTTAGGTCATATGTTAGGTCTGTTTTTAGTTTTTTGAGGAGCTTCCATACTGTTCTCCATAGTGGCTGTACCAATTTACATTCCTACCAACAGTGTAGGAGGGTTCCCTTTTCTCCACGTCCTCTCTAGCATTTATTGTTTGTAGATTTTTTTTTTTTTTTTTTTTTTTTGGTGATGGCCATTCTGACTGATATGAGGTGGTATCTCATACTTTTGAATTGCATTTCTCTAATAATTAGCAATGTTGAGCATCTATTCATGTGCCTATTGATCATCTGTGTGTCTTTGGAGAAATACCTATTTAGATCTTCTGCCCATCTTTTGATTGGATTGTTTGGCCTTTTTTAATATTGAGACACATGAGCAGTTTGTAAATTTTGGAGATTAATCCCTCATTTGTCACATCATTTGCAGATATTTTCACCTATTTTGTGGGTTATCTTTGGTTTATGGATTCCTTTGCTATGCAGAAACTTCTGAGTTTAATTAGATCCCATTTGGGTTTTTTTGTTTTGTTTTGTTTTTATTTCCACTACTGTAGGAGTAATGGAAAGATAGTAATGGAAACTGCAAAAATGATATTGCAGTTTATGTCAAAAAATGTTTTCCCCGTATGTTTTTCTCTAAGAATTTTATATTATCTGATCTTACATTTAGGTCTTTAATCCATATTGAGTTTATTTTTGTGTATGTTGTTAAAGAATGTTTTATTTCATTTTTTACATGTAACTGTCCAGTTTTCCCAGCACCATTTCTTAAAGAGATTGTCTTTTCTTTACTGTATAATCTTGCCTTCTTTGTCATAAATTAATTGACCATAGGTATGTGGGTTTATTTCTGAGCTTTCTATCATGTTCCGTTGATCTGTTTTTGTGCCAGTACCATACATTTTTGATGACTGTTGCTTTGTAGTATAGTCTGAATTCAGGGAGCCTGATTCTTCCAGCTCCCTTTTTCTTCAGTCTTAAGATTGCTTTGTCTCTTTGGGGTCTTTTGTGTCTGCATACAACTTTTAAGATGTTTTGTTCTAGTTCTTTGAAAAATGCCATTGGTAATTTTTCCATCAAGATATATACATGTACATTTGCGTGTGTATATGTGTGAATCTATCTAATGCTTATGGGAGTTTATATTCGTTTTAAGAGAAAGAAATAGTTGATGTGCTCACATCATTGGTTCTGAAAGGGATTGGTGAGAATATGCTCATGGAAAAACATGACGTGAAGAGCAATCTCAACACATTGTTGACTGGGGGATTTTTGCAGAAATTAATGCTTATGGCCGGTCGATCTGTTATGTAAGTGAATATTGAAATATCTCCTGTCAATACTGTCTAAGTAACAAAAGATGTATTAATACGTCTCTGTTCAGTCAGTTAATTGCTCACCCCCAGAAGTAAGTATGACCCTAATATTGTTGCCCTATATTCCCATTACTGCAGTAATTTCCACATACATGATGTTTTTATGCCTGTGTGTATAGCTGTGTATCAAAATACCATTTTTAAGGGATGTTTTTATAACTTTTTTTTTTTGCTTTACATTCAATTGCAATTAATTTTTATGGTTTAGAAAAATTAAAAGACACAGCATCCATGTGCCTACCACTTAAGATGTCAGACTTGACAAATGCAGCCAGAAGCCTGCATGTACCTGTCCCAATAGCTCCCCCATCTCCCGAGAGATAAACCTATCGTGAAATTGGTGTTTTTCATTCCCACACCTGCTTTTTATACTATTGTAACATCTGAGTGTATCCCTAAGCAAGGTAAGTATTTGCTTTTGGATGCTTGGTTCTGACCCAATGCAACAAGAACACAGACCCAGAGATTCTTGTACTGGCGCCTTTGTGTATTTTCTTACTAGTGCAACTGTGTGCTTTGCTTGGAAGAAAAGAATAGTAAATGGAAATATAATTTTCAAACGCTGTAGTGTGGCTGGCATACAGTAAGTCTGTCTTATGGATGTGCGGATTTATAGGATTTTGAGTAAATATGATTGGAATGGTATATTTTTTTTATTTCTTGTTTTTTTAATTTTTACAGTGTTGTGTTGGTTTCTGTTATACAACAGGAATCAGTCATAATTATACCTGTATCCTCTCCTTCTTGAGCTTCCCTCCCTTCACCCATTGCATCCCTCTAGGTCATCACAGGGCGCCAGACTGGGTTCCCTGTGCTGCATAGTAACTTCTCACCAGCTCTCCATCCTGTATGTGACAGTGTATATGTGTCGATTGTACTTTCCCCGTTCTCTCCCACTGTGTCCACAAGTCCTTCCGTTCTCTACTTCTGTGTCTCCATTCCTTCCCTCAAAACAGTGCATCGGTACCATTTTCTAGATTCCATATATATGTGTTAATATACTGTTTCTCTTTCTGGCTTGACTTTGCTCTGTATGGCTGGTGATAGTTCCATCCACTGGAGTGGTGCACAAGCTCCCAGCCTGCCTTACTGTCCCCACTCCTGCACTCCTTCCTAACGGGAATGATGTCAGTGTTTCTCCATCACTGTGGAGGAAGGAGGTTCTGGCTATCTATTGTTGTGTAACAAGGCATCCTGAAACAGCAGTGGCTTCAAACAGCAGTTGACGACTCTTTCTCCCGGTTCTGTGGGCTGACTGGGTGCACTGGGGTAGTTCTTGCCTGTGATCTCCGTGTGGTGACGGGCAGACAGCAGCTGGGCTGGCATCATCTGAAGGCTGTACTGGATAGCCAGGATGGCTCCCGCATGTGGCTGGTGCTTACTCTGGCCCCGGAGTGTCTGGGGCTCTTGTGCAGAGCACAAGCATCTGCTAGGTTCCTTGCTGTAGCCTGAGCTTTTCAAACCTTGGCAGCTTGATTCTAAGAGAATGCTTCCCCAAAACAAGCATTCTAAGGGTACTGGGTAGAAACGGCAAATCTTCGTATGGCCTAGCTTTCAGTAGCATTTCTGCTTCATTCTGTTGGTCAGACAAGCACTCTGCCAGTTCAGCTTCAGGAGGAGAGAAGTTAGACTCAGTCTCTGAGTGAATGAGAATGACAGCAAAGAACTTTAAACTGTCACTGGAGGGTTCAGTTAGCAGTGTCATGGGACAGGAGCATCCTCATTGCCCTGCGCTTTATGAAGGTTTCCTAGTTAATCACATGTCTTCTCCAAGGACCTGTTGGTGATTCTAGAATCCATTCCTGGTCCACAGCACTCTTGGTTGCAGGGAGCAGAAGCTCACTGAACAAGGAGCAACTCAGTCAAAGTTTCCATTAAGGGTATACATGAAATCAAGGGCTCTTGAGAATTGAAGTGGGCTACTCTCTCTGTTTTCTCTGTGGCTTCTCGGTCTCTCTCACAGTGACTTTGCATCTCTGCATAGTTTTAAAAGACTTTCCTTTTTTTCTTACTGGAATATAATTCCTTTACAATGTTTGTGTTAGTTTCTCCTGTACAGTGAAGTGAATCAGCTACAAGGCTTTGCTTTTTTAGAGCAGTTTTAGATTCACAACATTGAGAAGAAGATACAAAGATTCCCCATGCACCCCCTGCCCACATACCTGCACAGCCTCCCCATGATCAACATCCCCACTGGCGTGGTGCATCTGTTACAACTGATGAAACTACATCGACACGTTAGTCGTTCAGAGTCCATAGTCTACGTTAGGGTTCATTCATGCTGCCATGGATTCTGTGGCTTTGGACAAATGTATAATGACATACCCATCACTATAATATCATGCAGAGTGTGTTCACTGCCCCGAAAATCTGTGCTCCATCCGTCTCTCCATGTTTTCCTCCGTGCCCCACCCCTAGCAGCCATTGGTGTTTTTGCTGTCTCCATAGTTTTACCTTTTCCAGAATGTCTTATGGTTGGAACCATGCAGTTTTGTAGTCTCTCCAGATTGACTCTTTTCACTTAGTAATGTGCGTTTAAGGTTCCATGTGTTTCCACAGGGCTTCCCTACCGACCCAGTGATAAAGAATCCACCTGCCAAACAGAAGACCTGCATTCGATCCCTGGGTCGTGAAGATCCCCTGGAGAAGGAAACGGCAGCCCACTTCCCAGTATTCTTGCCTGGGAAATCCCACAGACAGAGGAGCCTGGTGGGCTACCAGTCCATGGGGTCACAAAAGAGTCAGGCATGGCTTGGCATCTGAACAGTATTCCTTTGAGTGTGTCATAGCTTGTCTGTCCTCTTACCGAGGGGCATCTTGGTTTCTTACACATTTTGGTGGTTGCAAATAAAACTGCTGTAAACATCCTTGAGCCAGGTTTTTGTTGAAAACATAAAGTTTCAACTTCTTTGGGTAAAAACCAAAGAGTGCGATTGTTGAATCTTCACTGTGAGACTGTGTTTAGTTTTTAAGGAACCTCCTATCTGCTCTCCAAAGTGGCTGTGCCGTTTTGCATCCTGCCAGCAAGGCCGCTCTGCATCCGTGCCAGCATTTGTGCTGTCAGTGTTCCATGCCTCTCTTTACTTCCCCTAACCCATCTTCTCTTTCTCATGGTGTTCACTTCCTCAAGAATTCCTTTCATATTTTTGCTGGCCATCTGGTCTCTCACTTTACATTTTGACCTTCAACTTATTATTATCCTCAGCTCTAGCTAATTGCTTAATTTTGTTTTGTTTTTCATTTAATTTTTTGAGAGGAAATTTGACTGGCAAGCCTCAACTTGTGTGCTTGGTCGTAGAGCACTAGTGTGTGTGCGTGCGTGCGTGTGTGTGCGTGCGTGCGTGCGTGCGTCAGTCGTATCCAACTCTTTGCAATCCCTTGGATTGTAGCCTGCCAGACTTCTCTGTCCTTGGGATTCTCCAGGCAAGAGTACTGGAGTGAGTTGCCATTCTTCCTGACCCAAGGATTGAACCCGAGTCTCCTGCATTGCAGGCAGATTCTGTATCATCTGAGCCTCCAGGGAAGCCCATGACATGCCAGATATTCATGCCTTTGCTTGACAAATCTGTTTGTTTCAACTATTTATAAATGTGTTCAAACCCTTGCTGCACCATTTTGGTTTTTAGTTTGAATTCTGTAAGTATCCTATGAATAACAGTGTAGGTACTTCTGTCATAAAATATACCCAAAGTCTTTTTCCTTATGACTGAGCTTGGAATCACTTTCAGTCAGTCATTTCAAACCAGGGAGAAAATTCCCTCATGTAATGAACATGTGTGTCCTGGCAATCAGAGCTGGTCGTCAGAGTATCTCAGCTGGATTTAAGTCTTCTGTGATCATTCTCTTCCCAGGGTTTTCTGTGGAGATGTGGCCTCATGGTATAGTATTCTTAAGGCAGAATTCTAATTCCTCTGTGCAGGTACACATATCCTGCTTAGAAATACAGACTGATACAGGACTCAATCATTAAGTTGAATTTCTGTGAGATCGCTGCTGTGTCACATGTTAAGTAGCAAGATTTATTGTGTGTTATAATGATGCTTTGGTTTTAATACTTACATTACAATTTATTTATAGTTTAATGAAAACCTAACAGCTAGTTACATTTCATTATTGTTTTTATTTGGAGTATCTCTAGGAGACTTTTTGCATACCCCTGAAAATACAAACCATGTTGTAAGCTTCCCCCCGCCCATGGTAATTTATAATAATAGTTTAATAGATGACTTCCAACAAGATTATAGTGAATTAAATTATCCTTGTTTCATAAACTTTAGATTATTTAAAATAATTTTCATATTTTTACAAACAAAAAATTGTACCAAACGTACATATTTTAGTCAAGATCATATCATAAATGTTTTCTTTCAACATATGATTGTGATTTTTTATTCAAAAAATAACCATAATAAAGCTAGAGTAGAAAACTAAGCAAAAGAAACTGTCCATAATTCTTCAGTTCTCACACTGTAAGTTTTCTTAATCTGTATTTATGCTTTTTCCCTGACTTCCAACTCTACTGACTTCAAGGCTCAGAAGTTGTATCAGGTGTTATTAATATGTATGACCTGTTGTCTTTGTCAAATGTGGTCCTGCTTTGCTATTTGAGCTCTTCCTTTATAACTTTGTGCTGACAGCTAATTGTACCCTGGGGGCCTTGGGTAGATGTTGACAGAACTGAGACATCTGTAAATGCACAGGATAGGACTCTTGTCTCACTATTCTGCCTCTGCAGAACATTGTGCCTGACATATGGGAAAGGCTTAAAAATATTTATGAGATGAATAAATAAATGCTCGACTAGTGTTGGTGATGAGGGCAGTAAATGTGGGATAGTCATTTGATACACTGTGCTGCCACTGACTTAATTATAAATGGGCAGTGAAGACACCAAACCTCCAGGGATTGGAACAGGGTGAAGGAATTGATGGACCTTAGGGAATACCTCTAACATGCCTACACACGTACACCCCCGGATGTTTCTCAAATAATATTTTCATTGGTCACTCAGAAAAGGAACCAAGCTTTAAAAAGCTCATATTGGTTTATTTGATGTCAGTTCTAAAAATGGCAAATAAACTAACCTGCAAATATATGCAGGATCTTAAGAACAGGATGAAGATATACAGCTTGGAGCATTTGGTATAACTTACTCATTACTGCTTATGTTCTTAGTAGAAAAGATTTTATTGGATGGTTAACGTGAAATTATGTCAGAATCATAGGAAAAGAATGGCTTTAAAAAAAAAAAGACTGACAACACTCAAACACCACACCACACCTACTAAGAGTAGGTGAAACCGAGAACACTGACGGTCCCTGGGGCTGGTGAGGATGCGGAGCAACAAAAACTCTCATTTGTTCCTGGTGATGGTGCGCAGTGGCGCAGCCACTTTGGAAGAGAGTTTGGAGGTTTCTCAGCGAAACCTCCTCTCACAGTAAGATCCAATAACTACATTCTTTGATATTTACTCAAAGGGATTGAAAACTTATGTGTTCAGCAAAAGCCTTAAAACTGCTACATACTGTATGGTTCCAACCACAGGACATCCTGTAAAAGGCAAAACTATGCAGACAGCAAAAGGATCAGTGGTTGCCAGGCGTTGGGAGGAGGAAGGAATGAATAAGCAGAACACAGAACTTTTAGGGCAGTGAAAATACTTTGTATGATATTCAGTTCAATCGCTCAATCGTGTCCTACTCTTTGCGACCCCATGAATCACGGCACGCCAGGCCTCCCTGTCCATCACCAACTCCCGGAGCTCACCCAAACTCACGTCCATCAAGTCGTTGATGCCATCCAGCCATCTCATCCTCGGTCGTCCCCTTCTCCTCCTGCCCCCAATCCCTCCCAGCATCAGAGTCTTTTCCAATGAGTCAGCTCTTCGCATGAGGTGGCCAAAGTATTGGAGTTTCAGCTTCAGCACCAGTCCTTCCAGTGAACACCCAGGACTGATCCTCCTTTAGGATGGACTGGTTGGATCTCCTTGCAGTCCAAGGGACCCTCAAGAGTCTTCTCCAACACCACAGTTCAAAAGTATCAATTCTTCGGTGCTCAGTTTTCTTCACAGTCCAACTCTCACATCCATACATGACCACTGGAAAAACCATATTATAACGCTGCTAATATGTCAGTAACTATTTTCCCAAACCTATGGACTATACACCTCCTTGAGTGAACCTTAATTAAACTCTGGATTTTGGAGGATTATGAAAATAATTTTGCTCCTTCACAGTTAGCCCAGTAAGTCTTCTGGGGGGTAGGATTAAGGCACTGGGCTGCAGTAAGAATTCTATGGCTTGCCTGGTGCTATGGAAAACTCTTTCTCCAGACTTTTACTTGAACTTAGGGAAAAAATAAAAGATATCTGATGGCAGTCAGAGTTCTGAACGCTGGCCTAATTGGCTGAGGGCTGCCTTTGTGTGTGTGTGTCAGTCCTTCAGTTGTAACCGCAGGGACTATGCCCCACCAGGCTACTCTGTCCATGAATTCTCAGGGTAAAGAACACTGGAGTGGTAGCCATTCCCCTCGCCAGGGGATCTTCCTGACTCAGGGATCGAACCCCAGTCTCCTGCTTTGCAGACAAATACTTTATCATCTGAACCCCCAGGGAAGCCAAGGGCTACCCTGGTGCCTCAGAGACGTCGTCTGACCTGAAGCAAGTCCATCTCAAGATAGACCCTGAGCCAGCCAGCTGTTGCTCTTCTGTTCTCCTCCCTTCCCCTTTGGGAAAATCTGAGTTTTTGTTTGACTCAACACAGTTCAAACCCTGGGTTGTCCTTCTGGTTTTCTAATAAACAGGGGAGGGATTTGTTGTAATATGAAAATATGAAGAAAGGTTGGGTCCCATCTTTAATACAGTTAAGATACTTTAGACATTGAAGGTCTGTAAATCATTAAGGAATTCTGTAGTCAAAATAGACATACGAGGCAGAGCCCAAATGTGAATGTATTTGACAGGTCTGTACTTAATTACTTTTTAATATCAGTCAAACCAATTCCACTTCAGTTTGTTGGTTAGGCTTCTATAGGCATATTAAAACTTGAAACTTAATATTTGTAAACCACATTAACAGTGTACATTTTTTCTGCCTTGCCATGTAGTTAAGAAATTAAGAATAGGAGATTTCAATTTGGTGTCTGTCTCAAAAACAGGTAAGTGGTAAGAATCTGTTCTCTGTTCAGAATTCTTAACAGTCAAGTCACAGATTTTTCGCTTAAAAGCTTAATTTACACATCAAATCAAAGAAGAAAATTCCATATTGCTTTGTGTTAAGAGGCGTGCATTTAATAAGTTTAACTAGGTGTATTAGTTTTCTAGGCTGCCAGAGCAAAAATGCCACAGGCTTAACAATAGAAGCGTGGCTTAAACAACAGAAAACGTTCTCCTCACACTTGTAGAAGCAGGAAGTCCAAGATCAAGGTGTCTGCAAGTTTGGTTTTCTTCTTAAACTTCTTTGCTTGCAGGTGGCTATCTTCCCCCTGCATCCTCACATGGCCAACCCCTCAATCTGTGTATTGTGTTTATCCTAATCTCTTAAGGACTCCGGTCATATTGAGTTAGGGCACACCCATAAGACTTCACAAGGACTACCCTGATGGCTGAGACACTAAAGCGACTGTCTACAATGCGGAGACCTGGGTTCTATTCCTGGGTCGGGAAGATCCGCTGGAGAAGGGAATGGCAATCCACTCCAGTACTCTTGCCTGGAAAATCCCATGGACGGAGAAGCTTGGTAGGCTGCAGTCCATGGGGTTGCAAAGAGTTGGACACGACTGAGCGCCTTGACTTACAAGACTTCACAAACTGTCGATCAGGACTGAAGCGACTCAGCGCACATGCACGCATGTGACTTCACGGGCTTCCCACGTGGCCCTAGTGGTAAAGAACCTGCCTGCCAATGCAGGTGACATAAGAGATGCAAGTTCGAATCCCTGGGTTGGAAAGGTCCCCTGGAAGAGGAAACGGCAACCCACTCCAGTATTCTTGTCTGGAGAATCCCATGGACAGAGGAGCCTGGAGAGCTACAGTCTATAGGGTTGCAAAGATTTGGACACAACTGAAGCGACTTTAGCACATGTGCGTATGACCTCATGTTCCCTTCATCACCTCTTAAAAGGCTCTGTCTCCAAGTTCAGTCACATAGGAAGTATAGGCTCAGGTCTTCAGCATACGAATTTTGGAGCGACAGGATTCAGCCCATAAGCCCAGGAGATAAAGAGTTCTTTTCTCAGCTGCAGTACAGGTTCAGGTTCTTGATCAGAGCAGGGTGCTGACGCCTCGTGTGGCCACTGGGTCCCGCACTTTCCCTTCACAGCTGGATGGAGTGAGCGGCACCTCAGCCTCATGCCCTCATGAGGCATGAGGGCAAATATGCCAGCTTCTCTTTAAGATTGCCGAGCACCTGCCCATCTTCAATATTTGTGAACAGCAGCCGAGTGCTGTTGGGCACGGCGTTTGAATTTAGTTCACCCACTGTTATTTGCCGAATATCTGCTTTTGTACACGTGTTCTTCATACACCATGATAATACCTACACTGCATACAAGTGACATGCAAGTTATTTTCATGTCTCCATTTAACACTGAGGTAGAGAGTAAATGGAAAATGTGTCGAAGCTTAGATTTCCTAAGAAATCTTTGTTTCCCAATTTATTCAAATATCACACTCTGTATCATTCTGTATCCCCTCACAGCTCAGTTGGTAAAGAATCTGCCTGCAGTGCAGGAGACCTGGGTTCAACTCCTAGGTTGGGAAGATACCCTGGAGAAGGAAATGGCAACCCACTCCAGTGTTCTTGCCTGGAGAATCCCATGGATAGAGGAGCCTGCAAGCTACAGTCCATGGGGTCGCAAAAGTCGGACACTACTTAGTGACTAAATCACAAATCATTAGACATTTACTTGTGTAGACCTTTATTGTAGTTACAGTTTTATAGTTTTATTTGTATCTAAATAATCAAATTAATGTACATAGGTTTTAGTTTTAAAAAACACCTCATACTCCATAACTTCATATTAATCTATTTTTGACACATGTAAGCACACACATTTGAATGTCACTGTGCAATTAGATATTCTTAGCACATGTCACTTGTGAAAAGCACTTTAAATCTAAGTACATTCAATTGAGCATAATTAAAATATCAAGATACATATTCTTCATATACATTTTGCCACTTAATTTTTTAAGTAGCTCTAAGTATCTACCATGTGAATTCAAATTAAAGGGAGGTGATTAAATTATAGTTATATTTAATGCTTTTAGTTTAAAATATAGCAGAAATTACACTGTGTTAAAAAAAATACACTGCTATGTTTTCTGTGGACAGCAGATTGATGACAGAATCAATTTTTTTTTTTTTTTTTTTACATGGAACACTGTTACTATTCTCTGAGTATTCACAAGACTGTTGCCTAGAATGGTGGGGGCAGGAACAGGAATCATAAGGGCTTTATCATCTTGTGAGTTCTTTTGATGCCTCCCAAATTCCAAGAAAGAATGTTCAAGGAATGCATCTTGGTTAGTAAAGAAGCATTAAGAGAAAGGCTCATTTAGTTTGTAACAGGTGAGAGAAAATGAGTTATGGGGGCTCCTGAACATTTTTGAGATTATCTGAAAGGTTATCTTTTCAATAATGTGTTTAGGTTGCTGCTGTTTCCTGTGATAGTAATAGTGAGCAGAACGCCTCAAGTCATGTTTAATTCCCGTGTAACTTTTTTTTTTGTTTGTTCCCACCACGCAGTTTGAGAGATCTTAGTTCCCCAACCTGGGATTGAACCTGGATGGAGCCTGGCAGTGAAAGCACCAAGTCCTAACCACTGGTCTATCAGGAAATTCTCTATTCCCATGTAACTTTAAAACCTACTTGGTCATAATCATTGGCCCTAAAATAAGTTGCATTTTAGTGGAGAGCACTGTTCTTGGAACAGAGAATTTGGGCAACGCAGCAAGATTCTGGACACTGTTGCCTTTCTAAATATTTAATTTCTTGAAATTCTGTTTTTAAGAAAGAACTATTTCTTCCCCCAATAAAGTTAACTGTGCAGATCAGAAGTGTTAATCATGAAGTAAATCATATAATACGGCAGAAGGAATTTGGGTGGCAATAGTGGGGGAAAGAGAAGAAAAAATCAAGCTGAAAGAAGCACTCGGCACTGAGCAAAAGCTGTGAGAGAAGCCACATTTCAGGTTCTTTGCACACTATCTCGCCCATTTCAGAGAGGGGGTATTAGAAGAAAAAAAACCTATATTTTACTTAGAGGCTTGAGGACCGTATCATGGGAAAAATTAGAGCATTTGGAAAGAATGATGCTTTGTGTCGATAGAGTGCCATTCACTTGAGAAGCTTGGTGCTCGGGCTTCGTGCTGACATAGTTGCAGCTTCCATAGCCCCACGTCCCTCTCTGGTTGCTCTCAGCCCTCCTGGAAGCAGAAGTGAATTGATGAAGATCACAGACTTTAGAGGGACTCACGCAGCTAAAACTGGCATATGGAGATGTGCACTTCTCTTTGTGTCCGGAGCAAGATCAGGCGTCTGGCATCCACTTGCGCTCTTCTCCGTTGCTTCAGTCGTGTCCAACTCTTTGTGTTGACCCCATGGACTGTGGCCCGCGGGCTCCTCTGTCCATGGGATTCTCCAGGCAAGAGCACTGGAGTGGGTTGCCGTTTCCTTCTCCAGGGGATCTTCCTGACCCAGGGATCGAACCTGTGTCTCTTAGGTCTCCTGCATTGGCAGGTTTTTATTCTTTATCACTAGTGCCACCATAAACCCTAGCATCCTGTTGGGATGGCTTTAAAAGCCAAATGTTAGAACTCGATCTTGAGCATTAAGGGTGATTGTGTTGCCTTTCCCTTCTAGCCATCGTGTCGCCTGATCAGAAGGAGTGCATGGTGCGTCGTTTTCGGCAGGGGAAGCTCTACTGTACTGCCCTCAGTCTAGTCTCTTTCTCAGCCCCTTCTGTGCACATTTCCACAGCGGCTTGCCAGCTGTTGAGAGCAGCCCACACCTAATAGAACAGAGACCAGTCCACAGATAGTGTTACAACCTGTGCTGGTTATCTACCTAGCCATTATCATTTTTACCAGGACGTTGGGACCAGGACCATGATTAACTGTTTCTCAGTAAAAAAAAAAATAAAATAAATTTCAAAATGTATAAGTACCCAGAATGTATTGAATGTTAGTGTGAATTTCATTAAATATAATTGAATGAATTTGTATTAAACAAAAGCCATCAGGTTATGCTGAGCTCTAGGGCATCACCTGTCACTCAGAGGAGTTCTTTCCATCCTTTTTTTACTCCCCCCTTTTTTTGACCTGATAAGGCCACTTCCTAGGAATCCTGATTATGACCCTGCTTTCCTATGAAAAAAGGTTTAATTTGCAAGTTCCTAGGAAAGAAAAATTTGGAAACTCAACTGCACTGGCTTTAAAAAGGCTTTTTTAAACTAAATTCACTTAAACAGAGTTCCATCATGTATGTATTAATGGTACCCAGTACCACTGACGAAGAAGGCGATGGCACCCCACTCCAGTACTCTTGCCTGGAAAATCCCGTGGATGGAGGAGCCTGGTGGGCTGCAGTCCATGGGGTCACTAAAGAGTCAGACATGACTGAGCGACTTCACTTTCACTTTTCACTTTCATGCATTGGAGAAGGAAATGGCAACCCACTCCAATGTTCTTGCCTGGAGAATCCCAGGGACGGGGGAGCCTGGTGGGCTGCCGTCTGTGGGGTCGCACAGAGTCGGACACGACTGAAGCGACTTAGCAGCAGCAGCAGTACTGCTGATTGAGCGCTGTGGTGTGCTGGTGCTTGGTACTTGTTTTGGTACCAAATCCAGTACTTGTTTCCATGTTCTGCTCTCATCACCCTCTAAATAACACCCAAAATATGGGCTCCACGAGGGTGAGGATCTTTGTCTGTTTCATTTATTCCTGTCCACCCAATTCTACAGTTCGCACATTGAAAGTATGAGGAGCCTTAATGTCACTGTGTCCATTTTACAGATGAAGTAACTTTTGAGTGTGTAAGAAGCTTGTCAGAGCCTAGGCTGTCAATCATGGGGCCACACCGACTCCCAACAGCGCCCCCCGTTGCTTGAGCAGCTGCTCTGTGTCAGGCACTGTGCTGGGTGTTGGTACATACTACTTTATTTAGTCATCACAATGAGTCTGTGAAATGGTTACAACTCTTTGTTGTTGTTCAGTAGCTAAATGATGTCTGACTCTTTGTGACCCAGTGGACTGCAACATACCAGGTTTTCCTGTCCTTCAGTATCTCTTGGAGTTTTCTCAAACTCAAGTCCAGTGAGTCGGTGTTGCTATCCAACCCTCTCATCCTCTGTTGCCCCCTGTTCTCCTGCCCTCTATCTTTCTCAGCGTCAGGGTCTTTTCCAGTGAGTTGGCTGTTCGCATCAGGTGGCCAAAGTACTGTAGCTTCAGCTTTGGCGTCAGTCCTTCCAGTTAATATTCAGAGTTGATTTCCTTTAGGATTGACTGGTTTGATCTTCTTGCTGTCCAAGGGACTCTCAAGAGTCTTCTCCAGCACCACAGTTCGAAGGCATCAATTCTTAGTGCTCAGCCTTTAGTGGTCCAGCTCTCACACCTGTACATGACTACTGGAAAAACCATAGCTTTGACTAGATGGACCTTTGTTGGTAAAGTGATGTCTCGACCTTTTACTTGTTTATTTTTTTGTCTCTAGTTTTTAATGCACTATCTAGGTTTGTCATAACTTTTCTTCTAAGGAACAAGCATCTTTTAAATTTCATGGCTGCAGTCACCACCCACAGTGATTTTGGAGCCCCGCAAAATAAAATCTTTCACTGTTTCCACTTTCCTTATCTGTTTGCCATGCAGTGGTGGGACTGGATGCCATGATCAAAACAGCCCTATGTAGCGTTTAAACTCTGGCTGCCTGCTGCATCTTCCAGTCTTCGGGCGGAGGGCTTGAAGGCATGAGCAGGGGCCTTGGGCTCTTCCTTAGATGTCACTAACTGCTTCATCCTCTCATCTATGTTGCAGGTCAGACTGACTCTGCCATAACTTCCACAGGAGAGCCAGAGTGTAACTCTGCTGTTGCTGCTTAGGGCTCTTACGTTGTTGTTTTGATTTATGCTTTAGAACTTGAGTTGTGGCTCCTTACGCCAAATCCCGATCCATTTGATTCTATTTTCTGTATCTTTGAAGGCTATATAGTAAGACTAAGACTAATAATTGTCAGTTTCTGCTGTGAATCGAAATTATCCCACAACTCTGTGTGTGTCATTAAAGCAAATCTGCAAGCTTTACAAAACTCCCTTCCACTCCTCCTCCTCGCCTCAGAACTTGTGCTGTTCTGCTTAAGTGTAACATAATTATCTGTTTATCTTTTCACTCTCCCTAGATCTTTTTCTCCTTAATACCCTAAATAAATTTTCATTCCACCTTGCTTGCTTCCGTAAATGACTAGCATTCTCTCTTTCTCCCCTTCCCTTGAGAAATGGAGATGACAGGAGCTCTCTAATTTCTCAGCCTCCCTCTGCAATCGCAGGTCGCTGCACGCACTGGACTTGGCCTCCCCGTCTCAGCAGCCTAGGCTGGCTGCCTTCTGCCCTTCAGGAAGCCCCTCTCTTGACATCTGCGCCTGTGGCACCGTGCACTGTGGTGCAGCTGGAGGGTCTCATCATTTCTTAGCTCTTTGTTGTTTTCCTAGTCACTTAATCGTGTCTGACTCTTGGCGACTCCATCGACTGTCACCCATCAGGCTCCTAAGACCATGGAATTCTCCAGGCAAGGACACTGGAGTGGGTTGCCATTTCCTCCTTCAGGGGAATCTTCCCAACCCAGGGTTCAAACCTGCGTCTCCCGTATTAGCAGGCAGATTGTTTACCTCTGAACCACCAAGGAAGCCCTCTCTCCTGGGTGTTTCATCTTTCTTTCACCCCATATGAACCCTCACCTTCAGGCAGCACATACGTAGGATGATGCCCTCATCCGTGTCTCAGTCCTTAATTCCCAACTTGCCCTTTTATTGCCTCTGGATGTGTCATTTCTCTAGGTCTCTTTGTTCCTCCATTTTCCACGTATGCAAAAACTCTGAGCCTTTCTCTGATCCTACCCACTTTTAGCCCCACATTCAGCTCCAAGCCCTGCTGATCTCTACTGCCTCTCCCCACCGCCTGTCTCAGGGCTTCCCTGGCGGCTCAGCGGTAAAGAACCTGCTTGTGCATGCAGAAGACACATGAAATGTGAGGCCGATCCTTATGTCGGGACGATCCCCTGGAGGAGGGTTCCCCTGGAGGCACCCACTCCAGTATGCTTGCCTGGAGAAGTCCATGGACAGAGGAGCCTGGTGGCCTCCAGACCACGGGGTCAAAAAAGTCAGACAGAGCTTAGTGATTGAGCACACGCCCCTGCCCCTACCTCATCACCAAGTAATGGTTCTAATTCCGGCCTTTCTTCTCTCTCACCTAGTCTGCTAAATGCTTACTTTTTATCCCTGCCTTAGGGGTTCTCCCTCCTAGTAAACTCTCCCCTCACAGCTCAGTTGGTAAAGAATCTGCCTGCAATGCAGGAGACCCCGGTTTGATTCCTGGGTCAGGAAGATCCCCTGGAGAAGGAATAGGCTACCCACTCCAGTATTCTTGGGCTTCGCTTGTGGCTCAGCTGGTACCTACAGTGCGAGAGACCCCAGTTTGATCCCTGGGTTGGGAAGATCTCCTGGAGAAGGGAAAGACTACCCACTCCAGTATTCAGGCCTGGAGAATTCCATGGACTGTATAGTTCACGGGGTCGCAGAGTCGGACACGACTGAGCAACTTTCACTTTGCTGCCCAGTCACCTTTCTGAGACCTAGACACTAGTCCCAACACTGGCCGGTTCCTGAACTTGCCAGCTGCGCTCCCACTGCAGGCTCACGCCCAGGCATCTCCCCAGGGGGCAGCTCCACTCACCAAGGGTGGCAGTGCAGGCCTTCCCCTCACTGGCCCCAGCAGTGGTATTTTCCACCATACCGTCTCATACCCCTTCCAGCCATCTGAAGCGATGATTCTTCCATGATCCCACGATAAGCAGTAGAAATCAGTGCTCAGGCTCTGGCATCTAGTTTTGAATCCAGGCTTCACCTTCTTAGGTGTGTGACCTCTGGCAAGGTACATAACTTCCTTTCAGCCTCACTTGCTTACTTATAAAATGGGAATAATATTATCACCTATCTGATGATGTTTTGAGGACTCAAAGAGAAAGTCTAATAGAGCTTTTAGCAAGTACTCAATAGATGTTCTGGGATGATCATGTTAATTTCATCATAATTATCCTTATTGGAATCTCTTTGGACAGTTGTGCTGCTGGTTTTATTTCCCTTCTGAGTGTGGCACAAGGTTTTGTCAGGGTGACTGTGTCTTTCTCTGCCTGGATTCAGTTCAGTTCAGTTGCTCAGTCGTGTCCGACTCTTTGTGACCCCATGAATCGCAGCACGCCAGGCCTCCCTGTCCATCACCATCTCCCGGAGTTCACTCAAACTCATGTCCATCAAGTCGGTGATGCCATCCAACCATCTCATCCTGTGTCATCCCCTTCTCCTCCTGCCCCCAATCCCTCCCAGCATCAGAGTCTTTTCCAATGAGTCAAGTCTTCGCATGAGGTGACCAAAGTACTGGAGTTTCAGCTTCAGCATCATTCCTTCCAAAGAAATCCCAGGGCTGATCTCCTTCAGAATGGACTGGTTGGATCTCCTTGCAGTCCAAGGGACTCTCAAGAGTCTTCTCTAACACCACAGTTCAAAAGCATCAATTCTTCGGCGCTCAGCCTCCTTCACAGTCCAACTCTCACATCCATACATGACCACAGGAGAAGTCCTTAACCATTCTTAATTGTACGATTTAGTAGTGTTAACTGTATTCGTACAGCTATGCAACACATCTCTAGAAGTTTTTCATCTTAAAAAATGGAAACTGCTCTTAGAACAATTTCTCTTTTCTTCCCTCTGCCAACCCCTGGCAACCATAGCTCTCTCTGAATTTGTCCTTGAGGTTCATGCATGTTGTAGCGTCTGACAGGATTTCTTCCCTAAATAACAGTCCAATGTATGTATGTCCCACCTTTTCTTTGTATATTCATTGGCTGATGGACATTTTGGCATAATATATTTTTAATATTCTCCTTAAAAAAAAAGGAACTTAGAGATATAAAATCAAGCTAAAGTGGAAACCTTGTTTACATCTTGATTCAAAGAAACCAGTAAACACATTTGGGAGCCAATTTGTATTTTTAACTTTGGACTAGGTATGAGATGATACCAAAGAAATATTATGAGTGAAAACAATATTGTGATTTTGTTAGAAAATCTCCGCACATTTAGGGAACCGTACTGAACCATGTAGAGGTAAATACTCTGTTGTGTGACATCCGCTGTAAGATGCATCACGCAGTAAAAGGGAAAGGGTGTCTAAAAAAACAGGACAAGTTATACAAAGCCACAGTAACCGAACAGCATGGTACTGGCTGAAAACCAGGCATATTAAACTAATGGAATAGAATCGAGAACTGAGAAACACACCCTTGTGCGTATGGTCAAATGATCTTCAACAGAAGTGGCAAGACCACACCGTGGGAGAAAGAATGGTTTTTTGCAGCAGATGGTGTTGAGAAAACTGAATATGCATACATGCTGAGCCACTTCAGTCGTGTCCAACTCTTTGTGACCCTACGGACTGTGGCCTGCCAGGCTCCTCTGTCCATGGGATTCTCCAGGCAAGAATACTGGAGTGCGTCCCTGTGCCCTCCTCCAGGGGATCTTCCCAACCCAGGGATGAACCCACGTCTTTTATGTCTCTTGCATTTGCAGGCAGGGGTTCTTTCCCACCTGGGGAGCCCTTGAGAAAAACAGATATCCACATGCAAAAAAATTAATTTGGACCCTAACCTTACATTAAATGTAAAACCTGAAACCATAAAACTACTAGAAGAAAGCACAGGGGAAAAACTTCATGACGTTGGATTCAGCAGTGATTTCTTGGTATGTACGACACCAAGGGCCCAGGAGCAAGATTAGACAAATGAAGCTATCTCAATTTTAAAAACATCTGTGCACCTGTTATCTCCTTATGTATTTTACCGCCTCCCCAGATTATCCAAGCTAGCAGAAACCTTTCTCTCCTTTGAATTTCATGGCAATGTGTCCGGACCTTAGCTCTTACCACATATTTATCTTATGTGCCATTTTTTGTATTCATAAGGGATATATTTCTTGGAGTCAGTAGAAAACCCTTCCTTCTGCTTGTTGGTTGTGTAGCTCTGAAGTGTAAGTTGCTGTATTAGTTTGTTAGAGCTGCCGTAACAGAATACCCACAGGTGGGGTGACAAGGTAAATTTATTTTCTCACATTCCTGAAGGCTGGAAGTCCAAGACCAAGGTGGGAGCAGGGTTGGTTCCTTCTGAGGCTTCTCTTCTTGGCTTGGAGACGGCTGCCTTCTTACTCTGCTCCACGGCTCTTTCTCTGTGTGTACATGTGTCTGTATCTTGGTTTCCTTTTACTGTAAGGACACCAGTCACATTGGATTAGGGCCTACCCACAGGATTTCAGTTTACCTTAATTAGTTCTTATGAAGTCCTGTATTTGATTTTAGTCACATTCTAAGATACTAAGGGCTGAGACTTTAATATATGAATTTTGGTGGAATACTGTTCAGCACATAATAGTTGCTTCCATCTTTCTATGCCTCGGTTTCCTCTTATGTAAAATCTGGGGAAAAAATTACCTCTTGAGTGAACAGAAAACATATAGAATATTGATGCATGCAAGATAACACCCTAATAGCCTCTGATGGATGCTTAATGAATGTTTATTACCTCCAGTCTTCTTTAAAACTCCTTGAGAACAGGAATGCCTTCTCACTCATCTTGTGTCCTTACTGTTGCTAGGACAAACTTGGAACCTGATTGGTGAAAATATTTGGTGAATTGGGACTTCCTTGATGGTCCAGTGGCTAAGACTATGGGCTCCCAGTGCAGGAAGCCCAGGTTTGATTCCTGGTCAGAGAACTAGATCCCACATACCTCAACTAAGACCCAGCACAGCCAAATATATATATATATATATATATATATATGTTTCTTTTTTAATTTGTTGAATAAATACATGAATGTGAATGATCAAGCCTCAGAAGTGAATCTGCAATAGGAGCGTGAGTTTCTGTTTAGGTGGATCCAGATACTGGATATTAAGTAAGATTTCAATCATAAAAACTAGACTGAGAAGCCTGAAAAGAAGTCAGCGTCTCCGCTGTAAATATCTTATACCACATGGAGCTGGTTCTGACATGCAAAACCGTCACCTGGCCTGCTTGCCACAGACTCCAGAAAGTCACAGGGAAGTGCTTTGTGACGAACCTGTACACATACAAAAAGCAGTATCTTCCCAGCCAGAGGCTTCAAGTGATGAGGGACACGGAGACATCACATGCACAATAGGTGTTCCTGTCCGCTGTCTGCAGACTCGGCTGTCTTTGATCTCTGCGGAGGAGGGGTGTGGGTACGGCGCTGTGGATGGACAATCGGCCAGGAGGCTGAAGAGCAGCCGGGGCACACCATTCAGTGGGCAGGTCGCAGTGGTGCCCAGACCCCGTGCATCTGATGATAAACATCTTCTCTTGGTGCCTCGGAGTCTCTCATTTCCTTCCAGTTTGACTCCAAAGGACCGATTCGTCTTCAGCCCCACTACAGCGTGCCATTTTGAGTCTGTAGGTTCTTTCTTTCTGAAGCCCCAGAGGTAATGAGCCCATCATCATTTTTTCCTAGTATCACTGCACTCTTTTCTCCCCACTGCCTCTATTTTCTGCAGCTCTCTGAAGGGAACTTTTGCATCGTCCTTAGTGATTAGACTTCACTGTGCTGTCCTAAAGGGTTGATATTTATCAGTTGGCTTGGAGTCAAGGGAGTTGAGTATTATTTCTTATTTTATTGTATATAATATTAACTTTGTGAATATTATTTGTAAGATAATGAATGGGCTTCCCTGGTGGCTCAGCGGTAAAGAATCTGCCTGCCATGCAGGAGATGTGGGTTCGATCCCTGGGTCAGGAAGATCCTGTGGAGAAGGAAATGACAGCCCACTCCAGTATTCTTGGCTGGGGAAGTCCCATGGACAGAGGAGCCTGGCGGACTACAGTCCGTGAGGTTGCTAAAGAGTCAGACACAACTTAGCAACTAGACAGTAACAACAAAGGTAATGAATAAGATAGCAATTCTATACCTAAACATCATAACCTTTAATAATGTTATTACTACTTGGATATGTATAAAAGGTTTGTTAGAAGTTCAGGTGTAAAACATGTAAATGTTACTCTCTGAAAGTATGTAGAAAACTAGAATTAGAAATCAAAGCCTTAAGCCCTTTAAGCAGCCTCTCAGAGTTGAAAGGCAGCCTAGAGATGATGTAGTGAAGTAAAATGATTCTCAGCTCTCACTGCACATTTTAATCACATAGGGAGGGGCAGATGCAGAAATTCTCATTTAATTTGCCAACAGTAAGATCTAGGAGTCACTGCTTTTGAAAAGCTCTTCAAGCAGCCGTAGCATGCCACCAGGGAGGACAGTCAGCCTGAGAGCTAGAGGAAGGGAAACCAGTGTGTTTAGAATCACTGAGCACCGTGCCGGCTACTGTTCATTCGCCATCTCTCTGATCCTCACGACAAGTGAGGTGGTTTGACTAGCAGTGACCGAGGCTCCGTCGTCACACGTGATGCTCAGCTGCCCCTTAACCGCTCTTGGCAGCACGTGGTGAGTGTGCGTTGGATTTCTGTCCTGAGACTGCTCTCTATTCTACCCTTGGTGGACATGGTCTTCCCTACTTTTGAGCTTTTAAAAGTCAGCCTCAGGCTAATTCCAGCTCCGCAAATCCTTCCCAGCAGTTCTGCCCCGTGGAACAGTTTTTTAATTTTTATTTATCTTCGCAACATGAAAACTCAAGTCCAGAAGCACAAACACAGTCCTTTACTGTGCCCTCAGCCCTGGTATCAGGCCAGGTCCCTTTCATCTCTTCGTTTTGCCCCCCTTAGGCAGCTCTCTCCCTGTCACTTGGAAAGATGCAGGTGCAAACTCACAAAATACTCCAGGGCTGTAGGCAGGCAGGGGTTGGTCTTCTGGCCCACCTGCAGGTTGCAGGCGTGTGAGCAAGGTGTGGCTGTTCCGAGTCCTAGAGCAGGGGAAGCAGGCTTCGTGTGGGCAGAAGGCCCCAGCAGGCTCTCATTCCCCTCTAGAGGGACCTTCTGTGGGGCTTTTCATGAATCCAAACCAGGTTTTCTCTACAACTTCCTAAGTCACCCAGGAGAGATGAAGACGATGGGTGAAACATGAGATAAGCAAGTACAGACAGGGAGTCGGTGGCTGTCTAGACAGACTTCTCCATAGTTTATATGTGGGGAGAGGGGAACACCCTAGACTGTTTTTAAGAATGTGTGTCTTGACTAAGTTTGGTAAAAATGGAAAAATGATTTGATTCAGACAGTTAAAGGATGAACATTTTTCTTTGGTTTTTTTTTTTGGTTAACATTACCTCTCGTATTAGATAAGTTATGCAGCATTATTTATTTTTCTTTATAGAAGCATCACATGGTCTGTGTGGAAGAAACAAAAAATATAGCAGAAAATAAAGCATCTGTATCTCTGCTACATGATGGTCAGGGATAGCAGGGAGAAAGGCAGGCATGTGTTTACACATCTAGAGTTTTTGCTTCATAATGCATATTGAGTATCTCCCACCTTATTCTTATTGGCAGCATAATATCTCATTGCAGGCATATGCTCAAGTGCATTTAATCTGTCCCTTCCCACTGCATATTTATGTTGTTTCTGATTTTTATTTCCAGGTATTAAACAATACTTCAGAGGCCATTCCTATAACTGGTTTTGATTAATACAAGCCATTTTGTGAGGGCACACACGTTGGTAGGATCAGAGACTCTAGCAAGAGGTAGTTTGGTATGAAATTGACCCAAACTGTGCCTGTGACCACAGTAGCATCTGCTAAGCTGTAAACGTCAGCACCGTGTCTGTGGTCTGGTTTGGTGATGTGGCTACATAATGAAGATTCTGAACTACATGCGTGTGTCAGCCTTAGTTTGGAAGATATAAAAATGTAATATGTTTGAGACAAGGAATAACAAGTTGAAGTATAGTAAGAATGTGATTGCTTATAATAAATATAGGCTTATAGCTTCAAAATAGCTTAAAATTTCCCTTAGAGTGTGCACTTTAGAGATTTCCACAGATGATCTTGGAGGTGTGGCATCCAGCCATTTGCCAGAATGAACACATGTTGTTCACAGTTTTAGCTGTAATTGATTTAATGCAATTTTTTTTACTACTTTAATATTTATCTTATATGAAAAGAACAATTCTATACTCAGGTTAATACATAAATAAAATATAATAATACCTAAGTCCATAAAATAGTGATTGATGAGGGATCTGATTTCTTAAGAGAAGTAAAATAGCTTTCATCTAAGTTTACCTGTTCTCTGGCAATTTTTGAAATAGTGATAGAATTGTGAAGTATTTATTAAAAAAAAAAAAAATCCTGGGAAAGCCCGTGTTCTCCTTGCCCCCTTCCCGTGCTGAGGAAGGCACAGTCTTGTCTCTTTAACTGGACACCACTTGACTTTCATTTCATGGCTGCCTTTGTGTGCTTGGCTTTGAGTCTTGTGGTGGCAGTTGATTGCGCTTCAAGGAATGTTTGTCACTGTAGCGTGAGGACTTGGGGGAGGCCAACAGGAGTCTCTCTGTGTTGGACCAGGTCTCTGGTGTTGGCTCTCTTTCAGCCTCCACGTGAAGGAAACAGAGCCTGACCCAAGTCCTCCTAGGCAGGCACTGTATTTTGATTCAAACTCATAATTGCTGTTTTAATTGTTGGGGCAAGAATTGAAACGCCAGTCTACTGAGAATAGAATATTCTGCGCTCCTTTGAGGAGACTCGCTCATCTCTTCCTGAACCAGCCTGCTTTATACTAAATCTTCTCTTTTCCTCCTTTTTTAGGCAGGGGGCTCCCAGGTGATTTTCACCAACCCTTTGGAAATTGTCAAGATCCGTTTGCAAGTGGCTGGAGAGATCACCACGGGGCCCCGGGTCAGCGCGCTGTCCGTTGTCAGGGACTTGGGCTTCTTTGGGATCTACAAGGTAAGTCCTGTTAGTCATGTATTTGGGCGCATGCTCGTCTTCTACACTAGTAAGTGTTCACTGGTGTGAAATTGATTCCTCACATTCATGTACCTGGAGAAGATCCTCTGCCAGAGCTCGTAGGGCATCTTCATGCCAGTTAGGAAGAGGTGCCCCTTCCTGGCATCTGCCAAGTAGCTGTCCTTAGAAGGCATAAATCGAGGATGAATATGATGCCGTGACCCCCCACACACACAGTTTGCCACGGCACTGGCTAGAGTTTTGTTTGAATCTGTTCAGTTTCAGTTCAGTTCAGTTGCTCAGTCGTGAGGTCAACTCATGGGGTCGACTCTTTGCGACCCCATGAACCACAGCACGCCAGGCCTCCCTGTCCATCACCAACTCCTGGAGTACACCCAAACCCATGTCCATCGAGTCGTTACTGATGTAAAAATCTGGTTCACAGCACCGCTGCCCATGAATAGCAGCTGCCAGGCTCACGGGGCACCATCTTGCAAGGGAGATGGGCTGAGTTCAGTTTACCCACACATGTGAAGCCCGTACGAGATCAGGAATTTATGTTCTGATCCTGTTGTTCCAAACCTATCTGCATGTGTGCCTTGTCATAATTGTTTTGCATGCTAGCCATTTACCATTAAGGAGATAGTTTTTGAGAACAATTGCAAAATAAAAACTTTAGAAGATTCTTCAAATTTATTATTTATGCTTTTCTGCCAAATAAGTTGTAATGAACTAGAACTAAGCTTTATGTTATGCCCTGCTGTACGGCTTCATCAAACATAAGGTGTTCACTGTTTTTCAATGAGAAGATTTTAAAAAAGCAGTTTCATGGCCAATTTGAATAAGTAAACCTTCAGGGATATAAGAAGGTAAGTCAAATGTCTACTTAAAATATCTTTCTTTTATTTACACATAGATATATAAAATCACACTGTATAGAATTAATGTAGCTTTTTTCTATGTAAACATATCTAGAAATATTTAATTCTTCATATGAGTTTTGAACCAGTTTCGTGATCACCACTTAACTCCACATTAAAATCAGCAGTTCATATGGTTTTGCAAAGCCTGCCATCTTCATTTTCATTCCACGCTGGCAAGAGGAAGGCCTTTTGGACATTGTGTAATACTGGCCCAGGAAACCTTGTCCCACAGACACATAACATTAGAGTTGTTCCTTTTTTTTTTCTATTCCCAATTTATCCTGAATGGATATAAATGGTCCATGTGTAACATACTGCTTTTTCAAGTGAACTTTCAATGCCTAGTTTTGCCATTCAGCACAGCATTTATAGAAGTATCCCCTAGGAATATTTTTTATATCCTTTTCTTTTTAACTCAGTTTTTTAGGTGACCTTGGTAAACAGTGTGAGTGATAATAAGGTTGTTTCAAGCAAGTCTGCCTTCCTCACCTGGAACTCCATACTTCTCAAGGTCAAGTAATGGGAAGAGTACTCCAAGACCTGAGACTTTGTGAGGATCAAATATTATGTGATGCCCTCTTAGTGTTTTGGGGAGAACCTCGCCTTTTATTTAGACATCTTGTAGTGTTTAAGAATAAACATATTGATTTTTTTTTTAAGTAATTTTATTTATGTATGTATTTTTGGCCGTGCTGGGTCTTCATACATAAATAATATTACTTTTAAGAAATCAACATGTTTATTCTAAAACACTACAAGATGTCTAAATAAAGGGCGAGGTTCTCCCCAAAACACTAAGAGGGCATCACACGATACTTGATCATTGCTCTCCGGGCCTTTCTCTAGCCGCAGCAAGCAGGGGCTACTTTTTAGCCGTGGTGCCCAGGCTTCTCGTTGCAGTGGCTTCGCTTGTTGTGGAGCACCGGCTCTAGGGCACCTGGGCTCAGTAGTTGCAGCCGTGGGCTCAGTGTTGTGGCTCTTGGGCTTAGTTGCTCTGCGGCATGTGGGATCTTCCTGGATCAGGGATCAAAACCCGTGTCTCAAAGCCCTGCTCTGGCAGGCGGGTTGTCCTATGCTAGTATTTTTTTTTTTTTTTTAAGTAGCACTTAAAATGCTCAGTGTGATTGTGCAGTGGAACACGATGTGATAGCTGTTTCATTTACCAAATTGTGATCTAGCTGTAAGAAGTAAACAATATTGTCTTGAGGCATAGCATTCATCATCAATTTGAAGAAGAGTCATCTTCTGTTCTGAGTTTTTAGGCTCATGCAGACTTCCACATGATATAGCAGCATGTCATTTTGACAAGATGCCAAGCAGTCTTTCAGTGGCTTGTCTGGTAAAAAGCACTTAGGTGCTCTGGCAATGACTGCTATCGAAATGTCTAGATGGATAAAATGGTAAAAACTTGTTTGCTGACACAGAAACAGAGACTGTTAAACTACCTGCAAATTTTTCAAGACTCAGACTCAGTCCTTTTCATCTTCATAGTATTTCATAATCTTAATCCCCTTTAACGCCCCTTGGAAGGAGTCGGTCTCCTAATTTTGTAGTTAGGAGAACAGAGGTGCCAACGGTGGTATCTGAGCTGAAATTGAGGCTCAAAAGTTTCTTGTTTCCACTTTTGTGCTAAAATGGCTTTCTTGACATGAGCAGGATTGCTCAAGTTTGAGCAAGAGACCTCTCCCATATAAAGTTAGTTTAATTACTAGCCTGGTGGCTTAATCTAGTTCAGAGGCATTCCACAGGCCTGGCTGTTGCCTTTCAAAACACTGCTTTCGGTGTATTGGTAATTACCAAGTGAAGTCACTAACAATTTGAGCTTTGAGCTTCTGGAAACTTGATTGCCTTGCAAGAGAATGACCTGGCAGGCAGGCCCTTCCATTCTGCTGGCCACGGGTGTCCTCGGCAGATCAGCAAGTACCCCTCTCCACTCAGTCTGATTGGGCTGTGTCACCACCCAGGCTCGTTCTCATTTGTTTTGTCCCACTTTCCAGCCTTAGGTTTTCTTTCCCGTGAGTTTCCTTTTCTCTGGGCTTATCTATTTGCCCCAGTCCTCCCTGGTCAGAAATCTCTATTGATTCCAGATCCTGCCTTTGAGGGGCATTGCCTGGAGAATCCCCATGGACAAAGGAGTCTTTGGGGCTACAGTCCGTGGGGTCGCCAAGAGTTGGACACACCTGAGTAAAGGGACTTCCCTGATGGCCCAGTGGCTAGCTAAAGCGGTATGCTCCTAGTGCTGGGGGCCCAGGTTTGATCCCTGGTCAGGGAACTAGATCCCACACGCAGCAACAAAGATCAAAGATCCTACATGCCTCAACTAAGACCCGGTGCAGCCAAATAAATAAAATTAAAAAAAAAAAAAAATTTTTTTTTAGGGCTTCCCTGGTAGCTCAGCTGGTAAAAAAATCCACCTGCAATGCAGGAGACCCCAGTTCTATTCCTGGGTCTGGAAGATGCCCTGGAGAAGGGAACAGCTGCCCACTCCAGTATTCTGGCCTGGAGAATTCCACAGACTGAGGAGCCTGGCAGGCTAGTCCAAGGGGCCACAGAGTCGGACATGCCCGAGCGATGTTCACAGCTTCAGCATCGCTGTGTACTGTGCCAAGTCGTTGCTTCAGCATACCTCTTTTCAGTGTTCAGGTTTCCTCTGTTTCTAGTCTTGGTGCCAAGTAGAAAATTGTCAGTGACCTGGGGTGACTAATACTGTTGAATTTGGTTCAGTGTCCCTCTGGGTGGGTCTTGAAAAAGAGGACCTCTATCCTAGTTTTAGGTGGGACAGATAATCTTCTTTTTTCCTTCCATTGCACCTTTTGTTTGCTGTTGTTAGCATGACAATGTGGGATCTAGGAGGGGTGAGGGGAGGCTCTGTCTGTGTGTTTAGACCTGCAGTGTGTAACCTCACTTAATTGGACTTAACCAGGCTTTCTGTTTTTCTCCTGAATTGACTTGCAAAACGCCCAGCTATTCTAACTGTGACTTCCCAGTAAAAGGTAATTAGAATAGTTGCTTTGGATATACATTTGCAACTGAAAAAAAAATGTGGATGTGGTAAACATTTCACATTCCTAAAGCTAGAAGTAGTTTAGATAGAACCGGACTCTGTAACAAAGCACACACACACACACACACACCCCATTTTGGTAACATTTAGAGAGTTACAGTTCAGAGTCCACAGGTAATTGAAGTAAAGGCAGGATAATTAATTGTCCTTAAAAGAGCTATTTGAATATAATGTAGTTTTTAAAAATCTACAACATATACTACTTTTCTTAAGAAACCATGAGTTGGTGTTTCCCTTTCATTAGGTAACTAAAGTATAAGCAAAATAAATTCTATATAGATATGCGATACGTATCTACTTTTGATTGTTGCTTTTCCTTAGGTGCCAACAGAGCTTTATTTAGGACATAGATTGCACCTTCTTAATGAAATAGGATTTATTTAATGTTAAATGTTGGCACAGCTAAGATAGACTGAAAGATGCTTCCTTATGAAGCAATGGAATAATTCATGGCTCTTTTTGAGACCAAAAAATGGTCAGTGAAGCAGTGATGGTAAAGATCCATCAAGCTTTGTTGAAAATTGTTTCCAGATTGTGTAATTGCAAATTAAGCACTTGCATCTAGCATGGAAAGTCACCTAGGAATACGAGCCCTGTCTGCTGTTTTCTAATCACAGGTCTCTGCCCCACTGCATTAGACAGAGTGAGTCGTCCCTTCTGTACCCGTGGGGACAGATGCTCAAGTCTCGTATATAGAATGGTGTAGAATAATGAATACAGTTGGTCCTCTGTATGCACAGGCTTCACATTCAGCTGTATATTCCATCCAAATTCCTGGATGTTGGGTATGTGTTCTCATTCGAAGCGTGTGTGTAAAGGAGTTACTGGAGCTACTGTTCATAAAATCAGAAAGCAAGTAATGAAATATGTTCTCGATTCAGTTCAGTTCAGTCGCTCAGTCCTGTCCGACTCTGCGACCCCGTGGATACTGCAGCACGCCAGGCTTCCCTTGTCCACCAGCAACTCCCAGAGCTTGTGCAAACTCGTGTCCATCGAGTCGATGATGCCATCCAGCCATCTCATCCTCTGTCATCCCCTTCTCCTCCTGCCTTCAGTCTTTACCAGCGTGAGGTTCTTTTCTAACAGGTCAGTTTTTTGCATCATGTAGCTAAAGTATTAGAGCTTCAGCATCAGTCCTTCCAATGAATATTCAGGACTGATTTCCTTTAGGATTGACGGTTGGATCTCCTTGCAGTCCAAGGGACTCATAAGAGTTTTCTCTAACACCACAGTTCAAAAACATCAGTTCTTGACTCCTCAGCTTTATGCTCCAACTCTCACATCCATATATGACTAACTGGAAAAACTGTAACTTTGACTATACAGACTTTTGTCAGCAAAGTAATGTCTATGCTTTTGAATATGTTGTCTAGGTTGGTCATAGCTTTTCTTCCAAGGAGCAAGTGTCTTTTAATTTCATGGTTGCAGTCACCACCTGCAGTGATTTTAGAGCCCAGGAAAATAAAGTCTGTCACTGTTTCAATTGTTTCCTATTTGTATACCATGAAGTGACGGGACTGGATGCCATGATCTTCGTTTTTTTAATGTTGCGTTTTAAGCCAGCTTATCACTCTCCTCTTTCACTTTTATCAAGAGGCTCTTTAGTTCCTCTTTACTTTCTGTCATAAGGGTGGTATCATCTTCATATTTGAGGTTATTAATATTTCTCCCTGCAATCTTGATTCCAGCTTGTGCTTCATCCAGCCCAACATTTCACATGATGTACTCTGCATATTAGTTAAATAAGCAGGGTGACAATATACAGCCTTGACATACTCCTTTCCCAATTTTGAGCCAGTCCATTGTTCCATGTCCAGTTCTAGCTGTTGCTTCTTGACCCGCATACAGGTTTCTCAGGAGGCAGGGAAGGTGGTCTGCTATTCCTGTCTCTTTAAGAATTTTCCACAGTTTGTTGTGATGCACACAGTCAAAGGCTTTGGTGTAGTCGATAAAGAAGAAATAGATGTTTTTCTGGAACTCTCTTGCTTTTTTGATCTAACGGGTGTTGGCAATTTGATCTCTGGTTCTTCTGCCTTTTCTAAATCCAGCTTGAACATCTGGAAGTTCACAGTTCATGTACTGTTGAAGCCTGGCTTAGAGAATTTTGAGCATTACTTTGCTAGCATGTGAGATGAGTGCAGTTGTGCAGTAGTTTGAGCATTCTTTGGCATTGCCTTTCTTTGGGGTTGAGGTGAAAACTGACCTTTTCCAGTCCTGTGGCCACTGCTGAGTTTTCCAAATTTGCTGGCATATTGAGTGGAGCACTTTCACAGCATCATCTTTCAGGATTTGAAAGAGCTCAACTGGAACTCCATCACCTCTACTAACTTTGTTCGTAGTGATGCTTCCTAAGACCCACTTGACTTCACATTCTAGGATGTCTGGCTCTAGGTGAGTGATCACACCATCGTGATTATCTGTGATTATCTGGGTCGTGAAGATCTTTTTTTTCAGTTCTTCCATGTATTCTTGCCACCTCTTCTTAATATCTTCTGCTTCTGTTAGGTCCATACCATTTCTGTCCTTTATTATGCCTATTTTTGTATGAAATGGCTCTTGGTATGTCTTCTTTTGTTGAAGAGACCTCTCAACTTGATTATTCTGCTAGTTATCTCAAAGGGATATTGTTTGGTCTTTTAAAGTAAAATACAAGCTTGTTTCAAAACAAAATCAAATAATTCATAAATGTCTGCGAGAAAGTAAAATTTCCTCTTTACTCCTTACCATTCTATTTTGTCTTTAAAAGATTACCACTGCATATATATTTTATAAATAATTTAAATTTTTATTTCTCTCCTCTCTCTCTCCCATCACAAATTGTACACACACACACATATCAATGTTATATCTGTATTTTTTAACAAAAACAAAATCCGTCTGAGCACAGTGTATCTTAATGCTCTTTTCTCATTTAATAACTGTATACAGTGGTGTTTTTTGTTTTTTTTTTTTTTTTAAGCAGTCTCTTACTGATGAGTACTTGTTTCTAGTTTGGGGACATTACAAGCAATGACAGAGTGAATATCCCTGCAGATATTGTGATATACTTCTGTGAATAAATACAGTGAATCCCTAGCAATGAAATTGTTAGGTCAAGGGGCATGTGCAGTTGTTAGCGTTAGTAGATTTTGTCAAATCCCATCAGTTTATCACTTTTATCTTAGCAATATACGAATACGTCAGAGTAATTCCTCAAGATAGCAGTTTATAAAAATACCTGCTCTGATGAGTTCTTAGCCCCACATAAAGAAAACAGGTGTTTAGTCATCACTTGGAGGACATCGTGCCATGCTAATTTTCTAGTATCAGGGGATGTTTATATGGCTTTACAACCACCAAAGCAGTAATTCATCCATCTTTCTCTTTCACCTGAAGCTCTGTGAAAGCCTCCTTGTGGGTTTCTCTGTTTCTTGACTCCCTCAAGTCCATAGTCCGCACAGAAGCCAGAGTGATCTAAATTTAAAATATAAGTCAGATTAACTCATTCTGACTGTGTGCCTGGCACGGGTCTAGTCGTTTAGAATGTCTCTAGGAAAAGCCAAGTCCCCGCTGACACTCATGTGGGTAAAAGAAGTCAGCCATTCAGAAGACTGTATGACATCAAGTGAGGCTGAGAACCTTGAAGAAACAGGAGGCAGGATGAAGGGCTGGAGAAGGGCCGACTCCAGATGAAAGTGGGGGTGGGGGGTGGGTATGCTGGTAATAGGGCTTCCCTAGTTCAGATGGGAAAGAATCTGCCTGCGATGCAGGAGACCCAGGTCCAGTCCCTGGGTCGGAAGATCTCCTGGAGAAGGAAATGGCTACTCACTCCAGTATTCTTGCCTGGAGAATTCCATGGACAGAGGAGCCTGGTGGATCCCAGTCCATGGAATCACAGTTCAGTTCAGTTCAGTTGCTCAGCCATGTCTGACTCTTTGCGACCCCATGAACTGCAGCACGCCAGGCCTCCCTGTCCATCACCAACTCCCGGAGTTCACCCAAACTCATGTCCATTGAGTTGGTGATGCCATCCAACCATCTCATCCTCTGTCGTTCCCTTCTCCTCCTGCCCTCAATCTTTCCCAGCATCAGGGTCTTTTCAAATGAGTCAGCTCTTCACATGAGGTGGCCAGAGTACTGGAGTTTCAGCTTCAGCATCAGGCCTTCCAGTGAACACCCAGGACTGATCTCCTTTAGGATGGACTGGTTGGATAACCTTGCAGTCCAAGGGACTCTCAAGAGTCTTCTCCAACACCACAGTTCAAAAGCATCAATTCTTCGGTGCTCAGCTTTCTTTATGGTCCAACTCTCACATCCATACTTGACTCGGACATAATAGAGTGGTCAGCAAGGCATCTCTAAGCTGATGACATTTGAGAAGGAACCAGAGGCAAGAGGAGGCTAGTGTGCCCGACAGAAACCACGTCTCTGGTGGAAACCTGTCTAGCAGCGTCTGTGCTACTGCTTGTAGACCTCAGCCCCGGCCCCTTCCCTGCTGGCCCTTCCTCTCCACCCTGCGCCCTGGCCACCACCCCCCGCAACCAAACCGCCTACTCTGCTCACTACACTGGCCGCCTTTCCTCTTCAGATCCTTCAGGCTCATCCCTTCATTTTCAGTTGCCTGAAGGCTCTTCCCCTCACATCTTAGCTCCTCAGATACCTGCTTGGAAGGACACCACGTCCCTGGCTGTCACAGCCCCTCATCCAGGTCTCCAAGCGGGCCGTCACCGCCTGACACTCCCCTCTTGTCTCTCCTCCTCCGAAGTGAACTGTGATAGAAGACACCTCCCTTGCTCACTGCTGCGTCCTTGTGACAGCTTCTGGCACAAGAGTAGGCATTTGATCGATATTCGTCGAGCAAATGAATGGTAAGCAAAAGCCAGGTGTTGCCAAGTTATATAGCAAGGATATGAAAGCACAGAAAGAGGATAAGCTGGCAAGTAAAGACCAAAGAAAACTAGGATACTGGGGCAGCTGAATGTGAAGGAAAGAGCCGATTAGGTGAGAGAGCGCTTTCCCGAGCTCTGAGGCCTCCGTTTATTTATCCACAAGCTTTGCCCTGGGCACTGGGGATATGAGAGTGACTTCTAGTGCATACTTTTATATTTATTTATTTATTTATTGGGGTTTGCTCGCATCTTCGTTGGGCTTGCAGACTTCGTTTGCTTGCATCTGCTTGGGCTTTCCTCCAGCTGCGGCAAGTGGGGTCCCCCTTCCAGCTGCGGTGTGTGGGCTTCTCCTGTGGCAGGGCGTGGGCTCTAGGCACACAGGCCTCAGTAGTTACGACCCACAGGCTCCGTAGTTGGCGGTGCACGGGCTCAGTTGCTCTGTGGCCTGTGGGATCTTCCCGGACCAGGGATCAAACCCGAGGCTCCAGCATGGGCAGGTGGATTCTTTACAATTCAGCCACCAGGGCATCCCTAAGGCAGGGTTCAGTAAGTAGTTTACCATCTCGTGGGAGCAGTCAGACAAGTAACGAGATCGTTGGACTACAATATGTGCAGTTGAGAAGGGCTGTCAGAGGGTCAGCCGTGCCCCGTTCTAACAGAGATGGAGCTGACGCATAGCAAGAAAGCCAGGAAGGCTTCCAAAGGGGAGACGGCATTGAAAGATGAGGTGTAGCTAGCCAGGGAGAAGGAGAGACAAGTAGCATGATCAGGTTTGTGTTTGAGGAGGGGTCATTCAGCATCAGTGTGGTGAGTGCCGTGTTCAAGAGCAAGAGGAAGGCTGGGGATGGCGGGGAGGAGGTAGGACCGTGGCCTAAACTAGGGAGTGATGGTGTGTGTGTGTGGGGGTGTATTCTGGGGGGGAGGTGATCTATTTAAAGGGTATGTGAGAGTTAGACTTACTGAGTCTTGGAAAGTAATGAAATGAGAAAAGTATAGGAAGATTAAAAGCCAGATTTCTGGCTTGAGCACCTGGGTGGATGATGATACTGTAAAATTTGTAATTTGATAATATTTGACAAGCTGCAAGAGACCTTAAAAAGCCTTCTGTTTGGTGTTACCTTTTTAACTGAGGAATCAAAGCACAGAAATCTCAGGAGAATCTGCTAGGTGATTGGCAGGTGGAGGCACAGCTAGGACCAGACTTCTGACTCCCTGTCTGGTGGTGGTCTTACTCTACCCACTGAATGTAGGGCTCGAGCCTTGTCAGAGGACGGGGGCTTGAGATGTTCTTTAGGGGTCATGTGTGTGCATGAGGCTATGAGAGTGGGTAAGACCCCCAAACCAGTGGGACACCAATTATGGAACTCGATAACGGCCCTCATGTGGGTGCAGGGATAAGTAAGTGTGGGGCAGAGGGTAGTAGAAACAGCTGTCCAGTGGAGAACTGGGAGGAACAGGTGGGAGCCCCAGGAGTGACGAGCTGGAAGTAGAGGAGAAAGAGGTGAGTGCTTTTCAAGTGCTGCAGAGACCAGGGGACTGAAGTCCAAGAAAAGGTCTGTGAACTGAAAGATGGAAGTCACTGGTTATATTTCAGAAATCAATTTAAGGAGACTGGCAGAGGTAGAAACCTGGAGAAGAAAATATTCACAGATTCAAACCACTCAGCCTAAAGATTTTACTGTGAAAGAAACAAAAGGGGAAAGCATATAACAACTGGAAGAAAAAATGGAGCCAGGCAGTAACGTAGCAGGGAGAAGAGGTTGGGAGATTTATTGTTTTTTTTTTTTTTTAATTTTGTTGGGAGAACCATGCCTGTCTGTAGACAGAAGAGTCGCTGACAATGGAAGGATTTGAAAAATCTGAAAATATAGCAGGGTCAAATATGGTGCTAGGACTTTCAGGAGGGCAGAAGCAGGGTCCAGCCTTAGGTGTGTATGTGTGTGAGTGAGTGTGTTAATGTGTGCACACAAGCTCTTTAGGGCCAACGCTCACTGTGAGCTAGGACTCATACTTAGCGCTTTATACAGTTTACATCATTTAATCCCTATTACAGCCTATGATGGGCTCCCCCGACGGCCCAGACAGTAAAAAATCCACCTAAAATGCAGGAGACCCGGGCTTGATTCCTGGGTCGGGAACATTCTCTGGACAAGGAAATAGTAACCCACTCCAGTATTCTTGCCTGGAGAATTCCATGGACAGAGGAGCCCGACGGGCTATAGTCTAGGGGGTTGCAGAGAGTTGGACATGACTGAGCGACTAACAATTACTTACAGCCTATGATGCAGATAGTAGTTTTGTTTTTAAGCAGTTCCAAGTTACAGTTGAGGAAAGGAACGCGTGATGGGTTTAGGTAATTTTTCTAAGGTCCTATACCTTCTAAGGAAGTGGGAGGCTGTGTTTCAAACTCAGTGCAATCTCTCTGTGGAACGAAAGGTATCACACAGAGATATCAAGGCGGGTAAGAGAAAGCCTGTGCCTGATAGATAATGCAAGGAAGTCTAAAGACAAGGTTCCGTGCTGTGCACAGATACGGAGCAGTGCACAGGTCTGGTGTCATTGTTGACACTCGCTTGCTAAGGAAATGGAAATGAAAAGAACTGCTGCTGCTGCTAAGTTGCTCCAGCCGTGTCCGACTCTGTGCGACCCCAGAGATGGCAGCCCACCAGGCTCCCCCGTCCCTGGGATGAGAAGTCACTAAATGCCATGAATTGTGTGATAGTTTAGGCTAGGGTAGTTAAAGGATCATTTTTTTCCTAATTGCTTTTAATACCAAATGCTTTTTTAAAACGTTAGATAGAATGACTCAATTTTGTTTTGTTCTGTTGTTTAGAATAAGCACGTTATCTTTGATCTTATATCAGCTCTTTAAATTATAGAAATTAAAATTATCCATTGTGAGGCAGTTCTGTTTCCTTAACTCTCGCATTGACCAATGTAGCAGCGCGCAGTCTGCCTGCCTTGCAGAGAGACACGTAATCTGACAGTGAGCCAAGTGGCTATCCAAATGATAGTATTGGAAAATAACTTTGTGCCTTCCTGATAACTTTGTCATTAATATCTGCCATAAAATGAACATTTGGGACATTTTGTCTTATTAAAAGGCAAAATTTTAGAAATTAAGGCTTATCAAGTACATCAAGAGGCCAGGTTTTGTATCTAATGTGGTGTGAACTTGTGTCTAAGATTCAAAATGATGTAATACTGTCCATATTGTGCTTAGAAGTTTGCATTAAAAGAAAATAAACTGGAAGAAAATATTTTTTAAATCTCTCTGTTCCTACATTTCAGATGCATTATCTGTAAAAAGGGGATATTACTAGTACCTACACTTGTAACAGCAAATAAAGTGAGACACTGTGAAAAATATTTTTTTACTAAATGATGGCCTAAAGGAACTGAATGTGCTGAACAGGACTAGAAAAGATCCTTTAAAATATGAGAAAATGGTTGGGTTTTTTTTTTTTTTATCATTCTTCCACTCATTCACCAAATACTTGTGGAGGGCTGACCTTCTATGAGGTGTGCTTCTATGAGTTATGCAGATGAGGGTGGCCTCATTGCCTTCAGAGTGATGAGTGTTAAGGGAGGTGAGAGAATAATTCCAGTGCCGTAAAGTTCTTTCAAAAGTTAATGTTAACAGGTAGTATAGTTTTTAAAAGAAGAAAGTTCATCTATGAAAAGGTACGTAATAACAGAACATTAATCTCCTAGGCTCATGCTATGGGTAACCTATCTTTCTAGAGGCAAACATTTTTATCAAGTTAGTATTTTTATTTTGTTGTTTCTTTGTTTTTGTTTTTTGCTAAGTGCCTGCAGGATTAGTTTCAACAAAACACTTTTTTTATTTTAGCTTAACTTTTGGAATATAATTTGCTGTCCTTTATATTTAGAAGTACTGAAAACGATGCTACCAATCCAGTTTGTAGAGGGCTCTGAATATATATTCCAGAAGTGATAGGTATATTTCTTATAATTTGTTCTTTCATTTCTCTCGCTTCTAATTTTGACCATGGTCTGCATTTAAAAGATGGCTAAGTTGAGAGATATGCATTGAATATAAAATAAAGGAGATATGTCTTGTGACAGCCAGAGTCCTATGTGGGCTATGATCAATGTAGCAAACAACTTTAAATTTACTTGATAGAATTAGGTCTTTTGCCAAATAAAAAGATTTGCTTTAGCCTGGTAAATGTAGAACTCTCGCTGTGATTCATGTAGAAACCATATAGGAGTTGTACTCCAGCTGCCAGCTTTTTAAAGAATATGTCAACTATTTCTATTCTCCTCTTTGACAGGACAGTGTGCTTTTCATTGATAATAGTAATTATCTTTATAGCATCACTTTTTTAATTGAAGATGCTTGGACTAGGCACTTTATATTAATCACTGGATTTAAATTAAATCTTATGTCAGTACACATGTTCCTCACTGGTTTTGGAGAGGAACTTGAGGTGCAGAGACTTTAAGAACTTTGCCCAACATACTGTAGTTAAGTGGCAGAATAATGATCTGAGCCCAGGTTTCTGAGTCTGCAGCCTGTATTCTTGCTCTTGCAGTATCCTGGCCATTGATGCGGAGCTGGCAGAATTCAGATATAGAGCCACATTTGAGATGATATATTTTGACTGTTTCTTTGAATGCACTCTACCTCTTCTCATCCTCTCTGAGAAGAGTTGCACATAGATGTGTGCGTGTGTGTGTGTGCGTGTATATAACTGAATCACTTTGCTGTACACCTAAAATTAATACAGTATTATAAATGAAGTGTAGTTGAGTAAAAAAGCTTTTTTTTTAATGCTCTCTTATACCATCTAGACAGCAAGGAAAATTGCTTTGTTTCTGAGTGGAGGGAGAGAGAAGGGGGTAGGGAAAACCCTTCCCTAAGCATCAGGAATGCCAAGCTTGTCTCACATGAGTTTACAGACTGAATTTATGTTTCTTGAGTGATAAGAAAGCTCTCAAGATACAGGAATTTATTTTTAAATAATCTTGAATTGGTAGTGTCTCTAGCTACCTGGAGAAGGAAATGGCAACCCGCTCCAGTGTTCTTGCCTGGAGAATCCCAGGGACGGGGGAGCCTGATGGGCTGCTGTCTATGGGGTCGCACAGAGTCAGACACGACTGAAGTGACTTAGCAGTAGCTAGCTACCTGAGAGAAGAACACAAGTTTTCTCAAGATGAACCTACCTTCAGCCCAAATGTTAAACAATTTTCATAGATATTTCCAAGGAAAATGAGCAGCTCTTAAACATCTCAAATCACACAAGGAAACAAGACACTTTAAAAAGAGGGCAAACGCAACCTGACAGCATTTTAAACCTTCAAAGATTTAAAATTTCAAAATTATTTTAAATATAAAGTGAATGTTTTTTAATGTAGAAGTGAAAATACTAATGATTGAAATTTAAAATTCAACATTTCAAAATTCTGTCTTTAACAGCCAATTAAACACAGCTGAAGAGAGAATTAGTGAACTAGAAGATAAGAGAATTACTCGGAGTAGAGAGAGAGAGTGGTACACAGGAAATTGTGAGCTGGTTTCATGGGTATAAACAAAAACCAGGAGGAAATGATGGCTGAAAATTCTCTACAACTATTGGAAGCTATCAATCTAGAGACTCAAGAAGTACAGCAAATCCCAATCTGAATAAATTAATCCAGACTAGACATATCAGAGTGAAACTGCTAAACACTGAAGCTGAAGAGAAGCTGAAGGGTGGCTAGAGAGGAAAGCAGATTGTCTTCAAAGGGGAACAGTTGAGCTGTTGGCTAACTTCGAAGCAAGAACAGAGGAAGCTGGAGGTCATTTGAATGACATCATCAGTGTGTACAGGAAAAAAAGCCTTTCAACCTAGAATTCTATGGCCTATGAAAATGTCTTCCAGGAACAGGGTGAAATAAAGATATTTTTTAGACTAGCAAAACTCTGAAAACATATCATTGGTAGAACCTTCCCAAAGGAAATTATAGAATGCACTTCAGGTAAGACGAAAGTGATTCCAGATCATAGTTTGGAGATGGAACAAGGGTTGAAGAGCAAAGAAAGTGGTAAATATTTACTCTAAATAACTGCCTGAATTTAAATTCAATATCTATATATAATAGTAATTATAATGCTTAATGTAATTTGAGCTAGAATTAAATACATAACAATAAGATGGAGTTGCTTATAATTTAAATAGTCTAATGTGCAAGTATCGTATAAGAGGAAGGTGAAGATTACAGACAGAGCATTTATATTAAATTTTCAGGATCTAAACCTTGGGACTAGAAACAAAGTATGCAACTTGTTAATGAGTAGCATGGAGAAGTTGGGGGCAAAGAAGGCATGAAAGGAAAGAAAAATTGAAAACATGGGACATAGTTTACAGATTAGCTTTGTGAAGAAAACAAAACTTGTTTGAGACTAAAATCCCATGTAGTAAAGCTCTCCATCCCATCTGAAAGATGAGCATCATTGATGGCAAAGCAACATACAATGGTAGAAGACTAGAGAATTACACCTGGTGCAGGTGTGGCATTTCCTACCCAAATCCCTCAAGTTGTCAAGGTGCTTTTGTTAGGATTGCAATGAAATTAAAGAGACACCAATATCCTGAAAGTCCCTGGACTAAAGAAAGCAAAGAATAAGCATTGAGATTGCATATACAAGTTGAAGTTAATTTCAGTGTCACTTACATGGAGTCTCCGATTGTTGACTGGTTGATTCGGCTTTAACACCAGTGACACAACATAAAGGGCTAGGCGCCAGTGGTATTTCTCAGTAAGATGCTGAAATGCACCCTTTTCACATCCTTAACTGTCCCTTGACTGGGTGGGAAAGGTGCTGCCAGGTTGAGTATCCAAGGGTTAACTTGCTTGGGAGAAACCAAGAGGAATGCTCAGGGATCAAGACGTGACATGCCGCCCATTGTTTGTCGCTCCAGGATCAAAATATACAATTATCCATGCCAAATAAATTCTAAACCTGGAAGGTAGGAAAAGAGGGGTGGCTCTGCCTACAGGTGCCAGAGGCATTAAATAACCTTCCCAGACAAGGTGCACCACTGTTGTGCTGAAGGCTGCAGGGTCCCCCGGTCTGGCATTTTCCCTCCTGTCAGACAATGTGCATTCACTGCAGGAGTCTCTGTTAAGCCTCCGTCTCCCAGACCTGCTGGCTCCTGGTGCTGGGCCCTGACACAGAGGTGCCTTTGTGAGTGTAATTACCTTCCCCTGTATTAGAAGTAGTCTGTTTGGAGCTCTATTTGTAGGTGCAGCTAGAATAGGCGGGAATTAGCATGTGAAAAGACCTGCCCTGGCCCTGACTTCTTTATCAGCCACCATCCTTCAGGATCCCCCCCCCCAACCGCCCCTCGGATTATTGGGCAGGTGTGATGCCATCCAAGATGAAGAGCTTTCAAAGAAGGAGAAGGACACTGGAGATAGCAACGTGTATGTGTGTGTAAAATACAAATCCTGTTGTGTTACATCTTTGGACGATTTCATGCCAGACAGAGCTGGCAGAGTAAACTTGGGTGGATGATTCCGGCAACTTAAGAATTGATTAAAGTTCCCTTCGGCTTCACCATAGTGTCCACATCAGGAAAAAAGAAAAAAATGAGACGCAAGACAATTCCTTTACCCTGGCTGTGCTGTGGCCAGCGTCTCTAAACCGTCTAATTGTCCTGTCCATCATGGACTATTAACATGGGGGTAAGTGAAGTTCCTAGACCTTATTAAATACAATGGTGATCGAGAGACTCCGGATGGATATGGGATTGGAATGGAGCCAGAGTTGATAATTAATCTAGATCTGAGTTTTGATTCTAGTTCATTCACATATAGGTCTGCCCTAAGATGCCTTTTACTGTTCCTGTGTGTTATTAGTGGGTCTTTTATTAACAAGAAAACACACACACACACACACACACATGTAATTTCCCCTTTTCGGTGAAAGAGTGCTTTAATGGAGAATAAGAAAATTAGATGATTGCATTTTTCATATATTAATTTACCCCAAGTGATTTTACAATGTGTACAAAGGAAACTCGGGGCCAGCCAGGGAATGTTTGAGGGCAGGGCTGCCTAGAGCAGGGAAATCTGTGGACTTTTCTTATGGGGAGGAACATGTAAAGATTTATTTTGGGTGGTACACCCTTTGTCATTTATTAATTTTTTAATGGCCAAAGTACTTAATTTTGTGTTGCTGACGCAGGTTTTTGGGCAGCGTGGAATGTTTCCCTTTATTATTAAATATAAGGTTGCCTGTTCAGAATGGGTGATGACTTAGTAAAAACTATACGTGGGGCAAGTAGCATTCGAGTCAGACAGGTTTCTGTTTTGATGTAGGACGGGAGAATGGGTGTTCACCACAACGGGAAGGATTTATCAAGGAATCTGGGAAACATTCTCTCTGTTGGAACTTGAAAAGCCTGCCTCCCTCACGTCCGGCCTCTGTCCGCGGTGCGGGGAGCAACAGGTCAGGTGTTGCCTGAGGCAGCCTTACAAATCGGCACCTGCCTTTGTGCCTAGACCTGAAGGAAGTGGTAGGGAAAGGAGACCAGGGAAATTTAATAAGTCTGTGCCTTTTTCCTCAACCCTTTTCAGAGGTAGCTTTCCTCGGGAATTGGGCTTTAACGCCTTGCGTGTGAGAGAGGCGAGGGGCACCTCATGGCTAGGGAGAAGCCGTGGGCTGCCAAGAGATGCCCGAGCAGGTGCCAGTCTGGGCAGGGTGCAGGTGCCGGGAGAGGCAGGGACCGCAGACCTCCTCGTCCCCACCGTCCCTCACACTTGCACTGGACTTGATACTTTACCTGGGACTTGAATAATTATTTCCTCGTGGATTCCCAAACCCCTGTTCCCCTGCCTGCCCCAAAGCAGGCAACGTTTGGTTGGCCTTTTTGGTACAAGTGGGATTTCACCTTTAACTTGCCTCGGTGCTCCTCTATCGCCCAGCCATATAGCCCCAGGAGATGGTACATCTGTTAGGCCCCAGGGCCCCTTCACAACTCGCTCAATGGAAACCAGAGTTTTTAAAAGTTTTCATTTGTGGACAAGACATCCCTGCTTCTATGGAGCAGAGATGGTGGCTGTTCTGCAAAATATCTTTCTCCTTCCACTCTTCTCTTTTCTTCCCCCTTTTTTTTTTTTTTTAGATAATCAGAAACCTAAAACCTCTTGCAGGGTCTCACCTTGGCTCCGGCGCATGTAACTTATTTGACCACATCGTCTGATCCCTGGTAGAAAAAAAGATAACAAATTCCCGACCGTTTTTCCTTTCTTGTTTCACAGTGTAGCTCCACCTTTTCCTTCGAGGGGTTTTATTTGTTCATTGTGTTTTGATCAAGTCATTTTTCTTCTTAGTCATCTGGAACTGTTTTCAAACATCTCTTAAAGCACACTACACCTCTTGTTAGCCTCTTGTTCTTACAGTGATACATGGCTTATTGCCATGATTTCAGGAAAGCAGAGTTCCTTCTCGGGAAAACCCAGCTGCTTCTTCACTTCGCCTTACTCTTCTGTGTCAGGGTAAGGGATGTTTCTAATTTCAGATCACATATCGGTGTATCCCAAGCCTCTCATTTCTCCCTTTAGTTGTGATGTTTTCTATGGGAGTTGGCAAAGCCAAATCCGTGTCACCAGGAATGTGTCTTAGGCCCTAACTAACACCCAAGGCATTTGTTGTTTTCTGAATTAAATCAGATGTAGTTTCTGGCTCCCGGTTGTTTACACCCTGAAGCAGGCAGCAGTGATCCAGGCAGACAGAAGAGCTGGAAGCGACCTCAGAACAGCGTCGAGGAGGTGTAGACAGTGTGATGTGCGCAAGCTCAGTCGTGTCTGACTCTACAACCCCATGGACAGGCTTCTCTGTCCATGGGATTCTCCAGGCAAGAATACTGGAGTAGGTTGTCATTTTCTCCTCCAGGGAATCTTCGTGACCCAAGGATTGAACCCGCATCCCTTGAGTCTCCTGCACTGGGCGATGGGTTCTTTACCACCTTGCCCCCAGGAAAGCCAGACAGTGTGGAGCCGTGTGGAATCCCCTCCTTGTCTGTTTTCTACTTACTTTGAAAGAGTGGTGTTTGGGTTTAAATGAATGAAGAGGAGGTATGTGAGAGAGCTCCATGTGCCTAACTTAACCGTCATCGGAGAAGACACAGAGTTGATAGGTGTGCCTTGACTGATCAGATGAATGAGGCTTTCACTGAGGAACCAGGCTGCCCAGGAGAGGAACATGGGACAGGGAGGCCACTCCAAAGCTTTGACAAAGGTGAGAATACCGGGTCTAATCCAAGGACAGCCAAGACCACGATGACGGTGGAGTTTTTGAAACAGCATATAGAAAAGAAATTTAGGTGTTTTGGCTAAGGCTATGTTAGACCATATCACCCCCTCACTCGCCCACAAAAAGAAAACCAGATAGCATGAGTTGCAGAAGAAAAGGCATAAATGAACCACAGGAACATGATCCCAAATGCAGAATGGTGGTTACTATTACTTTTGCAGGTGGTGCTCCAAAACATACATGGTAGTTGCAGTGTTTATCTCTCGTTGTCGAAAATTAAGGGCAATTTAAATTGTTAATATTCTCCTGTATTGTCTGAGATCAGCACTTAATACTTTATAATCAGAGAGGAAAATATGTTAAAGGGAAATTATTACCAGTAGTATTACCAGAGCATATAGACTAAAGTTCTGTAGATGCAAAGATTCGCGAGATGAGGTCAATAGTTAAAAACGAACAGATTAGTAAAAAGCAAGCTTTGTGTGAGAAGGAGTGACATTGCTCTAAACAATTACTCCAAAGTGACTTGTTTAGGAAGTCAGTAAAATGGCACTTTGCTTGTTTTACTATACTGAGGGAGTCAAACAGGAAGAAGTTTTAACTGATCTTAATTTGAGATGGTCATTTGGTATCTAATTTGAATGTCTCCCGGACAGACTCTGCTTGTGAGCAAATAGGGAAGAGAACTTAACAGGCAGGTTTGGAGGCAAAATAGGGAAGAGGAAGTGGAAATAGACAAACAAATGAGTAACAATATTACCCCTACACAGGAACTCCCCGGATTTTAACCTTTAAAAACACAAATCGTTAGGAAAGGATTGAATGCTGCATGGAAACTGGTTTTATACTGTACTTTTTCCTCTTGAAAAAAACTGGGTGAGATGGCAAAAACTCAAGCATCCTACATTTTGGACCCGTCTCTGGCTCTGCCTCCAAGGAAGTCCCTTGAGCAAGTCAACAGCAAAGCCCTTAATAAATATGCAATTGATAGGTTAACTGTCCTGGGCATCATTTTGCACATGTATAAAATGAGGAATTTGGCTGTGGTGAATTCTGTGGTTCTTCTTTTCCGTTAGTCATCTAACAGGTTGGGGTTAACAGACGTGTGGGCTGATTGACCATATGTGATAGAGATATGTCCTTTATTTATTTATTTAGAATATCTGTACTCACAGTGGACAGAGGCAGCTTATTAACACATCCATGGGTGAGGTGGTTGAAGAACAGCCAACAGGACAGAATCTAGATTCCAAGCATTTGTTCCAGTTGGAAGGATGGGCCAAACCAGGATGAAGTTTAATAGGATTAAACATAAAGCCCTGCTTATGTTACTTGTTTAGGGCAATCAATTAAGTTACAGTAGACCTACGTTAATAGCAGTTCCCATGAAAAAGACTAAGGGTTTTATTACCCACAAGCTCAGTGTGAGTCAGGAGTGTAATTCGGGTGTCAGAGAAGGAAAGGCTACGATAACAGATGTGTAGTGTTAAGGAGCTTTGACAGATTGAAGCCTGGCATCACGCTAATAGCCAAGATCCAACATCACTAGACCTCAATAAATGTCACTGGGCTTGGCTAGATCTGTGGAATCGAATGGATTCATTCCTGACTTTGAAGAATCTCTCAATTTGGTGAAAATTTTTAGGTATTAGAAATCTGTGAAAGAAATGGTGTTGAAAAGGGGGGCTTCCTTCCCATTTAGCCTACCTAAAACACATTATATGTCTTGCGGTTTTTGGTAGAATTTTATATCATGTTTCTGGGCATGCCTCAATTTTCAAGGCCTCCCCATAGCATTATTTTGGCACCAGAAATGATTTGGTGAAGACCTTGCCTTAGCTGCTAATTGTTCTACACAGAGCTCTTAAATGTACAGGAATTATTATAAACATTTTAAGGTTTTAGTACAGGCATTTATCAATGTTTCATAGACCCTGGAGAGTAGGGTAAGTACATGAATAAATTGGGGGCTCCATGAACCCCTTGAAAAAGTATATAATTTTTTACATATGTGTAATTTTTTCTGGGAAACAATCCAACATTTTCATGAGAGTCTCAAAAACAATACAGAAAACAACCCCCTTCCCCTGCCACCTCTATAATTTGCCCACTTCCAGGTGTATAACGAAGAGGCATCTTGATTGTTGATGCCTACCTTCTGAGAACAAATCCTCCTTGAAATGTCAGTGACCTGCCATCAGTTAGGGATTTAAAAGGACGTTGCAGGCAGAGTTCCAAAACAGTTTTCACCAAAATCTTACCATTAGAATAAGGAAGAACTCTCCCTTCTTGCTCATACCATGCAATAAAATGCTTTACTTTAAATTACAAAATTCTGACTTATTACTTGCAGAATCCGGGTTATATGTACTTTTTTCCATTCCCCTTTCAGCTTGTAAGTACACATTTGGTCTTCTCCAGGAATATTTTGTTCTGAGGGAAGTTCCAGAGAAGCTTGATCTTCTCAATGGGATATGTGTTTCATGTGGTTTCCCTTCCTTTTCAAACGCACAGGGTGCCAAAGCTTGCTTCCTGCGGGACATTCCTTTCTCGGCCATCTACTTCCCGTGCTACGCTCATGTGAAGGCAGCCCTCGCAAACGAAGATGGGCAGATTAGCCCTGGAAGCCTGCTCTTGGCTGGCGCCATAGCTGGTGAGTGTCCTTGGAGCTCTGCTCCCACCCATACCCCTGCGCCAGGGTCTTTGCTTACATTATTGATGTGAGATGGCCAGAGGTTGCTTTGAAGAGATCCTGAAAAGAAAGGGAAAGAAATGAATCTTACTTCTGGCATATCTGGCTGTTAGACAAGCTTAATTCGTTAACTACCTCCCTGGCTACCACCACCAAAAAAAAAGTGGGGGGGCTCGTTAAAGATCAGTGTATTTTGTAACATTGTCAGATTCCAATTCAAGCTCATGTCCTTTTGTAGTTTCACTTACTAGTGTAAGAACAAGAACTATTCAAGACTTTTTTTTTTTTAACTGTTAATGTGAGAAAAAGAAAGTGAAGTCACCCAGTCGTGTCCGACTCTTTGTGACCCCATGGACTGTAGCCCAATAGGCTCCTCCATCCATGGAATTTTCCAAGCAAGAGTACTGGAGTGGGTTGCTGTTTCCTTCTCCAGGGGATCTTCCCAACCTAGGGATCGAACCTTGGCTCTCCCACATTGCGGGCAGACACTTTTCCATCTGAGCCACCAGGGAATCACTTAAATGTTAATACTTGTGCCCTAAAAGTGTCTAATCGAAGTAATACATAAAAGCTCGTGCAGGAAATTTAAGCGTTATTCTCATCGAGAGAAAAGAAATGTAGTGGAACTGGAAGCAGCTTGGGTCCGATTCCAGGTAGCTGTGTAAGGTTGTAAGATTGGAGTGCGTGCATGTACTGAATCTCAGCGAGAAGTGACTGTCTTCTCTAGCCCTACGGTGCAAGTATGAAAGGAAGAAAACAGATGCGGAAGCTGGCTTTTCCACTCCCAATGTAAATCCCTTGAGGAAATTTGGTTATAGCCCCAACAGGAATGACTGTGCCCTTTGAGGCTGCTCTTTGTTTAGAGACCCCAAGGGTAGAACAATCTGGATTAACTCCCCAGGTGGTGACAAACATTTAATGAGTTAACAGACCCTGAGGCAGTCATGGGGTGCCTGGCTTCAAAGTTTCCGTACAAGCGGTGTTCTCCTCAGACATGTGGCTTGCCCCTCTGGACACTTACCCCCTGCTTTGAGAAACGTTTTGCTGTCTTGTGAGCCCCTGTGTCCTGCCTGTAGCCGAGGAGCCCTGGAGGCAGGAACCCCTGGAACTATTCTTTAAATTCTTACGATTCTGCTGTGTGCTGTGCTCAGCCATGTCCATCTCAAACCCAGGTCTCCTGCATTGCAGGCAGATTCTTCACCATCTGAGCCACAAGCTCATGAAGTGAAGGTGTTAGTTGCTCAGATGTGTCTGACTCTTCACGACCCCTTGGGCTATAGCCCACCAGGCTCTTCTGTCCATAGGATTCTCCAGACAAGAATACTGGAGTGGGTTGCCATTTCCTTCTGCAGGGGATCTTCCTAACCCAGGGATCAAACCCAGGTCTCCTACATTGCAGGCAGATTCTTTACCGTCTGAGTAACCAGGGAAGCCTCAAATTCTTGGTTGATTGTTTTTCTTCAAAGGTGGTGATGTTGGTGTATGAGGCAGGGTTATCCTTTCCTGGCAGCTCAGGGAGCCTTATTATATGAATCCACAGTGAGATTAGTCTACCTACATCAGAAAATCATGATTTTATAACTAGAGCATAGAATTCCCAGTTTTAATGCCAGTTTGGCCATTGACTCACTGTCTCCTTTATATGTCATTTACAGATGTATAAATGATAATGTTTTGAGCCCAAAGGTTATAATACCATTTTTTTCAAATCACTTACCCAAAATAAGTGAAAAACTTAACAGCTTACCAGTAGGAGCTACTGGGGAGAACTAGCATACCACTTAGAATCCACCTGCCAATGCAGGAGCCAAGGGTTCAATCCCTGGGTGGGGAAGATCCCCTGGTGAAGGAAATGGCAGCCCACTCCAGTATTCCTGCCTGGAAAATCCCATGGACAGAGGAGCCTGGAGGGCTACAGTCCATGGGGTCGCCAAAGAATGGGACATGATTTAGAGACTACACAACAACAACTCCATTATTCTGTGAACCTAAGATAATCATCATTTAACATTTTTGCTGATTTCTCCCCCTTGGGTGGTTTTTAACAGGGTTGTGATCACACTGTGGGCATGCTCTTCACTCACTATCATTTCTGAAGCATTGCTCACCGTCATGGCAAAATGAAAAATGGCAGGTGCTGTGGGGTCAGGCTATCTAGGTTCAAATTCCAGTTTCCCCACTGAGAGCTATGTGACCCGAATGAGTTACTTAATGTCTCTCTGTTTCTCCACCTATGGATGGAGCTAAGAATAGACTTAGTCTCTTAAGACTATTATGAAGATCAAGTAAATTAATAGATACAAAGATCCAGGAAAGAACCTGGGACATAATAAGTATTTTTATTATTTTTTTCTTTTTTTATAACAAGTATTTTTGAATGTTCAATACTAGTATTAATTTTCTTAATTTAGAACTTTGTAAACGAAATTTTTAATTGCTGCATGCTTATTACATCATCATCAATCTTAGATGATAAACTTTTTTCAGAAAAAATGTAAATACATGATATTGTTAAACATCTTTGTGCATAAGACTTTTCTCCCTGTTTTAGATCATTTCTTTGGGAGACATAAACTTTCTGAAATGAGTTTGCTGGTGAAAAAAAAATTATATACATATATATATATAGTTAAAGGCATGCTAGTTTATATCCCCATGCTGCTATTATTTTAGCCCTCTAACCATCCTATCATCTTTCAGAGTTGTTCTCCAGATACCGTCTATATTAGTTATTGGTTGCCTCATAACACATTATGCCAAAACTTAGCAGCTTAAAACAACAAATGTTTATTATGCCAGGATCTGTGGGTCAGGAGCAGCTTCCGTGGGTGCCCTCTAGCTCAAGTCTGTTGTGGGGATGTCAGCCAGGGCTCCGGAAGGCCTGGCCAGGGTGGAGGAAGCATTCTCGGGATGGCTCGATCACATGGCGTTGGCTGGTCCATTGATCCCCTGCCACGTGGCCTCTCTGTGGCTCCTTGGGTGTCCTCCTGCCACGGCCGCTGGCTGCCCTCAGAGCAAGATGAGGGAGGGGCGGGAGAGAAGAGGAAGCAGAAGCTGCAGTATCCTTATGAACGGCTGCGCCCCGTCATTCCCACACTGTCCCGCTGGGCATCCTGATCAGCCTCTGGAATGTCACGGAGACGACAGAGAGGCAGAGGCCAGAACGTCAGGAGGGGACGCCCACTGAGGCCCGTTTGGGAGCGAGCTGCCCTGTGACCGTGGAAGGCTTCCTTCCGTCTCACTGTCCACCTCCCCTCCCTGGAAGACAGGGTGAGATGTAAGACAGAGGTTGTCATTGGTCTCGAAAGCACAGGTCAGCCACAGAGCTTGATGGTCTTGAATATTCCACAGATCTGCATCAACTGTGTAAGGAGAACTGAGCTACTTCCTTAATTTCATAACAAATATCAGAAGCCATGGCCAATGTCCTGACCTCCAGTCTCATTAAAATTAAGGTTTTGGTTACCCTTTTTTGGAGCCTTGTTTTGGAGGTGCCAGTCAATATGGTAAACGTGAAAGGGAAAGTATTAGAAGAAATGAGTCTGTCATTATTTGAAAATGATTATTTACCTGAAAATCCAAATTAAAATACCTAAAAATGAATCGGGAGAGGACATGTTGATGGGGTGCATAGTCACGAACCCCAGGGAGTAGGTAGGTTCCAAGGCCAAACTGATCGTTGTCATTAAGAGAAAGGAGGAAATCTGATCTCAAAATAAGCTGTAAGGAATAGTAATTGACCACTAACTTATTTATTATGAGAAACGTCTCAGTACTATTTTTATGTGACAGAATACACATTTTTATATAAAATATAATTTTTATATTTTATACCTCAGTTGATTCTTACACAGGCTGCATATATTTTTTGTTGGACAATGCTATTATACATAAGATCCATCTGGGTTCAGTGAATATGAGTTTCCCCTTTTATGTTTTGACAGCAGTTTCAGTTATTCAGTAAGTATTACCTGACTTTCTCCAAAAAATTTGATTTGATTTAAAGTTAGGTTGCTTTAGTAATATGCAACTTTTTAACAGGTGGTTGTTGGTATCTTAAAATGTAGAGAATATTACAGTTTTTTGGGTCTTTAAATACTGGGAACATCTCCATTAATTCACAGGACTGAGTTAAGACTAACGGATGTTTGAATTTATGTTCATTAGCCAAAGTGCTTCACGTGTCAGAAGGTGAGGGTTAACGCCAGGGACCTGAAATTAAGGAACCAAGGTCTAATTCACTCTAATTAAGTGTTGCTTTTTTGATTAAAGAAGGGCATTTCAAAGTGCTTTATGGATAATATCAAATGAAGGATATCTAATACTTATCAAATATTACAGAGCAGCTCATCCCAGAGGGTCTTAATTTCACAGTGGTGAGGTAGAGGAACAAGTCAGACAGCAGTGATGGTCCTGTGATTGTTGAATTAATTAGTTTAAGTAGCAATTCAGAAATATCTTTTAACAGCTATTCAAAGTACAGATACGGGAGAGTTATGAGGTGACCGATCATGATGCTTTTACAAATGTATTAGAAGAATTGAGTTAGGAGAAAAGTACCATTGGCACATAATTATGTAAAATATAACAATTTTTAAATTATGTAGACATAAAGCTTAAGATAATTTAAAAGCAGTTCTTCAGTTCAGTTCAGTTGCTCAGTTGTGTCCGACTCTTTGCGACCCCATGAATCGCAGCACGCCAGGCCTCCCTGTCCATCACCAACTCCCGGAGTTCACTCAGATTCACGTCCATCGAGTCAGTGATCTTATATCCTTAAAAAAAAAACAAGTAGTAGAGAAGGTGGATGAAGGTAATGGACTGAGCATATTCATCCATCTTGCCTCGTAGATACCTTAAAATGTTAGAAAATACTTTCTATAAGTCCTTATTAGTACCAGCCTTCAGAAGACAGGAACCAAACTTGAAATGGCAAAAAAATGCCATAGCCCAAAACACAGGCAGGAGAAGCTGCTTTTATTCATGTCAGATCAGTTCAGTTTAGTCGCTCAGTCATGTCCGAATCTTTGCAGCCCATGGACTGCAGCACACCAGGCTTTCCTGTCCATCACCAACTCCTGGAGTTGACAGACTCATGTCCATTGAGTCGGTGATGCCATCCAACCATCTCATCCTCTGTTGTCCCTTTCTCCTCCCACCTTCAATCTTTCCCAGTATCAGGGTCTCTTCAAATGAGTCAGTTCTTCACATCAAATAGCCAAAGTATTGGAGTTTCAGCATCAGTCCTTCCAATGAATATTCAGGACTGATCTCCTTTAGGATTGACTGATTGGACCTCCTTGCAGTCCATGGAACTCTCAAGAGTCTTCTCCAACACCACAGTTCAAAAGCATCAATTTTTCAGTGCTCAGCTTTCTTTATAGTCCAACTCTCACATCCATACATGACAACTGGAAAAACCATAGCTTTAACTACACGGAACTTTGTTAGCAAAGTAATGTCTCTGCTTTTTAATATGCTGTCTAGGTTGGTCATAACTTTTCTTCCAAGGAGCAAGTGTCTTTTAATTTCATGGCTGCAGTCACCATCTGCAGTGATTTTGGAACCCCCCAAAATAGAGTCTGTCACTGTTTCCATTGAATTGTTTCCAGTCTGATTTGGAACAGACTGGTTCCAATCGGGAAAGGAGTACATCAAGGCTGTGTACTGTCACCCTGCTTATTTAACTTATATGCAGAGTACATCATGAGAAATGCTGGGCTAGATGAAGCACAAGCTGGAATCAAGACTGCCGGGAGAAATATCAATAACCTCAGATATGCAGATGACACCACCCTTATGGCAGAAAGCGAAGAAGTAAAGAGCCTCTTGATGAAAGTGAAAGAGGAAAGTGAAAAAGTTGGCTTCAAACTCAACATTCAGAAAACTAAGATCATGGCATCTGGTCCCATCACTTCATGGCAAATAGAAGGGGAAACTGGAAACAGTGACAGACTTTATTTTCTGGGGGCTCCAGAATCACTGCAAATGGTGACTGCAGCCATGAAATTAAAAGACACTTGCTCCTTGGAAGAAAAGTTATGACCAACCTAGACAGCATATTAAAAAACAGAGACATTACTTTGCCAACAAAGGTCCATCTAGTCAAAGCTATGGTTTTTCCAGTAGTCATGTATGGATGTGAGAGTTGGACTATAAAGAAAGCTGAGCGCCAAAGAATTGATGCTTTTGAACTGTGGTGTTGGAGAAGACTCTTGAGAGTCCCAAGGACTGCAAGGAGATCCAACCAGTCCATCCTAAAGGAGATCAGTTCTGAATATTCAGGACTGATATTGAAGCTGAAACTCTTAATACTTTGGCCACCCGATGTGAAGAACTGACTCATTTGAAAAGGCCCTGATGCTGGGAAAGATTGGAGGCAGGAGGAGAAGGGGACGACAGAGGATGAGATGGTTGGATGTCATCACTGGCTCAATGGACATGAGTCTGAGTAAACTCTGGGAGTGATGGACAGGGAAGCCTGGTGTGCTGCAGTCCATGGGGTCACAAAGAGTTGAAAACAGCAAGTGACCTGAACTGTTTCCCCATCTATTTGACATGAAGTGATGGGACCAGTTGCCATGATCTTAGTTTTCAGGATGTTGAGTTTGAAGACAACTTTTTCACTCTCCTCTTTCACTTTCATCAAGAGGCTCTTTACTTCTTTGCTTTCTGCCATAAGGGTGGTGTCCTCTGCATATCTGAGGTTATTGATATTTCTCCTGGCAGTCTTGATTCCAGCTTGTGCTTCATCCATCCCATCATTTCTCATGATGTACTCTACATATAAATTAAATAAGCAAGGTAAAAATATACAGCCTTGATGTACTCCTTTCCCAATTTGGAACCAGTCTGTTGTTCCATGTCCAGTTCTAACTGTTGCTTCTTGACCTGCATACAGATTTCTCAGGAGGCAGGTCAGGTGGTTGGTATTCCCATCTCTTTCAGAATTTTCCTCAGTTTTTTGTGAGCCACACAGTCAAAGGCCTTGGCATAGTCAATAAAGCAGTAGATGTTTTTCTGGAACTCTCTCGCTTTTTCAGTGATCCAGTGGATGTTGGCAATTTGATCTCTGGTTCGTCTGCCTTTTCTAAATCCAGCTTGAACATCTGGAAGTTCACGGTTCATGTACTGCTGCAGCCTAACTTGGAGAATTTTGAGCATTACTTTGCTAGTGTGTGAGATGAGTGCAATTGTGCGATAGTTTGAACATTCTTTGGCATTACCTTTCTTTGGGATTGGAATGAGAACTGACCTTTTCCAGTCCTGTGGCCACTGCTGAGTTTTCCAACTTTGCTGGCTTATTGAGTGCAGCACTTTCACAGCATCATCTTTTAGGATTTGAAATAGCTCAACTGGAATTCCATCACCTCCACTAGTTTTGTTCTTAGTGGTGCTTCCTAAGGCCCACTTGACTGCATTCTAGGATGTCTGGCTGTAGGTGAGGGATCACACCATCGTGGTTATCTGGGTCATGAAGATCTTTCTTGTACAGTTCTGTGTATTCTTGCCACCTGTTCTTAATATCTTCTGCTTCTGTTTGGTCCATACCATTTCTGTCCTTTATTGTCAGATCACAACCAGATAATTTCAACCTCCAAGTGAACAATGGATAAAATGCCTGGAGTGTGGGAGTGAGGTTGTAGGGTAAATGGTTAACACGAGTTAAGGAACTTCATTTACTGCGGGAAGGTCGGCTTGCTCCTCTCTCCTCCTTTTTATGTGAAGCTTCAGGCAATATTTGAATCCCTGCTAAAAGCCCAGAGCTGTGTTCTAAAGAAAGGAAACTTGCCTGGAGAGGGCAGTTGTAAAGAATGGAGAGCAGAGCAAGGTTTATGGTTATTCCAGACCTTTACCAAAGGCGCGGGCGGGCGGGCGGGCGGGGGCGGGGAATAAACTAATGGCAGCTCTTCCAAAGAAGGGTAGGAAATAATTCCTTCTACATCCAGCGTGAAGCATCCCACGTGGCAGGATTTGGAAGGTCCCTGCCCTGCAGGCCTATCTTTAACTCCTGTCCAGTTGCCAGGCCTTACCCATTTCACAAAACCTGTGAATGGACCGCCCTCCATTCAGGAGCCCCGTGGGTGAGGCTGACCCGGGTGCAGTGGGAGCCGTCCACAGCACTCATCAGCCTGGCCTTTGAACTTGAATGCCAGTAGACAGCCAGGGGTCCTCAGACAAGAGGAGCAATAAGCTAAGTAAACAGAAGAATGACCGAGAAAACAGGCCATTCAGGGAACAGAGGAGAACTGTTAAGAACTATAATTAAGGTCCTCAGATTTGAAAGAAACAACCAGTCAGGAAGCTTTCTCAAAGTTAATGAAAAGATAGCTAGAATTTAAAATCCATAGAAAAACACCAGATTTGACGCATGGGAAATAAAGGCATGGGAGAAAACACACAAAACCCTCTAGAATGTGGATCACAAATGGGGCTTCCCAGGTGGCTCAGTGATGAAGAATCTGCTGCAATGCCAGAGATGTGGGTTCGACCACTGGGTCAGGAAGATCCCCTGGAGGAGGAAATGGCAACCCACTCCAGTATACTTGCCTGGGAAATCCCATGCACAGAAGGAGCCCGGCGTGCTATGGTCCATGGGGTCGCAAAAAGTCGGACATGACTGAGCAACTGTACATGGATCACAAATACAGAGGTGAGAAATAACAGAAAATTTAAGAGAGATGTAAGATGTGCCCAGGAGCTCTAACGTCTGTTTAATGGGACTCACCCAGGGAGAAGTATAAGGCAAAGAGGACAGAAAACAGCCAGGGATCGAAGACTGGCTGCTCGTCCATGGTGCCGGGTTCCCTCACAACCCCAGGAATGGAGGGTGTGAACCGCAGTCTCCTTCCCAGTGGGCGCACTTGCCTTCAGGAGTGGGTGCCAGTCCCAAGGTGGTCCCTCCCAACCAGGGCTCAGGGACCCCCACAGACCTCTGGCAGGCAAAATGAATGTAAGTGAATTTAAGAAAGAGGAGAATGTGGGATGTACAAAACTGAGCAAATCAAAGTCAAACCCTAGAGTCAGTCTGAATAACTGCTCACTTTGGTTTGTGTTTTTTATCCAGGAAGGGTCACTGGGAGGCAGGCAACAGAAAGGAGGACAAAGCTGGCCAGGTTGGGGCGGGAGGTGGGGGCGGCGGCGGGCAGCTATGCGGTGCCAGATCCTCAACTTGCAGAGAAGACGTCAGGGCCCATCAGTTGCACATGCTGTAACTGTCACACCTGTGCAGCAAACACACATTATTCAGTTGAACTGAGTCCGGAAAGGGTGAAATCAAAAGGGAAACCCCTAGAAGCAGAGAAAATAAAAACCGGAACCCCAACCCAGGATGGACGGAATCGCCTCTGAGACACAGCTGAATGCCTTCAGTGCCCCCAGTGAAAGCGAACACGTTTTAGCTAAGTTGTGAAAGGAAATGTAGTCATCTGAAGTCTGAGAAAACAGTGACATAGAAAGATGGGAAGAGAGTGGATGGAAAATACATACCCGGCAAATACCAGTGATAAGCAAGTGTAGCAATAATAATGTCAAACTGAATGGGATTCAGGGTTTAAAAACATCATTCAGAAGCACAGAGGCGTATTTCACACTTACGTAAAATTCACCAAGGAGCCTCACTGTAGGATCAACATAATGTGGTCTTATAAAACCTCAAGTTAGAAGTATGACAATAATGTGATACTTTCTAAATGAAAATCTTTGTGCTTTTCTTAGCAACTGATATATCATTTAGGTAATGTACGTAAGGGTGCAAAGGGATTTTGGCAAACTCTTAACGCTGATTCCCAAATAAGTAGCTGTTAACTTTTGTGTCCCATAAACAGAGAAGCACTTTTTTGTTTGTTTGTTTTTTACAAATACTAATGGAAAATTTGTTAAAATTAAGGATGACTCACCCCAGATTTGTTTTTTTTTGTCTTATGATATCTGTTTATTGGTTTTTGCTGGGGTCTTTTTTTTTGAGGTACAGGTTATATATAGTATTATATGTTTCATATGTACAGCATAATGATTCACAATTTTTAAAGGTTATATTCCATTTGTAATTATTGTAAAATATTGGCTACATCCCCTGTGTTACACAATATGTCCTTGTACCAAAGTTGTATTTTGCCAATCATGCTTTCTTTTTGTGGTAAACAAACTTCTACCATCTAGCTGCTGGGCACCCCCTTAAAGAGTTATTTTTTTGATTGGCTGGAGAGCATCCCATGCGCAGTAGGTGGTCCGAAGATCCCATCATATGTCTCATCACTGAAGCATCAGGTGGGAGGCAGGTCTCGTCCGTTTCCTAGCCTCCTCTCGCTCTCCCATCTTTGGGACCGAGAAAAACTTGACCTCTTGATCAGCATCATCTTATCCTTAAGCAAGCCAGGAGAAACCAGGCAAAGTTGCTCCAAGTCTTTTCCATCCCTGATCCCCCAAATCAACACATGTCCGGGAGCCAAGCTCTTCCCGGTAAATGCTGCCCTCCTGGCCTAGCTGGGGAGCAGCCTGATGTTGCCTTCCTGGTGAATTTAGTAAGTCTCCATACCAGAAATCCCGTCCACAGGGATGTACTCTGCCCCTCGGCAGCCCTAGCAGCTGTCCTCCAGGGAGAGGTGGGAGCTGGTGGTGGAGAGGATGAGAGTCCTGTGCAGGCCGCCCTGTTTCCAGCACCCGCCCCCACTCCACACACACACCCACACATCCCAATCAGTTTTGCCAGACAACTTATTAAACATCTTACACGTTTCCCTTAGCATTCTTATTCCACGGATCAGTGTCTTTCCTCCCTGCCCTCGCCAACACTTCTTTCTTTTTTCATACCAAGTAGCTATGAAAACTACCCTAACTGAAGGAAACTTGTTACCCATTTTATTGCTTGTGTGTCTTTCAGAGTCACACTCTGCCATGCCTGCCCACCCTTGTAAGAAGGATTTTATTACATGTCTAAAGCAGACAGCCTTGCTAAACTCTTTCTAAACCAGGAAGTGAAACAAAATTGGTGGTGTGAACACAGTGGGTTTCTAAGCATTTTTCATGTTTCCTTCCATTATGTTGGAGGATAAATTCCTGGCTTAAAGTTAAAATAATTCCTCTAAGCTAATAGGAAATTCAGTATGACTTATCCAGTGAAGCACTGGATATAAAGCAAGCTTTTTCATATGCAAAGATGCCATGTGTTTCATAAAAACTGTTCAGATGAATGGTTGAGGAGCCTCGGGAAAGATGGAAGAGGAGAAGAAGATACAGCTTAGCGATATAAATGCAAACGTGTACTATGCGGATTCCCCCGGGCGCACACGCACACCCTGTAACTTTAAAGCTGTCTCTTAGAAGGATGAGATGGAGCTGTGAGCCAGACCACGTTGGTTTGGACTGAAATTCTTACAGAATTATTAAGCCTTAAAAAAAGCAAAGGAGATTTATGCATCTGCATTTGACCAATTTGGTTTGGAATAGGTTCATAATGGAAAAGTAATAAAACCATAAGAGACAGCGTCTTCTGAGTACAGTCTCGCTTTTAAAAAATCTAAACATGGGCTGCCCCAGTTTGGATAAAATGACTGTATAAAAATTTCCCATTGGTAATTTTGGGAGGGTTTTGTTGTTGTTGTTATTGTTTCTTTTTCATTGATTATCAGCCAGTATAAATTTTAAGATTTCTGGCAGATATTTTTTTCGGGAGATGCCAGTCATAGGAAAGAGGAATCCTAAAGTATTATCTGTGGGTGCGTCCCCCTCAGGTCACCCCCCACCTTCACATGTGCGCGCGCGCACACACACACACACACACACACACAATGTTTGTTTAGCTATCAGTAGTCTTTTCTGGTGTAACTGGAGAGCTTAGGGTTTGGAGGGTGCGAGTGGTTGAATGTGTGTGAGAAGGCACCTCCGCTGACTGCCAGCAGCCACAGAGAAGCAGGAAGAGGAAACGGATAACAAGCTTCACCTCTGAAAAATCAGACCCAATAACTCTGATTTCAACAGGAAAACAAAAAAGTAAAAAAACAACCACCAAAAACCCCCCCAAATCTTTCTCCATTTGTTTTCAACCACTTGAAGGCGTGTTGATACATAATTCCTTGAGACTGTGGAAGAATGTAAGCGTAACTAATGGAAGTTGGTGGTCTGGGGAAGGAGAGGCGAGGCGTGTACTCCATTAGGTATGGTGGAGTCTCCATGCCTGCAGACCAGAGTCACAGCTGCGTTTCCCAGAGGCGACAGCGAGCAGACACTTGACTCAATCCCAGCCTCAGCTTTCTTTCCGTGGCCGGCAGGGCACAGCACAGTGTCTTTTATACGGTGAGAACGGGACCCGACTGCAAAGGTGTTGTCTTTTCTGGCAGGTATGCCTGCAGCCTCACTGGTGACCCCTGCTGATGTCATCAAGACGCGATTACAGGTGGCCGCCCGGGCCGGCCAGACCACTTACAGCGGAGTGATAGACTGCTTTCGGAAGATCCTGCGAGAGGAAGGCCCGAAAGCTTTGTGGAAAGGAGCTGGAGGTATGGAAATAATTTGCTCTTAATTAAACCTTTGGTATCAGGCAAATTTTTAAAATCTTAACCCTGTCTGTTACTTTCTGTTCTCCCCCCAAGCTCGTGTGTTTCGGTCCTCCCCGCAGTTTGGTGTGACTTTGCTGACCTATGAATTGCTGCAGCGATGGTTCTACGTTGATTTTGGAGGAGTGTAAGTATCTTGCTAAACTTCAGCTGCTTCTAATACCCTGTCATCATCCAGAAAGGTATATCCTTTTAGTCCCTGTGATGAAGTAGAAGAGATGTAGGAAAATACTGAAATCATGTTATCAGATTCATTTCAAAAGGGAACATACAAGTAACCAGAATTCCACAGCTCCTCTATGATCCAGATGTTAGTAGTTTTTGAATGTTGCTTTTACCAAGTTAAACAAAAACCCTCAGATTCTCACTCTGTTTTCCCTCCTTGTAGGAAACCCATGGGATCAGAGCCAGTTCCTAAATCCAGGATCACCCTACCTGCTCCCAATCCTGATCACGTTGGGGGCTACAAACTGGCAGTTGCAACATTTGCAGGGATTGAAAACAAATTTGGACTTTACCTACCTCTCTTCAAGCCGTCAGCATCTACCTCACAAGCCATGGGTGGAGGCCCGTAGGAGGCCTGGCACCCACTGGGCCATCACTGCGTCTCTGGTGTGACTGTTGGAGAGAACACCCCACCTCAATGGAAACACTTCATCCCTGTCACTTACATCTCCTGTTTAAATTCAAGTCGAGGCTTTTGATAAGGTGAAATCATTCCTTTTTCTGTGTGTTTTCCTAACTAGATCATTGTGAAATTATTCATAATTATTCTTTGGGCCTCTTCTCACAAACCTGTGCTGGTACCTGACATCTCCTGGGATTTGGCCAACATTAACCTGATCTGGAGGAAGAAGCGAGTCTGAATAGAAATTAGAACCAGTCTCCTCAAATTAGGATTACAACCCAGAAGCAGCTACTGAGAAGCAATCATGGTGCTCCAAGCAAGTGTTCCTGTGCAGGAGACTGGGTGCATGTTTATAAAAAGAGAAAAAAACACTGGAAGAAATGAAAGTATTATCAGAAATAGCCAGCCCGGCTTCGGATTCTAAACACACACTAATTCTGACTCTGGATTATATTATGAAGCTTTGATGTGAAACATGTTGTTTTGTAATGGAAACCACATTGAAGATGTTTAATAATCATATTCTGTTACTGGTACTCGGGCTACCAGGGGGAGGTCTTTGTACTTTAGAGAAAGTACTCTTGGCTCTGCACTCGACAGACGGAGAAACCCAGAGACACAGCCCCACTCCTGGCTTGGGATGACTGCTCGTAGAAGGCACACGTGCTGACCGCTGCCTGTTTCAGTAAACACTGTAGAAAAACGCGGGCCCTCTGTTACTGATACCTACCCTCGCCCCTCCCAGCCCGCCGTAGTTGGCATCCATTTGCTTTTAAAATCCACTTTATCTTGAATCATGGAAAAATACATTGTAATATGCATTTTTATTTAATTTGTGGTGCCTCAAACAATGGTCAGAAGGCTCGTGCGTCTGTGAAGAAGGAAATAAACTATTTTTAAAGCTACTGAGTGTTTTTGCTCGTTATGTCATGTGGCAAATGACTGCAAGAGTGGTCATGATTGGACTCTCGGAGTCTCATTTTGAGGGTGGCTTGTTCATGAAAGCGGGGGTTTGTCTCGCTGGTCTCTCAGGGGGATGTGCACACACGTCTTCAGTATGCCACTGTTCAGTGTGAGTAAGAGAGGCTGTTTACATTTGATCCCGATGAGTGAGGGCCCTAGCAAACTGACTCTTGCTCTAGACATCCTCAGTGCTCTCTGCAGTTTCTTAGTGTGAGAATTAATATCGCGTTTCACTGGAGGTTGGGTATGAAAACGCATACAAAGTAGCTATGGTGTCTTCTAATCTTCTCTGACTCTTCCTCATACCAAAACCATGGACCACTGTGTGCAACCTGAAGTCCAGGCTGCACATATTTGACCCACACTGTAATGACCAGGGGAAAGGTGTTAGTCTTGAACAGAATTTCGGGTGCTCGTAAGGTTGCAGTTGTGCTCCTAAGTTACTTACTATCAGTTGAGTTTGAACTTCCTGTGTCTCCAAAATTTGCCTCCAGAAGAGAGCCGCAGGTTGACATTCAGAGTTACTGTTCAAAATGGGAAAGTGTAAAAACCATCTGTGAGTCTGCTTTGTTGTTGTTGTTGGGTGTTTTTTTTTTTTTTTTTTTCAGTGAACAAAAGCTTTGTTATTCTCACCAGAAGTAGGACAGATATATACATGGCTCCCTAATGGTTTTGGTGTGGCAAACACCAGAGAGAATCCCCTCCATCTCCCTGAGCTTGCCCCCCTCCCCCAGTCCCTTGTGTGATAAGCGTCATTTATATTTTAATGTCCAAGACCAGTCACAAGACTCCACATATGTCATAGAAATTAAGGCGGTGTTAAGATCCCCCGGAGAAGGAAATGGCAATCCACTCCAGTACTATTGCCTGGAAAATCCCATGGACAGAGGAGCCTGGTAGGCTACTGTCTATGGGGTCGCAAAGAGTCGGACACGACTGAGTGACTTCACATACATACACAGTAACACAGTGCTCAAGCTTTGTTATTTTGAATGTGGAGAAAAGTCCCGAGTGTAAACCCTGACTCCCTGCCTTTCTTTTCTTCAACTGCTTGAAATTTTATGGAAGATCAGATTTTCCAGGTATAAGTACTGACCCAGATCTCAAGACACAGTGCATTGCCCTGCTTGCTGCTTTTTTGTTTTAATATTTGCTTATTTATTTGACTGCTCTGGGGTCTTAGTCGCAGCATGTGGGGTCTAGTTCCCTGACCAGGGATTGAACCTGGGCCCCCTGCATTGGGAGCTCAGAGCCTCAGCCACTGGACCACCAGGGAAGTCCTCCTGCTTGCTTCTTTAGGAGGTGTTGCGTCTGGTGGGAGAGCGTCTTGGCTTCCCTTAGTCCTACCTGGAGCTGAGGATGATTCTCTTTAGTAAAGGAGAAAGCAGAGAGGTACCAGGAAGCCAAGGAGATAGGCCCACATGGCTGTGTTTCTTTAAAATCCTTGGCTTAGTCTGTTCCAGGGTAGGCAGTGACTGGAGACACGCAGGAGGCCCCATTTCCATCTGAGTTGTGCTCAGTGGGTGGTGCGACTGTGACATCCTTGAATAGGACTGCAATCACCGTGCGGTGAAAACCACGTCAAATTTGTTCTGGGTTTTCCTTCTTCCTGAAGTGACAGCACAATACTCAGCAGCGCTGTGGCCGCCCAGTCTGCACTGGCTCTTTTCCTTCTCCTCGCCAAGGGACTGAAAGCTGAGCAACGCCCACCCAAGGGGGCCAGCCTCCCCCTGCCCCGCTGTCCCTGGAGTCTCTCTCTGCCCCTGTCCACTCCTGATTGCTTAGGGGGAGCCGGGGAGAGGCCTGACTTTTGTGTAGCAATTTTTTTTCTAGGAGGGGAAAAAATGTGGAGCTGACCACAGAATGAACACGCTGATTCTTGGGTTCCAGCCGTGGCTGGGTTTCTTGAGGCTGGGTGGCACGCTGTCGCCAAGCTCATGCTACACCTCATAACCCACAACCATTCGCTGTGCTCCCTGGGGTTGCCTTAATCCCAAGCAGCCAGGGTTGCACAGGGGAACATAAGAATCCTGGCACAGAAAGGAGTCATTTAAAATGCTTATTGCATTTCAAGCTTCAGTTTTTACTTAGTGAAAATATTTACCATTGCTGGAAAACAATGTTTAAAATTTTGTTGCTTATATGTTGTTTAATGGTGTGGCCGATGTAAACCTCAGGATGCTTACATTTTGACAGTCTTCTGGAAATGTTTAACAGCACATAACTCAGTAAGCAGGGAATAAAAACTGGGAACAAATTGTGCTTGAAACTTTGCAACCTCCCCCTGGACTAGGTATTCCGCAAGGCACGCTGGAATTCTTCAGGTAGAGACAGGGAAATCTCCAGGTAATGGAATTTGGTGTCTTGTAGCCCCATTGAGCAACCTTGTAGATAAACCCTAAGAATCATCATGTGCCTTTTACCGCAGAAGCCATCCTTGTGGGGATGAATTTGTATCTTTGCCACTGAGTGAAATCCCATTTTCAGTTCAGGGTCATCAAACGCTTTCAGGATGGGGATTTTTCCAAAGATTTTTAAAAAGACACATTCCCTGGTGAGAGCAGTGAAATGTTTTTTCCACAAATGGTACTGCCCTCAAAGTGTTAGCCACGCAGTCGTGTCCGATTCTTTGCGACCCCGTGGACTGCAGCCCCCCAGGCTCCTCTGTCCATGGGATTCTCCAGGCAAGAGTACTGCAGTGGGGTGCCATTCCCTTCTCCTGGGGATCTTCCTGACCCGGGACCGAACCCCGGTTTCCTGCACTGGAGGCAGACTGTTTACTATCTGAGCCACCAGGGAAGCCCCTTGTCGGGGCAGGGAGGGAGGTGCCTTTGTTTTACCTTCTGGGAACAACCCAACCCTCACCAAAGAGTTCTGTTTTCCATGTTAGTGAGGACCACGGTGCAGGGGCTGGGGGGGGGGGTGATGCATGGGGGTGCACGTTTTAAGATCTGAGGCAGAAAAGAGCATTGTCACTTGTTTCTTTAAAACAGTGGAAGTCTTTAACCTGAAAGCCCAAATTGGGCTCCATGAGAACTGTGCTTGTGATGCTGGTTCCATAGTGCCTTGAACTTTGAGTAGGCTCTTTTCGTTTGGATGGACGGATGAACAGGTAGATGGATGGACGGGTTTTGATAATTTTTTTTCCAATTAGTAATCTCTATCATTTTCCCACTTTATAGGCCTTTTCAGTAGTGTTTTGAATGGCTGGAGTTAAAACCATAATTTAAAACAACCTTAATGTATTGTTCATTTACTTTAGAAGTCGTATGTACATCTTTTATTAAAGCAACTACAGCTATGTAAATTGGTTTTAATTAGCTGGTTACTCTGAGTCAGGAACTTTCATGTAAACTATATGATCTTTAAATTTCCTGGTCATGGTTAAAGATTTAAAAAATCATCCTTTTGAGGTTAGTGGTACATTAGGCTGTACCATTAGGCACATGAGTACATTAGCATTAAAACAGCCTTTCTTATCAATGAATGGTAATGACTTAGAACTCCTCTGCTCTTCGCTGCCTGACATCTGTAGGAGCACAGTGGCAAGTTTTCCTTTAGAAGATGCTGAAGACAACAGGGACTCTCTTTCAGAAGGGTTTGTTTTTAGCTAATGCATTAATTGACTCCAAAAACAGTCCAAATGGAACACTCTGCTTTCATCTGCTGGGGTAACCTAATAAAATAATGTTGTTTGTTTTTAGATTCCCGGCTGGTAAGGGGGGTTTTGCTCAAGGCAAAACCACAGTCCCCTCGAATAACTTTAGAAGGAGAGTTAAGAAGACACACTAATTGTGCCTGTCTGAGGTTTGCTCCTTCAAGGGCCCAGACACACCCCTTGCACACTGGTCTGGCTACCAGGGCTCCGGTGCCCACCGCCGAGTTGATTCTTCTGGCCTGGGCTGGGCTCCTGCTCCCTGGAAGATGCTTGATTTTGCTGTGAGCAGTTCTTAAGGAGATTTTAAAACAGACTCAAGCTCTCGGAACAGACTCAGGCAAGCACACTGTATATGCGATTCGTCTGACACACAGAATGGAGAAAGGGGAATTCAGGTTAATGAAAGATGACTGATTACAACAGGCTCCTTAACTTTCATCACCCCCTCCTCCATTCTTTGCTGCTTAGCCACGCTCTTGCTCTGGTGTGTTACTGGGCTACTTTCAAATGAGAGGGGGACAAGTAATCCTGCCCCAGCCTGGAGTTCTTCAGCCAGTCAGAACTCATTAAATGTGAGTATTACACGCTAGGCATGATCCCATGAAACCCTTCCCACATCCCTTAATGTAGATACTATTTTACCCCATGTGACAAATGAGGAAACCAAGACTCAGAGAGGTTAAATATCTTGCTCATGGTCCCACCTAGCAAATAGGATGCTAAAGTTTGAATCCAGGTCTGATGGCGGCCCAAGGCCCTGTTCTTTCTATATGAGCATTTCTCAACCCAGTAGAGGGAGTTCAAATTCTATGCCCAGAATTTCTTACTCTCTCCAGTTCTCAGTATCAGATGTATCATTCCTAGATCAGAGCCAAAAGGAAGGGTGACCTCAGATTATTTACTGTTGTTAAGTACATTTACTATCTCAAGACAATTCCAGAGCTTGAGGACCAGGTGAATCCTGACAAGCCTTTTGAGGTTCATCTTAAACTATTTTACAGCCTATTAAAGTCAGTAAAGAGAGGATTAAGGTACACTTGAAGCATTTGCCCCACGGGTTTAAAATTGGAAGGCAATGTGGAAAAAGCAGAGATAAATTTACAAACTGTTACAGTGCAATGTGATATGACGTGAACTGAACTGGACCATCTTAAAAATCACTACTATAATTAGAAAATGCCATTCTTCAACAAAAGTTGGAAATAATGGAAAAGCAACTTAAAAGTAAATATCTATAGGTACTTGGCCTCAAAGTGTGTCTGGAGGGAATGGAGACAGTTTACAGAATGTGGGATTTGTTGGCATTACTTTTGGACATAAAATCTCCATCACCCCTAATGGTGGAAAGTCTTGCTTTATTCCCAACAAGTTACCTGCTGTCCCTAAACTTAAAGGAGGCTATCTACCACTGCACTTTGCCAGCCTCTCTCCCATTCTTATATAAATGAAAGCAAATTACTGACTAACCCACACCAAAAACTTGTGGAATTTTCTTCCTGGGCAAAAGATATATATGTGTGTGTGACATATATATACACACACACACAAACACATATGTATTTATATAAATACATATATATATGTATTTGTGTATTAAAATGTCATGTTCCTTTTTCAGAGGAGTGATAGATCTCAAAATGTGAATTTTCGTTTTGAAGCAGAATTTCCAATGTACGTTCTAAGTATGGTATATGCTTAATCAATTTGAAAATTTATGAAGAGTTAGCTACTCCATGTAAGAGGTTGCCTTCTCTGATGCCCTCTTCATTAGGGCCAGCTCCAGTGTTATAAAAGGCTTACACTCTGTTAGAGTAACATCACATCAGAAAAAGGAAAAACTGGGGAGGACGGAAATTGAAACAGGTCTTTTTGCTTCTGAAGACAGAAGTGAAGTGATAGCTGATGTCTGAATTTTATTACAGTGAAAGCAGATACTTCTCCACACTTTTAATCTCAGCCTTTGTCCAGTCTCGTTATGAAATGTGTATTTCACCTTCTGAACTAAAGAAGCAGTTCACATTTGACTTGGAACTTCAAGCTACCTGTGACCACTACTTATTAAGTAAGTGATTTCTTTCTTTTTAAAAACAGTTTGCCTGTCTGAAAGTAAAAGAGAAAAACCATTATTTTTGGGTCTTTTGGGGACTTGAAATTATTGTGACATTTTTTCCTCTTACTCCATTTAGAAAGTGTCTTGATTGGCTTAGTGACTTACCGTTCTAACCATACATATCTGGCTAAGTTATTGCAAATTATTAAGGCATTTGAAATGAGTTGGTTATAAAGGATAACTACTATCTCTATTAAAGCTATGACATGCAAATTCGTGAAGCATTCCATATTTGGGGGGCTTCCCTGATAACTCAGTTGGTAAAGTTGGTAAAGAATCTCCTGCCCAGTGCAGGAGACCCCAATTTGATTCCTTGGTCGGGAAGGTCTGCTGAAGAAGAGATAGGCTACCCACTCTAGTATTCTTGGGCTTCCCTTGTGGCTCAGCTGGTAAAGAATCCACCTGCAATGCGGGAGACCTGGGTTCAATCCCTGGGTTGTAAAGATCCCCTGGAGAAGGGAACAGCTACCCACTCCAGTATTCTGGCCTGGAGAATTCCATGGGCTTGTATAGTCCATGCAGTTGCAAAGAGTCAGACACAACTGGGTGACTTTCATTTTCAAAGATAAATTACAAAATAATTATCATTGGAGCCCTGAAGTAATTAATAAATGCTTTACTTTCTATAGACAGTAAACTCTAGTTTACTTTTTTCTACCTTAAAAATTATACCTTTGGGAGAGTTCTGCTTCTGGCCATGACAGACTAGGAGAGAAAACTAGGAAACTGGGCAAAACACATTATATGGTAGTTTTAAGACATTGGATATGAGGCAAAATAGATCTGTGACCTCTGAGGGAAAGGAGACAAAAAGATGAGACCTACTGCTGCACCAGCTTTCTGCCTGGAGGCAGTCTCCAGCCAGTGCGCAGGGAAGGAGAACCCAGACAGGGCCCGACCTTCTCCCCAGTTGAAAAGATGTGGGTCAGAAATCAGGGAAGCCCGGATAGCTAGAATTTTAAGACACACCAGCAAGCAAACAGGAGTGAGCTGATCTGAGAGACAGCTCTGGAGTTTTACAGAGAGTTCCCTAATCTTTGAGTACTGGGAGGAAACTATACCAGGCTTGGGAAAGAACCACTGGGAAGGAAGAAGCAGAAAAATTCTGGAGCTCACAGAGGAGAAAGAGTTTGTTTTCCCACCAACTGGAGTAGAAATTTCCTCCATAATATATAGAACATCAGGTAGAATCCTTAGAAAAAGTGTCTGAATAGTGCTAAATAAGAACTATGATAAAGGCTGCTCTGCCTTTAACAAAACTTAAAAGCAGACTTCACAAAGATCTGAATTCCAAGTAATTTAACTCCTTGTCAGAACACAAGTTGATACTATTTCAAACAGTATTAAGAAAAGCCCACAGCTCACAATAAGAAATCTAATAAAAAAAACCGTCACCCATAATAGTAAGGAAAATATCAATGTAAGCCATAAAAAAGGAAAAGTCAACAAACAGTAATAGACCTAGGAATGACAAATGTTAGAACCAGCAGCAAGGCCAGTGAGACAGCGACCATAGGCAATACATAAAGTTAAGGTAGGGGTAAACATGGACATTATACGGAGAGAAATGGGAGATATGAAAGGTAGAACAAAAATTACGATACCTCCAATGGAAGATGAATGGAATGTCTGACTATGTTAAGACATTATATAAGTGAAGATCAGTGAGCTTGAAGGCACAGCAAAAGGGGTTCCAGAAAAAAATATTTTAAGAAATAGTATTCAAATATTTCCAAGCTTAAGATTATATGCTCACAAATCCATGTGGCTCATTGTACCCCAAGCAAAACAAGTGTAAAGAAAGAAGACTACAGAGAGATATATCATAATGAAAATGATGAAAACTAATGAATGATAAAAAGAAAAATCTTAAAAGCAGCCACAGGAAAAGTTCCTATAACCTATAAGGAAAGATGATAATAAGAGAACATTTCTACTTGGAAACAATTTAAGGCAGACAACAGAGTAACATCTTTAAGGTATTGAAAATATAAGGCTAACCAAGAAATCTATACCCAGTGAAAATATCTTTTAAAAACAAAGGCAAAATAAGACAGACAAAAACTAAGAGAATTCAGAGTGTTGTTGTAATTGCACTGAAGGAGATAGTCCATGGAATTCGTCAGGCTGGAATACTGGAGTGGGTAGCCTATCCTTTCTCCAGTGGATCTTTCTGAGCCAGGGATTGAACCCAGGTCTCCCACATTGCAGGCAGATTCTTTACTAGCTGAGCTATCAGGGAAGTCCAAGAATACTGGAGTGGGTAGCCTATCCCTCCTCCAGGGCATCTTCCCAACCCAGAGATGAAACCCAGGTCTCCTGCATTGCAGGCAGATTCTTTACCGTCTGAGCCACCAGGGAAGCCCCTTAAATTAAAGATGTTCATGATGGGTGATCAGGCAGAACACAAGTGATACCAGATGGAAATTTTATATCTAGACAAACTAATGAGTTTCAGAACTGAAAATAAATAATTACATTTTTAAAAAATTTCCTTAAAAGATAACTCACTCTTTAAAGCAAATTAATGATGATGTATTGTGAGGTTTATAGCATGTTGTTGTTGCTTAGTAATTAAGTTGTATATGACTCCTTTTTGACCCCATAGACTGTAGCCCACCAGGCTCCTCTGTTCATGGGATTTCCCAGGCAAGAATACTGGAGTGGGTTGCCATTTCCTTCTCCAGGGGATCTTCCCAATGCAGGGATCAAACCCACATCTCCTGCACTAGCAGGAGGGTTCGTTACCACTGAGGCACCAGGGAAGCCCCCAGTTTATAGCATCCATACCAGTAAAATGCACAGTAACAGCACAAAAAAGAAAGGAAAATGATAATACACTGTCAAAAAAGTGCTCATACTACTAAACATGAAGTAATATACTATTATCTGAAGGCAAAGTGCAATAAGTAAAAGATGTTGTAAACCCCTGCTGCTGCTGCTAAGTCACTTCAGTCGTGTCCAACTCTGTGCGACCCCACAGACGGCAGCCCACCAGGCTCCCCCATCCCTGGGATTCTCCAGGCAAGAACACTGGAGTGGGTTGCCATTTCCTTCTCCAATGCATGAAAGTGAAAAGTGAAAGTGAAGTCGCTCAGTCGTGTTCTACTCTTAGCGACCCCATGGACTGCAGCCTACCAGGCTCCTCCGTCCATGGGATTTTTCCAGGCAAGAGTACAGGAGTGGGGTGCCATTGCCTTCTCCGTGTAAACCCCTAGAGTACACTAAAAAATGAAAGCTAAACAGATTTAGCTAATAAGACATTAGTGGAAACCTTTAAAAAATGCAAATAAGACAGAAAAGATAAAAAAGAGCAAGATGGTAGATTTGACTTGGCTTCCCAGGTGGCGCTAGTGGTAAGGAACCCGCCCGCCAATGCAGGAGATGTAAGAGATTCAGGTTCGATTCCTGGGTTGGAAAGATCCCTTGGAGAAGGGAATGGCAACCCACTCCAGTATTCTTGCTTGGAGAATCCCATGGACAGAGGCGCCTGGAGGGCTACAGTCCATAGGATTGCAGAGTCAGACATGACTGAAGTGACTTAGCACATATTTATAATTGCATTAAATGCAAATAGCCTAACTCCCTAACCCCCAGTTAAAAGGAAGAAATTAAGGGGGGGGGGGACAAGGTCCAACTATATATATACTATCTAAAGAAGCTCAATATAAAAACACAGATAGATGGAAAGTAACTTGACAGTAAAAGATAAACTATATAATCACAAATTTTTTAAAAAGGTGTAGTAAGCTATATTGATATCAGCCAACATATATTTTAGAAAGAAAACTAGTAATAAGGATAAAGAGGGACATTTCATACTGATAAAGATGTCAACTTATCACAGAGACACAGAATCCTAAATGTATATGTACCTCATAACAGTGCTTCAGATGCATGAAACAAAAACTAACAACACGTAAGAAATAGCAGAAATATACAATTGTACTTTTAATTTTCAAAATACTTCTCTTGATATAATAGGCAGAAATCTATGGTATATAGAAAACTTGAACAAATTTATCAAATAATTGACCTTATTCATATTTGTAGAACACTCAACAACAGCAGAATATACATTCTTCTTTAAGTATACAGTAAATTTTACCAACATTAATATAGGCCATAAAACAAGTCTCAATAAACTGAAGAGAATTGGAATCATACAGATTATATTCTCTGGCCATTAATTAAAGATGAATCATGCACATAAATATGAGTTAAAACTATAAATTCATAAGAAAATGTAAGAGAAAATCTCTATGACCTTTGCTTCGGCAAAAATATTTCAGGTAAGACAAGATTCTAGAAAACATTCTTAATGAAGAAAACACTGTCAAATTGGAATTGTATATCCCCCCAAAAAAGCTTCATACATTAAGAGAAAATAAAGGCATATTTATACACTCAGAAACTGAAGAAATTGTTCTCTTGTATAATCTCACTACTGGATATGCCAAAAAAAGTGTTATTGGCTGAAGAGAGATGATAGTAAATGGAAAGCCCAGATTTCCAGAAAGAAATGATGAGAACCAGAAAAGAAAAAAATGGAAGGTAATAGTTTTTAAAATCTTTAAAAATTATCTTTATAAATACTTTTAATTCATAAAAGACTATTCACTGAAGCACAGATATTAGTGTATTGCAGAACTTACAGTAAATACAAAAGTAAAATACATGACAAGGGAACAAAGGAGAGAGAGAAGGTAAATGGATTGTTCTGTTGCATGAGTGTGTGTGTGTGTGTGTGTGCGCGCGCGAAGGGGCAGAACATCATTTGAAGGTGGTGATGGTGGTGGTTTAGTCGCTAAGTCGAGTCCGGCTCTTACGACCCCATGGTCTGTAGCCTGTCAGTCTCCTCTATCCATGGGGTTTTTTCAGGCAAGGATACTGGAGTGGGTTGCCATTTCCTTCTCCATCATTTGAAGGTAGTCTGTTATTCAACATGCGTATTGCGTTCTTGGTGAAATTACTAAAAATAATGAAGGTCACTAGATTAAATGTAAGACAGTACTAAGAATTATTTGATCCCTCAAAAAGAAGGCAGAAGGGGAAGAATGTAAGAACAATGAATGGGACCTAAAAACAATTACTAATACAAAATAAAAAATCAATCATGCCCCAAAGTATATTAACTGTACATGGACGAAATCCTACAATTAAAAGGCCATGATTATTAGACTCGATTAAAAGAGAAATGGACCCAACTTTAAGATGTTTACAAGAAACATACTCCAAATATTAAGTCTTGAACAGATTAAAAGAGTGGGAATGACATCAGCCAATCCATAAAAGCAATAAAGAACAGGCTGAAACTGTCAAAATCAACTCTTGTTCTTAGATTCTGGAAATTAACCAAAGACTTGTAGCAACTAAGGGGACACTGACTGAAGAACAGTATTGATTCTCTGAAAGAATCATGAACTTTGAGTCATTTTAATTTACCCTAGTCCCATCTGCCCTCTCTAGTCCAGCAGTAGCTCTGAAAATAATAGCTCACATTCCTGGTACTACGGGAAGCAGAAAGTACTTCATTCACAAAGAATTCTAATTATTTGTTCTGACCTATCTGGTTCCTCCCTGGTAGGCAAAATACTTGTCTCTATTGCACCTACCTTGGAACTGGTGTAATGCTGAAGTTACTTCCTAGGGGGGCATTTCTCAAAAGCATTCACAGCTAGTATCTTAGTTGATGCTGTCTTGAGGTAATAACAGTTAAGGCAAACAACAGACTAACCAAAAATTTGAGAGGACAGGCTAGGGAAGGAGAGCTGTTGAGGGCTGTGAATAATTCTGACAGACCCCTGGGAATCTGGAAAGAGACACACACGTACTCAGAATTGTGCACATGCTCAGAAAAGATGTGAGAAGGCCGGAAGATCTCACCTCCTGCTGACACTGAGGCCCTGTATAAACAGGAAGAGAAGGCCAGTGTTTCCAATTGAAGGGGAGGGAAGAAAATCTGATTTCCAGAGTTGTATGTTATAATATTATAATGACTGTATATATTACAATATTAAGTGTAATTCTTTGCATGTGTATGTTCACCACTAAAAATACACATGCGAAGAAAATAATGTATTGCATGTGTACAAGGGAAAACAAAAAAGTCAATAGAAACTCTGTCTGAGGAAGCCCAGATATTGGATGTTTCTAGACACAGACCTTAAATGAACTACTATGAATATACTCAGTTTAGCAGCTGAACAACTAAAATGTCTAAATAACTAAAGGAGAGTATGCAAATAACGTCTCACCAGATAGAAGATGTCACAGATATTATAAAATGCCAAGTAGAAACTTTGGAGGCAAAAAGCACAACTGAAGTGAAGATTTCACTGCTCACTCAGTCACTTGAGTGATGATGTCTGACTTTTTGCAATCCTAGGGACTGTAGCCCGCCAGGCATCTCTGTCCATGGGCTTCTCCAGACAATACTGGGGTTGCCATGCCCTCCTCCAGGCTATCGTGCATCTCTTATGTCTCCTTCACTGGCAGAGGCATTCTTTACCACTAGCGCCACCTGGGAAGCCTGAACATTTCACTACAGGAGCTCTGCAGCAGATTTCAATAGACAGAAGAAGGAATAAGAAAACATGAAGAATCAACTGAAATTATGCAGTCTGAAGAACAGAAAGGAAAAATGAGAGAAAATTTAACAGAGACCTGTGGGACATCATCATACATGCCAACATACACACAATGAGAATTCCAGGAGGAGACAAAGAGCAGAAAGAATACATGAAGAAATAATGGCTAAAATTTCCCCCAAATTTGATGAAAAACAATCTATCCACTCAAGAAGTCCCATGAAATTCAAGTAGGAAAACTTAAAAAGGCTCACACCTAAATGCATCATAATCAAACTGTCAAAGCCATAGCTGATGAAGGAAACTTGAAAGTTACAAGCAACTTATCATATGCATGGGCTCCTAAGAAAGATTAACGTCTGATATCCTATCTGGAAACAAACAGCCCAAAAGGCTGTGAGATAAGATATGCAACTGCTGAGAAAAAAAAAAAAAATTGTCAATGAAAAATTCAACTTCTGACAAAATTATTCCTTAGAGATAAAGGAGAAAATAAGACATTCCCAGATAAGCAAAAGCTGAGAGTTTTTCCTGGCAGACCTGCCCTACAACAAATGCTAAAGGGAGCCCTTCAGGTTGAAATGAAACACCAAAGGGAGATCTCATAATAAAACAATCAGTTTATCAAGAAGATACAATAAACTTAATGTGTGTGTATCTAGTAACAGAGCTTCAAAATGCAAAAATAAAAATGGAGAGAACTAAAAGACAAATAGAAAAAAAATCAGCCATAAGTGGATATTTTAATATCTCCTTCTTGGTCATTTATAGAACACACAGAAAATAATCAGTAAGATTATACAATATGGAAACAATACTCTTAGCCAGTTTAATCTATTTTGCATTTTTAGAACCACATACTCAACATACGAAGAATTCACTTTTTTTTTAAGTGCACATGGAACATTGACCAAGCTAGGCCATATCCTAGGCCATAAAATAAATCTTAATAAATTTCAAAGGACTTGGAAATACAGAGTAGTATTTCTTACTCTGTATGTTTTCTTACTAAGCAGAATCAAACTAGAAATGAAAATAAAGATACCTGGAAAGTTTTCCAAATATTTGGAAATTAAACATGCTTCTAAAAAAAGGTCATGAGTCAAATAACACCACAACGGAAATTAGAAAATATTTTGAACAGAATGATAATGAAAGCATAACATATCAAAAATTTGTGGAACACAGTAAAGGCAGTACTTAGAGGGAATTTTACAACTTTAAAGGCCTAAATTAGACGAAAAGAAGTGTTTTACAGCCAATGATTTAAGCTTTTACTTTAGGAAATAAGAGAAAAGAAGACCATATTCAATCCAAAATAGAAGAATAAGTGGACAATCAGCAACTCTAAGTGGAGAAAATTAGCAACTCTAAAAGCTGGTGCTTTGAACAATGACTAATACTGATAACTGGCAAGACAGTTTTTAAAAAGGCAAATTACCAACACATCAAGAATTAGAAAGGAGACATCATTATGACTTTACATTCATGAAAAGCTAATAAGGGGAATTCTATGAGCAACTTTATGTTAATACATTTGACAAATTAGATGAAATGAACACATTTCTTGAAAACTACAACTTACCAAAATAGAACCAAAAAAAAAAAAAGAACATCTGAATAGCCCTATTCTATTAAATAAATAATTTATTACCAAAAACCTTCCCACAAATAAAACTGGGGCTAGATGGTTTCACTAGTGAATTCTACCAAACAGTAATGGAAGAAATAATACAAATATTACACTCTGTCACAAAATAGAGGAGACCGAAACACTTCTCAGCTCATTATATGAGCATAATCACGGTTCCTAAGCCCTGACAAAGACATTCTAAGAATAGAAAATTACAGACCAGTGTCCCTAAGGAACAATTATGGGAAAATCCTTTAAAAATTATTAGCAAGCAGAATGAAACAAAATTAAAAGGATAATACATTTGACCAAAGGAGGTTTATCCCAGGATGGCAAGGTTGGATTAGTATTCAAAATAACAACTCAGGGTGATTAACTACATTAGCAGAATAAGTGGGGGGAAAAAATGACCATATCAATGGTTGCAGAACAGAAGCATATGAAAAAATTCCATATCTGCTCATGATAAAAGTTCTTAACAATCTAAAAATAAAACTGAATTTCCTTCATGTGATAAAAGTGAAACACTAACACTCTGATTTGTTTGTTGTTCAGTTGCTAAGTCATGTCTGACTCTTTGCGACCCTATGGACTGCAGCACACCAGGCTTCCCTGTCCTTCACTATCTCCCTGAATTTTCTCAAACTCATGTCCATTCAGTCAATGACTATCCAACCATCTCATCCTCTGTTTCTCCTTTCTCCTCCTGCCCTCAATCTCTTTGATACTAAGATTAAAAAAGATAAGGACATCTGCTCTCATTTCTTCAATACAACATAGAGCTGAAAGTCTGAGCTAGTGCTATAAGGCAAAAATAAAATTGGAAAGAAAGAAGTAAAGTCTTCATTATTCTCAGATAGCATGACTATATACATAATCACCAACAGGATTACAGAATCTACTAGAAGTTAGTAAGTATATTTAGCAAGGTTACAAAATACAAGGTTGATGAATAAAATTAAATTTTAATTCTGAAAACTAGGAGGTTACTAAATGGGAAGATACACCTTGTTCACATATTAGAAAATTTTAAATTAAGATATCCACTCTCTCAAATTTATATATATTACTATATATATATTGGGATTAATGAAATCCCAATAGAAATCCAAACAATATGGTTTTCTTGTGAATTTTATAATGACTCTAAAATTCACGTAGAGACACAAAAGGCCTAGAAAAACTAATAAAACGATTTTTCACAGTGCATAACACAGTTGAAGTACATACTACCTGATTTCAAAACTTAGTGAAAGCGATAGCAGTCAAGACAATTTATTTATTTGGCTGTACCGGATCTTAGTTGCAATATGCAGGATCTTCAGTGTTCATCGCGGCATACAAGTTCTTGAGTTCCAGCATTTGGGATCTAGTTCCCTGACCACGCATCAAACCTGAGCCCCATGCATTGGGAGCGTGGGGTCTTAGCCACTGGACCACTAGGTAAGTCCCAAAACAGTGTGGTATCATATAAGGACAAACTCAGTGAAAAAGAGTAGTGGGACCCTTTGTATTTGTTCAGTCACTAAATTGTGTCCAACTCTTTGCGACCCCATGGACTGCAGCATGCCAGGCTCCCCTGTTCCTCACTGTCTCTGGGAGTTTGCTCAAAGTCATGTCCATTGAGTCGGTGATGCTATCCAACCATCTCATCCTCTGTTGCCCTCTTCTCCTCTCTTCTTACCCTCAATCTTTCCCAGCATCACGGTCTTTTCCATAGACCTTTGAGGTAAATATGACTCTCTGGCTACTGTGGTAAACTGCCACCATCTAGCCACTGTTACTTTGAGATCTCATCATTTCGAGGTTTCCCACAGATATAAAAAACCCTGCTCTGTGACTGTCCCTCCCTTCCATCAGCTCTAGCTGGCCTCGACTAAAATTCCGAGAGATGCTGATGCCTCTCTCCCTAGCTCATTGCTAATGGTTTTGAGGAAGGGTGTGCACTCTAGGTGCTCTTAGACACCTTAATTGCTGGATGTGTCTTCTAGCCTTATGTAATACATTCACTCTAACCCCCCCACTTCCCTCAGTCTCTCTATTCCTATCTGTACCATCAGTCAGGGCAACTCAAACATTTTCACCAAGTGTAGGCTATGGCCTTTTCATACTTCTGAAGTGCCACTGTAACAGCCAACCTATGCCCTGGGGTCCTTGCCGGAGTATAAAATCACGTATCCCAGAAGAGTGTCTGCAAGTCAATAAATTCTTATCTACCTAGTCCTACGCGCTGGCCCCATAATCAGACTCCTTAGACTCTAACCCCAGTCTGCTCCCCTAGTGCCCCTGCTAACGGCACATGCGAATTCTTGTAACCCTTTCAGTGTATAGCCTTTCCTCTCTTATCAGGACTCACATGTGCCCAGCCAGGAGAGCTGGGAGAGCCAGTAGAAAGTGATGTCAGTCAGACCCTAAGACAGAGAGAGGGAAAGAAGGAAGATTAGCCTCAGGCTAACTCCAAGAAAGTTTTAGCAATGCTGACAGGGAGTCCTTGAGCCACTCACATCTCTGAGAACTCCTGCATCCAGCAACAGGCCTGCCTCCCTATACCTGCTATGCTGTCTTGGCTGGGAGCAGCCTGTGCGGAGCACAGCCTTGCTCAAACATCCTGGAGGATTTTAGAGCAACACAGCTGGAGCTGTCAGTTACACTCTTTGCAACAAAAAGATCTTGAAGGCAGATTTTCATGACTCCCACATTCCATCTGGGACCTCCTCTGGGATAACAACTGGCTATGGGCTGGCTGGATCTCTCTCCATGTATCCACATGGCCCCCCAATGGTGAGCTTAGGCCTTTGAACAGCCTCGAGGGGACAGGGTAAGTTGTACAATGGCTTGGGAATGAAGAGTGAGTGTGCCAAGAAACCCAGAAGGAATCTCTATGTCTTCTTATAACCTTGTTCTGAACTCCACATAGTATCACTTCCCCTGTCTTCCCCCATATTCTGTCATTACACATCCCAGATTCTTCATGGGACACTGTCACACAAGAAGTGGGAAACTCTCTTGGAGACCGAACCATGTTGGGATATACATGCATGTGCGTGCATGCTCAGTCACGTCCCACTCTTTTTAACCCCATGGACTGTAGCCTGCTGGGCTCCTCTGTCCATGGGATTCTCCAAGCAAGAATACTGGAGTGGGTAACCATTCCCTTCTCCAGGGGATCTTCCCAACTCAGGGAGTAAACCTGCATTTCCTGCATCGGCAGGTGGGTTCTTTACCACTGGGAAGCCACACACGCACGTAAGCTCTCACAGTTCTTCATGTGCCTACGACAAATGACTGGCCTTTGAAGTTTTCATAGTCCTGACGCACTGGCTCATTCAGACGATTGTCTGTAGCAACTCATGGGTTACTGATTTGTTCCAAGGTCCTTTAGCTTATGTTCGAGCACCTTGTTTCCCCAGTACTTTTCATTACATTGCTTTTTTAAAAAAACTTTATTATATAGATAATTTACAATGCTGTGTTTCAGGTATATAGCAAAGTGATTCAGTTATAAATGTATTCATCCTTTTTTAGATTCTTTTCTCATATGTTATCACAGAATATTGGGTAGAGTGCTGTGTTATACAGTAGGTCCTTATTGGTTATTATTGGTTATCAATATTATATACAGTAGCGTATATATGTTCATCCCAAGCTCCCGATTCATTCCTCCCTCCTCCATGTTTCCCCTTTGGTAACTAGAGGTTTTCTATAAGTCTGTTTCTGTAAGTGTCATTGTATACTTTTTTAAAATTAGACCCTACATATGAGAGAGAGAGGATATGATATGTGTCTCTGTCAGACTTCATTTGGTATAATAATCTCTAGGTCTATCCATTTTGCTACTATTGGCATTATTTCATTCTTTTTAATGGGTGAGTAATATTCTGTTGTATGTGTATACTTCATCTTCTGTTGATGGACATTTAGGTTACTTCCATGTCTTGGCTATTACAGTGCTGCAATGTACTATTTGTATATATAGTGTGTGTGTATACAACATTTTATAAATAGTGTTTATATGTCAATCCCAACCTCCCAGTTTATCTCTCCCCCCAGCTTACCCCCTGGTGACCGTAAGTTTGTTTTCTACATCTGTAACTGTTTTGTAGGTAAGCTGACTTATACCATGCTTTTTAGATTCCACATATAACTATGCACCACGTCTGTATGCATTCCTCCGCTGATGGACATTTAGGCTGCTTCCATGTCCCGGCTATTGTAAATAGTGCTGCAGTGAACACTGAGGTGAGTGTATCTTTTCAAATCATGATTTTCTCTGGATATATGCCCAGGAGTAGGATTGCTACATCATATGGTAAATCTATTTTTAGTTTTTTAAGGAACCTGCATACTGTTCTCCCTACTGGTTGTACCAATTTACATGCCCCCTACACCCTTTGGAGCATTTATTGTTTGTGGATTTTTTGACGATGGCCATCCTGCGTGATGTGATACTTCATACCCTACTGTTGTTTTCAGTTTTGAAATGATTTTCATTTCTATTAATTAATGATGTTGATTATTGATTTTTGACCGTCTATTTGTCTTCTTTGGAGAAATGTCTGTTTAGATCTTTTGCCTGTTTTTTGATTTTTTTTTTTTTGACGTAAGAGTTACATGAGCTGTTTATATTAATCCTTTATCAGTTGCTTCATTTGCAAATATTTTCTCCTGGTCTGTGGTCTCATTTGGTTTATGGTTTCCTTTGCTCCAGAAGCTTTTAAGTTCAGTTAGTTCTCATTTGTCTATTTTTGTTTTTATTTTCATTATAATAGTAGCTGGATTAAAAAAAAAAAGATGCTGCTGCAATTTATGTCAGTGTTCTGCCTATGTTTTCCTCTTAAGAGTTTTATAGTATCCAGCCTTACATTTAGATCTTTAATCCATCTTGAGTTTCTGTGTACAGCCTTAGGGAGTGTTCTGATTTCATTCTTGTACATGTGACTGTCCAGCTTTCCCAACATTGCTTATTAATGAGACTATCTTTTCTCTATTGTATATCCTTGCCTCCTTTGTCATAGATTAATTGATGAGAGATGCATGAGTTTATTTCTGGGCTTTCTATGCTGTTGCATTGATCTGTATTTCTGTTTTTGTGCCCGTACCATACTGTTTGGATGAATGTAGCTTTGTAGTATAGTGTGAAGTCAGGGAGTCTGATTTCTTCAGGGAGTCTGATCTCTCCAGTTCTGTTTTTCTTTGTCAAGATTCTTTTGGCTATTTGGGGTCTTTTGTGTTTCCTACAAATTTAAAAAATTTTTGTTCTATGAAAATGCCATTGGTAATTTGACAGGGATTGCATTAAGTCTGTAAATTGCCTTGGGTAGTATAATCATTTTGAGTTGTATATATTGATTGAAAGAACCAAATATGGTCAATATTGGTTCTTCCAGTCCAGAAACATGGTATCAGTATATCTTTCCATCTGTTTGTGTCTTCAATTTCTTCCATCAGGATCTTACAGTTTTCAGGGTACAGGTCTTTTGTCTCATTAGACACTCATTTTATCTTTAAAAACTTAATATATATTTATAAAGAAGTTTAATATTGATATACCTACCATATGACACTTAGAGAAAAAGTAATTATTTCAAAAGTACAAGAAGTCTCACAGTTCAAGGAATCCCTACCAACAAAGCACCATGGAAATTCTCTTCCTAAAACACCAAAAGCCTCTCTTCAAATAATTTTCATGACTCAACCACTATTTAATTCTCTCTTAAGCATGAAATGACTTTTTGAAAAAAAAAATCCCATAAAGTTGTTTATAAACATCTTTCCTAGTCCAATTAGTAGTATACATAATTTTCTGGTATAAATTAAAAACCAATGAAATGTGGAGCATTCGGTATAGGTTCATCTTAACCTGTTCTTACTCCAATGCTTAAGATATTCTTTGGGTAAAGAGTGGTTCTGGAGAAGGAGACAAGAAAGAGCTTTCCAGAAACACCACACACATTCCTTCAAAAAAATAAAACCAGAGCCTTGGTTTAAGTCCAGCCAGGTTGGCTGCCTGTAAATTCATTATCAATCTTTAACATGGCTCTAATGTATCTCTCTTACCCCCTGGCCACAGCAGAATTTTAATCAGGCTTTTCCTAAGCAAAGGGTTTATCTACACTGGTGCAGACCTGGTTTGGAACATTTTATTGGCAATACTGGTATCATATTTAGGAACCACAGACTTTTGTCAGACTGGGTTAGTTTGAATGACAAGTATCAATGATCAGCTATATTTGAAATACTGTTAAAGTACCTAGAAATAATAGGCATTAAAATTCATTCCGTTCACTGCCAACAAACCTCTAGAGATTTCTTGTCCTCAGTGGAACCGGCATACTGTAATTGTTATTTGGAACTTAACGTAACCTCAACAGCAACAGAGAGACAATGCAGTCCTCTCATTAGGTACATGCTCTAGGATCGTTTATTTTAATGCTTTCAAATAAATATGTTCCATGCAGCACACCACAATAAATAAGGAGCAGCAATGTTCTTCTAGTAAATCCATTCATAATGTGAGTCACCGTGTAAAACACCACATCTCAAGTCTTTGGCCCTGTACCATAGCATGAAGCACACCACATCTGTACCTAATCATATCTGGCTTCATATGGATTTAATAGGACTATGCCAGGAGTGTGTGTAAGCACAAATTTAACCAGAGGTTTCCAGCTATTAAATACAGCTACTAAGTAGTTAAAAGACAACTCAACCCAGAAAGGCTCCCACCCCTCTACCCCCATTTTTGAGACAGAAATATAAAGACAGAAATGCTCTGGTGAATTTCAGGTCAGTGGACAGTATGGTGGGCTATATCTGGAATACTTGGAGCAAAGCTGGCACAACATGGCCCTCAAAAGGCCACGGCAATACTGACACTGAATGGACATGAATACAAGCTGACTTGACTGCAGATACTGAGCTCTAGAAGGTCTAGGTGGGGACGGCTCACGTCCACTAGGCCGATAGCTCAACGGCGCCCTCCTCCTCGCTGTCAGCTCTGTTAGCACGGATCTCCACGAGGGTCCTGGCAAATCGGGTCCACTCGTCATTGTGGGGAACTGCAAGCTGCAAAGCAAATGAATGGAAAATGGTCAACAAGCTATCTTTCACACCGAAAGCCTCAAAGCCTGCATGACCGTTCCTCTTGAAACAGGTGATTCCCGTGGAATGCAAAGGAAATCAGATATTCTTCCTTGAATCAGAGCTCTGAAATGCTGCTCTTAAACTGATAATTTAAAAGAATACTGTCACTCTCAGAAGCACAATCCTGTGTGCGATTTATAAAACATTAAAAAGCTTCTGTAAACAATACAGTTAATACAGTAGCCGCATTAAAGCACTTGCAGTAAGATGACCAGAATTACAGGGAACGTGACAAATAAAAACTGTATTATTAGGACTTTGAAATGACGGTGGTATTGTCTAAGTCAGTGCTATTGATCCTTTTTAAAAAGATGTTGCTAACATGCCAGTATATATGACAAAAGTATAGTTTATATATACAAGGAAACCTTACTACTGTAATAAGATGCTTTGGCTTTTCTAGCAAGATCCTATATGACGATGCCAATGAATAATAATAATAGTAACATTTACCAAAAGTTCTGCTCTAAGTACTTGACATGTATTCTCCTCTTTCCTCACAGCAATCCTATGTTGGATAATCAGAGTATTTGCAGAAGAAGGTCAATTGAGGCACCAAAAGATCAACTCATCTTGCCAAAGTTGCCCAGCTTGCCAGTATCCGTGCCAATGTCATCTGGTATTTATATCCTTAGCCAGTATTCTAATACTAACTCAGCAAAAACAGGGACCTATAATCCTATATATATCTTCTCCTGCGCACAACTGAGTAAGCAGAAAAATTAATCCCATCTGACACAAATCGCATGCATGAATTTTTGTGAGCTGAGCTGAAGGGTAATGATTTCTCTACACGGCATCCAAAGATGAAGTGTTTAGGTACCATGCAAGTGTTTGGAATAAAACAGTTATTTGAAGATGAGAAGCAGGATCAAGTAGAAGTCCAAATGATTTTCATATAGAATAAAATTTATTTCAACTGTAGAGCCATTTACTCAGAGGATTGCCCTACAAGATGTAATCCGTCTACAGATGTCATAAACATCAATAACACATTCATCCCAATCAGTGTACATTTTCAAAAATAAGCAAGCAAATCTGAACTCTGAGATCACTTTTACAGCTGAAAAATTTCTTACTGTATAAAGCCAAACTTTTAGAACTTTGCATTTTTATTACAGGGGCTGGTATTCTCAGATACGATCTATCCAAGACAACTTATTAAAGAGTCGTACCAGCACCCTGCAAAGTACATCCTTCAGTGTGTGTTCTGGTCTTCAGGTGGTTTCAAGGATATAATTCTGCAAATGATATACAGGTGCTTGTTTTCTTAAAACAACTTTTTTTGGGGGGGTACTTCTTACCTTCTTAGTTGTTATTTTGAGAAATGCAATACTAACAAGAATTGTGGTTTAGTCATAGGAGTGAGTTCTGAGTGGTGAAATGCTTAACCTAGTTATTGCAATGAATCCACATTCCCGTTCACACAGTGACACAAGTTCACGATCGTCTCGAGTGGCACGATGACCTCTCTGCTCAGGTCATTTTCTCTACTTTGGGTTCTTTTCCTGTGTTCCACTATTCTTCATTTTTCTCTTCAATTTTAGAAAATACTGCACTGGGGAAATGAAGTCCTCAAAATAAATTATATGAAAAAGCTAACAAAAAGCATGAGCAGAAATGGGTTACACCACATTTATATGAAAGCACAGGTCTCCTCTCTCTCTCCTCCAACTCCTGACCAAGCACCCTCCACCCCAATGAAGCACAAAACAAAAAGCTCAGGAAGAGACAAAAGCCAATCATGATAACATACTTATGAATTTATCTCACAGAAGGTGAGAATCAAGCTAAATCTGAAACACCTCGTAACTTCATATAATATTAAATACTGGAAGAAAGCAGATCTCACTAATGAAAGTGATATAGGCTAGGGGTTTGACTCCTAAACATAAAACTACATTTATTATTAGTTAAAATGGCACAAATTTAAGTTACTGTATGATGCTATATGTAATGTTTTATTGACAGCAATCTATAGAAAATATATCCTAAAAAAACCCAGGTCCATGTGTTTACATAGTTTCATGTGGTGGTCATGGCAAGACTGTCAAGAAACAACTCTAATAAACACTATGAAACATGAAGGGTTGACTTTGCAACCAGATACAGGATAGGACAGAACTGAGTATCATTTATGACATCTGAAGTTGCACATGTAGTTTCTTAAAAATGAATTTTTCAGAGGTCCTTTCCCTTTAAGAAATCAAACTAGTAATTCTAATATTTCTAACAATAAAGCATTAAGTTTATTAAGTAGGTTTCACCAAAATTTTGAGTTTTTTTTTTTTAAATTGAGGCATAGTTAAAAATTGTGGTAGTTGTAGTTGTACAGCAAAGTTATTTTTTTCAGACTTTTTTCCATTTTCCGTTACTACAAAGTATAGAATATAGTTGTCCATGTTAATCAATAAATTTTTGTTGCTTAATTATTTTTATATATAGTAATTTCTATCTGTGAACACCATACTTCTAATATATCCCTCTTCGCCCTTATCTTCCCTTTTGATAACTTTGTTTTCTATGTCTGAGTCTGTTTCTGTTTTGCATATACATTTTATTTCTGTCATTTTTTAGATTCCCACATTAGGCAATATTATATTTGTCTGGCTTACTTCACTTAGCATAATAATCTCTTGGTCCATCCTGTTGCTACAAATGGCATTATTTCATTCATTTTTATAGCTAAGTTACATTCTGGACTGGAGAATTCCATGGACTTTGCAGAGAGTCAGACACAACTGAGCGACTTCACTCTCACTTTATATTCCATTATATATCTATACCATTTTTTTCTTTATCCATTCATTTGTCAATGAACATTTATACTGCTTCCTTGTCTTGGCTACTGTTAATAGTGCTGCTATGAGCACTGGGGTGCATGTATCCTTTTCAATTAGAGTTTTGTCTTTTCCAGATATACACCCAGGAGTGAGACTGCTAGATCATATGGTAACTATTTTTAGTTTTGTTTTTTAAGGAAACTCTATACTGTTTTCCATAGTTTCCACACCAATTTACATTCCCACCAACTTTGTTGGAGGGTTCCCTTTTTTTCCACACCCTCTTCGGCTTTTATTTTTACTCTTTGATGCCCATTCTGATCATTGTGAGATGATAATATCTAGTTGTGGTTTGATTTGCATTTTTCTAATAATAAGTGATGTTGAGCACTTTTTCAATGTGCCTATATGGCCATCTGTCTGTCTTCTTTGGGGAAAAATCCCATTAAAAAAATTTTTTTTTTGAATACTAAGTTATATGAGCTGTTTGTATATTTTGGCTATTACACCTCTCTCAGTCACAGCATTTGTAAATATTTTCTCCCATTCCTTTCTGTGCAGAAGTGTAAGTCTCATTAGGTCCCATTTGTTTATTTTTGTTTTTATTTCTACTGCCTTGGGGGACTGATCTAAGAAAATATTACTGCGATTTGTGTCAGAAAATGTTTTGCCTCTGTTCTCTTCTAGGAGTTTTATGGTGTCATATATTTAATTCTTTAAACTATTTTGGATTTATTTTTTATATGGTATGAGGGAATATTCTGATTTCATTGATGTACACGTGGTCCAGCTTTTGTTGAAGAGACCATCTTTTCTCCATTGATTGTTCTTACTGCCTTTGTTATAGATTGATAGTAGATGTGTGGATTTATTTCTAGGCTTGCTCTTCTGTTCCACTGACCTATGTCTATTTTTGTGCCAATACTATCTGCTGTTTTGCTTACTGTAGCTTTGCAGAATAGCCTGAAGTCTGGAAGGTATGTCTCTGCTTTGTTTTACCTCAGTTTTGCTTTGACAATTCTAGGTCTTTTGAGATTCCCATATAAATTTTAGAATTATCCATTCTAGTTCTGTGAAAAATGTCATGGGTATTTTGATAGGGACTGTATTAAATCTGTAGATCGCTTTGGGTAGTATGGCCATTTTAGCAATATTCAATCTTCTAACCCAAGGGCATAGGATATCTTTCCATTTCTTTGAATCATCTTCAGTTTCCTTTATCAATATTTTATAGGTTTCAGTATATAGATCTTTCACCTCCTTTGTTAAGTTTATGCCTAGGCATTTTATATATAAATATGTTTTATATATATATAATTTTTTTTTTGGCTGCACTGCACAGCTTGCAGGATCTTAGTTCAACAACCTGGGATTATGAAAGTGCAGTCATAACCACTAGACTGCCAGGAAATTCTTGGTAGGTACTTTTGATGTGATTTTAAATGTTTTTTTTTTTTTTTTACTTTCTTCTTCCAATATTTCAGTATATAGAAATGTAACAGATTTCTGTTTATTTATTTAAAAATGAGTTTTAGCAAATTTAAAAGTTTTTGATAAAAATATACCCTACCATAGAACTCACATTTGACTTTTTTCCATAGTGGTGGAAATAACAGTCCTTAAAAATGCAGATTCACCCACATAAAATGTTTCACCATATTCTAACATAGCTCACTGTCTTTTTTATCTGTGAAAGTTTCACTTAGGTTGGGAAAATATTAGACGTTTTCTTTCTTTTGATTATTTTGCCAAACATTTTCCTCACTAGAAATGTTAGTTTGCTTTGCTTGATTAGCACAGGATGAAAACAAAATTGCTTCTAGAAACTTAAATTTATCTACCTCGTTCTATTACACTTTTTCATCTAGCTGACAAGAAAAACAAGATCACTGTAACATTAGATTTAGAAGGTGAGCTGCATACTGCCCCATTTTTAGAATTAAATATCACTATCAGGAAGCACTTTAAGTATAATCTTAGCTTGAATGTGTGAATGTGTATTCACAGGTTGTATATCCACACCCAAAGTTAATAATTTCTGCCATTTTAATACTTGTAGGTAAGACCGAACAGGTGTCCTAACAAACAAGACCACCACCCTTTTCATTTTAAATAGCATCTCTCTGGACAGAATTGTGTCCTTCTTACCCTTGGCAGCTCCTAACTCTTCTCCTGAGCACAAATGCATTTGAAACTTTCTCTAGGAGACTTTTAATCCAGTAATGCCTTAATCATCAAGTAAGTGAAAAATCTCTGTCATGTTTCTTAGTCAAAGAAAAAGACTGCTGTCATGCCCTGCTCACTAGCATATATATGTCTTTTTAAATAATGATTTCAGCATGGACTGAGTACCAACTACACGCCAGACACTAGGGTAGGACTGAAGATAACGATGGTTAATCATTCTGGCATGTGAAGATAATGCATGTTAATTACCATGTTTTCTTAGGTCAAAATGTGGGAATACTGGCGTAGTTTTTTTTTTTTTTAAACTTCACTGACATTCAGAAAGTGAAGTGCTTGAAAATTTACCTTCTTACAGTGACAACTGCAACTCTCCCTGGGATGTGCTGTGTGTCACGCAAACAGTGAGGAAGCAAATGGCATGTTAATGACATGGTTTCAGCATCTCTTCAAGGTTCTATCAAGGCGTTAAAGGCTAAATCTAGACCATCACTATAGATTGCACCCCCCACCGGAAAATGGTAGTTCAGAATAATTTTCAGACAACTGACATTTCTGATAGGAAAAATATTCGTAAGTTTCTATTGGTGATGAGTAATTTCAATTAAAAATGAGAACTGGGAAGCAAATAGCCTAGTTGTATCAAAGGATACCATAAAAAAGAGGTTGTAAAAATTGAGCAGTATTGTACTGAATCAAAGTGGATCTGGAAACATTTTCTGCCTTCAGATTCATCTGCCAAAGTCCACAACCTCGGTCAGAGATGACTCAGATTTCCCTACTGCTTTTTTTCATATTCAGGGTTCACCAGTATCTAGTCCACCCCCACCCCCGACAACTATATGACTGTTTTCTGGCTTTTCGCTAAATGTATAAAGCATTTTTATGCCAAAAGAACTCAGGGCACTGATTCCTGAAATAACCAAATCTCAGCTCTAAGAGTAAATGCCTTTTATAGGATATGGCCATATATTTACAGCTGAGGGAACTAAGGCCAAAGGTAGTGTCTGAGGTAGCAATTTGGCCTTACGGAGGAGGTAACACGAACCTTAGATTTGCACAAGAAGCTTATGCCCTGCTCTCAGCTTGCTTACTGGCCGTGGTCAGGCACCTAACCTCTCGTTGCCTCCACTGTAATGGAGATAATGGCATCTGACCCATGTGTCAGCAGAGATGCGGAGGGGATGAGAAAGGTAATTTAATGAAGCACCATGAACTCAACACAGAAGAGCCAGGCACTCTTTTTCTTTGCACACTCAGATTGAACATATTCCTAAAAATGATACATTAATATATCGAGTGGCATACATATCAATTCTATATTATTTTTATGGTTCTGTTTTCCTTAAGAATTCTTTCGAATGTCTGCTACGTGAGGACTTTAAGGAACAGGCCTCTAACAGGTAGGAAATGGAAGGACAGGGAGCTCAGTGATTTGCTCCAGACCACGTAACTTGCCCCAGGTCAGTGTGGGGCAATCGGAAGCCTCACCCCTTCAGGGAATAAATGCCAGCGCGTCATGGCAGAAGGGCAGGCAGCTCATGTGTTCTCAGTCACCTGGTAAGAGAGTCTAAACATTATTTTTAACCTTTTGAGGTTCCTGAAAGATGCACGGGTCAGAAATAAACGGCAAAAGTTGTGGGGGAAACGCACGAAAATCTATCCCGTTCACGCTTCCCCTCTACCCCTCCAGTTCCGAGGCCGTCACAGGTCTGCCCTCCTCCCACACTGGAATGGGCACTCCCACCCCCAAATCCTCCCCTGCCTCACCCCCAGGTAACTCTCTAGGCTAACCACTGCCACAGATTGCATAATAACTTGATTTTGAGAATGGAGCCAGGAAGGACTTTTTTCAACCTCAGACATCATCCAGATATGATTTCTTTCACAGCTCTGCCAATAATTTGCTCTGTGTCCTTAGGAAATTTATGTCTCTAGCATCTCAGATCTCTCCTTCCTCATTTGCGAGAAAGGAATTCTGGCCACCAACTCCCAGGGCCACTGTGCATATTAAATAAGACCTCCCCCCAAATATAAAGAGTTTAAGCTCAATGTCTGGACATTAAAAAGCATGACTAAAGGTTGTCTGCCCTATATTTTTCCTTCTTAATGTTAATTCCCTCTCCTCCAATTGCTGTTGCTTCCTTTTTTCTTTCTTCCATTTCCTTCCATTCACCTATATAGAGCTGCATATGTTTAGAAGTACACCTTAAATTTTATCACATTTGCTTTCTTAAAAGCCCACACAAATCACTTCCTAGACAGTCACACATTTAATAATAGCTACGGTTTATGAACTGGGTGTGGGGAAAGGGTTCTTTCAGATCACAAGGAGAATCAGAGGATGTGTTATTAATTTAAAAAATTAAAGTATAATTATTCCTTGTAAACATATACATACACACACATGCATCTTTTTCACATATGACCAGTACAGTTTTATCAAGCTATTTCCTTTTCATGGCACTTTCTATAGTGGGATTCTACATTTTTAGCTCAAGTCGTAAGGCCTTGTAACCACTGAACATGCTCTTATAAAAATCAAATGACTTTTTATAACCAGGGTTAAACACACAAATATCATTCATGTGTCCCTTTTTATAAGCACGTGGCTAACCATTCTGAACAGTCCTCAGTCAAACCTCCCTCATTTGTTAGTAATTTTAAAGGGTTTATAGTACCTAGCAGCTGATTTTAAATAGCTGCATTATCTGCAGTAACTCCTACCAGCCCAATGCTATATTTTTTACGGTAAAAATATATCTCAGGCCTTGGTTAGTATAAAAGTAGGTTACTTTTTTTAAAAAAAAGAATGGATAATTAAGACAAAAAGTGTTCCGTGATTTCAGTTTATGATGCTTAATGTATCTAAGAAACCAAACAAAATGAATAGGACTCCAGGTTTCAGGATGAATATTCCATGAGTATGTGGTTCATCAGCATCTTTGTAATCTTTCAATTAAACGGAGTCAATTAAAAAAAAAAAAAAGCCTGATTATGTTAACCATGGATTCCAAAGATACATGACAATTCAGCTCCTGAATTAACCTAAAAATGAAAGTTTTTAAAAATGATCTCTTACAAATTACCTTTTCACTTTAATAAGCATTGATATTTTTGTTTGTTAATGCATTTACAGAAACTGTGGAGATGAACATGGATTTCTATAGAACTGCTAAAGCCCTCCTAAGCTCTAAAAGCTTTTTTAAAAGTACGATTATTAATGTCACCCCAGTTCAGGAGACTGGGGACTAACTGGTGTACAAACACACATTTGTGTTCAGAGGAAGCCTATGTTTTTTAGGACAATTCCCTTTGCCACACACACAGATGGAAGCAGAGTGGGAGGTAATAAGCAATGAAACAGCCGTCGGAATGGAACGACCAAGCTCCACTGTATTTAACTCTCTGGAGAGTCTACCATCACTGGTAACAATGGATGAAACCACGAACCAAAATTCCAAGCCAGAATGCAGTGTAGAGAGCACACAAATATAACCAGAGTGCATACTGTGCGGTAACTAAGTATTTACAGCAGTTTCAGAGAAGTCCAGAAAGTAGAAGTTACATTAGTCTCCATTCTGTAGCATCTGCTATTACCAGTCAGTGGTTAAAATTTCTGTGAAATTTAGCAGCATGCTAACCCATGGGCGTCTGACGATATCTGACTATTTTTTGGTTAAGAAAGAATTTCTTTTATCTAAAAATCCCATCTAAGGGAACCTTCAGTCACCCATGAAGCTTGAGACCTTTCTGCTAAACTTCTCTTCCTAGAATCTTTAAATTACTTTTATAGCATGTTTGTTAGAACAATACTTTTAAAAAATCCATTACCACCCAATTAAGGAAAGATATAAAGGTAGGACATAAAAGTCCAAAGTAAACAGTAACAAATATGGGCCTATATCAATTTCAATAAGCCAGCAAATGTCAAAGGAAATCATTTTAAACACTGTTCTTTAAAAAAAATGAACATTTAGAAATACTCTTCATGTTAAAATTTAGCATCATGGGTGCATAACAAAATTCTAAAGTTTTTACCTGAGAAGAAGAAAAAAAAAAATCACACAGCTGAAAAAGAGTTAATTCACTAAGGCTTAAAGATGACCTTGCTCACATCAGTATTAAAATCTCATCACCCTCTTCTTTAGAAATGTCTTAAGCATTATTTTTCTATTATTTTGAACTATCTATTTCTCTGTTCAAAAGATGGAAAAAAATGCTAAAGACATTTGACTGATGGGCAATAATGGAAAATAAACTTTTTAAACTTCATTACCACCATTTTTCCGTAACACAACAGATCAAGATGGCGGGGAAATGAGAGCGCATACACTGCTCAAACTGACCTGTCACACTAGCTGACTAAACATATATCCTTTCTCTTTCTGATATTATTAACTATAGTTTTTCTGGTAAATTCCTAGCAACCACTGCATCTAAGCAGTTTTGACAAAAAAGAAGGCTTATTGCTAAACACCTTAAAAACATTTACCAAGGTAATAAAAGAAATGTCATTCCCTCCTACTGAACGTTTGGGCATAAAAGAGGTATTTGTATAATGTAGTTCATGATTTACCGTATCTATAGTGTCCAAAAAAAGCATAATGAAAAAGAAGCATTTTTCCAGTGGTTTAACAACTATTTGAGTCAACTGTTAGGCTTTCATTATGGCTAGTGACCAACTGCTCATTTTTCAAAGCAAAGGAGAGAAGAGTAACTGGAATAGAGATTGGAGAAGAAGAACAAGCACTCTTTTCTAAGTTTATGTTCTACATACCTTTTCCCATGCAAATATAGTTATTTTTTCCTGGCCATCAATCTATAGACAAGTTGGAGGCTGCCGTCTGAACACTTCACACAAGTAAGCTTTTTCTTAACCTTCACCTGTGAAACATTCATTCACCTGGTTATTACTACTGAGTGCCTGTATGTGCCAGGCACTGTTCTAGGCCTGTTCAAATAGACGACAATGGGTAAGTATCTGTGGACCTGTAGATGTGCACTCTAAAGATCAGAAAAACTCTAGTGAGGAATGTGATTAACCAGAGGAGGGCTGCCAGACTGATTAAAGGTTCTATCTAAATGTTGCAAAAGTACTGGCCGACCATGAGGACGAAGATCAGAGAGAATTTCGGGCCCACTGATCAGTTTTATCCGCCAGCCTAAAAAGAAAGAATGCAAAACTGCTCCTACAGTGTTAAGCTCTGATATTCCCTAAACGATAAATAATTCATGTTTGGAAATGGAAAAGATGTTCTGATAGCTGACAGTCTCAGAAATCACGCACACCTTTCATGAAAGTGGAATACAATGATCCATTCACTTCCTCACTTTGCACGTCCAGCCTACATGGCACATAAATATTTATGCATGAACATGTATAGGCAGATATTTGATTTCATATTCTATTTCAGATATACCAATAGGAACACACATACTTACTGAAGAAACAAATAACTCTTCATTTCTATACAGGCTAGTGTTAATCTAGACTCATATGACTGGAGCAGCTTCATGCTTGGCTGGTCCAAGCCGTGATTTGAGGCTACTGTTCTAGGCAGTAATGTTTCAAGATAAAATTTAGCAGTTCTGAAATTCTAAAACTAAACACAATTTTGTTAGACATAAAAAAAATTAACACTATAATTAATGACTGCCTCAGAATCCAAACTGCTATTGAAGATGACAGTTTGAAACCACAGAAGAATCATAAAGATGATTAATTAATTATACAAACTATTACTTGTTTCAGAAGGTTTATATTCAAAGACCATTTATCACCAAAATGGGAATATATTAATCTCATTGAATATTGCAAATTACTATGCACACATTAATTTGGTTTTTACAAAATTAGATATTAGGGTTTTCTTTTCATTTAGTCAACTACTCCGTAATATATAAAAGTCATAAGTATTTTCTTATCAATTCAGAAAAAAAAGTGGCTTGAAAATTTATAAAGTAATGCTACCTGAATAAGCACACTATTTATATAATAATTAGTTTAATCATGGTCTTTAACATATGTAATTATCAAAATAGACCCACTGCTACTACATTTACTATAAGATGAATAATTATAACATTAATTGAAATAGCACTTTCTTTTTAACATACTTTTCCTAGAAAAAAATCACGTTAACACTAAAATTATAATCATATATTTTAACCAGATGATTTTATTTCAAATACATATAATTTATTATGACAAGGAAATGAACTAATATATTATTTCAAAGTAGCTTATTTTATGTAATTATATTTATTAGCACCCCAAATCTGTCCGTACAAATATGCCTTTGTGCTTTTTACTTAACTGTACAGGTTTGTGGCTATGATAATAAACATTCAGGTTAAAAACACTAACTATCTGGATTTTCAGTTTTTATCTGGATTTGGGCATCACATAAGTCTTTTCCATGGAGGGAAAAACCAAAAGAAGTGTTTAGCATTAGCGAAGGAAAAAACACTGTTTAACCCACGGAAGAATAAGCTAGCACTTGAAAGACTTAGAGCCCAGAAATCTACGGCCACACTCATTTAATGAGAAACACAAGTGTTCGGGGCAATTATAACTGGACTCTGGTAAGCCGAGCCTAGTTCTGCCCTCCCCTCTCCTCCTGGATACTGCCAGAACTTAGCCACGCTATCGGGCTCGTCATCGGCAGAGGATAATGACTTTCATAAAGCACAATAATTAAATCGACTGATTTCAAGTGCAGTTCTTTTTCATTAAGGAACTCTCATTTGAATCAACCCCCAAATTTCAGTTTAACTTCGTATTTTGTGTTCTGCATGCCAGCCTTCCCCACAGAGGGGGATTATTTATATTCAGGGCATAAATTCCTGTGGAAAAGGGATGTAGGCCCTGTCCTACTGGAAAACGTGAAGTCATTCCATGAAGCGAACAATTATTGCCTCAGTGTAATCCACTTAAAAACCATACGTCTATTATTTATTTTGCATCGCTCAAACACTCTTTTAACTCCCAATATTTCCAGTTTATCAGGTGCTACTATGCTGATCAGCGATTTAAAGTACAAGGAAAATGGCTCACGGAATCTCTTTTTCTTCTTACTCTAGCTGTTGGTGAGAACGGCTGGAGGCACTTTTTATAGTCCTTGTACATTACACCTTGACCATCATTCTAAAGTATCTTGCATAGGTCATTTTTCCTACTGGGATTCCATGTAGAATTTTCATTCCAATTTTTAATTGTAGCTTTAAAACAGATTCAGATAAACATTTTAAAACCATGCTTTAGCGACTGCATTTAATCTCATATTCTCCTTTTTCCCTTCCAAGATTTTTTAAGGCCCTTTTAAACATATTGACAAATGTGAAATTTACTGCATTTATTACAATTTGTATAAGATGACTGCCTTTCCTTCGGCCCCCAAGAGTCACAGCAAACAAGGCACACGAAATGGTGCCAGAGCTCAGGGTTAAAATGTAAAGATTCATACATATTCCCTTAGATAATGAGTGAACAGGATGCTAAGCAGAGAGAGCCAGGGCAGTAAGACTTCCTCATCTCCCAAATTACAGTTTTTCAGCTGCCGTTTTATTTTTCCAACTCTACTTTCAGCCGAAATGATTTTGGAATTTTATCGTTTGACTACTGTAGGAATATAATCAGGGATTTGAAACTTACGCATATTTATCCCCACTGAAAACAAAATCTTCCCTAGAAGAGGTTAATGGAAAAAGAAAGAAATAGGAGGTAGAAGATAAACTGCTTCTTTCACAACTGGGGCTGCAAACAGCATTCTAACTAATTCAGATAAGCAGCAAACATAGTTGTTAGGGGATATTTATGACAGCTGCATCTGTGTGACTGCTCTGAAGCATTAACAATGGCAACGGGCTTTCTGTAAAACACATCGGCAAGAAAGACAGGTAGCGAGGCTGGTTATCAATCATCGGGACACGTGAATAATTCTACACTCACTGGCCCATGTGCTGTTGAAATCAGCTTTCTCTCTCTATATATAGAAAACCTTGCTATTTGGTAAAGAGCCTTGGCCGTGAGTAATTCTTATTTTTAATTCTTAAGAATATGTGTGTTCACACATCATTTTTGAAAAATCCAACAATGATTAACAGGTCTGAAGAAGAATACATACAACATTTTCAGGTTATATTTGTAGTTAATTTATGACTTGTTATCTTACTCATCTTTCATTAATTGAATGGGATCACACAGCTCCAGAACAGATGGTGTCCCATAGTTTGGGGAGCAAAATCTTGCAAACTTATTAAAGTGCTGGGCTCATTTTAAAATTTAGATCTTTGACTTTTAAGTGGTACATGCAACCACTGTCTATTTAAGTAACTTTTGAGATACATGAATAGAATAAAAATTATAGCCAAATAATAAAAGGGGTCTTTCACAGAATTAATATAACTTCCATTTATGCTAATAGGAGGTAAGCACCTGCTCTGCAAAGAAAATAGACCCCTATCTGTGAAAATAAATGTGTACAGTGTATTTTCCAGATACAATGCCAAAATCAAACAACCAAAAATATATGTTGTATAAACAAAGCGTCATGTGGCCTACCTGAAAACACTGTGTTTTATACTTTACCTCCTTACTCATAGGCTTTGAGATGTTACTCATGCCTTTGCCATTTAAATGTAACAGAAAAAAAAAGGATGGACAGACTCAATCTGGTGATTTCAGTGAGCGCACACACAATCCCCTGTTTACCCCTTCAGAAGTTCATAATAAATTGCATCAGTAAATCTGGATCCAAGCCACTGCTCTCTGCCATCATCTTTAAAGTCATGGAGGATAACTGTGCCTAGTAGAGGTGGGCACGATCATGGGGGCACTGTGCTGGGACTCCCTGCAGCAGCTGCACCACGGCTGGGACGGGACGAGGCAGGTGGCTGTTACGACTGGTGACATCAAGTCCCTTTCTGCAGTACCCTTTGGTGAATGTCAGGTCCCACAGGAAGGCACAGCGACCTGGGCTGAATGGCGCTGTCTCCACCAGGAGTCACAGAAGTCTCCTTTCAGGGGCCAGAGAAAGGCTGTCCCTCTCAACTCCACCTGAAGGTAGGTATCATAGTGCTCTCTCCCTAAAACTTCAGTACACTCTCAGTTAAAATTATGTGATCAAAAGAGGGTTGTGGGGAGGGGAACTAGAATATCCACCAAATGCCCAAATATCATGACACTGAGAATGTGGAAACATCGCTCTTCTCATCCAACAGTTTAAAATAGTCCTAAGGAACAGGGACTATCAATACTGGGCTTCTTGGGTGGCACAGTGGTAAAAATATCCGCCTGCCAACGCAGGAGACACGGGTTCAATCCCTGTGTTGGGACGATGCCCTCGAGAAGGAAAGGGCAACCCACTGCATTATTCTTGCCTGGAGAATCCCATGGACAGAGGAGCCTGCCGGGCCATGGTCCTTGGGGCCGCAAAGAGTCGGACCCGAGTGAGCACGCACGCATGCATGCAAAGAATAGGTAATAATAACATCATACAGCAGGTACGACATTTAACCACCTCTCTAAAGATTTCTCTTTCCTAATGGTCTTCGTCAAGACCAAAACTTTTCATTTCTGATTTGTACTGTGAGGGTACTGAAAGCAATACTCTCCTGGACCAGACTGAATACAGAGTCTGAGGGACCCAGTGCAACCTGGCAACATGAGGGATCTTGCTGGAAAATGTCTGAACAATTGCAGGACGGTGACAGCAGAGCTTTAAACCAAGCTCAGGGCGCCTCTCGGAGAAGGCAGTGGCACCCCACTCCAGCACTCTTGCCTGGAAAACCTCCATCCATGGTGGAGCTGCAGGCCATGGGGTCGCCAAGAGTCAGGCACGACTGAGCAACTTCCTTTCCACTTTTCACTTTCATGTACTGGAGAAGGAAATGGCAACCCACTCCAGTACTCTTGCCTGGAGAATGCCAGGGATGGCGGCGCCTGGTGGGCTGCCATTTAAGGGGTCGCACAGGGTCGGACACGACTGACGCGACTTAGCAGCAGCAGGGCTCCTCTGCATGGGGCCCTGTGAGACAACAGCGCAGGTGAAGCCAGCCTTGCTCTAAAACAGGACCTTAGTGAGAGATAGCCTGCTGCTCTCACCTCCGTTCTCCACAGCCTAACAGAAAATTCGGTCAAGAACACCACAGGAGAACGGGTGTGAGATGTTCTCTGGCTGACAAGACACCCATCTGAAGTACTGAGGTCCAAGAAAATGGATCAACAGTGTGTCCTCTCAAAACTACCATCAACTTTCATATCCAGATTGTATTATAAGGCTTACCTGAAAGTGTTTCATCATCCTCCTAGAAGGTTCCACAGGCCAGGTTTTCTATCCAAAGGCCAGCGTGACCCTGGTGATGGGTTTCGTTTTAATGGGGACTGGAGGACCAATTTTGAATACAGATAATGGGAGCACAGTTTCCAGGCAGTCTGATCCTCAATGACATCCTTTTTCTTTTCCTCTAAATTTTTTTTTCCTTTGAAAGTCACTTCTTGCTCCAAACCCTTCTCCTTTGTCAGCCGTGCACCGGTATTGGATTTGACCTTGAATTCCAGATGGGCCAGGTTGCTGTAAAGGCACTCTGGTTTTCCACAGTGTAGGTGATTACAAAGGCTGGCGGGGTGCTGTTTACGGGGTGCCCTTCTCTTCTAAGGGGCGTCCCTGGTGGCTCAGACAGTAAAGAATCTGCCTGCAATGTGGAAGACCGGGGTTCGATCCCTGGGTTGGGAAGATCCTCTGGAGAAGGGAACGGCAACCCACTCCAGTATTCTTGCCTGGGGAAAATCCAGGACAGAGGAGCCTGGCGGGCTACAGTCCACGGGGCTGCAGAGAGTTGGAAGTGACTAACACAACACAACACAACACAACAGCATTTAAGGACAGTTACACTCCATCAGTACCAGGTTGGTGAACGAGACAACAATAATTACCATCATGGCAGTATCTCCCATGATCTACCATCTCTCCCAAGTGGGCTTCAGCTAAACTTAGCTGCTGGAAAGTCATCTTTCCCTTCAGGACATGGAACTCTACAGAGTTGGTCTTCAGAAACTTAGAACAGGATATTAGGACAGAAAAGTACCCCTTTATTTCTCCCCCAAAATACACGAGATAAATTTGTAAATATGTTACAAAAACACTCAGGAAAATATATACTTTCAGCAAAATTATGTTGTAAAGTCTGAGTTTTTCTGAGCTATAGATGACTTTTTATAGGATCAAACAATACAAAAGGAACTGTTCAAATATATAAGCCTATCCTGATGTTTGGTCCCTCAGAAAAGGGCTAGAAGATTATAATATTAGCTTCTCTCAAAAAATTGTATAACCCTTTTTTTCCTGGTAGTGAATTTGTAGGGATAAACAACCCTACAAATAGTTGGGCCTATTATATGTCACAGAGATTTTTCTATAGCCTGTCTAGACTCCAGACAATAGGTGAGACTGGCCTAGAGTTGCAGACATTTCTATAGTCTGTAATATCACTTAGAAAAGCAAGGGCAATAATACCAAAATGAAAACCAGCCTGACCTGCTAGTACGATAGAGGAAATATGAGTATAACAACACTATACAATTTAGAAATGATGACAACAACGTACGAAGACGTTTTAGCAGCCACATATCAGTCAAAGCAACTTACAAAATCAAATATACTCCCAAATTATGAGTCAGTCAAGTAATTCTGTCCCATGGCTACATTATAACTTATTGCAGTAAATTCCGTATACATGTTATGCTGTATTTTCTTACTGCCTAAAGGTGGTGTGTGTAAATGTGTATTACATGTATATATGAATTATGTTTATATATGAAGTATGTGTGGTCAACATGCAGATTTTTCAAAATGCCTTACTTTAAATAAACCAGGCTGTCGAACTATTATACTTTTCAGTGCTCTTGGATAAAGCAATGTTGTATATACTCCTAAAAGAGTTAAGGAATGTTATGTATAATAAGCAAGGGAGGTAGAGAAGGGAGTTTTAAAATTTCATCTATTTCTACCATTTCATCTCTGAGCACATCTGTTTTCTCTGCTGCTATTATACCCATTATAAACAAAGGAAAGAGAGAAACTTTTTTGTTTCTTAATATTTCCCTTCTTTTCTACCTCTCAATTTTTTAAAACAAATGAACCGGTGTAGAATACATGTTTTTGCTGCTTAGTTTTGTTTTGATGAAGACCATGAAAAAGATGCACTGACTAAAATATTCACTGAAGGAAATACTGGCAATATTTTGGCTTTAGAATGAAATGTATTGGCAATATTTTCAGTTCCGAAGGGTATTCTCTCAGTTCCGAAGGGCATTCTCTTTCTCAAAAGATTTCAAGCTATGTCAGTAGTCACCAGACCATTTCCTTCTCACCACTGGGGATGAATATTAACAGAGCCTTTGTCACTGTTGGAATGACTCAGCTGGCGGCATCAGGAGTAGTTAAGGGGGAGTCTAGTGAAACAGTATGCAGTGAACAGAGAGATTCTTCAGCTATTTTACTTAGAGGGGTACATCCCCAAGCAGAAAACCCCCATCTCTGAAGTCATTCAGTTTCTGTCTCTATATAAAAACACATACACACACAAACACCATCCAGCTTGTTTCAACACAACCAACTCTGCCATATAGCGTCACCAAAGTTCCACTGTAGAACAAACCGTCTAGGACTGCCAAAATCGTAGAAAGCTCATTGATGAAAACATAAAGAACCCTTCTCGGTGTGATCAGCTCTGCCCACCCACCAGGCACTCAAAGCACACTCCTGGGGCGTAGGATTTACGCCTAGAAACGTGGTGTATTTCCCCCCGGAATGCAAATGTTAGATTCATATTACACTAACACAATTTACACAACATGCTTATTTTGTTTGGCTTGAAAGTTCAATATTTTGTTTGTCTTTAAGAAAAAACTTCTTTCACCCCATCAGAAATGAAGATTTTTGTCAACACTTTCTCACAGAGTAAAAATAAACAGGTATGCTTCCATAAAATTGTTCTGTAATGTAATAACTAAGTGTAGTATGGATATTCAAGGAGATTTATCTGAAATCAAACATGTAGTTCTTCTGATGTGTGCCATAATATTCAGAAGTATTTTATACATCATATAACAAGATAAACCAGATAAGTATACACTGCATATAACAACTTTGAATATCACGAAAACGGTACGAAGTTCTGACTCACCTCAGCTATTTAATTGGCTACTTTTAATTAAAGAGTAATAGTATATACCTTTTAATTGGACATACCAACTAAAGCTTGACTTTTCAAAATAAACAACAAGTTCCAAATTCAATGTTAGCATGATGAATTTGGCAAACTTTTCATTCTCATGAAATTGGCAGGGGAAGTGGGGTAGGTGGGAGTGCAGGTGGAGAGAGGACCATGCTTCCTCACAGGATAGCTGGGAATTCTATAGCACTCAGAAAGTAGCCAGATCATTAACTAACGGGTCCTGGAGGCCCCAAGGAAGCCTCCCCAAACTCCCACTGAAGTCAATGGAAATTTGCAAAAGTACTCGAGAGGGCTCTCATGGTCCACAAGGTGCTGCCAAAAATTTCACTAGGTATTTCAACCAGATACACAAGCCAAAAAAAAAAAGGAAGCCTGAACACCAAAACACTAAATCAAAACACCCAAACCGAATAACATGTACCTCTCCGACGTCGTAGATCCAAATACGGCCTTCCGAGTCCCCAACGGCAACTTCCTTGCCACCGTGAGCCCAACGAGCACGGTTCAGGGCGGACGCCCCCTCAATGGCCACACTTGCTGTTGGGACCTGCCAAAGGGGTTACAACAGAAACCAAGAACCTCTGAATATGAATTTAAATATACGAATTGACAATGCTACGTTTAACTGGATGAGTCACCGCGGCCTGCGTGTGCATGAAGTAACGTTCGTCTCTTGTGCAGTGGGTAAAGGATTCATTGTTCTTAAATCATATGCTCCACTGAATTAAGAGGTAGAGAGGAGAGACACTTCAAAAAAAAGGAACAGAGAGGGAGTCTTTTGCCATAGTGGGCAGCAAGTGACATAAATATTTCTGCAGATTATGCAGGGTGCACAGACAACATCACACAGCAGCTAAATGTGAGACTTCTTGATTGGGTCCTGATTTATGGATTGACGGAGAGGAGGGAGACTTCAGGATTTACCAAGATTAAGGATACTATAAAAGGGGGGGATGGGGTGTACGGTGAAAAATAAGTCATATTACTAAGTGTCTTCAGGGGAAAAAAATGTATTGATCCCTTGAAACCTCATCATGGAAGGGATGCTCAGAAGAAAAAGTTCAAAACCTCAAGTTCTCCTGCTTCTCCTATCTCCACCCTGTTTTCCTTCCTCCCAGCAGTACCAGGGTGCAGGAAGTGCCAACTCTGAAAATGTCCTCAGGACGATATCCTGACAGAGTGGAGCACACACTTGTAGAAAAGGCCTTACACCTCCTTTAATAAGCACCTGAAATCTGACAACATTGATAATTGCAAATATTAATCATTATTAAAGTGAACTGGAGGTGCTGAGATGGAACCCACAGTATTTGTTGTAAGAACCTTACTATTTGGAAAAAAGAATTTTAGTGGGTCTACCCTTCTTTCATCATGAGTTGTGTAAACTCGCATCTGGAAGTTTGGGAGTTTGTAACTGATAGAAAGATCAGCTCTCTGAGCTTTCTACAAGAATGTTGAATAGGAAATGACAACAGCCCATTAAAAAAGGTAAATGTTAAAACAAAAAGGAAAAAAATATATAGTGAAAAGAGGGCCACCAACATCATCTCATGCCACCATTTCAAGACCTGTGTCTAATACACATGACTTCTTAGGGTGGAAACACGACCTGGCCTGCGCCTCTGCCCTCCCCGCCTGCCCCTGGCGTTCTGTTATTAAGGGAATTGAAACCATCTGTTTATATGAGATTATTGACCCAACACCTATCTTTAAAATAGCAATAAAAACTCCATCATATGGAAGAATCTATGTTTAAATTTAATCTTGAAATCAATAAAAATTCTTTTACCTGCTTAAATCACGGTATATCAATTGATAGCAAAAATGTAAAACAAAAGTCCCTAGCTCATGTTTTTTTTTTTTTTTAAATACACAATTTCTATAATAAAGGGACCTGCTGTGCAGTGCTGCAGACTGAATTTTTAACCAAACTTTTCAAAGGCCAAAACAATATGAATTGCAATAGGCCATAATTCTGTCAATACACTTTATCATTAGTGTGCTACTCAGAAAACAAATCTGAGAATCAGCTAGATAGTTTTCAGAGTTAAAATTTTTAACTCCATAATTTAGGGAGATCATAAGGCTCCCACTTTTCATAACGCTGGTTAATATCAGATTTTATCTCTGAACAATCTCAAAAATTGAATAGAAAGTATTTAATCTTAATATAAATGTGACAAAAGATCACTCAAAATAAAATGATTTTTGGATACATTTTAAATTATGCCTACAACATATTAAAGAATTTTCTATATTTATTTAGAATTAAGTAACGTAGCAAACTGGAACAATTTCTATTTTAACTGTTTAAAAATATCTTTTCATAGATATCATAAATGGTGGGGGTAAAAAAATAGACACTGGCAGTCTATAACATATCCTAAAAGAATTATGAAATGTATGAAGAAAATGACAAAAATATTTCATTAATTTGACAAGTAATGAGTTTTCAAAAGTCGCTGAATCTACAATGAAAATAATGCATAACTGTCTCTTACACTTGTATTTCAGTTTCTTATATATTTTCACAGTTTTTAATCATTTTAATTGCAAACACAGAATATATACACATAGTTTACCACACTGCATAGAGATCAGTAACAGTGAAGTAGGTGAATGTAAAAACTGTCCTTGCATAGGAGTACTTGGAATAAGTTGGTTTAAAAAGCACTGTATTTTGAACACCGACAAAGCAGCACTGAAGTTTCAGGTTTTTTTTTTTTTTTTTTTTTAAAACAAATCTAATTTCTAATTGGACAAATATTTGAAAAATCTTGTTCAACTTGACAGAAGACGAAAGTGATTTGAGGGTTTTAAAAAGTGTTCAGTTTATTACTGGATCTGAATCAGGCTCAATGTATCTACTATTATTGCAAAAGCAGAACTATGTTCACCGCAAAACGAAACGATTTGCATGCCCAGTAATGATTTCTTAAAATGCTTAGCTATAAGAGACTTATGTGGTTGTCTCTTGATACCTAGAGAGAGGAAAGGGAGAAAAAAAAAAAAATCACATTTGGCAATGCTGAGATATTATTTCATTTTACCTAAAGAGCAGATAAAAAAACAAAACTAAACAAAAAGAGTTACAGAGGAATTACTAAGGAGTTGGTAGGACACTCCACTGCACCATATTAATAGTTGAGTATCACCTGAACTCACTTCTAGTAAATCTGATTTCTAACTATGTGTGTGTGGTTGGGGAGGGGGGGTGTTTCCTAAGTCAGACTGAAAACTGTGCTTTTTTGGGTTGTTTACAGTGAATGAGTTTATTCTACCAAAGAGAAACAATATGACTTTAATCAATGGTGATGAAAGACTTTGGGAAACCATTACACTGTCGAGTAGTAGGCACCTTTCCATGAAAGGCAATAATGTTATAAAAGTTTCAAAGTCTGAAATGATGGGCCCTGCACTACTGCTGCCCTGCATTTCCAAAGACACTTCATTACATAACTCTTGTCCTTGTCATGCAGTTCTGGTAGCCAAAAGGAAAAATCAGAAACAGAGTTAAATGGGAAGATTTGTAAAAGACAACTATTTGGCAGTGGTTTTAGGTGAATATAATCTTGTATGATACAGTGACTCAGTAATAACACCTGAAGGATATTTCCCTGCCCCTCCCCCCAAAAATATCAGGGCAGCCCGGTTCTCCTCACCTCCCCCAGCTGTAGGCTTCCTAATTAAAAAGGCTAAGCTGTTTCCTGTTCAGAACACTTCAAAAGACCTCTCCCTTGTTCTCCACTTGACACTTAGTTTTCAGCACTTGTTCTTCTTACCTGTCCACTCTTATTGATGGAGAGCTACCCTGAATCAGGGACCAGCTGATGACCAGACCATTTTATTGTATTAAACTGAAGGACCTTTAATATTCATGTTTCTTTTTAAACTCAACCCCAAACTCTAGTACCTGAAAATCAGCACCTCAATAATTTTGAGAGTGGAAAATAGGAATAAGACATGTGACATAATTTTAAAAACATGAATACATACAGCATGCTTTTTTAAAAGACTATTTCCCTGTGATTAATTGCCTTTTGAAAAAAATTTCACTTGTGAAGTACTCCAAATGTGACATGTTAAAATATTTTTTAAAAATTACTGAATATACATGTTCAGAGATAGAAACTATTATAAAAGTGGTGAGTTCAGTCTCTTAGACAAGGATTATTTACCTTCTAAAAATTAAATGAAGACTAGATCTAAACATCAACAGTCCAGAGAATTATCTTTTACGGATTTAAAACAGAAATCGTGCAAACAGCAAACACTGGCAAATAGCCCTTTAAAAAAGCCCAATCTCAAGTCAGAGTCCACAAAAGCTTACTTTTCCAAGTGCTTGCCCATAGTTATTTCAACACCACTCTCAAATATGCCCCAGCGTCCTTTCCCGCAGTGAAAGGCGTGAACACGTATGGTTTTGCTCTTTGCAAAGAAGGGTCGTCAATTGTCCAGGATTCTGCCACGGTTTTAGGGATGAAGTGAGATTACATGATTTGGGGCCAAATGCATCTGCCAATTCCCTGCAGAGCAGCGGAGAATGGGGGGTCGGCAGCACAGCTGCAATTAGAGGGTCTGTCCAAAAAAAGGCCGTTTCTGAGAGGGGGGGAGACGGAGAGAAGCCGCCGGCGCCCCCCTCCCAGCCCGCCGGGTCCGGCGCCTGCGCTCACCTCGGTGTCATTGTTGAGGTTCCAGAGGTCCAAGCGCCCCATCCCGTCCACGCAGGCAAAGAGCGCGGGGTGCACGGGCGACCACATGACATCGTACACATAGTCGGCATTGTCTTCAAAGGAGTAGAGCGGCTTGTTGTGCTGTGAAGCAGAGAGACCGTGAAGACTTCGTGGCGCTGCCGCTGCCTCGGGCTGTCTAGCGAGCCTAATTAAAAACTTTGCACATTCACAAAGTGTCATAAAACTTCCCGAGATGAAAGTCCTCGGGAAGGTGAACCGCAGCTTTAAAGTTACTAGAACTGTCCACTGGCATAAATAAATACCGGGGGTGGGGGGCGGGGAGGGACTCAAGGGGCTGGGGGCTGGGACGGGCGGGGAGGCGGCTTCAGACACAGTGGGGGAGACGTTCCGCACAGGTGAACGGGCGGCGGGCACTCGGGGTGCTCGGCGGGCTCCGCGATGCGAGCTGCTGGGGGCCGAACCCAGGCGTGCTCTGCTCGCCGGGGTCAGACCCGCGGGGGAAGGCTCTGGAAGCCCGGGCAATCGCGGCGACCCAGAACCCTTAGCACGGAAGGCAACGCCTGCCACCTAGCGGCCGTTTTCCGTGGCTGCAGCTCTGCTTCCAATCCGACCCCGGGGCCAGATTTATTCTTTAATGGTTCCTTTGCGCGGGAATGGGGTCACCTATTTTAAAGGGATCGTTAGCTCTTCCGGCACGTGAAACATCTCGCGGTTCTGAGACTCTGGTCTCTCTATCTAGGATCAGTTCACCCAAATCAGGTGTACTGGTGAGGCTCAATACACTGTCCCTCAACCTCCGTGGAAGGCGAATCACGTTTTCTAGCTCACCCAGTATTTCTAAGAGCCCTGAAAATCGGTGTTTTGGGGGAAATGCATTAACACACCCCTACTGCATACAAATGCTTCCCCTCCGGAGGGATACAGTAAATTAAAATGGCACTCCTGATTTCCAGCGAATATTGTCACATCAAAATAGCACAGAAGTCAGAGGCAAGTATGAAAGTACACCAGAAATAAAATGTAATTGGACTTCATGAATTATTCATTCCATCTGGCTTGTCTTATTCTAATTTCTGCATAATGGCTTTACTAATCCCTGATCAATTAATGTAAAATGAAATTTAAATGATAATGAAAGCCCTAGAGATAAAAGAAATTAAGTATTCTTATATCCTCTGACAGAAATCTAAACAATGGGAGTTTTTTTCCCCAATGTCTTCATCCAGTCAGCTGTCTGTACCCTCTTCATGGGCACAGTCGAATGCCTGTACAGGCCAGAGTAATAAGACCAAAAAATGATAACACAATATGAACAAGCAAATCCTTTCTGCAGAAAATGTTCAAAGAACCTATCTGTGGGGAATCAGCACCAAATATCTGAGCACATTCCCAAGATGTACTGTGAGGGAAAATAAAAAGCCCCAAATCCATATGCTGAACTCAAAGTAGGGGAAAATCAGTGAGAAGACAATAAAATTCCCATAGCCTGAACCTAATGCAAAAATTTAAGGTAGTGACTAAGTGATTTCTCCTTCCATGAATTATCTTGCTTTGGCGTTGCTGAGGCGTGAATACAGTTGTAAGACTATTAAATCAACAGAAGATTTTAGGTGAGACATTGCGTGTGTAGGGTGAGTAGTATGTATGGTCTTATTTTTAATTTAAGCAGTACCTAAAAAAACATGTAACACTGCTAATCGCAAAAAGAATTAAATGGACATTAGTTTTATAGTTTTGTATTTTACTCCTCAACATTATAACTCTTATGCCAATATATCTCACTTAATTTGGACCTAAGATTATTTGCCTATTTGCTATTGATGTGGCTTTTTCCCATCCTCTCTCACTGCTTGGACTAGATGATTCAAACTTCCTTCTTCAGAGAATCTGAATATCCAGTGATGCCTTAAAATAGTATGAAAACATCATCTTTTTTTATTAATATAAAAAAAAAGCCAGGGTAGATAAAGTAGGTGGTCCTTCATTGATCGTTTCTGAGTATTAAATTCTCTTAGTAGGAGATTATTTGTCCCAAATTCTTGATTTTGTAGCTAGCCAGTCACTATTTGTTAGAGAATATGAGTAACACATTTTTCTTAAAATCAAAGAGTAGGAAAGACTTACACATGCTTTAAAAAGCCAGTTCTCAGGACCCTTTATTAATAACCCAGCTGATAGGATAACTGAGTATACAGAGGTGTAGACACAGATGAACACAGACATTCAATAAATATAGAACTAATCTACAGTCCTTGCTTTGCTCAATTAGAAAACCATCCAGCTTTAAAACCATCCAGGCATTTTCTAAGAAGCTGATATTATTTGATATGTTAATTCTCTCAAATTACATTGCTAATCTCTAGTGTTTCTTTCCTTTTCTTTTTTGGTGGCTTCCTTTTTTAAGAAACTTAGTCAAAACTGTAGTATATCTTGGATATTTTTTACCTTTTAAACATCTGGAAATAACTTTTAGTTCATCTGACCAAAAACCAATTTTCTCGTATTAAATCGTCTTGTACTGAAATGCTAATATTCCCTTATTACCTCCTACCTCCAAGACTGAAGCTTTCATTCTAAAAGTCACTATGCAAGTAATTTTAAATTACAGACTGTGCACGTTTGGGGCAAGGGAGAGGATTTCTATCTTCACAGGATTTGTTTTAACCTTGATAAATTTACAGTATGAAGAAGCCTTGGTCAGGATTGAAGGCATTAGCAGGGTACCAAGGAAACCACCATCCATGAACCACTAGTTCCCAAGATTAGATCAGCAGACACCATGAAAGTGAAAGTGAAAGTGAAGTCGCTCAGTCGTGTCTGCTCTTTGTGACCCCGTGGACTGTAGCCTCCCAGGCTCCTCTGTCCATGGGATTCCCTAAGCAAGAGTACTGGAGTGGGTTGCCATTTCCTTCTCCAGGGGATCTTCCCAACCCAGGGATCAAACCCAGGTCTCCCGCATTGGAGGCAGACGCTTTAACCTCTGAGCCACCAGGGAAGCAGACACTACAGGCACAGGCTAATGCCACTCTTATAATAGTAAGCACTGCTAGTCCAAATGTCAAGTGCAGTGTTTTTTTTTTTCAATAAAGGAGCTTTCATTCTAACTTATTTGGGACTCAAAAGGTAAGCTGAAAACCTCACTGAAAATTTGTCTCAAACACTTAATATAAAACATTTCCTAATTTACATATATATCATGAAATACTAGCACTTTCATATAATACATCAAAAGCATTAGGGCCTAAAGATTCTGGTTTTGAATTCTGAAACATAGATGCTTATATACACAAAGTTGTTATAGCTTGCTATTGCATTAGCACCAGTTTTAAAACACTACAAGTTTTGAAAAGGTGGAAAGTGTAGGGGCCAATGATTTTTTGAGGAGGAACTTGTAACATCATTTGTATGTATTAAAGCTACAGAAGCTTGATGATCTTAGATATTTACTCTGCAAAGTACTAGGCCACTTAGTAAAGTAAATATCATTCCACTGTGTGGACCATAGAAAGTGTTTTTCAAGACAATCAAATTTCACTAGGCAAAAACCCCTTCACTTGTGTATTCTCTTTTCTGATGCCCTGCTTGGCATTGGTGACCTGTTAGAAAAAAGAAAAGAAAAAGGAAAACTGCCTTGTAACGCAGCCCACAGTATGTGTGACGCACGCCAATGAAATAAAGCTGTAACAACCAGACAAGTTTCCAGGGCTGTGCCCCCCCCAAATGCTAAAATATCCAGACACGGATCAGCATGATTGTAATGCCCTGATTCTCGAAGTGGAGAAGCAGGCTACCAGTCACCTCCCAGACAGACTTCAAGGGCAGGGCAGGGTAAATGACTGGGTGTTTGCGTGTGCCTGCCTCTATATACATATTGCCTAATTTAATTCACATCAAATCTCTGAAAGGTAGACAGTATTTACAGAAAAGAAAATGACAGTCCAGGAAAGTCTGTAGCTTTCCCGAGGTTGTACGTGGCAACACTGGAGTTGGTTCTTTGGTTTTTCTAGCTGTTAAGTCCATTTTCTGTTTGCTGGAACCGTGCGGTCCTCTATGAAACACAGTGAAGGTCTCCAGTCTTCACAGAAAGAGAGGATCTGTTAGCAGTCCTGGCTGCTATCCCATTCAGTTCAACCCATACTTACTAAGCACACCTTATGTAACTTATAGGAAGAGTTAAAAATATCACAGTCAGAACGTTTCATTTCCTGAATCAGTTATTAATAATCCCAAGGCTGTTACCCATACAATTCCAGGGACCCTTAGCATCTTGTGACGCTAACAAAAATCTTTCTCTCCAGCAAACTAAGAAAAAGGGTGGAAATGGCCCTTTAGCCAGCAGAGATTAAAGCAGGCCATGCATTAGAGAGTAGAATAAAATGATGCTAAAAGCAAAGATCCGGGTTCAAGTTCACTCAATGCCTATACAATCTGGGGTGAAGGACTCCAATTGAATTATATTATCGGATAGATGCGGATAAAACGAGGAGGATGGAATGGAAAAGGAAGTAGGAGAAAGTGCAAAAACTACAGACCTTGGGAAATTTCAACTTAGCATCCTTGGATCTTAGTTTGTTTTCATCTGTAAGATGGAAATCTGGAGAAACTGACCTCAAGGGTTCCCACTGGCTTTGTGATTCTATAACTGTTCTGTGGTAAGAGCCGAATGGAATAAACCATGTGAAAGTTTAACAACGAGTTATTCAAAACTACATATTATAATTAAAGCCATCTTCCTTGATGTTCTGTGAAATTTATATCTCAGCAATTTTTTTGAGTTCATATTTCATCAAAATACATGAAGATATATGAAGGGAGTTTTCAGTGGAAAAAATGAAATAATAAAAGTAATAAAAGATTTATTTGACCAGTTGGAGAAGGGATAAAAAATACTAAATTTACATACAAGAGGCAGGTAGTGAATTCTGTTCAAAAATGAACAGTTACAACATCCATCAACGTTTTACAATAAAGACTTGATCTCTAGATTGAGCTTTGATTTTATAAGTACACTTCTGACAATGAGGAGAGCTGCACATTTTTCCAATCAGTTAAGTATAAAATGATTTCATGAGAGGTGAATTTCTATTTCTGATGTCAGAAATGTACCAAAGTCACATCCAGGAAATATAGTGTTTATTTTCCTCTATATGATTTATTTTCCTCTTATCAGACAGCTCAAGGCGTCCCAATGGGCTTTAGTTTTTTGAAGGCTGATGAAAAGGAATATTTTGTGCGAAAATGCCTCCGAACACCTCCAAACACTGTGGTTCTTGAGGTTGCATCTGTCTGTAAATGATTAGCTTTCAAAGCCAACTTAGAAATGTCGACCCAAACCATGAACCTTTCTTTGGAAGGGCGGGGAGTAGGGAAAAGGGTATTATATGGGTTGGTCGGATGGGGGTGGACAACTAACAGTAGCATTTCTGTATTTTTATTCTGAAATACAAGGAAACAAATGGAATCTTACCTTGAAAACTGTATCTTGTTGGGGAAAAAAATCATCATCACCGTAATACTAAACAATAAGTAATAAGAAAATGTCCTTCAAAAATTGTCATGTGGGTTCTGGTGAAGGAATTAAATAGCCAGCCAGTTCTTCCAGGAAACATTAAAAATGTGAGACCACAATATCACTTAAAAAAAAAAAAAAACTAAAGGACCCCCAAACTTGAAGCTCACAAAAATGGATGCCTCTACCATAAAAAGAAAGTCCTTATACAAACAAATCCAAACTCACAAACCAAACCAAAAAACCAACACTGTTGGCCCAAAAAAAGGTGTTGGGAAGTTTGGTGCTGTTGAACCAAATGGAAAACATTATTTGCAAACTACATGCTGGGTCCTCCTGAAGCACAAAGTAGCCTGTATTTATCTTAATTTGTGTGGCTCATATTGTAACAATACTCCTGATAACCCAAATCCTACCTTTACCTGCTTCTATCATGGTGAGAGATTCAAAATCAGGCATAAACACTTTGGCTGCGCTATTCTTAACAGAGTTAAGTACAGTGAGTCTGTTTATTGTTTGGTTGCCTCAACCAAAAGTACATCTGAGGACTTTAATTTGAATTAGTTAATATAAAATAATTAGAAAGAAGGCTCTAGAAATCCAGGAATAAAGCCTTTGCCTCTGTATAAATGTAGAAGTTCTGCTGAATAAGCCACATAAAAGGTGTTTTTTGTTACACTACCTTCCTCTCCTGCTTATTTGCATGAAAAATCCTTCTAATCCAGGAGGCGCCACCAATAAAGAGGATAATTATCCATATAAAAGAATGTATACATATTCACAGGTTTTGACTAGTATTTGAGTGTTTAAAGTTATGGGAAAAAAACCTACAAGCTTTGCCTCCCTCGTTCATAAAGGAGTATATTTCTCCCTGCACAGGCACGATTTTTATGCACATCAGCTGCACCTAAAGGTTCGCCTTTAAAACGGGCGTTTTAGTGAAGCCTGTAGAGAATTACTGTGAAAACACTCAAGCTGGGGTGCCCTCCTGAACTGAACTGTTTGGGTTCATCTTAGCTGCTAGGGCGCTTTGGGTAAGTTCTGCCTCCTGACGGGGGAGAGGCAGAGCAGGGAGTGTCAACTGATGGTTGGCTTGTTGGCACCATTCGGGTGGTCTTTCTCTGGACTGCTGGCTTCTCTCTGATACACACTCTGTGACTGCAGAAGGAGGCAAGCCAGTTTAAAGAGAGACCCTCCCTGGTTACTGCTGCCCCGACTCTATTTCCTCCATGGTTGAGTGGTTTCACACCAAACACGATGCTGGTTAAACATTCATTGTACCGCCAACGTTCAGGTTGATGAGAGACTGTGTTAGGAGGGAGGAGGGGATGGGTGGAGACTGATGTTTAGGACATGCTGGTGGAGAGGGATGACTCAGACTGGACCTACGCAGCCAGAAGTGTGGTTGTAGCCGTACCTTTAAAGAGTAGAAAGACAAGCAAGGATAGCCGTGCTTGCAGCCTTAAGCAGCTTTGCGTATTTCTCTGTTACTGCTGCTGCTAAGTCGCTTCAGTCGTGTCCGACTCTGTGCGACCCCATAGACGGCAGCCCACCAGGCTCCCCCGTCCCTGGGATTCTCCAGGCAAGAACACTGGAGTGGGTTGCCATTTCCTGTTCTAATGCATGAAAGTGAAAAGTGAAAGGGAAGTCACTCAGTCATGTCCGACTCTTAGCGACCCCATGGACTGCAGCCTTCCAGGCTCCTCCATCCATGGGATTAGCCAGGCAAGAGTGCTGGAGTGGGGTGCCATTGCCTTCTCCAGGTCTCTGTTACTATTTAGGGTTAAATCACACAACTGCATTTTGTTAGTGGGTAGACTCAGTGGTAGAACATCTCCACTCTGGTCTAAACTGTCCACTTCCATCCAACTCTAGTGTCTGGCTTACAAACTCTCTCCCCATTGTAAATAAATTTATATGTAACATATATTTGTATATATATTTATAAAATACACACATATATGCAGAAAAGTGGGCTTCCCAAGAGGTGCTACTGGTAAAGAACCCACCTGCCAGCACAGGAGACGTAAGAGATGTGGGTTGGATCCCTGGGTTGGGAAGATCCCCTGGAGGAGGGCATGGCAACCCACTGCAGTATTCTTGCCTGGAGAATCCCATGGACAGAGGAATCTGGTGGGCTACAGTCCACAGGGTTGCAAAGAGTCGGATACGACCAAAGCAACTTAGCACACACGCAAAAATATTAATATATAAATTTAGAAATACATAATTCTTAAAGATTTAAAAAGATAAAGGTATAAGCCTAGATGGAGTTCCCAGGTGGAACAGTGGTAAAGAGTCTGTCTGCCAGACGCAAGAGATGAAGGTTCAATCCCTGGGTAGGGAAGATCCCCTGGAGAAGGAAATGACAACCTGCTCTAGTACTCTTGCCTGGAGAACCCCATGGACAACGGAGCCTGGTGGGCTACAGTCCATAGCGTCGCAAAGAGCCAGACACGACTGAGCAGGTGTGCAGGCATGCACATAAGCCTAGATCCATAGATTACATCTTCCCTGGTGGCTCAGCTGGTAAAGAATCTGCCTGCAACGTGGAAGACCTGGGTTCGATCCCTGGGTTGGGAAGATCCCCCGGAGAAGGCAAAGGCTACACACTCCAGTATTCTGGCCTGGAGAATTCCATGGACGGTATAGTCCATGCGGTTGCAAAGAGTCAAACATGACTGGCTTTCACTCTCACTTCATAGATTACATCTTGACTCTCCCTTTATTCTTATGTCTAAATTCTATAGGATAAACACTTGCCAGTTCTCAGAGCTAAGCTGACATTAGTGGTCACAGTACGTTTAGTAAATATAACATTTAGATGAATTTTGTTTCTTTTCAAGAAGTCATATACCCAAATACTCAGCTTTAAAATCTAATGGTAAAGTCATCTAAATAATTAAATATCCCATTCTACCTGCTCAACAATTCAGTGTATATTGTGTACACTCAGTTTTGCTTCCCAGGTGGCGCTAGTGGTTAAGAACCTGCCTGCCAGTGCAGGAGACAAAAGAGACATGGGTTTGATCCCCGGGTCAGGAAGTTCCCCTAAAGGAGGGCATGGCAACCCACTCCAGTATTCTTGCCTGGAGAATCCCATGGATAGAGGAGCCTGGTGGGTTACAGTCCATAGGGTCACAAAGAGTCAGACACGACTGAAGTGTCTTAGCACAGCACACATACATACATAAGAAAGGCACACTTTCAAAGGGTCAAGGCAAGTTTTTTTTTCTGGGTCTGCACCCCTGCATCTCCTGGTGTTAAATGCAATGTATTTTTTTTTAATATTATATGTAAGAGTGGGATAGCTGACAATTTTATTTATTTTAATGGTGGAAACAGTGTATTTATTCTAATTGGTGCAGAGAATCCCACACAGCAGAAGTTCAAAACATTCAGTTTAGAGAGAATATATTTGATATGCTTCCTGCTTACCCTGTTTATTGATTTGATGACCTATTTTATTTTGCCCAAGCCAAGTTGAAATTAATGTCTGTTCAAACTGGAAACACCAGCTAAGCATGAGATGAGGTGATTCAGGACATTGTAGATGGGCATGAGAAAATAACCTAGTATTACTGATGAACCCTGGACAATTTGCAAGGCTGAGAGGTCACATGAGGCTGCTCTAGATAGACCTATCCTGGTTTGATCCAAACACAGCTACTTTCGGGGATAATGAGGAGTTTTAATTTATCTTCCAACATTAGACATAACATGCAGGTTAGACCAGGAGGTGGGGATGGAGCTATCTTTGAATTTCATAATTATGTGGGTTTCCCAGATAGCTCAGTGGGTAAAGAATCTGCCTGCAAAGCAGGAGACACAGGAGATATGGGTCAATCCCTGAGTCAGGAAGATGCCCTGGAGGAGGAAATGGCAACCCACTCCAGTATTTTTACCTGGAAAATCCCATGGACAAAGGAGCCTGCTGGGCTATTACAGTCCATGGGGTCACAAAGAGTTGGACAGACTGAGCGACTAAGCATGGATTATGTACGTAGTTGTATCTGTTATTTGTCATTCTCATTCTCTCTTCAAACATGAGCACTTAGAAGGAGAAGGATGAGGAAGGCAACCCCTCCGGCATATCACTGAAATGAAAGGGCTCTCGTTAAAAGAGAAAAGAAAGGATTCAGCAAGCCTTGTTTGCACAGGGATAAAGACCAGTCAGCAGGGCGAATTTTAAGTCTCAAAAGTGTTTGTACTTCTACGGATTATTCACACATGCCTGTATAAATATTTAACAGGTATGTGTTGGTGGGTGACTGTTTGGGGGGGGGCGGGGGGTTCAGGGGTAAATGGACAGGAAGCAGGAACACAGGCTAGGTCTGGCTGTGACTTGATGATTACATTCTTGTGGTTTCTTTCACAGTTCAAGTATTCTCCCTGAGTGAGCTTAAAAAACGGAACCCCCTCCTTCTCCCTCCGCCCCAAAAAAGGGAAGAAAAGAAGTTGATGACTGGCATAGGTAGTTTTCTAGAAAGCTGATTTTAATGTTTGCCACCTTATGTTAGGAAGGGAGGGGAAGAAGGGGTGAAAATGAGGATAAGTGAAGAAAAAATAAGTCAGATACCACCTGACTCATGTTTATTACATGTTTATTACAGAGGCAGCCAGCAGGGCTTTGGGGTTTTGGGGGAAAATGCACTTTCATCCAGGAAGTGTAAATGGCAGCAAACTATTGATTTTGTTCATCATCTTCCCTGTGTCAAGGGTTATGCTCAAGTTACTGTAACGTTTAACTTTTGATTTTTATTGTGTTTTTCTTCTGATGCTTTGAACATTTGAACAAAACGTTAGCAGAAATAGATATGCTTCAGGGCCCTCTGCTAGAATTATGTAATTTTTAAGGAGATGTTTCCATCGGAGTTTAAAATAACCTCACCCACCTTAACAAAATACATTATTTCACTTAAGCTCTTCAAAAGTATTAATTCCTCAACAATGACTTACTGAGGACCTACCATATTCTTCCTACTTCGGGAAATCAATAAAAAGACAAGATGTGACTGTTCAGAAGGACTTGGAGTCCAGGTAGGAAAACGAAAATTATGAAGTAATAAGAGAAAATTGTTTCCTTGGGAGCCCATTTTCTCATATTGTTCCAAAAGGACTTATGTTGTCTTACAAGTTAAACAGATCGCAAAAGTAAGAATAAACACACAAGAGGCAGGTGAACAGAGAGTTAATAGTAGGATCCTGAGATAAACTGATTATCACAATCTGGTAGTGAATCAGCTCTATATTTCCTGATAAGTAAGACAAAGGGTAAAACCCATCATGTCACAAGGAGGTATGCAGATTTCCCCATCTGAAGAAAGAAAAAAATATAAAAGAATGTCCTCAAAGACACGTTCTTGGGGAAAACTCAAGGAGGAATTTACCATGTCTGTGAATCTCTGGAAAAGAGACTGGCTTTCTGGTTTGTTTATACAAAAGAAAGCGAACAAGTAGGTAGCCAGGTGCTAAACTCTGTGGTACGGATGTTAGGTGCCAGAGGAATTCAGAGATTGGGGAGATGGCATTTTGGTGGTTACTTTTAGTCTGATGTGGTCAAGGAAGGTATTATCCGGGACAGGTGAGGGGACCCGCCTAGAAAGATGCACAGACTTTGACAGATGGTAAGGAAGCCAGGCGGTTGGCGGGGGGAGAATCACAGCATGAAAAGACTTGGCTGTGAACATCAGCATGGAATTCCCAGATGGAAGGTGAGACGTGGGGACAGGCTGTGGAATCTGAGGATTTGTCCTATGGAATAATAGGAAATCATTTTTGTTTGGATAGAGTCGGGGGTAAAGACGTATTATGAATGGTCTTGGGTATAGAGTTAAGACTGTTTTTTTAATGCAATAAGCTACTCATTTATTAAACATGTAGTGATAAATCTACAGGTCACTGGTTCAGAGATGTCTAACACTCTTGTGGGAGTTTTCAGCTTTTCTGCTGCACAGTGGAGCCGGAAGATCTGATTTATATATTAAACACGGTGCATTTGAGTCTCTGGAGATGACACTCAGGTTAAGCTGGCAGTCAAAATGTAGGTCTGAAACTGAAGGAAGGGACAAGCTTGAAGTCCATGGCAAAGAATCTTTCACAAGAGATGCTGAGGAAGAGGAGAGAGGGCTGCAGAAATGAGTCCTCGACAGACAGTATGATGCCAGATGAGCACTAAAAAGGAGCCATCACACTCAACAGTGAGGGGGTTCACCAGAGATCTTGGAGAGGGAAGCGTCAAAAAGCTAATGACGGTTGGTCAAGGAGCAGCCGGGAAATATGGCTGCAGTTGGACTGCAGGCATGTTGGCTCTTTGATTGGTTTAGCAAGCTAACCCAAATATTTGGACATGCTTGTGATAGTTAAAGCCATCCAATCACAAACCACCTATCTCTCAGTTCAGTTCAGTCGCTCAGTCTTTTGCAACCCCATGGACTGCAGCACGTCAGGCCTCCCTGTCCATCACCAACTCCCAGAGCTTGCTCAAACTCATGTCCATCGAGTTGGCCATCCAGCCGTCTCATCCTCTGTCATCCCCTTCTCCTCCTGCCTTCAGTCTTTCCCAGCATCAGTGTCTTTTCCAATGAGTCGGCTCTTTGCATCAGGTGGCCAAAGTGTCTCCAAGATCTCTAAGAGGACCCTAGTGTTACTAGTGTTTGCGTCTAGGGCTGCTTTTCTTATTCCATAAGACCGCCCACTTGCCACTTTGATGTGCCATCCTTGATATGTCAGACAATTTCTTATGGAGCTTTATATCTCACACTTGGCAGTAAGCCTGGCAAACAGGAGGCAGAGAAGATGCACTGAAAATAGGTGTTGGTGCAGGTAACATCTGGGTGCCATCCCAGCTTTTTCTGACACCTCTGAGCAGAGCCTTGAACTTTGCCCTGATTCTTTGGGCTCTGGATTCTTTCTTGGTCTCCCAGGGCTGAACCTCTGCTTTTCCTGTTGGGTTCTTGATTCAGCATCCTCCTAAGACTCTTATTTGAGCATGTCACTTTGCCATGAACCTTTCCCTTCACTCTGCTCCCTTAAATATTATCTCTGATGAAGAGCACCCCATCATGGCAAAGAGGTCAGCACGTTTGTACAGAACGGGCACCAAAGCAAACACGAGGGACTGTTCTTGGAGGAAGGTGATATGAAAAGTAGGCCGGGATGGTAGGGAACCTAGTCAGGTACTTCCTGTGTATCACAAGAACAGGGTATCGGGAATTAAACGTCTGACGAATTTTATCTCATTGAACACAAACAAAAGTAATCCATGGACTTAAAACATTCCTATGTACCTGAGATTCTTTTTAAAACATACAGTTCTACTGACGTGTGTTGGGGGGCAGTGGGAGAGAGGAAGAGAAAGAGAGATTGACTGAGAGGGTAATTAACCTAATTTTTCATGAAATATTTTTACATTCACATATTCTTATGTTTATTTGTCTGGAGAAGAAGAGCGATACCTAGAAACAAGAGAATGTTGTATGGATGGTAAAGGATCCTGAATTGAAATCAGTACCACACAGGGACTAGACATCCCGCACCAGTTTGTAAATGTATTCTGAACACAGTAAAAGTGACGAGATGGGTCTTTGGATTCAGCGTCAACAAACTTACTTCTCTACAGAGCTACCGTATGACCCAGCAATCTCACTCCTGGGCATTTATCTGCAGAAAACTATTCGCGAAAGGATACACACACTCCAGTGTTCTTTGCTGCACTACTTACGATAGCCAAGACATGGAAGCAATCTGGAAAGGTCATCAACAGAGGAACGGATAAACAGGATATGGGGGGGGTGGCGTGTATACACACAGACACAATGGAATATTATTCAGCCATGAAAACAAAATAATGCCATGTGCAGCAGCAGGGATGGATCTGGAGACTGTCATGCTGAGTAATGTAAGTCAGACACAGAGAGAAAAATATCTTATGATAATATCGCTTATATATGGAATCTTAAAAAGTGGTACAAATGAACTTATTTATAAACAGAAATAGTCATAGATGTAGGAAACCAACTTATGGTTACCAAGGGGGAAAGTGAGGGGAAGAATAAATTGAGAGACTGTGATTGATATGTACACCCTACTATATAAAATAGATGACTAATAAGGAACCACTGCACAGCATAGGGACCTCTACTCAGTACTCTGTAATGACCTACATGGGAACAGAATCGAAAAAAGAGTGCCTACACCTGTAACTGATCCACTGTGATATACAGCAAAAACACAACATTGTAAAATCAACTGCACGCCAATAAAAATTAATTTAAAAAAATTGCAGAGACAACTACTGATGTTACTTCTATACCATGGACAAAATTTCTATGCTATAAATTCAGGCGTTTCAAGATGAAGCTATTAATGTAAGTCCATGATTGTTATGCAAAATCCCATCCACAAATGCCAAAAATCAGGAATTAAATGTATTAAAGTCCTGTAGGAAGCAACACTGTTCCCCCCACCCCAAGCAAACAAACTTACTTCTCACATTAGCTATAATGCATTGACTATTCCTGCAACTTTCCCTCACCAGCCATGGGTCCTTCAAGGCGCTGCTGCCCCTGGGAGCCAGCCTTGGAGGGATTAGAGCCCTTTAGGCACTAGGAGTGTGGGTGTGCATGTGTGTGTGTGTGTGGGGGGGTGTGTAAGAACATCAGGAGAAGCTCATTATTGTTAAGCTGTTTGTCCATAACCAAGGCTCAATCCTTAGCTTTTATCAGGGTAAACTATGTTGGCCCCGAAAGTCACTGTTGAAGTTTTAACCCTCAGGACCTCAGAATGTAACTATTTGGATATAGCCTCCAGAAAGAGGTGATTAAGGTTAAATGAGATAATGGGGGGCTTTAATCCAATGTGACTGGTGTCCTTATAAGAGGAGGAGATTTGGATAAAGACAGGCATGGGGGTGGGGAAGACACGGGGGTAATATGGCCATCCACAAGCCAAGGAGCGAGGTCTCAGAAGACAACCCTATCGATACCTTGCTCTTGGACTTCCAGTCTCCGGAACTGCAAGGAAATAAACTTCTATTGTTATAACCATCCCATCTCTGATACTTTGTTATGGCGACTCCAGCAAACTGATGCAGCTCTCAAAGAAAAAGAGAAAGAAGGCTCTCTTTTTTCCTTGGCTTCCAGTGCACACCCACATGGGCACACATACTCTCTGAAATTCTGAATTTACGGAATTTCCCCCAAGAGCGCAGAAGAGTACACTGTGTGTGGACTTAACACGCAGTCAACGATGGCAGGCCCAGCCTGTGTCTCCCACGGGAAGACACAAGGACAGCAGAGCCTCCTTGTAATTTTCAACTTCACCTTATATCACACCAGTAGTTCTGCCACGTGTCTTAGGCCACTGGGACAAGGGAGGATGGAGACTGGAAAACTCTATGCAACCTCAATACCAAGGTGCCAAACCATCACAGGGACCCAACTGAACGGGAACCAGAAATGACCGTTCCGTCCGATTCAGTTTCTTTTGCCCGAATACAGAGCTATATCCACCACCCCCTGCCCGCAATGAAGCCTTCTGTGCTTGAGGTAAGAGTGTATTTTGGCTTAGTCTTGTGACCCTCTGCAGGCTCCATCTTGAGGTCTCTTTCTTTTAGACAAGGTAGTTGGAGGGTGAGGTAGGGATGGGGTGAGAGGGCAAGCAGGCAGGGTAGCCAGCCCAACTAGGGTCCCCAGGCAGAGCCCTCCTCTCCTGGGTTGTTAACCTTTCGATTCCAGAGCAGGCAGGCTCCTGCCAGGCTCCTCTGTGTGCTCAGTCCTGTCCACCTCCTTGTGACCCCATGGACTGTAGCCTGCCAGGCTCCTCTGTCCCTGGAATTTTCCAGGCAAGAATACTGGAGCGGGTTGCCACTTCCTACTCCAGGGGATCCTCCCGACCAAGGAATCAAACATGCATCTCCTGTCTCCTCCATTTGCAGGAGGATTCTTTACCACCGAGCCATCTGGGAAGCCCACTCATTATCAGTCTCCTTTAAAGGCTAACGCCTGCATAATGGGTTCCTGAGGCTGGAAAATTTTCAAAGAATTTTTGAATACATCTCCACAGCCCCTTCTCTTAACAATAGCATCTATCAAACGGCGAAGGGAAGGCTCTGTTTAAAAGCACCGATGGCAGATTACAAGAATGTGTTTGATTGCCAAAGTGACTAATTTATTTTTACACAGTATTAATGATGCTACAATAACTAATATCTATAGCCTGGTTTTGACAGTTTATTGCAAGGGTTCCTATTGTTTAAATAATGGAGAAAAAGGAAGTGGGGGGAAAAAGCAAGTATGGAAGAGAGTGTTTTATTTTGCTACATTTCCATTTGTTAACAAAACTCCCCATAAGCAAAACCAGAGGTCATTAGCAAACAACCAAAACATGCCTGTCTCCAGAAGAATACAGCTCCCTTCATCATTCAAAATACAGCTCTGCTGAAAACCCAAATCAGGACAAATCCTTAACATGAAAAATTCAGTGCAGGCTTGAAACCACCTGACTTTACTTTGGGTTTGTGCTCCTTAAAATTACCTAGAAAATATCATAATCTTCCCATCGTGCGGCTGGATGTGGGCCAGGGCCCTGGCTCCAGAGGCAAAGGGCAAAACTAAGAATCATGTCTGAACAGACAGCTCCACCCTCTCTCCCAAGTCCACTTGGCCTCGTGACAAAAAGTGAGGTCTGAAGCACATTCATCCAGGGCCTGGGTTTTTGGCCCAAACTCAAGACTCTCAGAGGACAAACAAAAATGAAATCCAAAATGTTATCGTTCTCGCCTTTAGAAGTCGAATGGGTTTAATAGGTACTGCAAGTGGCGAGAGGTTCCTGTAATACAGAACAAACAGAAATGCACTCACTTGTAGCTTTTTGTTCAGGAGAAGGATCTTATAGCTGAGAGCTTAAATTCTAAAGTGATTTTTTGGTAATAATTATGTGTATGTGTGTGTGTGCATGCAGAAAATGAGATCGAGAAAGAGTGTGAGAGAGATTTCCATATAGAACCAAATATGGTGAAAGTGAAAGGCCAACCATGAGGAGCGTGCAGGCACAGGGGCCCCACGGTGGGGGCCCGTCTGCCTGGCACGGGTGGCTCTGGCCTGTGGGCAAGCCTCTCAGTGCCCGTTACTCTCCTTCACTGCATGCTTAGCTCTTAAGCACGCCCTCTCCCTGGCGCCCACCCACTCTGACACCCCCACTCTCTCAGGCTTTGGATGGGTGAGAGCCAGGAGAGACTGTCAAGTGATTTTTACCTCCTGCCGAGCTAGTGACAGGCTCGGTACAAATAGCTACATTGAGAAAGTACCTCCACGCCACACAGCCAGAGCCAGGGCTCCAGCAAGACAGTCCCGGGATATGAATACCACCATCTGATCCCCTTGGGGCAGATCAGCACTGAAATGGACCACGTGTTCCAAACGCGCCCCCCCTACCACTCCTCACCCCCTAATCAAAACCCTCTGCTCTAGCCAGTTGGCTGCAATCACAATCCCCTCTGCACACTGGATCCCTTCTGGCCTGCAAGCTTGTGTTCACACTGCTGCTTCCTACCACTTAAGAAAAAAAGGATTCTCTCTCCTCCTGGAAAACCAATCTTGAGATCCCTATGAAGGCCGGCTGACCTGAGCAATCCTCTCTCGGACCCCTACACCCCCTACCCGACGTCTCCTCCTCCCAGGCCCCCAGCTTTGTTTTCTGTCTTCTTAGGTGCTCTGTCTGCGGCTGTCATGAGTCTTGTATGGTTATATTTAAATATATCTTTCTTTAATAAATGGTGCTAGGAATCAGTCCATCCTAAAGGAAATCAACCCTGAATATTCACTGGAAGGCCTGATGCTCAAGCTGAAGCTGCAATACTTTCGCCACCTGATGCAAAGAGCCCACTCATTGGATAAGACCCTGATGCTGGGAAAGATTGAGGGCAGGAGGAGAAGGGGGAGACAGATGATGAGATGGTTGGATAGCATTACTGACTCAATGGAACATAAATCTGAGCAAACTCCAGGAGATAGCACTTAAAATGGATTAAAGACCTAAAGGTAAGACTGGACACTATCAAACTCTAAAGAAAAACATGGGATGAATACTCTCTGACACAGATTGCAGCAATCTTTTTGGATCTACCTCCTGGTAAAAATAAAAACAAAAATAAACAAATGGGACCTAGTTAAACATAAAGGCTTTTGTACAGCAAAGGAAACCATCAACAAAATGAAAAGACACCTTATAGAATGGGAGAAAATATTTGCAAATCAAGTGACAGACAAGTGATTAATTTGCAAAATATACAAATAGTCCATGCAACTCATTATCAAAAGAAAAAAAAAAGCAACCCAGTCAAAAAGTGGGCTGCTGCTGCTAAGTCACTTCAGTTGTATCTGACTCTGTGTGACCCCAGAGACGGCAGAGCCCACCAGGCTCCCCCATCCCTGGGATTCTCCAGGCAAGAACACTGGAGTGGGTTGCCATTTCCTTCTCCAGTGCATGAAAGTGAAGTTGCTCAGTCATGTCTGACTCTTAGCGACCCCATGGGTAGGACTGCAGCCTACCAGGCTCCTCCGTCCATGGGACTTTCCAGGCAAGAGTACTGGAGTGGGGTGCCATTGCCTTCTCTTCAAAAAGTGGGCAGAAGATCTAGATACACATTTCTTCAAAGAAGACATACAGATGGCCAAGAGGCACATGAAAAGATGCTCAATGTCACTAATTTTTAGAGAAATGCAAATAAAAACCACTGTAAAGTATCAGTTTACTCCAGTCAGAATGGACATCATCAAAAAATCTACAAATAAATGCTAGAGAGGGTGTGAAGAAAAGGGAATCCTCCAACACTTGGCAGAAAGGTAAACTGGTAGAGTCACTATAGAGTTTCCTTAAAAAACTAAAAGTAGAGCTGCCATATGATCCACCAATCCCTCTAGATATATATCCAGAGGAAACTGGGCAAAATTTGAAAAGACATGTGCACCCCAATGTTCATGGCAGCACTGTTTACAATAGCCAGGACGTGGAAGCTGCCTCAATGGCCATCAAAGGAGAAATGGATAAGAAGACGTGGTACATAATATATGGACTACTCAGTTCAGTTCAGTCGCTCAGTTGTGTCCAGCTCTTTGCGACCCCATGAGTCGCAGCACGCCAGGCCTCCCTGTCTGTCACCAACTCCCGGAGTTCACTCAGACTCACGTTCATTGAGTCCGTGATGCCATCCAGCCATCTCATCCTTGGTCGTCCCCTTCTCCTCCTGCCCCCAATCCCTCCCAGCATCAGAGTCTTTTCCCTCCAAAAGAATCCCAGGACTGATCTCCTATAGGATGGACTGGTTGGATCTCCTTGCAGTCCAAAGGACTCTCAAGAGTCTTCTCCACCACCACAGTTCAAAACCATCAATTCTTCAGCGCTCAGCCTTCTTCACAGTCCAACTCTCACATCGACACATGACCACTGGAAAAACCCATAGCCTTGACTAGACGGACCTTAGTCGGGAAAGTAACATCTCTGCTTTTGAATATGCTATCTAGGTTGGTCATAACTTTACATGGCTATAAAAATAAATAATGCCATGTGGCACAACAAGGATGGACCCGGAGACTGTCGTACTGGGTGAAGTAAGTCAGACAGGGAAAGACGAGTATCGTGATTTCACCTGTATGTGGAATCTAAGAAAGTGGTTAACATGAACCTATTTACAAAACAGAAATAGAGTTACAGATGTAGAAAACAAACCTAAAGTTACCAAGAGGGGAAAAGGGTAGGGGAGAGACTAATTGGGAGACTGGGAGTGACATAAACGTGCTGATGCTGAGTCACCCGGTCGTGTCTTACTGTGCACCCTGCCCACTGTAGCCCACCAGGCTCCTCCGTCCACGGAACTGTCCGGCCAAGAACACTGGACTGGACTGCCCTACCCTCCTCCAGGAGATCTTCCCAACTCAGGGGTCAAACCCAGGTCTCCTGCACTGCAGACAGATTCTTTACCACTGAGCCACCAGGGAAGCCCCACAAACCTACAACTATATAGAAAAGAGATAACTGATAAGAACCTACTGTATACACAGGGAACTCCACTCAGTATTCTGCAATGGCCTACATGGGAAAAAATCCAAAAATGAGTGAATACACACACACACACACACACATAAACTGTTTCACTTTGCTGTACAGCACAAACACAACATTATAACCAACTATATATCAATAAAAATTAATTTTAAAAATATATCTTTACTTTATCCCTGAAGTGTTTGGTTTTCTATAGAGCAAGATTTTTTTGTTTTTGTTTTGTTTTTAACTTTTTTAGAGCAGTATTAGATTCACAGAAAAACTGACAGGAAGGTACAAAGAGTTGCCATGCACTCCTGCTCTGCAGGCTCCCTCCATTATTAACGTTGCCCACAGAGTAGTGGGCTTCCCAGGTGGCACAGTAGTAAAGAATCTGCCTGCCAGTGCAGCAGATGCAGGTTGAATCCCTGGGAAGATCCTCTGGAGAAAGAAATGGCAACCCACTCCAGTATTCTTGCCTGGGAAATCCCGTGGATGGAGGAGCCTGGAAGGCTACAGTCCATGGGGTCGCAAAGAGTTGGACATGACTGAGCACGCACACAGGTATTCACCTGAAGGAAGAGAAAACTAAGGCTCACACAAACATGGGTATATGAAAACTTTCAGCAGGTTTTATTCATAACTGCCAGAACTTGGAACCAAGCAAGATGTCCTGATGAACTAGCGAACTATATTATATTGGCGCAATATTATTCATTGATAAGAAAAAATGAGCTCTCAAACCATGAAAAGACTCAGAGGAACCTTAAATGCATATTACCAAGTGAAAGAAGCTACTCTGGAAGGCTGCATATTATGATTCCAAGTATAGGACACTCTGGAGAAGGCAAAACTATGGTGACAGGAAGAGATCAGTGGGTGCCAAGAGCTGGGAGGAGGTAGGGATGAACAGTGAGGATAAATTTAGGGAAGTGAACTACTCTGTGTGATGTTATAATTGTGGTTACATGTTGTGTTTGTACAGGTCCACAGACACTACAACACTAAGAGTGAAACTGTGGTCATAACTTTCCTTCCAAGGAATAAGCGTCTTTTAATTTCATGGCTGCAGTCACCATCTTCAGTGATTTTGGAGCCCAAAAATATAAAGTCTGACACTGTTTCCACTGTTTCCCCATCTATTTGCCATGAAGTGATGGGACCAGATGCCATGATCTTCGTTTTCTGAATGTTGAGCTTTAAGCCAACTTTGTCACTCTCCTCTTTCACTTTCATCAAGAGGCTTTTTAGTTCCTCTTCACTTTCTGCCATAAGGGTGGTGTCATCTGCATATCTGAGGTTATTGATATTTCTCCCAGCAATCTTGATTCCAGCTTGTGCTTCTTCCAGCCCAGCGTTTCTCATGATGTACTCTGCATAGAAGTTAAATAAGCAGGGTGACAATATACAGCCTTGACGTACTCCATTTCCTATTTGGAACCAGTCTGTTGGTCACATCCATACTATACGGCAAATAAAAATAGGTGGACAGTCCAAAATATTACAGACTTTACAGACTTTTAAAAAATGCTCTGATTTCTAACTGATTCAGTTGCAATCAATGTGAGGTGGAAACTGTGGAACTAAAAGAATGTCTAAATCACTCCTCTTCACACAGTGGTTTTCTTCACTGTAATATTAGGGAATCACACAGTGGGTCGACTTCTCTGACTTAAGCCATATTTCCTTGTTGCTCTTCTTTCTTGTTTCCCACCCACGGACTTCGATTCCATAAAGGACACAAAAGCTGTTTATAAGAAGATAAGTGGTATATTTATTCAATCACGATTCCAATAGTGCTGGCACCATAACTATCTTCATGGAAATCTCCATGCACGGCTTTCAGCGCCTGTCGCGCCTCCATCTCCAAATACTATTTCTGGACACTTAATTCTTCCTTTAAGTCTCTCTCTCCTCTCCTGTCTAGAAATTAAGGTTCACTGATCACCTCATCCTTGTCTGGGAAATCCCATGGACAGAGGAGCCTGGCAGGCTATAGTCCCTGGGGACGCAGAGTCAGCCATGACTGAGTGCCTAAACTGCAACGTCATCTTTACCCTCCCTGAACCCTTACTGATTTTTTTGTTTGCTTGTTTAACATTACTATTGGAAAGTGCATATTGGAAAGACTGCATTTAGGACTTGTGGGACTAATGGGTACATGCTTGTCCAAGAGAGTGGAAACCCATGAAATGCAGGTTGAGGTGTCTGAAGAGATTAGGAGAGCAAGTGGAGTGGTGTCTGTCAGAGTTTCCAAGAGTATGTTCCAAGTCTGTTCTCCTGTGTGTCTGGGTAAAAATGAATTCCATATCCAGATGAGTTTGGGGACCTCTGCGTGGCATAAATCAGCCCATTCCTGAAGAATAAGTTTAAAAGGCCTCTCGGGTAAAAATACTTGTTCACTTTTAACTCTTTCTGTATTGCTTTTAAATCATGGAACCTCTTCTCCTGGCTTTAAAAAAACACCTGTTAAGATTCCCACAGAATACAAACATTGTTATATATTGTGATATATTTTATTTTAGGAAGATTATCTAAGAGGATTATGTAGGGAGCTAAGTATGAGGAGGGACCAACCTCAGAGAAATTGGCAGTAATTTTGTCACAAACTTGCTAAAGAAGACGTGGTCATTCTCTACTCTTAAGAAACTGTTTTTTCAAACAGACTCCAGACTGGAGAAGGCATTGTTAGTGAGGTGTGTGCCTGCTCTAATTCATTACAGATCTAGATAAACACGAAACACTGTAATAAGAATAAACAGTATCACTCACACACTCACAGACATAAAGACGCACACATTTCATTTCGATGGCCCATGGATTGCTATATTGAAAAAAAAAAAATTGGTCTTAATAGCAAAGGACTAGCAAAACTCAGTTCATTAACTAAATCTTGTTAAAGGAGGACGACTGAGGGAGAGAAAAAGCAAACCAATCAGGCATAAGTTAGGTTTCGTAGGTGGGCAGAAGCCAAGAGGCTCAAACATAACCCTCCTGGATGGGGGCGCCCTTTACAGCTCTTAACACAGCTGGGCCTGGCAGAGTGGTAAAGGGGAAATCTGGTTTAAAAGCTACGTTTTTAATCATTAAGGAAGGTCTTAAGTGAGAGGGAAATGGACAACTTCTAAGAGACTTCTTCTTACTTTTGACTTGGGTGTAGTTCAACCCAGCGAGCAGGGGGCAGGAGAGAAAACTATTTCACTCTTACGGCCAATTCCACAACATTCCTCTCCAGAAACGTCCACAGCACTGGTGAGCTTCCAGTAGTAAACACTGAGGTCGCTTCCCCAGAATTTATGGGAGGGCCTATTACTCCACTTTGGAAGGAAAAAGGAGCGTTTTCAAACATTATATTTATTTTTCCTCTACAAAACTTTTATTTATTCTTTACAAAGTACTGGAAGAATGACAACAATCTCTCAATTTTTACTGTCCCGAGTTGATGCAATAGTAATTTGTCCTAATAGTCAAATTCTACTCATATTGTGTGTAATCCTGGCAACTAACATATATGAGAAGCAGGATAAAGATCATCAAAGTGATACCCTACTTCGAAAAAAAGAGCATATCAATACATCCTAAATAGTCAGACAAGTTAAAGAAACAATCTAGAAACTGTGAAAGTAATTGATACTAGAATATACTAAGAAAAAAAAACCCTTCCATGTGTTTTCTTTAGATATAAGACAAATGAGAGTATTATCAGTTTTCTAGGCTTGCCATATTTAAATCCCCTTGAAGTCACGACTTGATGAGGGGTAGGGGACCGGTATTAAAAAAAAAAAAAAAAACTACAGTGCTCTGGGTGAGGATTAGAAGGGACAGTGACAGATTTTTTGGAGCTAAGAAGGATAAGAAAGAGAATAATATATATTGGCTCAAAAATTTAAAAACAATTAGAAGTTGATTTTTTAAAGTCCAATTGAAGATACAACAGATGAACAAGTAAACATGAAGCCCGCAGAAAGGTCAGATGAGACGATTCTGTAACAAGCCCCTCAAGACGGGGGGGCACATGGCAAAAAATTTACAAAAGTAATCTTAACATTACAAGATATCACTAGCACAAAGCCAGTCACACGGGAGTGTTCGGTTGAACGTCATTTGTTATTACGATGATTATTATTACCACTGTAGTCTTTATCATCATCACAGGGCTTCATCTGAATATATTAGTGTAGGAGTGAGCTGGGAGGGGAGTCCCATGAAGGGTTGCAAAAATAAACATGCTGGTTAATCAAGCTGCTACTATTGCATGGAAACATATATATTACCATGTGTAAAACCGACAGCTAGTAGGATACTGCTGTATAACACAGGGAGCTAAACCCGGTGCTCTGTGACAACCCAGAGCGGTGGGGTGGGATGGGCGTGGAAGGGAAGTTCAAGAGGGAGCTGGGTGTGCGTGCTGAGTCACTCAAGTTGGGATCGGCTCTTTGCGACCCCATGGACTTTAGCCCACAAGGCTCCTATGTCCATGGAATTTTCTACGCAAAAATACTGGAGTGGGTTGCCATTCCCTTCTCCAGGGGATCTTCCTGACCCAGGGATGGAACCCAGGTCTCCTCCACTGCTGGAGTGATTCTTTACTGTCTGAGCCACCAGGAAACATAAATATACCTGTGGCTGATTCATATTGATGTCTGGCAGAAACCAATACAACATTGTCAGGGAATTATCCTCCAATAAAAAAATAAAAGAAAAGATGCTACTATTTAATGTGGTAGAACTGTGAGAGTGTTCATTAATAACTCAACCAGCTGGTGTTGAGAGAAGAGGGATCACTATGCTGAATCCAGGGGTTGCTGTGGAACACAAGTATCGCTGGTAACCTTCTGAAGCAGTAGTAGACGTAGAACATTAGGCTGACCCTGTGGTTCAAAATCCTGGGGGGAAGGTGAGATGTCTTCAGTGCCCAGGTTCACTCAGCACACCAAGCCAGAGTCGTAAGGGCCCACTTTATCATAAGCCATTGCCCTGCCATCTCTGGCTTCCCTGGTGGCTCAGAGGGTAAAGCGTCTGCCTGCAACGTGGGAGACGCAGGTTTGATCCCTGGGTGGGTAAGATCCCCTGGAGGAGGAAACGGCAACCCACTCCAGTGTTCTTGCCTGGAAAACCCCACGGATGGAGAAGCCTGGTAGGCTACAGTCCACGGGGTCACAAAGAGTTGGACATGACTGAGCGACTTCACTTTGTCATCATCGCAAGGCCTCACAGACTGCCTTCCACCGTCCCTTTTGGCCCCAAGAGCCTCCCGTTTGTTATTCCCTTCCTATCACCTTGAGCGCATTGCTCCAGTTCAACTCTACTTCCACATCCAAACAACAACAATAGCAACAGGAACACCGTTTAATGGCAATAAAAGGATTTCTACTTCTTTCATGGTGTTTACCCTGGCCTGGCACTGTTCTAAGAGCTTTATATATATACTAAATCATTTAACCTTCACAAGCACCCTATGAGATAGGTCGTGTCTTCATCCCCATTGTATAGATGAATACACTGCACACAAAGAGGGTAAGGGCTTTTCCCAAAATCACACAGCTGGAGTGCCAGCTGGCCCATGGTTCTGAGTTTGAAACCGGTTCCTTTTGCTTGAACTCCTTTCCCTTTCTCCAGAGCCTCACCTTGAATGTCACCTACTATGAGAAGCTTCTTTAGCATATTTCTTTCTCTATCCCCTCTCCACTGTTTTAGTCTGAGTTAGGAATTTTTTCTTATAAACCATGGTTTAGAGAAGAGTTGAGTCCCCTTCCTCTGGAGAGAATCACTTCCTACAAGAGTCAGACTTTCCCAGAGGTATCTTTAGAAAAACCAATACTGCATGTAACAGGGGACCAAGGGGCCACCTTCAGACTTGTGAGGGAAAGTCCTCCTTTGATAACTTGATCAAATACCATTTTGAATGAAAGAGGTGGTTAAGGACACACACTCTGGTTGGCCCTCTCTTTGGATCCTTCTTGCAAACGAATAGGAATTCTAATCACCTACTTTGTAAGAAAAATATCAGGAGGCCCTCGATCCCTGGATGGTTGCCTTAGATTTTCTTCCCCCAAATTATAGTTTCTTAAATATTTCCTAATAGGATTTTTTAAAGCTTAACCTCAGTTTTCTAATAATTATATTTCTAAATTATGGTTACAAATTTTACTACTCAAAACCACTGCTAACTAAATATTTGCTACAGTGTCTCTTTAATGTACATCTTTAAATGACCCGGGACTTATTCGTCCATGTATTAATCCAGTGATTTATTATGTGCCTACCAGGTGCCAAGCACTATGCCAGGTACTGGGGAAAATATACAGAGTAACATGGGTCTACGCTCAAGGAGCTCTCAGTCTTATCATTGCTATTATAGGGAAAGGGCAGAAATTCTGCACATGATAATGAGATTCAGTGACTAAGACCAAGCTGTTTTTATTATCGAATTATCTATAATTGTTGTGGTTGTGTTCAATTCTTCTTGACCCCACGGACTGTGTGGTCCACCAGATTCTTCCGTCCATGGGATTCTCCAGGCAAGAATACCAGGATGGGTAGCCGTTTCCTACTCCAGGGGCTCTTCCCAACCCAGGGACTGAACCTGGGTCTTCAGCATTGCAAGCAGTCTCCGGCATTGTAGGCGGATTCTTTACCAACTGAGCCAGCAGGGAAGCCCTTTAAGCTACACTTAACATTTATCACAATACCTAATCATTTTTAACAAATCTATTTTAAAGGTAATAACCAATGTTTTTCCTAAGAAACAAATTTTTTCCAACTTCTTTTATTCATGAAAAATTGAGATGATGATTCCTTCTTAGTAGCTAAGAGTGGGGAAAATCAGCTAAGATAGTCATTTTCCATTTTAACCCTGGCAGAGGATGTATTCATAAATATGAAATAGGCAATAGTTATTGATCTCACAGTATTGCTTGAAAATTGAAGATTATCTTTCAAATTTCAGCAAAATCCTCACCCTTCAGTCACTTAGAAAATTTCATTGTCAGATTCACTGCTTTGTTAAAAGCTTAGGGGACTGAGATGTATGTTAGCTGCTAAGACAAATTATACAATGTCAATACAAGACAGATACACCTGGAGGAAGTCAGTGACTCCCATCAATCAAACATGTGTCCTGAAAGGTTTTTGGATGAGTGCACCCCAGGGTGCTGTCCAGGATACACATCAAATACCAACATACTGACACGTGGGTTAAGTCAGGCCATACCCCAGACCAGTCAGCATAAAGAAGCTGCATTTTAGAGACCAAAAGTTCTAGTGCAGACAGGATTTAGAGAATATTATCATATCAATACAAGTGGAAGAAATCTGAGTCCTTTGAAGTCTAAAGGAAACAACTGACCTGGCGAATACACAAACAGGATCAAGAACCCAAATCCTTGTGAAGCTGTACCAGGACCAAAATAAATGTTAACACAATATTTAACTGGAATCCACTGAAACTTTCCAAACTGCATGCAGTGATAAAAAGTCCAAAGACTCATAACTTGTCTAGCCACTAAACTAAACTACAGCACAGGAAAAAAATTATCCCAAACCTCAGCAAACAGAAAAGTTGAGTGGAATAATGAATGTTTTAATTCAGCCAAGAGCTCATATTTTATGTCTAAGCATCAATTCCAACATTTCCTGATGGATGGGAAATTTAATGTGCTAAGATACAGTAAAAGGTAAGAGCTGGTACTCAAACAGAATTTATTCCTGCAATGCTTTATTGTTTAAAGGATCATCAAGGTTAGACTTTTAAATATGCAGCCTTTTACTGTTCTCTTAAAAACAACCTCGTCGATATATTTAAAGAAGAATGATCCAAGGGACGAGTCAACGTTATTGAAACAGCAAAGTCACGAGGGGAAATGAAAAGGCAAAGTGACCTTGGAACCGGAAAGGAGGCTGGGGCATTTGGAAGGAGCAGGCTTGCTGGTGATCATGGGGATAAAGATAGAATGTAGGAGGTAAAACTTCAGCTTGGTAAAAAAAAAAAAATAGGCAGAAGATAAACAGGATTGGAAAGGAGCAGCAAGGTCCAAGATGGGTGTTTCTGTTTTGCCTTTTCCACCAGCCCCCACTCCCCATAAATTGGAGGGAAGCAGATGTCAGGCATAGAGAAAAAAGGGATGGATGATGCTATGACCGTCCTCCACAGCGACAGCAGAGGACCTGTGCCTCCCGTGCCCTGCCCCACACTCTGGCGGGGACACACCTGACTGTTTGTTCTATGATTCATTTGGACTCTTCCATATACTGTCCATGTGGTAACCAACCAGAAAAAAGACTACCTGCAATGCATGGCTGTATGCCTACTCTTCATCAACTGAAAGTGAAAGTGAAAGTGAAGTCACTAAGTTGTGCCCGACTCTTAGCGACCCCATGGACTGCAGCCTACCAGGCTTCTCCGCCCATGGGATTTTCCAGGCAAGAGGATTGGAGTGGGGTGCCATCAACTGAGGTGGGTCATATAATTCATTTCCTTTACCTCTCTTACAAGGGGTTAAAAACACTGATAATTAAGGCGATACACAAGGCTCCTCTCACTACTGAAAATGCATGCATTCCTATTCTTTAAAAAAAAAATAAAATGTGCCTGTAATTATATTGCCTTAAATTTCTGACCAACAACCACCACCTCCCAAAGCCAAACACCAAAAACTCCTCAATGCTTCTATCACTAGCATGCAATTACAGCTGACCCTTAAACACAGCCTTGACCTCCGTGGGTACACGTATACATGGATTTTTTTCAATCAACATCGCACCTGTATTTTCATTTTATAGATCTTTAAATTAACTAAGTGTAGAGGAAAGTTTCTGTTTGATTAGAGATCACAATATCTGGAATCAAGGGGACTAGCGTTTGAGCCCTAACTATCCAAACTTTCAGCTTGCTGCCCTTACATGAGTCATTTATCAAAAATTCCACCCCCCACCCAACTTTTTTTGAGGCAGAGAAAGCAGTACTCAGAATTTCAACTGAGAGTGGTGAATGTTCCTCACCCCCATGTTGTTCAAAGACCAACTGTACTTATTTTCTTCATAAGTCAAGTAAACTAATGAAATCAGAAAGAATCATTTAAACATTTCAAGATTCTGTAAGCAATGTGTCTATTTGCTGTTTGTGAGCTAAATGACTCTTTAGAAGACCCAAACTCCAAAAATATGCCCTATACCATATTATGTTCTCTCTTTAGCTTTTCCTCAAAATTTAACTAAAATCATACGTCAAGTTGATGGGAGTATTAGTTTCTCAAATCACAGAGTTGACAATGACTGCATTTTCCTCCAAATATACTTTTTAATTTAACTATAATATTTCTAAAATTGGGTGTAGAGCAATTTTATTTTTTAGTCTTGATCTTCAAAATCATAGCTTCTTTCTTTCTAAAAGTGTGGGAAGTGCTATTGTCTCTTGGGCAATCACATTACTTATGCAAAGTGAATTGGTTTGGACTTTGCTACAGGCTTCACAATTAGATTCATTTCTCTCAGGGTGCTAATTCCAGCATCACATTTTTCCTTGGAATACAGATTTTTCTTTGCTAATATTATCTTTGTGTGAGAAATGCAAATTCTCAGTCGATATAATGTACAAAATGCCTGTTTGCCTTGGCAAATTTTTCTGTTGTTTGGTTTTCCTTTAAACCTATTGTTTCTTTTTTGTTATCTTTATGAGCTATACTTATTTTTGTGCACATAGTATTATATTGAAGCCACTTTAAAAATACGACTTCAGGATTTTTCTTTACATTATTTAATTTGCAATCTGAATGTATTCTCATGAAATTCATACACTGAAATTCTAATCCTCAAACATGATGTTATTAGGAGGTGGGGCCTTTGGAGATGTTTAGGTCATGAGAGTGGAGTTCTTGTGAATGGGATTAGTTCAGTTCAGTTCAGTCACTCAGTCGTGTCTGACTTCTTGCGACCCCATGAATCGCAGCATGCCAGGCCTCCCTGTCCATCACCAACTCCCAAAGTCTACTCAAACTCATATCCATCGAGTCAGTGATGCTATCCAGCCATCTCATCCTCTGTCGTCCCCTTCTCCTCCTGCCCCCAATCCCTCCCAGGATCAGAGCCTTTTCCAGTGAATCAACTCTTCGCATGAGGTGGCCAAAGTACTGGAGTTTCAGCTTTAGCATCTTCCTTCCAAAGAAATCTCAGGGTTGATCTCCTTCAGAATGGACTGGTTGGATCTCCTTGCAGTCCAAGGGACTCTCAAGAGTCTTCTCCAACACCACAGTTCAAAAGCATCAATTCTTCGGCGCTCAGCCTTCTTCACAGTCCAACTCTCACATCCATACATGACCACAGGAAAAACCATAGCCTTGACTAGATGGATCTTAGTCGGCAAAGTAATGTCTCTGCCTTTGAATATGCTATCTAGGTTGGTCATAACTTTCCTTCCAAGGAATAAGCGTCTTTTAATTTCATGGCTAGAGTCACCATCTTCAGTGATTTTGGAGCCCAGAAATATAAAGTCTGACACTGTTTTCTCTGTTTCTCCATCTATTTCCCATGAAATGATGCGACCAGAAGCCATGATCTTCGTTTTCTGAATGTTGAGCTTTAAGCCAACTTTTTCACTCTCCTCTTTCACTTTCATCAAGAGGCTTTTTAGTTCCTCTTCACTTTCTGCCATAAGGGTGGTATTATCTGTATATCTGAGGTTATTGATATTTCTCCTGGCAATCTTGATTCCAGCTCGTGTTTCTTCCAGTCCAGCGTTTCTCATGATGTACTCTGCATATGAGTTAAATAAGCAGGGTGACAATATACAGCCTTGACGTACTCCTTTTCCTATTTGGAACCAGTCTGTTGTTCCATGTCCAGTTCTAATTGTTGCTTCCTGACCTGCATACAGATTTCTCAAGAGGCAGGTCAGGTGGTCTGGTATTCCCATCTCTTTCAGAATTTTCCACAGTTTATTGTGATCCACACAGCCAAAGGATTTGGCATAGTCAATAAAGCAGAAATAGATGTTTTTCTGGAACTCTCTTGCTTTTTCCATGATCCAGCAGATGTTGGCAATTTGATCTCTGGTTCCTCTGTCTTTTCTAAAACCAGCTTGAAAATCTGGAAGTTCACGGTTCAGGTATTGCTGAAGTCTGGCTTGGAGAATTTTGAGCATTACTTTGCTAGCATGTGAGATGAGTGCAATTGTGTGGTAGTTTGAGCATTCTTTGGCATTGCCTTTCTTTGGGATTGGTATGAAAACTGACCTTTTCCAGTCCTGTGGACACTGCTGAGTTTTCCATTTGCTGGCACATTGAGTGTAGCACTTTCACAGCATCATCTTTCAGGATTTGAAACAGCGCAACTGAAATTCCATCACCTCCACTAGCTTTGTTCGTGTGATGCTTCCTAAGGCCCACTTGACTTCACATTCCAGGATGTCTGGCTCTAGATGAGTGATTACACCATTGTGATTATCTGGGTCATGAAGCTCTTTTTTGTACAGTTCTTCTGTGTATTCTTGCCACCTCTTCTTAATATCTTCTGCTTCTGTTAGGTCCAGACCATTTCTGTCCTTTATTGAGCCCATCTTTGCATGAAATGTTCCCTTGGTATCTCTAATTTTCTTGAAGAAATCTCTAGTCTTTCCCATTTTGTTCTTTTCCTCTATTTCTTTGCATTGATCGCTGAAGAAGGCTTTCTTGTCTCTTCTTGCTGTTCTTTGGAACTCTGTATTCAGATGCTTATATCTTTCCTTTTCTCCTCTGTTTTTTGCTTCTCTTCTTTTCACAGCTATTTGTAAGGCCTCCCCAGACAGCCATTTTGCTCTTTTGCATATCTTTTTTAATGGCACGAACCAGATCTAGGCCCTTAAATCTATTTCTCACTTCCACTGTATAATCATAAGGGATTTGATTTAGGTCATACCTGAATGGTCTAGCGGTTTTCCCTACTTTCTTCAATTTCAGTCTGAATTTGGTAATAAGGAGTTCATGATCTGAGCCACAGTCAGCTCCTGGTCTTGTTTTTGTTGACTGTATACAGCTTCTCCATCTTTGGCTGCAAAGAATATAATCAATCTGATTTCGGTGTTGACCATCTGGTGATGTCCATATGTAGAGTCTTCTCTTGTGTTGTTGGAAGAGGGTGTTTGCTATGACCAGTGCATTTTCTTGGCAAAACTCTATTAGTCTTTGCCCTGCTTCATTCCCTATTCCAGGGCCAAATTTGCCTGTTACTCCAGGTGTTTCTTGACTTCCTACTTTAGCATTCCAGTCCCCTATAATGAAAAGGACATCTTTTTTGGGTGTTAGTTCTAAAGGGTCTTGTAGGTCTTCATTGAACCGTTCAACTTCAGCTTCTTCAGCATTACTGGTTGGGGCCTAGACTTGGATTACTGTGATACTGAATGGTTCGCCTTGGAAATGAACAGAGACCATTCTGTCGTTTTTGAGATTGCATCCAAGTACTGCATTTCAGTCTCTTTTGTTGATCATGATGGCTACTCCGTTTCTGCTAAGGGATTCCTGCCCACAGTACTAGATATAATGGTCATCTGAGTTAAATTCACCCATTCCAGTCCATTTTAGTTCGCTGATTCCTAGAATGTTGACGTTCACTCTTGCCATCTCGTTTGACCATTTCCAATTTGCCTTGATTCATGGACCTGACATTCCAGGTTCCTATGCAATATTGCTCTTTACAGCATCGGACCTTGTTTCTATCACCAGTCACATCCACATCTGGGCATTGTTTTTGCTTTGGCTCCATCCCTTCATTCTTTCTGGAGTTTTTTCTCCACTGATCTCCAGTAGCGTGTTGGGCACCTACTGACCTGGGGAGTTCCTCTTTCAGTGTCCTATCATTTTGCCTTTTCATATTGTTCATGGGAACAGTTCTCAAGGCAAGAATACTGAAGCGGTTTGCTATTTCCTTCTCCAGGGGACCACAGAATTCCACAGAGCTCTGTGGGCCCCTCCACCAGTGAGAACATTAGCTATGAACCAGGAAGGGCTCCTCGCCAAAATGTGACCAGGCTGGTACCTTAATCTAGACCTTTCCAGCTTCCAGAATTGTAAGAAGTATATTTCTGTGGTTTATAAGCCACGTAGCCTGTGATGTTTTGTTACAGCAGTGAAATAGAGTAAGATAACTTAAGCATCTTAGGGTATCACTAACTCATAATTGAAAAAGTCTTGAGCATAACCCTCTTTATTTTTGTTAAATTATTAAAGGATTCCAAGTTATCCAGTGAGTTTAAAGATTATCAAGGTAACCATTATTATTACAAGGAGCTAAAGAAGTTAGCGTTAGTTGCTCAGTCGTGTCTGACTCTTTGTGACCCCATGGACTGTAGCCCACCAGGCTCCTCTGTCCATGGGATTCTCCAGGCAGGAATACTGGAGTGGGTAGCCATTTGCTTCTCCAAGGGATCCTCCTGACCCAGGGATCGGAGCCAGGTCTTCCACACTGAAGGCAGATTCTTTAACATCTGAGCCACCAGAGAAGCCTCAGAGAACAATTATTCATCTTATTTTTTCCTGCTTTACACCTATCTGAAAATGGTCACTGTCAACAAGAAATTTTTTAAAAGCCTTGCTTCCCAGAATTTTCAAAACAATATATTTTCACTTTTCTCTTTTTATTAGGATAAAGAAGGTTATGTTCAGGCCCAGTCTTGCAAAAGTGACTAGTAATTTTAGGAGATGTTTCTACCATTTCTTGTAATCTCAGATATGCAGATGATACGACTAATGGCAGAAAAGAAAAGAGGAGCTAAAAAGCCTCTTGATGAAGATGAAAGAGGAGACTGAAAGAGTTGGTGTAAAACTCAACATTCAAAAAACTAAGATCATGGCATCTGGACCCATCACTTCATGGCAAATAGATGGGGAAACAATGGAAACAGTGACAAACTTTATTTTGGGCCCTAAAATCACTATGGATGTTAAAAGACATTTTTCCTTGGAAGAAAAGCTATGACAGACCTAGATAGCATATAAAAAGCAGTCATCACTTTGCCAATAAAGGTCCATATAGTCAAAACTATGGTTTCCACAGTAGTCATGTACAGATGTGAGAGTTGGACCATAAAGAAGGCTGAGTGCCAAAGAACTCATGCTTTTGAACTGTAGTGCTGGAGAAGACTCTTGAGAGTCCTTGGACTGCAAGGAGATCCAACCAGTCCATCCTAAAGAAAATCAACCTTGAATATTCATTGGAAGGACTGATGCTGAAGCTGAATCTCCAATTCTCTGGCCACCTGATGCAAAGAGCCGACTCACTGGAAAAGACCCTGATGCTGGGAAAGATTGAAGGTAGGAGGAGAAGGGGACAACAGAGGAAGAGATGGTTGGATGGCATCACAGACTCAATGGACATGGGTCTGAACAAACTCCAGGACATAGTGAAGAACAGAGAAGCCTGGCACACTGCAGTCCATGGGGTCACAAAGAGTCGGATGCAACTGATCAACAATAGAGATTCACCAATGACAACTTGCCAACAATTTTAGCATCCTTGTAAAACTGAAATGAATCTCTGATATTTAATGCCAGCTGGTCCTCAGATTGGTGAAGTTCAGATATCCTCTGGAGTCAAGGCTCCCTCCCATCTCTCACAGGACCTGATCTAAACCCCCTCTCTCCTTGCCACATCCCAGTTCCCACCACTGTTAGAAGGTGAAAGTGCCTCTGACTTCGCTGGAAAATAGGGACCTTCCATCATTCTCTGCTTCCCCCTCTCCTGCCATCACCTAAATCTACCCATAAGCCTTTCCTCTAGTCTTTGTGGTGTCCTGTTGTCTCCCCAACCCAATCCTGTACGGGCACCTGACATCATCTTTATCAGCTTTTCAAACCATCCTCTGTTGACCTATGTTTCACTGGTTCCTTCTCTTCAGACCACAAATGTGCTCAAATCCCTCAGAAAGTACAAAGACCAAATCCTTCCTTGGCTCGGCCTTTCCTGCCGGCCTCACTGGATCTCCTTCAGCTTGCAGCTTAATGGCTGGGAGAACAGCCTATATTTTTGGTCCACTTCTTTTCCCTCCTCATTTTGCAACCACCTGCAATCTGTCCCCAGGGCTCTGCTGAAATTGCTCACTGAGCTCCATGCCACCCTCCTCTTGCCTTTTCGATCTCTGTCCTCCTCATCCTGCAGCACCAGCAACTCTAGAGCTGTACCTTTGTCATCTTCAATTCCTGTTCTATTCAGAATTTTCTCCCTTGGAAGAAATGACTAACTATATGTTGATCACTGTCATAGCTATGGGCTTCCCAGCTGGCTCAGCGGCTACAGAATTCGCCTGCAATGCAGAAGCAGCAGGAGATATGGGTTCGTTCCCTGGGTCAGGAAGATCCCCTGGAGGAGAAAACGGCAACCCACCCCAGTTTTCTTGCCAGGATAATCCCATGGACAGAGGAGCCTGGCGGGCTGCAGTATGGGGTTGCACAGAATTAGACACGACTTAGTGACTGAGTATGCATGCACATCATAGCTACAGTTTTAACTTCATTTTTGGCCTCTGAGTTGCTGTTTTTGCAATTACTTTTGAGAAATTTCAGGCACCTCAGGTGGTGCATGCCACGGAATGCTAATTTTCTACCCCAAGTAGAAGCTCGCTGCTCCTCTCCTACTTCCTGTCCCAGTTGCTAGCACTGCTGTTCTTTCACTCAGATGCTTAAGGGATAAATGCCAGAACAGGCACTGTCCCCTCTTCTCAAGTCAGTTGGTCACCACATGTGCTTTACTTTCTCAGACGTGGGTTCTCCTGCACGAGCTCACTGCTTCTGCCTCTGCTAACAATCTGGCTCTCATAGCAATGACCTAACTGGCCTTGTAACTGGATATCCTGGCTCTAGACTTAATACGTGGGTGTAGAAAAGCACGTGGCTTTGGGGGCGGTCACACAAATCTATGTTCAACTTCCAGTTTCTCCACTTTTTCGCTGAGCACATCAGGCAAAATATTTAAACTCTCTTATGCCTATTTCTTCTATAAAATGGGATAACACTACCTACACATAACTCTGTGAGGACTTAATGGACTAATGTATGTAACACATTTAGCACAATGCCTGGCACACAGTACTACCTCAGTAAGTGTTAGCTCCACCTCCCCCATCCCTGCAAATCACCTTCCTTGGAAAATTCCCAAATTAAATTTTGATTCATGTGTAAAATGACTTATTCATTCATAAAATTAAATTTTGATTCACTGTTCATAAAATAAAAATAAATCTAGACTATCAAGCATAGACCTATCTTTCCAGTCTCATTGCATGTCCTTTCCAAACAGGATACCTGCTTTCAGTGATTTAGGTGGACACGGCTGCTCATTTGTTGATTCAGCTGACAAGAAGGCAACCTGGCGCGCAGTCTACCAGGTCAACTTCTCCAACAACGTTTCTGCTTCAGTGGGAAACCTTCCTGGACTGTGGTTTAAAGATGAAACCTGGTAGGGGGAGAGCAATGTAATGTGCTTGAATTCTCTCCCCCTGCATGCTATCCTCACCGGAATCTGCAAAAATTAACATCCTGTTTGGAATTCACCTCTTGCATCTTTCCTCCTCATTCCAGTGATCTCGGCATTTTCTCGAGATCGCTATGAGTACTGTCTTCACCTGAACCAACCACTCACTGCTCCCCCTCCTTTCCACATGTTGCTCCCGTGCCCTTCGTGTCTCCCATTCCATGGTAAACTCCTGCGCCTCCATTCTCAGCCTTCTCACTGAAAGCTCCCTAGACTGCCTGCCTCATGAGCTCACCACTTCCCCTGCTATATTCACCATGGCGTATTCTATTTCAGAATAGTGATACACTCCGTTTCTTCCTTGCTTACCAGGGCTGTTCCAGGACTCTTCAGCCCTCCAGAAAAAAAGCCCTGCCTTCTTTCAAGCTCAGGCCACTTGTCTGAGCCATCCTTTACCTCTTTTGATCCCTCTTCCTAATTCATTAAAGACTTTAGCACTGGGATCACTGTCTTCTTTTCTAAGCCTGTCTTGCCATTTATTATCCTGGCTCATTTCAAAGCCCACAGAACACTAGGAATTGATCTTTCGTTTCTGTGGCTACATCATTTCCAGTGAACTTCAACTTCACTGGTCTGCAGCTACAGACATGACCACATCCTAGACCTTTTTTTTTTTTTTTAATCACTTGTAATTTAATTGTGAAATGCTATATCCAAACATCCCACTTTCTATTCATTTCAGTTCAGTTGCTCAGTTGTGTCTCTTTGTGATCCCATGGACTGCAGCACGCCAGGATTCCCTGTCCGTCACCAACTCCCAGAGCTTGCTCAAACTCAAGTCTATTGAGTCAGTGATGCCATCCAACCATCTCATACTCTGTCACCCCCTTCTCCTCCTGCCTTCAATCTTTCCCAGCATCAGGGTCTTTCCCAGTGAGTCAGTTCTTCGCATCAGGTGGCCAAAGTTTTGGAGCTTCAGCATCAGTCCCTCCGATGAATAATCAGGACTGGTTTCCTTTAGGATTGACTGGTTTGGTCTCTTTGCAATCCAAGGGGCTCTCAAGAGTCTTCTCCAACATCACAGTTCAAAAGTATCAATTTCTAAAAATTTACTAATTCTCTCACCCAATCACTCTCTTCATAATGTTCTTTGATCTTTTTTTTTTTTTTTTTTGTTAATGTGTTCAAGATTTTATTTTTTTTTTATTTTTTTATTTTTTTACTTTACAATATTTTTTTTTAATTTATTTATTTATTTTTAATTTTTTACTTTACAATTCTGTATTGGTTTTGGCATAGATTGACATGAATCCACCACAGGTGTACATGCGTTCCCAAACATGAACCCCCCTTCCACCCCCCTCCCCACAACATCTCTCTGGGTCATCCCCGCGCGTCAGCCCCAAGCGTGTCATATCCTGCATCAGACATAGACTGGTATTTCGATTCTTACATGTTATTATACATGTTTCAATGCCATTTGGCATTGTTCTTTGATCTTAAAGGGACTTCTTATAGGGAAGCTTAGTCTAACATCAAACACTGTCCTGCCCGCATTTCCAAGCCCTCTGTGCTGTTGTCCTTCCAGCAGCCCTGTCAAAGCTCCAGCCCAGGCTCCATCTAACTGAGTATCTCGCCCATGTCCATATTTGCGGGGCCGAGTTCTCTTGGAGGAAGTCAGTCCTGAAGACTGACGCCACTGAAACGCCCTGGCCTCCCGCCCACGTGGTCCTCCACACTGCCCAAGTCCCCCTTTGCTTCCCTAATCAGTCCTTTCCGTTCTCTTCCGTGACCAGCTGAAACCTGCTCCCCTCAGCACCTCCACTTCCCACTCAGCAGAATATTTCATCTCCGACCTCACGGAGCAAATAGGACCAAGAAAGAGTTCTCTTTGCTTTCATTCACCAAACCTGCACACTTACATATATTTGCCCCCATCTTGTTCTGTTACAACAGAAAGTGTCACCTGATCAAATTTTAAATTCACCCCTGCCTATGCTGTGCATCACATTCACTCCAACACTTTCAGCCCTTTCTCTGCCTTACGCTTATCAGCTTTTTCTACTTATTTTCTTTACTGACCCTTCCACAATAGCAATATCCTCAAGAGCCTCTGAAATCTTCAAAAAAAAGAAAGAAAATAGAAAAAAAAATGAAGAAAAACCCATTCTTCACTTCTCATCTTCCTCTCCTCATAGCCAAGCTTCTTGATTTTTCTTCAGCACTTTCTGTTTTCCATGCACTTATTAATCCACTGTTATCTATGTTCCACTCTCAATGTACTCCAATAGGACTCTACTTGTCATGCACACCAGTGGAGTTATTAAATACAAAGGATATACTGCCGTCTTGATATTACTTCTCTAAAGTACTTGCTACTGTTGATTACTCTCTCCTCTGTTGCCTTTTGACTCTTCTATTATAGAAAATTTCAAAAATTTAGAAATAGGGTAATACCAATATCCAACTTCTCTATTTATCAATATATGACTAATCCTATTCATCAACATTCACAAGCTGTCCCCTTCCCAACAGATTATTTTTAAACAAATCCCTGATATCATATGATTTCTTCTATAAATATGTATGCATGCATCTCTAAAAGGTCAAACCACTTAAAGTGATCACAATGTCATTATGACACCTAAACTAACAATTCATGATTACAACAAATATTCAGTCAATATTCATATTTCCCTAATAGCTTTCTAATTTTGTAATGGGTTGTTTTCTTGTATCAAGATCTATATAGGATCCATATCTTGAGATTGGCTGAAATGTCTCAAATTTTGTTTTGTTCTATTTTGTTTTGACATATAGCTTCCATCTTCCTTTTTTTTTTTCCCCCTTAAAAAACTATTTTGATTTTTGTTGCTGAAATGAGATTAGTTTTCCTATAGCTTTCCCCACAGTCTGGATTTGGCTGATTGTATCCCTGTGGTATTATTTAACATTTTGCATCTGTACCTCCTACTGCCTCTAAATTCAGAGATCTGGTAGATTGATAAGATTCAGATTCAATCTGGGGAACAAACCTACTTCAAAAGTGGTATTATATATTCCCATAATTACAAAGGCGGTTTCTATTTTTAAGATGTTATCAGCAATAATCATTGCTTAGATCATTAGAGGTTGTAAAGTGATAATATTCAAATCTTATCATTTCTTTTTCCCATAAAGAAACACTACTCTCATCAAGTATATAGTAACCCTAAAGTATAAATCATATAGAAAAGACAAAATAAACTCTTGATTAATTCAGAATAAATGACTGATTTTTTCCTTAAGCTATTAGTTTTTAAAATAATAAAGTGGTTTCCTTAATATTCCCCAAAGATAATCAATGGCTTTGTTTCATTTTTCAGTATCATTATGATCTCAACCTATTACTCTTAAAGACAGCAGAAGCTTATTCAGCTTGTTTTCCAAACTCGTAAACAAGAAATCTGTAGCAACAGTTAGCATCTTTACTTTCTATTATGATGAAATACTTCAGACTCATTTTATACATTTCCTGCTCCAGATCTAGAATCATTAATTTCTTCAAGGATCTCTGGGTTTCTTTTAGAGCCACTGGCATTTAGAAAGCACAATATGGACACCAGAGGAGTCACTGATACTGGATTGATCATTGTTTCTAAACCATTTTGGTAGACAGACATGTGGATATGTATTCTTTTAAAGGTAACAAACACCATGAGTATTTATTGATACACCCAACTCAAACTCGGAATTACAACAGTTTTTACTTAACTTTGTGTACTTGTATCTTCTTTCAACCCTGCTAATAATATGAATTCTCAATGACCTCAACCTTATAGCTATCAACATCAAGATACAAATGCAGCAGTATCAGAGACAGAAACAACAAAACCATCAGCAATATGAATACTGGAAGTAGTTAAACGATTTATTTTTTTGGCCGGGGGGTGGGGGGAGGAGTCTTTTTATCCTTAAAATATATCTTTCCTGGAATATATAGTAAAAAATACAGGGTTTTAAAGTCATTTAGAATTGTCCCATCCTGTAAGGTTTTGCCTTCAATTTGAACCACACTGAAGTTGATTTCATGTTACTTCAATGTAAAGGAACCAATTGTGAAATTTATTACTATGTCAAATAATATTTACATGGTTCTCAAGCCAAATGTACTACCAAGGTATATTCAAGGAAGAATGGCTGTTCCTTTAAGCCTTCAGCCTCTCTATAAATAATAATCTTTGTGTGTGTGGTTCATCTTTCAAACTTTTAAAAGTGTTTAAGTAGACATTTAATTTAGGAGATGAGACAAGAAGGCAGAGTAGAAGGATTCGCGCGTAGAAGAACTTGAGCTCAACTCCTCTCATGAAAACACCAGAATCACAATTGGCTGCTGAACAACTATCAACGAAAAAGACTTGAACTTACCAAAAGAGATATTCTACACCCAAAGACAGATGGTAGGAGGTGTGCTTTCGCAATATGATCAAACCCCATATGTAGCAAGTGGGTGCTAATAAGTTGCTTCAGTCGTGTCTAACTCCTTGTGATCCTATGGACCATAGCCTGCCAGGCTCCCCTGTCCATAGGATTCTCCAGGCAAGAGCACTGGAGTAGACTGCCATGCCTTCCTCCAGAGGATCTTCCCAACCCAGGTACTGAACCCACGTCTCTTATGTCTCCTGCATTGACAAACAGATTTTTTTTTACCACTGGCTGGAAAACAACTACATTGCAGTGGTTCTCCCATAGGAATGAGGGTTCTGAGCCCCATGTCATTCTCCCCAGCCTGGGGGTCTGGAACCGAGACTAGGAGCTCCCAGAGCATTTGAGCTTGAAGGCCAGCAGGCCTCGAGTACAAGAGCTCCACAGGACTGGGGCAAACAGAGACTCCACTCTTGAAGGGCACACACAAGATTCCACGTGCACCAGAAAACCTGGAGAAACCAGTGACTCCATAGAAGCCTGGGCTAGACCTACCTATGGGGTCCTGGAGGATTTACTGGGGAGGCAGAAGTCAGCTGTGGCTCACTGAGGAGGAAGTAACACGGGAGGCAGAGGATCCAGGGAACATTCATCTGTGTGAGCTCTCCCAGAGGTCACCATTTTGGTGCTGAGAACTGGCCCCACTCAACAGCCCACAGGTTCCAGTGCTGGCATGCCACAGGCCAAGCAAGTGGGAACACAGTACCACCCCTGAGCAGACAGGCTGCCCAAAGCCATCTGCGCCAGCAGCCACCTACAAACACACTCTTTGACATGGTCCTACCCACAGAGGGATTAAGACCAGCTCCACCTACTCCTGAGCAGGCACCAGCCCCTCCCACCAGGAAGCCTGCACAGGCCCCTAAACCAAGCTCACCCACAAGGGAGGTGGGAAACATCAGAAGCAAGAAGAACTACAACCCTAAAGCCTGAGAAACAGAGACCACAAATACAGAAAGTTAGGTAAAATAAGACAGCAGAGAAATACGCTGCAGATGAAGGAAGAAAATAAAGAACAATTAAGTGAAGTGGATATATGCAATTTCCTAAAAAAGAATTCAGAGTAATGGTAGTTAAGATGATCCAAGATATTGGAAACAGATTGGAGACACAGACCAAGAGGATATAAGAAATGTTCAATAAAGAGCCAAAGAATTGATGCTTTCAAACTGTGGTGCTGGAGAAGACTCTTGAGAGTCCCTTGGACTGCAAGGAGATCCAATCTGTGAATCCTAAGGGAAATCTACTCTGAATATTCATTGGAAGGGCTGATGCAGAAGCTTAAGCTCCAATACTTTGGCCACCTGATGCAAAGGGCCAACTCACTGGAAAAGACCCTGATGCTGGGAAAGATAGAGGGCAAGAAGAGAAAGGGGTGGCAGGTGTTGAGATGCTTACATAGCATAACCTACTCAATGGACACGAGTTTGAGCAAACTCCAGAAGATAGTGAAGGATGGGGAAGCCTGGTGTGCTGCAGGCCATGGGGTGGCAAAAAACTGGATATGACTTAGTGACTGAACAACAGTAACAGGCGCTTTAAAGAACAAACAGAGAAGAAAAATACAGTAACACTAGAAGGAATAATCGCAGAATAAATGAGGCAGAGCGAATAAGTGACCTGGAGAGCACACCGAGGAAATCACTGCTACAGAACAAAATAAAGAAAAAGAACTAAAAGAAATGAGAACATCTAAGAGACCTCTGAGGCAACATTAAATGTACCGATATTTGCATTATAGGGGACCCAAAAGGAAAAGAGAGGAAAGTATCTGAGAAAATATTTGAGGAGATAATAGCTGAAAACTTTCCTAACACACAAAAAAGAAATAGGCACCCAAATCCAGACATTGCAGAGAGGCCCATGCAGGGAAACATGCTGAGAAAAACAGTACTCAAACTGACAAAAATTAAAGACAAGGAAACAAATATTAAAAGCAACAAATAACATACAAAGGAACTCCCATAAGATTATCAGCTGATTTATCAGCAGAAACTCTGCAGGCCAGAAGGGAGGGACATGACATATTACAGGTGATAAAAGGGAAGAACCTAAAACCAAGAATACTCTACCTAACAAGGCTCTCATTCAGATCTGATGGAGAAATCAACAGCTTTACAGACAAGCAAAAGGTAAGAGAATCTAGCACCACTGGACCAGCTTTGTAACAAGTGCAAAAAGAGCTTCTCTAGGAGGAGAAGAAAAAGCTGCAACTAGAAAGAAGAAAATTACTAACAGAAAAGCTCACTGGTTAGGGTAAATATACAATAAAAGAAAGAAATCATTCACACACAAATATACAAAACCAGCAATCATGAGAAGAGGAGAATACAAATGTGGGATGTTTAAAATGCATTTGAAATTAAGAGACCAGTGAACTGTGGTGTTGGAGAAGACTCTTGAGAGTCCCTTGGACTGCAAGGAGATCCAACCAGTCCATCCTAAAGGAGATCAGTCTTGGGTGTTCATTGGAGGGACTGATGCTGAAGCTGAAACTCCAGTACTTGGGCCACCTCATGCGAAGAGTTGACTCACTGGAAAAGACCCTGATGCTGAGAGGGATTGGGGTAGGAGGAGAAGGGGATGACAGAGGATGAGATGGCTGGATGGCATCACCGACTCGATGGACATGAGTTTGAGTGAACTCTGGGAGTTGATGATCGACAGGGAGGCCTGGCGTGCTGCGATTCACGGGGTCGCAATGAGTCGGACACGACTGAGCGACTGAACTGAACTGACTGAACATAAAACAACCTTGGATACATACAGATTGCTATATCAAAACCTTATGGTAACCACAAGCCAAAAATGTATAATAGATATATACATAAAAAATAAAAAAGCAATCCAAACACAGTACTCAAGATACTCATCAAATCACAAAAGAGAACAAAAGAGGAAAGAAAGAAAAAAGACCTACAAAAACAAACCCGAAACATTTAAGAAAATGCAAATAGAAACATATATATCAATACTTACTTTAAATGAAAATGAATGAAATACTCCAATCAAAAGACACAGACCTGCTGAATAGATACAAAAACAAAACCAGTATATATGCTGTCTACAAGAGACTCACTTCAGACCTAGGAACACATACAGACTGAAACTGAGGGGATGGAAAAAGATATTCCATGCAAATGGAAATCAAATATTGTAACTTCAAAACAGACTATTACAAGAGACAAGGAAGGACACTACATGGTGATCAAGGGATCAATCCAATAAGATGTAACAATTGTAAATATTTATGCACCCAACACAGAAGCACCTCAGTACATAAGACAAGCACCAATAGACACTAAAGGGATAATAGACAGTAACACAGTAATAGTGGGGGACTTTAACACCCCACTTACAACAATGGACAGATTATCCAGACAGAAAATTAATAAGGAAACACAAACCTTAAATGAAACATCAGACCAGCTGGACTTAACTAATATTTATAGAGCATTCCATCCCAAAGCAGCAGAATGCACATTCTTCTCAAGTGCATGTCAAACATTCTCTGGGACAGATCACACGCTGGGCCATAAAGCAAGCCTTGATAAATGTAAAAAAACTGAAAACATATCAAACATCTTTTCTGACAGGAATGGTATGACATTAGAAATCAACTATAAAAAAAAAGTAAAAGCCACAAACACATGGAGGCTAAGCAATATGCTACTAAACAACTAATGGATGACTGAAGGTATCAATGAGGAAATCCCAAATAAATAGCCAAACCTTACACCCAAAGCCATTAGAAAAAGAATAAATAAAGCACAAAGCTAGTATAAGGAAAGAAATCAAAGATCAGAACAGAAATAAATGAAATAAAGACAACAATAGAAAAAAACTCAGTGAAACTAAAAGTTGGTTCTCTGAAAAGATAAACAAAATTGATAGGTCTTTAGCTAGACTCATCAAGAAAAAGAGGGCTCAAATTAATACCACTAGAAATAAAAAAGGAGAAGTTACAACTGACATCACATACATGTAAATGATCATAAACGCCTACTACAAGCAACTCCATGCCAATAAAATGGACAACCTAGAAAAAATGGACAAATTCTTAGAAAGATACAATCTACAAATACTGAACCAGGAAGACACAGAAAATATTAACAGAACAATCACAAGCACTGAAAGTGAAACTATGATTTAAAAACTCCCAACAAACACAAGGCCAGCACCAAATGGCTTCATAGGAAAATTCTATCAAACACTGAGAGAAGTGTGTGCACGCATGCTCAGTCATATCCAACTCTTTGTGACCCCATGGGCTAAAGTCCACCAGGCTCCTCTGTCCATAGGATTCTTCCAGCCAGAATACTGGAGTGGGTTACCATTTTCTCCTCCAAGGGATCTTCCTGGCCCAAGGATCTAACCTGTGTCTCAATGCAGTGTCTCCTGCGCTGCATGCAAGATTTTTCACCAGTGAGCCACTGGGGAAACCCACAGTTAGAGAAGAGGTAATATCTATACTTCTGAAACTATTCCAAAAAAATTGCAGAGGAACGCTCCCAGACTAATTCTATGAAGTAGCACCCTGACACCAAAACCAGACAAAAATATCATAAAAAAAGAAAACTGCAGGCCAATATCACTGATGGACTTAGGTGCAAAAATCCTCAACACAATACTAGCAAACATAATTCCTACATTAAAAGGATCATACACTTTGATCAAGTGGGATTTATCTAGGGATGCAAGAATTTTTCAATATCTACAAATCAGTGTGATGCATCACACTAACAAACGGAAGAATAAAAACCATGTGATCATCTCAACAGATGCAGAAAAAAACTTTTGACAAAATTCAGCATCCACTTATGATAAAAAAACTCTCTAAACGGTGCACATAGAAGGAACCTATGTCAACATAATAAAAGCCATATATGACAAAGCCACAGCTAACACCACACTCTATGAGAAAATGCTGAAAGCTTTTACTTTGGACTAGGAACAAGACAAGAATGTTCACTCTTGCCACTTTTATTCAACATAGGTTTGGAAGCTCTAATCACAGCAATCAGAGGAGAAAAAGTAATAAAAAGCATTCAAGTTGAAAAAAGAAGTAGTAAAACGGTCACTGTTTGCAGATGGCATGGTACTACATATAATTCAGGATGAGGGACACGTACACCTGTGGTTGATTCATGTCCACGTATGGCAAAAACCACCACAATATTGTGAAGTAATTAGCCTCCAATTGAATAAATTAATTAAAAAAAGAAATCCTAAAGATGCTACCAGAAAACTACTAAAACTCATCAATGAACTTGGTAAAGTTGCAGGACACACAACTTTAATACACAGAAATCTCATGCATGTCTACACACTAACAACGAAAGATCACCAGGAGAAATTAAGGCAACAATCCCATTTACCACTGCACCAAAAAGGATAAAATACCTAGGAACAAATCTACATAAGGAGAAAAAGACCTGTACTTTGAAAACTATAAGAGGTTGATGAAAGAAATCAAAGATGATACAAACAGATGGAAAGATATACCATGTTCTTGAATTAGAAGAGTCAATGTTGTCAAAATGAATATACTACTGAAGGCAATTTACAGGTTCAGTGCAATTCCTATTCAATTACCAATGGTATTTTTCATAGAACTAGACAAAAAAAAGTTTTAATTTGTGTGGAAACACACAAGACCCTGAATAGCCAAAGTAAACCTGAGAAAGAAAAATGGAGCTGGAGGAAGCAGGCTCCCTGACTTCACACTATACTACCAAGCCACAGTCATCAAAACAGTATGAAATTGGTACAAAAACAAAATATAGATCAATGGAACAAGACAGAAAGCCTGGAGATAAACCCATGCACCTATGGGCACCTTATCTTTGACAAAGGAGGCAAGAATATACAATGGAGAAAAGGCAGTTTCTTCAATTAGTGTTGTTGAATAAAGTAGACTACATGTCCACTACATGTAAAAGAATGAAATTAGAACATTCTTTAACACCATACACAAAATAAGCTCCCCTCAGAGGAAAACATAGGCAGAACACTGACATAAGTCACAGCAATATCTTTTTGGATCCACTTCCAAGAGTAATGAAAATAAAACCAAAAATAAACTGGTGGGACCAAATTAAACTTAAAAGCTTTTGCACCACAAAGGCAACTATAAACAAAACCAAAAGACAATCCACAGAATGGAAGAAAATGTTTGCAAATGATGCAATCAACAAGGGATTAATCCTCCAAATATATAAATAGCTCATGCAGCTCAGAATAAGAACAAACAAACAACCCAATCAAGACATGGGCCGAAGATATAAAGAGACATTTTTCCCAAGAAGATAAACAGATGTCCCTAAAGCATATGAAAAGATGCTCAACATCGCTAACCCTTCAGTTCAGTTCAGTTCAGTTCAGTCCAGTCACTCAGTCGTGTCCGACTCTTTGTGACCCCATGAATCGCAGCGCGCCAGGCCTCCCTGTCCATCACCAAATCCTGGAGTTCACTCAGATTCACGTTCATCGAGTCAGTGATGCCATCCAGCCATCTCATCCTCTGTCGTCCCCTTCTCCTCCTGCCCCTAATCCCTCCCATAGAGAAATGCAAATCAAAACTACAATGACATACCACCTCATGCTAGTCAGAATGGCTATCATCAAAAAGACTACAAACAATAAATGCTGGAGAGGGTCTGGAGAAAAGGGAACTCTCCTATGCTATTGGTGGGATGTAAATTGGTACAACCATTATAAAGCACAGTATGGGGGTTTCTTAAACAGCTAAAAATAGAGTCACCATATGATCCAGCAATCCCACTCAGGCATATACTGGAACAAAACCGTAATTAGAAAAGATACATACACCCCATGTTTATAAACAGCACTGTTTATAATAGGCAAGACATGGAAGCAACCTAAACGTCCATCAACGGAGGAATGGATGAGGAAGATGTGGTACATATATACAACAGAATATTACTCAGCAATAAAAAAGAGTGAAATAATGCCATTTGCAGCAACATGGACGGACTTAGATATTGCCGTACTGGGTGAAGTGAGTCAGACACAGAAAGACAAATATCACATGTTACTAACACGTGGAATCTAAAAAAGGAAGGGGGTAAAATGAACTTTTTACAAAACAGAAGTAGAGTCAGAGATGTAGAAGACAAACTTATAGTTACCAGGGCATAGGTAGGGGAGGGATGAATTGGGAGACTGGGATTTGCATATATAGATGTCACATTACATCTATATTACATATACATGTAATGTTACATATATAATAAGATATAAATACATTACTACTATAACTACTATATATAAAATAGATAATAGGAATCTACTGTTCAGCACAGGGAACTATACTCAATACTCTGCAACGACCTGTATGGGAAAATAATCTAAAAAACAGTATGGCTATATGTGTATGAATAACTGATTCACTTTGCTGTACATCTGAAACTAACACAACATTGTAAATCAACTATACTCCAAAAAAAAATTTTTTTTAAAGACACATGTACCCTAATGTTCACTGCAGTACTATTTACAATAGCTGAAACATAGAAGCGACGTAAATGTCCACAGGCAGAGTCGATAAAGAAGATGTGGTACATAATCGATGATGGAATATTACTCAGTCATAACAAAGAGTAATACCATTTGCAGCACACCTAGAGATTATTGCACTAAGTGAAGTAATCAGACAGAAATACAAACATCATATGATATCACTTGTACGTGGAATCTAAAACAATGATACACATGGACCTATTTACAATACAGAAACAGACTCACAGACTTCAAAAGCCAACTTATGGTTACCGAAGGGGAAAAGTGGGGGGAGGGATACATCAGGAGATTGAGACTGACCTGCACACTACTGTATAGCCCAGGGAGCTCTACTCAGTATCCTATAATAAACTATATGGGAAAACCACCTGAAAAGGAATTGAATCACTGTGCTGGACTCCTAAAACTAACACAACATTGCAAATCAACTATAAAACAAAAATTAAATTTAAAAAACATCTAAGTAAATAGTAAATGATGACAACAAACTGTTTACATGTTTCTCCACCTTGCTCTTCTCATTTAAAAAATAGATCCTAGAGATCACTTCATAAGAGTACGAGAACATCTTCATTTCTTTCTACGTCTGAATAGTAGTCCCTCACGTGGACATGCCATACTTTTGATTTGTTCAGTGTCCTACTGATGGGCTTTTGGGGTTTTCCCAGTGTTCTGTGATTCAAGGTAGTCCTTCTCTATCAAGAAATCTCTCTGTGTAAGTCTTTTTCTTATTTATTGCTAGTATATCTTTGGCATTAGAATCCTAGAAGTGGGAACTGCTCTATCAATGAGCAAATATGTATTCATTATTTTTAGATATTGCCAAATTCCCCTCCCTAATGTTGTACCATTTGTATGTCCAATAACATTGTAGGAGAATGGTTGTTTTCTTTTAGTCTCACCACAGAGAATGCTATCTTCTGGATTTATATCAATTTCGTAGTTGAAAAAAGGTTTCTCAACTTGGTTTTAGTGTGAATTTCTAAGTGTGATTATTTTTCACTCAGTTAAGAGGCAACTCTGTCCTCTTGATACCGTCTCTTTTCATTAACATCCTGGAAGCCCCATTTGCAAACAATTCTATTTTTTCCCATTTCTTGGGTTGTTAATTTTTAATCTCCTTTTCTACTTCCACAACTCCTATTTATTTCCTAAATATTTTCTTTCTCTGCGTTGTGTTTCAGCATTTCTTTTACGATCCACTCCTTGGACTTAATAAGTTATTCTTGTTGCAATTAAGTCCATACCTGCAGTCCCAAACTCTCCCTCTTCTTCTGTCTCAATTCTCAAACTGCGCAATGAAGGCTGTGAACTGTGCCTCCCAGGCACCATAAACCCAACCTGTATGTTGCCCCTTACCATCACACCCTTCTTTGGGCATTGCTCAGCACAATGAATGGCACCCCAGATCTCCAGCTGCCCCAGTCTTAAACCTGGGCTCTTTTCTGCTGACTCTCCCTCACTCACGTTCCTTGAATCAAATCAACTGCCAAATTCTGTGACTTTTCCCTCATAAATGATTCTTGAATCCATCCTTTTTTCTCCGTTTCAAATTCCCGATCTAAGCCACTGTTACTTCTTCCCTGGACTCCTGCACCTTTCTTGTAGGTGGCCTTTCCTAGTTCTTCTTGCTCCCAAACATGATCAGAATTACCTTTAAAAGTACAAGTCAGAGGACTACCCTGGTGGCACAGTGGATAAGAATCTGCCTGCCTATAAGGATGATACTGGTTTGATCCCTCATCCAGGAAGATCCTACGTACCCTGGAGCATGTGAGCCCATGAGCCACACTACTGCGCCTGCGCCACAACTACTGAGCCTGCGCTCTAGAGCCCATGCGCCGTAATTACTGCGCCTGCGCTCTAGGGCGCTTGCACCACAGCTACTGAAGCCCACGTGCCTAGAAACTATGCTCTGCAACAGGAGAAGACACCGAAGTGAGAAGCCCGCGTACCGCAATGAACAGTAGCCCCCGCTCACAGCAATTAGAGAAAGCCCATGCAGAGCAATAAAGACCAGAGCAGTCATAAATAAATAAATATTTTTTTAAAAAGTACAAATAAGTGCCATTTACTCGTTTGAAAACCACCAAAACTCAAAAAGACCCTAAAACCCTAACTTCCAAAACCAAGAAACCCGTCTCAACTCTTGTATTTCCATAGATACAGATGTATATAACCACTGCAAAGCTCTGGATACTCAAAACTGAAGTGATAACGGGGTACACGTCTGGGGAGAAGGCTAGGATCAAAGTCAATGAAGGGGATGCCACGGGCAGGCTTAGTGTTGGTGAAGAAGGACTTGTTTTTATCATTATTTGCACTGTCTGAATTTTCACAATGCGAGTATTCTCCAGTAACATATATTCCTTATATATGTTAAAGTAAATTAAATGGACTGAGAAAGCGAGCCTTAACTAGCTCACAGGCAGGTTGGGTTCACCAGAAAGTTGTATGAGTTCCCAATGTCAGGTATCCTAGAAGAGACTTCAGGCTGCCCACAGTTCCTAGCAGGGGACAACACTGTCCTCTTGCCTAGGTGCAACCTGGGAAAGGATCAAGGTGTGCTCACCTTTGTAGTCCACAGTTTGACGGTCCAGTCAAATGACGATGTGACAAACAGGTGTGAGAAGTCGATTGGGCCCACTGCCATGTGGCAGTTAATTCCTGTCACTGGCCCTTGGTGGCCTTCAAAGACTTCCCCGATGCCGGCTTTGCTGCATGAAGACCACACAAGACAACAGTTTCAGTGACCTTCACAAATCAGTGACCGCTTTTAAGGAAAAAGACAAAACAAACCACGTTTGTCTCTACATGATTACTTCTTCGTAACTTAGCACAGCCATAAACCACCAGACATGAAACTCACTGTCACAGTTACGTTGAGAGAAATAAATGCTATCCAGCTCTCAGTGATTTAAAACAACATGGAGCAATAACATCTTTTTAATCTTCAGAACTGAACATCAACTTAATCCTTTTTAGGAGTATTTCAAAGCCCATCACTGCTGATGAAGCTATTGATACTTTGAAGGAAAACACACACAGTCAACCATCCACATCCACTGATGCCTGTGATATGGAGGGGCAGCTATGCCATGCCATTTTTAGATGGGACTTGAACATCCTTAGATTTTGGTACCTGCAAGGGCTCCTGGAACCAATTCCCCATGGATTCAGATACCAGGGGACAACTATATACTCAGATCCCAGAGCTTTCATAGTTATAATAAGATGATTCTATTCTTTTGATGACATTTGGCACAACTTCCATTTTAACTCCTTTTAGAGAAGACTTAAGACCTGGGTTAGATCCCTGGGTCGGGAAGATCCCCTGGAGAAGGAAATGGCAACTCACTCCAGTACTCTTGCTTGGAAGATTCCATGGACGGAGGAGCCTGGTAGGCTACAGCCCATGGGGCTGCAAAGAGTTGGACACGACTGAGCAACTTCACTTTCACTTTGGCTATAAAACTTCACATATCCTTGAGTACATGTATTTATCCTTTCAATAAAATGTTTTTTCCTTAAAGTTTATTATTATTTTTGATGTGGGCCATTTTTAAAGTGTTTATTGAATTGGTTACAACATTGCTTCTGTTTTTTTCTGTTTTGGTTTTTTGGTCACCAGGCATTTGAGAACTTAGCTCCCCCACCAGGGATCAAACCCACACCCCTTGCATTGGAAGACAAAGCCTTAACCACTGGACCTCCAGGAAGTCCCTCAAGAAAATTTCTTAAATTAGGTTGACACTCCTGAAAATGTAAAACTTTGTGGAAACCCTTGTTGTCACAAAAATCATAGGCAAAATAACTTAAATGTAATACAGAGGAAATTATGTTTTCACTGAAAGGAGGAGAGTAATTTACAAATCCACTAAATGTAAACTCCATAAGGGCTGGTGCCTTGCTTTTCTTGTTGCATAGTGTAGTAAGTGTTCAATAAACACTTGTTGAACAAAACAGCAAAGGAAGAGACAAACTCCTGCCTTTCTCCCCAAGAGAAGCACATTTGAGAAATGGTGATATACAGTTTGAAATTTATCCACAGACATATGTCATTTCTTTAACTAAGCTGGGATTGTTTCCATCACCCATTATTATACAACAGTCTGCATGCAATAACACCCAGTTAGAAAATATATCAAAATGCTGTATTTTAGTTATACAAAATAAGTATATACAAGTATACACAAGGTTATAAATATGACAATACAGAGGGGTTGTGGCTTCTAAATATTACATCACAAAGAGTGAAAATGAATTAAGTTATCAAAGTATGTGAGCTTCTGGGCCACCAGTAAATGTCAGTGTGTTGAGCAAAATTTGAAATCACTAGCCAAGTGCTGTAGTGTAACAAGCACTCAAAAATTATGCCTGATAAAACTGCCAACAGCAGTTCTATATGTGATCATTTACATTTGTTCTAGAGAACTCGAGGAACTGATCTTTGAAGTGGCCCCAGGTGAGATTCCACTTGCCCTTAAGAGCATCCTGAAAGGGTTTATAGGGTGCAAAATGAGGACCTTATTTGATTTATGGAAGTGGATTTGCACCTTTTCCATGTTAGGTGAAAAATAGAAATTTCACACCTCTCCTCTGTAGCCCTGTATGACCCATTTAAGATTACTATGAAGCCAAACGCCTGTGACTTTATAACTTTACTAAGATCTGTGTTTTATATTTCAGACGGATGGACCAATGTAAAAAGCAAAATCAAGCTTGTTGTAAAATGACTTGTGGTTTGTACCTTGCGTGCATGCTAAGTCGCTTCAGTCGTGTCTGATTCTTTGAGACCCCGTGGACTGTAGCCTGCCAGGCTCCCCTGTCCATGGGATTCTCCAGGCAAGAATACTGGAGTGGGTTGCCATGCCCTTCTCCAGGGGATCTTCCCAACCCAGGGATCGGACCCACATCTCTTACATCATTGGCAGGCAGATTCTTTACCACTGGTGCACCTGGGAAGCCCCTTAGGTCCCCTTCTTTTGAACAGTGCATCTTCTGATTGTGCTTGAAAAGGAAAAGAGCCACAGAGCAAAAACAATCATCATGAAAACAGTTACTCACATTAGAGAATTTTCCAAAAAAAAAAAAAAATCTGAAAAGTTATCACTGAACATGTTCTGGAGCCCTCACAGATAACTAAGGCCCTGGGTTAAGGGAACTGAACCTGTGTCCTGCCGATTCTAATAAATATGTAGATAAACCTGTGAACCTTTGGTCCCACTGTGCATTCTGTGCTTCTCTCCTTCCATTTACGACATTCCACCTGCGTTTACCTTTCCCATCAGTTTCTTGGAGATAGGAACAGGCTTAAATGATGTTTGCATGCCTGGCAAGGTCTAGCAATGCCCTTTGCTAAGAGTAGTTGTGCAGTGAACATTTCCAAGAATGAACAACTTTATCAGATCTTTCTATGCTTTTGGAAAACTTTGATACATAGTTATAGCCAGTACTAAAGAAGGAGGAGGGGGCTTCCTTGGTGGCTCAGACTAGGCAAAGAGTCTACCTGCATTGTAGGATGCCTGGGTTCTATCTCTGGGTCAGGAAGATGCCCTGGAGGAGGACATGGCTATCCATTCCAGTATTCTTATCTGGAAAATTCCAAGGACAGAGGAGTATGGCAGGCTACAGTCCATGGGGGCACACAGAGTCAGACATGACTGAGAGAACAACTCTATGAAGTAAGACTGCTGGGCACGGAATTATAAGGAACATCTTCCTAGTCTCTTCTACTCGTGTGAGCAGGGAAAATACTGCTGGTTTCTGTGGGCAGCAAAGTAGGAACTTCATAGCTTGTATTGGGTGAATGGGAGAGTCATACACCTGGGCCATGGATGTCTGGTTCTTCCACGAATCACAAACACACTAGAGAAAGGACTTGGAACAATTCCTGGTTCCTCCTGCAACCTAAAAAGCCTGTGAGGAGCGCAAGAGATGCAAAACCAATTGAATTAGAACTTCTAAAGTGAAAGGGAAAAAACGCACCACGGTGAACACAGTGAAACTTTCAAAATATGAGTCCATTCGTTAAATATTGTGTGTAATTTTATAATCTAGTCTAAATTACTGGATTCCACTTGTTTCCTGAGATTTTCCTAGTAGTATTTGCCAGTCTCTCAATCAAGACAGAGTTTGTATCACCTATCTTCATTCTGAATCTTCATTCTATCTTGTGTATCTCATACTATTTTGGCCTCTGATTGGGAGGAAGGGCCCTAAGGCACCTCTCTATATTATGCAGTTATTTTCATTCTTTTTTCCTTATATAGATTTTTAACTCCTCACTTACTATGTTCCCAGCACCAAGCAGGAAATCAATAATGAGATGGAAATAGTTCAGAAAAAAAAAGCAGATGGCTGAATAGTTAAAAATGTGATGAATGCTAATGCCGAAGTGATATAAAAATAAGTAAAAAAACAAACCAATCTGACAGCTTGTACTCCTATCCCATTGATTCTACTTTAACTTTCTCCAAGTACTCATCTTCTCAAACCGCATATTTACTTATTATTTTACTGTCAGTCACCCTCAACCAGAATATAAACTCCAGGTCTGTTTTATTCCTTACTGCATTCCTTATAAAGTGATGGTGCCTGACATAAGGTAGGTTCTCAGGAAATATCCCTTAGATGAACGAATGAATACAGGGAATGAAAATTCTATGGAAACATAAAGGAGGAAATGATTTCCCTCCTCCAAGGAAGTCAGGAGAGGCTTGTGGAAAGACCGTTGTGCTGGCTTTTGAAGGATAAGGGCAGGGGAGGTTGATCAGGCCGAGAAGAGAGAAATACCAGATGCAGCAGGAGAAACTGGATGTACAAACTCACAGATATGTAGTGGGATCAGCAATGTGGAGATGGGTGCGTGGCTGGAGCCTGAAGGCTGAAGCTGGGGAGGGGCATGCGGTAAGGGCAGTCAAGAATCGTCTCTGATATGCTAAAAAGTTTGGGCTTTTTTCCTCCAGGCAATGTGAACCATCAAAGGCTTACAAATGGCTAATGACCAGAGCAGACGGATGCTATAAAACAGTGAAGACATGAAGCTGTGATTTGCATTTCTTCAGAAATGCTTTTCTCATAATGCAAGGTGTTACAATCCAGCAAGCGATAACAGACTTTCGGAAATGAAGAACACGTCATGGGTAAAAAAACAGAAACTCACCTTCCATGACGACAGGCCGTGTAGACTGTACCCTCCTCGCTGCCAACCACGAAGTTATTGACATCTCCCGTTGGGAAAGCCATTCCAGTAACGGCCACAGGCTTGGACTTATTGTATACCAGCTCCATGCTCTCCTACCAAAACACGGCGTGGTTACATTTCCTCTGTCAACTCCTTGCCATGCCAAAGATAGCACGGAAAAATCATTTGACTAAATCGTCTGTTTGCTTTTCACACAGCGTTACAAAAGACCCCGGCTGTGCCAGAAACCACGCTTTACTGCCCCTGACATTCAAGCTTCTGTGTATCTCTGGTTTCAGCGGCTGGATTTCATCAGCATGTGCTGTTGCTTCTGAAGTCAGGCAGAGATGACAGGTGAGAATTTTGAAACTAATGGTGCAGAAACTAAAGATAATACTGTAATGGTTACACTTGTCAGCCCCAGGCTTTAATAAAACACACAATACCCTTGTATTTACAAACATTTTCAAAATCAATTGTTCGTGAGAATACACATGTATTAATATCAGATGTATGGAGCACATTTGTCAAAGCAGGAGTGTGTGTCCTCCGTGGGCTAAATCCAGAGAGTTGTCACTCAGGTCATAAGAACCAGATTTCAATAGGGACTCGAATTCATGAAGGGCAGACATTGGGTGTGTAGGCGGTTAAGTCTGCAAAAAACAATGTTTAAGTTGGTTTTTAAAATAGTAATGAGGGTCTTTATTTTATCTAAAATGATTTTCAGAATTGAGAATTCCAGTGTATTTTAAAAGACATTCTGCTGAACTGAGTTTAAGGACAGTGCAGAGTAGTTAGATGTAACTAACATTCTTGAATACTTCTGGTTATTTACACCCAAAAGCCTGCTTGGTACACCTAAAGTAATTAAAAAAAAATTTTCTGAGGGACCATGTCATTATATTTGGAAGTTTAGTCTCTTCTATGCAAACAAATAAACTGAGGCATCGCGGCCATGGAGTCTATAAATCGGAAGCACATGCTGGCAGTCTGGAACACTCAGACCACCTGGTCATGTGACAAGCTCACCCTCTGCGAGACCCAGATGCTGGGAGTGCCTCTGTGACAGCAGAAACACAAACCATGCCATTGCCAAAATTAGCAGAGGGAGGGCACGGCCTCGTAGGCACCCACTTGGGACAGAGAGGGAGCAGGGCAAATGTCTTCTGCTCCCTTGTCTGCCTGCCATCCACAGCCATACCACCGAAATGCTTCCACCTCTGGCCAGAGACAGGCGTCTGTGGGCACCCTAAAACTAATGAAAATGACCCTGCAGCTCCCCCTGCGAGGGGCTGTAACCTAAACACACACACACACACACACCCCCACCCACCCCTAATCATCAAAATGGACAATTAAAAATTCCTAATTAGAGGGTTTACTCGTATCTGCTTGTAATCTCCAGGGTTTTTAAAAGAAAACAACATATTGCTGAGAAATTTAAGACAAAGCTGTAAAATACCCACACACAACTCCCTAAACTTGTATAAATGTTAAAGATCAGCAAAAGCAGAGGAGCTTAAATGAGCTCTTCCCCCCACACTAAAATGATAAAAAGAACTTTTGTTTTACTATTCTCTACATCTCTTTTTTGTGGTGACTTTGGGGAGGTTCTTCTTGGTTTCCACATTTCCTTACATCTCCTGAAATTTCCCGTATCTTTTAAACTTCTGATGGAGACATTCTAGCATTGTTAGTTCAGGAAAGGGGAAAGGAATGTTAAAATTGAGAATTATCTCCTAGTTATCTTATACAATTTTCTTGATGTTTCCTCACATTGTCAATGGCTACAACAGGAAACCCTGCTCTGTTTTTAGCTGGTGGACAGTGAAGTACTTTATTCCCCCACAAAGGAAAGTGGAAAGACGTGGCTATTTGGGTGTTTGCGTGTGTATATGTGTCTTCAGTGTGCGTGTACACACGTATATTCTGAAAGTTGTGCTGAGTTGTCTCCCCCATGGTCTCTTCCACTTCTGCTCCTTCATTTCGCTCCCATTACTGTCATCAAGAGCAGTTTGGAGACCTTGGAACTTTTTCATTTTCAACTTCTCGCTTGTTGAGCAAGAAATGGCAGGAGCCACCCTGACAAACATTCCAGAGGAGAAAACAGATGGCTGGACAAAGTCTTCAAACACACGCGGTGGTTGTCTAGGCTACAGATGTGAGCAAGGGCTTGGATTTCTGTTTCGCTGGGATACCTTTTTCTCCAAGGCAAGCACCCATCAGGTATCGCTCTGCATTTGTTTAACAATGCTGTAGGGTAAGCAGGATTCCTACTGCAGCCAACTTCCATAATTACTATGCTTTAAAATGGATTATTTCATTTTCACTTGAAACTGACCTCAGGATTAACGTATTACAGTAATTACATGATGTGCGGTAAAGGAAATGGGTTTTGGCTTCCAGAGAAGGCTGCCGAAAAAGGCCCCACTCTTTCAAGTGCACCCACTGATTTGAGCTCCTATAGGATGTGAGGGTTTGGCTTTTAGGAACTCCATTCCATTAGGGAGGTATCTCTTTTAACCAGGATGCCCTTATGTGTAGGGGAAAACAAACCCACCTGTGGAGTGGAGAGCATGTCCAGGCTCCAGGAACACATTTTGCCATCGGTAGAGACGGTGATGAGGTTATGAGCATTTTGGGTCCCAACAACATTTACACAGTACACGGGATGCTGCGGAAACATAAACATGGAGGATCAGATACCAATCCAAGAGGAAATGCTTACATCTGAGTGTCTAACACACTACTCTGAAACAGGGATTAAAGAGTGACATAATCCTACAATAATGGAAGCCTCGGGTCACTGGCCACTTTTGACTGGAACCTGATTTATTTTTCAAAGCTCTGGCAGCACCACGGAGTAGTGGAAATACTTAGAAAGCTTCACCTTGCTCAGTCAGAGGCAGTGCAATGGAGCTGAAGCAAGCAGGAGCCAGTGAGGACTGATGGGACAAAAGGAACACAGGTGAATGTGTGAGACCTACACGCGGCTCCAGCATGGAGTCTGGCTTTTAAGCTCACCATGAGTGATGGAAACGGACAGTCCTCAGAAGGGTAGAATGATTGACTTTTGGAAGGAGTGTTACTAAATCTCAAGTTTAGCGCATCACAGCCACAGCGCCAAACATTTGTTGACATTCTTTATAAAAAGTGGTTAATATTCATCAGCCTCTTTTGATTTGAAGGAGAGATACTGGTGGTGGAAATTATTGGTACAAGGAACCTAGTGAGATAAAATTAGGTTATCTTTTGTACAACATCTAGGATAGGGTAATGATAGTTGGTTTTTTTTTTTTTTTTTCAAATTATTGCTAGGGTAGGATGGAGGCTTACACTTGGCCAGGGCCTTGAGAAAGGTCACTTAAACATCCCAGAAACCATAAGCAACATGCTCTAACCTTTTGTCATAACTCAAGAAGGTTATTCTACTTGGTAGGCTCAAATCATTTGCAGCTGCACATTAAATACTAAATGGAAGGTTAGCATAAGCAGAACCTAGCAGTAATTTGGGTTAGATTTCAGGCAGCTTAGCCTTCAGTGGCCAAACCACAACTTAGCTGATGCTTCTCTGTGCAAACAGCTGACAGTCTTTCTCTTGATGAGTTAGTGTCCATAAGTCCTAGCCCAAAAAACGATGAAACAATCTCTAATATTGGAAAGTTGATATCATATGAAGGATGGTTCCCCAACTATTATTATCATATAAACTCCTGGTCAGAAGGAACTGTAATAATCATCAAGTGCAGCTATTCATCTGCCTCTCCCAAGACGTGATCCAAACTCTGCTGAAACACCTTTCTTAGCCAATTTCAGCACTAGTTCTTGGGCGATCCTGCCTTCTACCAATGGGAATAAAGAAATCTCAAGGACGTATCTTTAGTGAAGCGTCTTCTGACATTATATTCATCAAGTCCAACATAATACTAAGGGATTGTTCTTGTATAACTCCCCTTTTTCCCCCACCATCCCCCTACCCCAGTCTTGTCTTTCTCAGACTAATCATCACCAGTTCCTTCAACTGGTCTGAGTATCTGGTCTTCAATACCCTCCCCATCCTGGTCACTCTCTTCTGTTTTGCTATATTTTGTGTGAGTTCTCCTGCCAGTGAAGTTCTGAGAACGAAACACAACTGTCTACCTACACTCTGACTCACAGGATATAGAAAATGGGAGCACTGAGCTGTCACTCCTCATGTGATAAAAGTATGCCTGTACAAATGTCTACTAAGATTTACACTTGCTTTTTCAGAAATTGCATCACCTCGTTTACCCATGCTGGATAGAGAGTCAACCAAATCCCTGTGTGTTTTTCACACTGTCTTCCTACATAAACCTTCAAAGGAATCAGCCGCAGTGGGTCTGGATAGTGGAAAGCACAGCAGAGATGTGAAGTGGAATATTCTCCTGATCAGGTCTCTGACTATCGAGAGGACTGACTGGTTGTGGACAATGCTTTCTCCCAAGTCTCTGGTGTATGAAACTCAAGGGTGAGTCTTGTGGCATTCTGAGCTCTACGTGCAAACAAATGAAAGAATGGATGAGACAGATTCTAGCTTGAAAATGGCAGACGGTAATACTGAGAATGAGAAAGCAAGCTCCAAACATTGTTACAAGCCCCCAGTCCGCCTAGTGTTTTTCAGGAAGAGTCCCGCAGGGGTTTCTTTTAACCATGGAGCATCAACACAAATCACCAGAACCCTAATGGGTCAGGACCCCTAAGGGTGGGTGTAGTAGGAAAAGAAAGCTTCCAGAAGGAGGTATAGAGCAAATGCCCTGAGAAGGAATGTGTGTGGGAGCCCCTCCCTGGCTTTAATCACTACTACTGGCCTGTGCTTTCAAGAGTAATAAAGCTCAGCTTAAAAGAAAAGAGAGAGATGCAAAAAAAAAAAAAAAAACAGAAAACTAGAACAGAAGCAGGCACATGGGCATTCCTACTTATACACAGACAGACAGACAGACACACACGTGCATCACTCTACCCAATGGAAAGAAAAGAGCAACAGTGCAGCTCATTTTTCCAGTATAGGGGCCAGATTGTTTTTATTTATTTTAGGAATAAACTTGCTGTGTGGCAGAAGGCTTTTGCTTTAATTAGGATTTCCTGTTGTCCCAAATGCATATGTGTGGTGGGTGTGAAAGGAAATTAGTTAGTAATCTGTGGTGGGCCTCTTTTTCCTTAACCACTTTTGATCCTGGTACCAATCTGCCAGGCATTAGTGGAGGTTGAAAGACAGTCACAAAATGAACCGAGCCCTTTGAGCCGTGGATTCAGCAGAACACAGCAAAAGAGAAAAGAGTTGTTCTTTTCTAACAGAAGTAACTGTGTGATAACAGAGATAATGTCACTGTTTGATAATAGCATTTTTGTTGTGATGATCACATCATAAGTTGCTTGAAAAAGACAGATGAACACTTTGGAAGAGCCCTGCATTTGGATTCTCCCCAAAAGCTTCGTGCTGAATGTTCTAATAGTTGGATTTATGACTTCTTGAAATTTCAGAAGGTATGCTCACAAACACACCAGATAGGCACACTGAGCCAAGAAGTGGCTTCATGCTTCTTGAGCAAACACCTGCATCAAGCCTGTCTCCTCCTGCGTCACAATTTTCTGTTATTAGTTTGAACAAGTGGGGTAGGCAAGAGCAATTTTCTAAGATTCCCAAGAACTAGTTTCACCTGCCTGTGTCTTAGGTCCGAGTCAATCAGAATTAAGGCTGACTCGGTATTTGTCATTTCCCATCGTCGATCTTGCAAGAGAGGGAGAATTTTCCTCTTCGTGGTCTCAGCTAAAGCAACTGGCAGTCCTTTTTCAAAGCTAGATGGTTTTAAGGCCAGCAGATGAAACAAATGAGGCAACCACATTAAGGAAATTGAAACAATAGTAGAGCTGTATCCTTGGGCATAATTTGGGCTTTTCGGAGAAAGGACATCAGTTCCCCTGAATGTCAGGGTAGAAGAGATTGATGGAGACATGCCTATCTTCTCATTGCTCCTGACAATTGCTAAACACACCTGTCATTCTCTTAAAGGAAATGGCAGAGTAGTTGTCTTGCGAACACTACACTGAACCTCTTCTGCTAAATTATGGGTAATGGTTTTGAGATGTTGACTTTTAACCCTATGGATTATATTGTCACTGTAGACGTTACTGTTGAGACTTACACTGTGCATTCCAGAATTTAAAGCCATAGCACTCCCTGAAGCACAAATGGAAACAGCCTGTTGGCCAAAGTCCCATATGCCATCTCTAAAGAGAAAATGCTTACTCTTCATGGTCTGTTTGAAAATATGGAGAGAGTAGGATGGAAACATATACACTACCATATGAAACATATAGTGAGAATCTGCTATATGACTCAGGAAGCTCGAACCAGGGCTCTGTGACAACCTAGAGGGGTGGGATGGGCTGGGAGGAGGGAAGGAGGTTCAAGAGGGAGGGGACAGATATACCTGTGGCCGATACATGCTGATGTACTGCAGAAACCAACACCACACTGTGAAGCAATTATCCTTCTATTAAAAATAAATAACTTAAAAAAAAAAGAAAATATGGGTTTCCACCTTATAATATACATGTGAAGAGTTTCTTTGGAAAAACAGTTCCACAGAGGCCTCTTCCTTTCTCTGTCCTTTTTCAGTTTTAAGCTATCCTCCCTGGTTGCTTTGGGGACCCCCGAAGAGATCCTTTCTGTGTGTTAAAAAAGTGAAAGTTAGTTGCTCAGTCGTGTCCAACTCTTGGCGACCCCATGGACTGTAGCCCACCAGGCTCCTCCGTCCATGAGATTCTCCAGGCAGGAATACTGGAGTGGGGTGCCATCTCCTTCTCCACTGTGTGTTCAAACTTGTAGATTACTAAACGATGCCTCTAAACCTAGGGCTTCCTCCATCTACTGTCCACTAGGCTTTCCTTTAGTCAGAATGTGATCACTATAAATCAGATACTTCCAGGTTGGAGTCACTAACAACAAAAGTACCTCTGTCAGTTACGCCCTCTTTCAGGGCTGGGATGGCTGATTGGGATGTGATGAGAACTGGACGTACCGTGTGTGCAGCCGCAGACAAGGGCGTCCGCTGGACAGGCGTCCTCCGATGACTGCGATTATCCCACAGGACGATCTGGCCCGAGTAAGTCCCCCCAACCACCAAGTTGGGGTGGAAACGAGCAAAGCAGACAGACATCACGGAGGACTGTGGAGGGAAAGTGGAGAAAGATACGCTGTGAAATGGTCTCAGGAGGCTTATTTTATTCTGAAGAGGAAACCGCTAGTCACATTAACTCGGCACCTCCTGGAAATCACAAAGCAACTGTTCAGCACAGAGTGAGTAGAACATCACGTAACAGACACAGACTTTCCCGGGAGAGGTTGACCAATGTTTACTCCTTGAAGCTTGAAATCTGAAGTTCTGGCCATGTCATCAAATAGGCGCCACCCATCTCATGTACATCACCGCTCTGTGGTCTGTAAAGCTTGGTTTGTGGAAATTTCCCATTTATTAATACAACAGCATCAGAATGAATATTAATTCTCCACTGAAGTCTTCACAAAGCAGTTCTTTACTTTGGGGGCATGTCCTCATCACTGTACAGCGCTGGCAAGCCTTTGAGGACTTTGAGACGGGGTTCTTTTTTTTTTTTTTTGGCTTAATGTAGACTTCTAGGAAGTGAACTGACCTCAGACTGATCCAACTGGTTCCTCCCCAAATTCCCTCAACTCCCATGGGTATTCTCCTGACCTTCATCCTGCCCACTTCAGACAATTCTTAATGTTATTCTTTGCCTATTTTAACAAACAGCCAAAAATGGATTTTCATCTAACTCTGCCATGGCCTGTCAGAGCATCACAAATGTGGTTTCTAAAGTGCCACAAAAGACTACTGGGCACTACATTTTATAGGAAATTACTTAGCTGAGACAGAGCCATGAGACATTTGAAAATCAGACAACTTGGCTGTGCCACATTTGCAGAGAAGTCCATAAGGATTCCTGTTTTGCTTTACACGGTTGCATTTACACACACAAGGGCTTGTTTTTAATAAACACATTTCATCCTTTCAACTAAACTCAATGGATGTTCATCTGTAAGGGAGGCACTGAACCAGCATGATGGGAATACAAAGGGAGTCACTGCCCTTGACAAACCTGTGCCCTAGGAAAGGGAATTAAAAAGCCCGTGTGTGAGGAGCCTACTGCTGCCGGGGCCTCCATGTTAGTCCATGCCTTTGTATGGAGTTAAAAAAAAGGTGATTCTCTGTACTATGTGGTCATGTGGGTAGGTACGTGCCTTGGCAACTGGAGAGGAAGGTGGATTTTCGTCCTCACTGTCCCTTGGGTTTGAGATGCTTATGCAGGTCACGACTTGCATACGCAAGCTACAGTCCTGAAGGCAACAGGGGCGTAAACAGATCATACGTACATGTGTGTGGGTTTGATGGGAGTGGTGAGGAAGGCTTGCTTTAGCTAGGAGTGGGGGCAAAAAGAGGCGAGTGGGAAGGGTGGGAGAGTTAGAAAGACCTCATGAAAGGGAATGTATCACTTTTGATGTAAATATGGAATGTTCAGCAAGTAGAGAGGAAAAGCAACAGCAACCCGTGAGAGATGGGGTAATGGAGAAGACCGGAGGCAGCGAGGCCAGGGAACAGCCAGTCTGGTTTGGCTGAGCAGGAGCCTGTGTGGAAGATGTGGGGAGTGGGGAATGTGGCCGAGGGGTCAGGCAAGAGAGAAGCTTGAATGGCAGGTACTGTTTGGATTGTTTTCTGTGGGCAACAGTGAGAAGTCACAGCTTTCTGCACACACAAAAAAAGAGAGAGAGAGAGACAGAGAGGACCAATGGTTGTGCCAGATAAGCCAGTAAAGTGAAGAAATGGCTGAAAAAGAAATGACGACCTCTTTCTGACTGAGAAGCTCACTGTCCATTAAAAAAATATATCAGATCTACTATCAGCCGAAGGCTTAGAAAGAGTCTCAGAGTCTCTGAAGTAGAAGAATGTAGACTATTTTTCAATGTCACGTTTTCCCGGTTTGAATGATTTTCGGTTCCAATTTCTTGAACGCAGGTCGATGGAGAACATGCCGGTGCCCCAATCTGGTTTTCATAAAGTTCAAGAATAACTCTCAATAATGGTACTGAATTAAAGAAAAAGAAAATAATGCTGGTCAGCTTCTTGTTTTACACATCCCACCAAAATGATTCTTAGTTTTCAATTGATGAAATTCTTATGTTGCCTGAGCTATGTTGGAGACATTTTGTTTAAAACTTCAGAAAGACTTAAAATTATCCAGGTGGTATCAACAATTGAATTTACTAAAGCTCCCATCAATACAGATAAAGGAATGTCATTAAATTTGAAAAATCCAGAATTAAACCACTTGATTGCTTCCATGTTTCACTTAAATCCCAGCAAATACTGCTCCAAACCTTGCAGTTTGTTAAGAGACTAAACTAGAGAAAAATAAACAGTACAGATATTTTTACAAAACAGAAACACATAGGTGGTGATCAACCAGAATGCAACCCCACAGGATGAGAACTCTAAGCCCTACCTCTCCATTCATTATTGTGTCCACTCTTCATTCATTAACACACAGTGCTCACTAAGTCCTAACTCCATCACATTTCAAAAAGCCTGTAAATGTCACAAAAGCCACCCATCTCCAATTCAGAATACCCTTGACATTTGATAAAAAGGCAAATTATTATGAAACAGAAACAGACTCACAGACACAGAAAACAAACGTATGGTTACCAAAGGGGGAAGGGGTGGAGAGAGACATAAATAAGGAGTTTGGCATTAGCAGATACAAACTACTATATGTAAAATAAACAACAAAGTCCTACTCTATAGCCCAGGGAACTATATTCAATATCCTGTCATAAATCATAATGGAAAAGAATATGAAAGGCATAAATATACATGTGGGCTTCCCAGGTGGCTCAGTGGTAAAGAATCTGCCTGCCAGTGCAGGGAACAGAAGAGATGCAGGTTCAATCCCTGGGTGGGGAAGATCCCCTGGGGTAGGAAATGGCAACCCACCCCAGTTTTCTTGCCTGGGGAATCCCATGGACAGAAGAGCCTGGTGGGCTACAGTCCATGGGGTCACAAAGAGTCGGACACGACTGATCACGCACACATATATTCATGTATAACTGAATCACTTGCTGTACACCAAAAACTAACACAACACTGTAAGCCAATTATACTTCGGTTTTTAAAATAAGTCAAATCAAAAAAAAATAAAATAAAATAAAATAAGTCAAATCAACGTAAAAAAAATAACAATACTTTGGAGCATCAGAGTTCTGCCATTAGAGTCTACTTTGTTTTGCTGTAAACCAACAAGATGGGCTCAATAAAGGACAGAAATGGTATGGACCTAACAGAAGCAGAAGATATTAAGAAGAGGTGGCAAGAATACACAGAAAAACTGTACAAAAAAGATCTTCACAACCCAGAAAATCACAATGGTGTGATCACTCACCTAGAGCCAGACATCCTGCAATGTGAAGTCAAGTGGGCCTTAGAAAGCATCACTACGAACAAAGCTGGTGGAGGTGATGGATTTCCAGTTGAGCTATTTCAAATCCTGAAAGATGATGCTGTGAAAGTGCTGCACTCAATATGCCAGCAAATTTGGAAAAGTCAGTGGTGGCCACAGGACTGGAAAAGATCAGTTTTCATTCCCATCCCAAAGAAAGGCAATGCCAAAGAATGCTCAAACTACTGCACAATTGCACTCATCTCACACACTAGTAAAGTAATCCTCAAAATTCTCCAAGCCAGCCTTCAGCAATATGTAAACCATGAACTTCCACATGTTAAAGCTGGTTTTAGAAAAGGCAGAGGAACCAGAGATCAAATTGCCAACATCCGTTGGATCATGGAAAAAGCAAGAGAGTTCCAGAAAAACATCTATTTCTGCTTTATTGACTATGCCAAATCCTTTGACTGTGTGGATCACAATAAACTGTGGAAAATTCTGAGAGAGATGGGAATACCAGACCACTTGACCTGCCTCTTGAGAAATCTGTATGCAGGTCAGGAAGCAACAGTTAGAACTGGACATGGAACAACAGACTGGTTCCAAATAGGAAAAGGAGTACATCAAGGCTGTATATTGTCACCCTGCTTATTTAACTTAGATGCAGAGTATATCATGAGAAACGCTGGGCTGGATGAAGCACAAGCTGGAATCAAGACTGCCGGGAGAAACATTGATAACCTCAGATGTGCAGATTGACACCGCCCTTATGGCAGAAAGTGAAGAAGAACTAAAGAGCTTCTTGATGAAAGTGAAAGAGGAGAGCAAAAAAGTTGGCTTAAAGCTCAACATTCAGAAAACTAAGATCATGATATCCGGTCCCATCACTTCATGGGAAATAGATGGGGAAACAGTGGAAACAGTGGCTGACTTTATTTTTTGGGGCTTCAAAATCAGATGGTGACTTCAGCCATGAAATTAAAAGATGCTTACTCCTTGGGAGGAAAGTTATGACCAACCTAGACAGCAAATTGAAAAGCAGAGACATTACTTTGCCAACAAAGGTCTGTCTACTCAAGGCTATGGTTTATCCAGTGGTCATGTATGGATGTGAGAGTTGGACTATAAAGAAAGCTGAGCACTGAAGAATTGATTCTTTTGAATTATGGTTTTGGAGAAGACTCTTGAGAGTCTCTTGGACTGGAAGGAGATCCAACCAGTCCATCCTAAAGGAGATCAGTCCTGGCTGTTCATTGGAAGGACTGATGTTGAAGCTGAAACTCCAATACTTTGGCCACCTGATACGAAGAGCTGACTCATTTGAAAAGACCCTGATGCTGGGAAAGATTGAGGGCAGGAGGAGAAGGGGACAACAGAGGATGAGATGGTTGCATGGTATCACCGACTCAATGGACACGAGTTTGGGTAGTCTCTGGGAGTTGGTGATGGACAGGGAGGCCTGGCGTGCTGCAGTCCATGGGGTCGCAAAGTGTCTGACACAACTGAGCAACTGAACTGAGCTGAACTGAATCTTTACAATACCTCCATGAGGAAAAATGAGTAGACATACTTTTCATTTTTTATTTGGAAGATTTGAAATGATGGAGTAGTTATGTGATTCATCAATTTCACTTAATTTTTGAGCTTAGTATGTTAACTATGGAAAATATTCTATGCATTATAGACTATGTTGTTGTTGCTTAGTTGCTCAGTTGTGTCCAACTCTTTCACCGCCCCATGGACTGTAGTCCACCAGGCTCCTCTCTGTCCACTGGATTTCCCAGGCAGGAATACTGGAGTGGACTGTCATTTCCTTCTCCAAGCATCTTCCTAAATTTATTGACTGTCAGCATAAAAAGCAAAGGATGACCCAGGGATCAAACCCACATCTCCTAAAGGCGGGTTCTTTACCACTGAGCCACCAGAGAGGCCCATTACAGATTATGTATAAATGCTAAAAGGAGACCTCCAGGGTGTGCCACGTTTGACATTCATATGGAAACTCTAAGGCAATATGATCACAATTATCTGGATGTGAAGTTTAGAATTCAGTCATTTCTTGTGATGTTTCAAAGTAGCCTGATGTTTGACATAATGGTAGCAAACATTTGGTTGACTGACTGAATTTTTTATTTTTCATCCTAATGTTTAGGTTCCTTTAGTAACAAGGGAAAAGAGTCCCCCAGTTACAGCCCTCATAGAGACAGCTCCTCTTCTAATCTGCAAAGTCTGCATTAAACCCCAAACAATGTCTTAGAAAAATGCCTGCAACCTTGTGCTGTTCTTACAGCTAGCAGTTGTTGCCAACTGTCATGCAATTTATTGACTGTCAGCATAAAGAGCAAAGGATGATATCTTCCTGTCAGTTACATCTACTGGGTAAAGAGTTAAAAAGCATTCCAGAAAAAGTGATTGACGCTACTAAAACACGTGGCTTTTTGTTGTTCTCATTTTTAACAGTACATTTCCTGAAGACATAGTCTATGAAAAACATCAATAACATTAATGCTATTTTAAAAATTTCATCACTTTCCTAGGCATTTAAAATTTGTATCCATTCACTTATTCAGTGTCATAATAAAGCACTATATGATTATTACAATTTTGACAAACACATTGGAAACAAGAAGCTTCCCTAACCTTGGTATTCTTGGCTCTATAAGAATACATATCTATATAGATATTTTTGCAGTTTCTAACTTTTTACTTATTTCATTTTATTCTTTAAAATATTAGAGCCTTGGAATTATTTTAAGAAATAACATACAGCCTTTAAACATTCAAATCAAGGAGTTTACATAAGTGGAAAAATAATGATAAAGATGATGCCAATTTGGGGACAATTGCTAACCATCTAATAAAAGTTTTCCCAACACTACAGTTGAATTCTTATTTTTACAAGGCTAGTAATTTCACTGATGTGGCCAATTTAATGGTCAAATCGGGGTCCCAGAAATGTAAGCTCCTAGGTGGTAAAGTTAGTGGTAGTGGTAAAGCTAGTGGTAAAGAATCTGCTTGCCAGTGCAAGAGACATTAAGAGTCGCAGGTTCGACCCAAGTCAGGAAGACCCCCTGACGGACGGCATGGCAACCCACTCCAGTACTCTTGCCTGGAGAATCCCCATGGGCAGAGGAGCCTGGCAGGCTACAGTCCATGGGGTCACAAAGAGTCAGACACGACCGAAGCAACCTAGCACGCACATGCTCACATGTTAAAAGCTTCATGTAAAACTGGTAAGCCTGACTGACTGTATTCCAATACAAGTAACATAGAGACATCATTACACGAGGAACCACTATTTCCAACAGGTTGAGCATCTCATTTTGACTATTTACATGCCATAGTTCCCCCAAACAAAGACAAACCAGATTTTAGGACTATGAGGGTCAGGCTATCTCTATGGACAATTTCTGGTATCCTCCACAGATGTGGTCATCCAGAGGCTCCTGAGGAGCCTGTTTATTTTCTAATCTTGCACAGGCCGCCTGGTGCAAAGGCAGCCCTCTTCGTATCGCCACATGGCCACTTGCACGTGAGCTGACCCACTACAGCAGGGTTCCACACCCTCGTCTTCTGTTCAGAGACAAAGCATCCTATTTTACCCCATTCACCAAGGGAACTGCCCAGAGAGGAGTGGAGTAGGGGCTCCATTTACCACACCTCCCTCCTCACACTGCACACCAAGTGCATTCAATTCCAGTTGGCCCCAACCCCTAAGTGGCTGTGGGGGCTGTTTTCTATTTCACAGAGTTAATCCAGGCCAGCTTAAGGATGGCACTTTCTCTTAACCACAGACCGAGATGCCCAGGGCAAACAGCCTTTGGTCACCACTGGTTGGGTGGGGGGCCCCGTGGCTTCACATGTGATCTGGTTGCCTGGGTCCTTTCGTGTGTAGCACTCGGCCCACTCCCGTGCCTGGGCAGGAGGGGGCCGGGGCCCTGTCTTGAAAAGCATCTCTTATTTCAAGTACCATCTCTTCTGGGGAGAAGCTGGTCCCGGAGAGGGAATGGCCATATTGTTGCCATATGCTGTTTAATGGCGACTGACATTTCACTCGTCTAAAAGCAAATGCTTAGCTGTCAGAGGCTTGTGAGGCAGACAGATCAGATGTTTCTGGCTACTCCTGAGCTAGTCTCTGTTTCTGAAAGTACCTAAGAAACCCTCAAAGATATTTCTCTTGTTAATGGAAACAAATGTAATCGGAGATCACTGCTGTCGAAAACACCTCTTCCAGGCAATCATGCAGCACCGGGCATCTGACAACAGAGAAGGTGTGATGGTGGAAAAATCAAGACATGAGTCATGAGTTGGGCATGTAACTTTGAGACGAAGGGAAAGGGTCTTTCTTTCTTCAGAGCTCTCTTTTCCTACGCCTAAGTCGCTGTCCTACAGCATACACGTCATTCTTCTCAACTCTAAAAGGAACCACCTACTGAAAGTCATCACCCCATTAGTAATGGGGTATCCGGGAGCAAGTGTTGAATTAGCTTGCTTGCTACTTCCTGACTCAGTTTGTATTTTTTTTTTTTTAAGAAAGAAAAGCAGCTGATTCTAAAATCTGATTTCTGGGAGATTAGAAACCATTCATTCCAATCAATCCTAAAGGAGATCAGTCCTGAATATTCATTGGAAGGACTGGTGCTTAAGCTCCAATACTTTGGCCACCTGATGTGAAGAGCTGATTCATTGGAAAAGACCCTGATGCTGGAAAAGATTGAGGGCAGGAGGAGAAGGGGGCGACAGAGGATGAGATGGTTGGATGGCATCACCGACTCAATGGACATGAGTTTGGGTAAACTCTGGGAGACAGTGAAGGATAAGGAAGCCTGACGTGCTGCAGTCCGTGGGGTGAGTGACTGCACAACAACAATATTCCAATGACTTTTCTTTGAATCCCTTGGAATTTTTGTGCCTCTCAGTACTGTGTGTCCCTAGACCTAGGCTGTGTGCTGAGTACACAAAAGTGAGTGTGCAAACCACAGTGAGATGCCACTTCACACCCACTAGGATAGCTATAATTTTTAAATGTTTACATGTCAATTATACCTCAATAAATCTAGGGGAAAAAACAAACAAACAAAGGAAAATGGTAATTCCTGGTGAGGCTATGGAGAAACTGCAACACCCAAGACAATGCTGGTGGGAATGTAAAATGAGGGAAACAGTTTGGCAGTTCCTGAAACCAATAAACGTAGAGTTAACATCTGACCCAGCCATTCCACGCCTAGGTTTATACCCAAGATAACTGAAAACACATAAGTACTCAGATTGTATACAAATGCTCATCACAGCATTATCGATAATAGCCAAAAAGGGGAAACAACCCAAATGCCCACCAATTGAGGAATATATAAACAACATGTGGTGAATCTATAAACACAATATTATTCAATAAACATGAAGAAGTACTGATACGTGGTATAACATGGACGAACCTTAAAAAGACGCTAAGTGAAGGAACTCACCAAAGGTCACATGTTGTATGATTCTTCCATATGAAATGTCCAGAATAGGCAAATCCATAGAGGCAGAAGGTAGCTTAGTATGTGCTTTGAAATGGGGATGAGGGGAGAATGGGAATGACTACTAATGGGTCTGGGTGTATTTTGCGGGGGAGGGGGGGAGTGATAAAAATATTCTGGAGTTAGACAGTAGTGATCCTTACACAACTCTGAATATACAACATTGAATTTTATACTGTACAATCGTGAATTTTATGTTGCATGAATTACATCTCACTTTTAAATTTTTTAAATTTTTAATTAAAAAACTTAATTAGAAATTTTTAAAAATATCACTTATGTGTAGAATCTAAACTATGGCACAAGTGAAACTGTCTACAAAACAGAAACAAATTCACAGAGAACAGACTTGTGGTTGAAAAGGGAGAGAGAGGAGGAGGGATGGGCTGGGAGTCTGGGGTTGGTAGATGTAAACTGTGACATTTAGAATGGATAAACAACAAGGTCTCACTGTATAGCACAGGGAACTATATTCAATATCTTGGTACAAACCACAACAGAAAAGAATACTTTAAAAATAATGTATATACTTGTAAAACTGAGTCACTTTGCTGTACAGCTGAGGTTGGAAGAACACTGTAAATTGACTATAATTTAAAAAGAAAATAAAAATTAAAAATAAAATTGAATCCATAATTAAAACCCTTCCAATAACAACCCTTCCAACAACAACCCTTCCAACCATGTGCTGACATGGTTCCAATCCTGTGAGCTTTAACAACCGTATTTCTTATTTTCAGGACAACTGTCTGGACTATTTTGACCACTCTTTCCTCAAATAATCATTCTCTTTTCTTCCTCATGAAGAGCTTCTTCAGTTTCTGCTCCCCATGAGGTCCTGGAGGTGGAAAAGGAGGGCTGTCTCCAGAGCTGACTTCCTGCTCTGCTATCTATTAGTCATGTATATCCTCTAAACCTTTTTTTTTTTTTTTGCACAGTGGAAAATTATTTAGTTTTAAAAACTGTGGGGAAAGATACATAATGTAAACTTATTAACCATTTGTAAGTATATCATTCAGGGACATTAAATACATTCACACTGTCACGTAGCCATCACCATCATCCATCGCCAGAATATTTTCATCTTTCTAAACTCAAACTCCTGTCTATTAAACATGAGGTCCCCATTCCCACCCTTCTCTCAGTCCTTTGCAATCAGGATCTACTTTCTCTGAATCTATTCTAGGAATCTCATATAAATGGAATCATACAGGTATTTGTCTTTTTGTGATTAGTTTATTTCAACTTAGCATATGCCCTAAAGGTGTTATTACAACCACGTAACATTACAAGTATTAGTGCATCCACACTGTGGCATATATCAAAATTTCTTTCTTTTTTAAGTCTGAATAATGTTTCATTATATGCAACTAGCACACTTTGTTTTTCCATTCATCTGTCAATAGATCCTTGGGTAGCTTCTACTTTTTTGGCTATTGTGGAAAATGGTACTATAAATATGGGTGTACAAATATCTTTTCAAGACACTGCTTTCAATTCCTTCGGGTATATACACATAAGTGGAATTGCTGGATCATGTGTGTGTTCAGTCACTAAGTCATGTCCAACTCTTTGTGACCCCATGGTCTGCAGCACACCAGGCTTCCCTGTCCTTCAGCATCTTCCAGGGTTTGCTCACAGTCATGTCCATTGAGTCGGTGATGCTATCTACCATCTTATCTCCTAGCACCCTCTTCTTATACCTTCACTCCTTCCCAGCATCAGGGTCTCTTCCAATGGGTTGCTGGATTTAATTTTCTAAGTCATATGTACCTACAGCCATTTGTTGACACTAATGCAGATGATTACGGAAAACAGGTGATCTTTGGGGAGGGGAGAGAGCCACACTTTACACACACTTCACACACACACACACCCCTATATATCTATATAATATTTGCTTTACAAGGAAAATTTTTCAGGGTTTACAAAAGGATATGCGATTGGTAGTAAGAGACATAGAATATTTATGAAGAAATGGCCTTTTCTTTTCTCTTTACATCTGAACTCCTTTATACTTCCAACATACGGTCTTAAGATGGCACATACCTACAGTTGAGGAAGGGGTCTTGAGGCCTCCTAAACTGCATACTCAGTTTTTTGGACATTGTAATAAAAAAGTATTTAGACGAAAAAAAAGTTTTAATTTTGTGAGGAACTGTCATCCTGTTTTCTATAGTAGCTGTACCATTTTACATTCTTAACTGTAATGTACAAAGCTTCCAATTTCTCCATCCTTACTGATACTTATTTTCTGCTTTTCTGTTTGTTTTATTTTTATAGTAACCATCCTAATTGAAGTTAAGTTCCATCCTAAGCCACATTTTCAGTTCATGGTAGGAGCATGATAGTTCTTGCCCTGCCTAGAAACAGGGCATTTTCTTTGGCTCTCTTCCCAGAGAGAATTGAAAAAGATTTAAATTTCATTTTAATTCTCTTAATTGAAAAAGATTTCAATTAAGTAATACAGTTTAAAGACGATAAACAATATGCCCCCATAGAGAGTTAGAAATGACTACTTTGTGATTTGAACCAACATTTCCAGAGAAAACCAGTGGTCCAGCCGAGTTTTCATTCTGGCTCGACAACTCTTTCCTAAACAGTTCTGATAATAACGCTTGGTCCTGCCTTGACAATATAGGTTGAGAAACTATCTCCTAGAAGTTTTTACTGCACTTTGGTTACATGCTTTAACTCTGGGGTCCTTATTCTGACAACCCTCCCCTCCTTCCTGGGACACTGTCTGTGGTGTAACATATCTTCATGCTTGGTTATAGCTCCTGTTGTTGATGGCAATTCCAAGTTCTGCCGTTTATTGACATTGGGTAATGAGGAAGAGGAGGAAGAGGAAACAGTCAACTGTTAGCACCAGAGATAACTCCACAGTAAAAGCCACAACTGGATTCATGCCACATTATTATTCACGCACACTATGTTCCAACTGAGACACATATGATACAATCTCCTGCTGATTTAGGAGAATTCAGGCTCTAAACCATACTCAGCAGTCCCTTCAGTGCAAGAATTTCTGAACACAATAAAATTCTAGGGCAACGGGATGATTTTCACGCTGCTTCCAGCAAGTTTGCGGCAATAGGATTTTTTTTTTTTAATGTTACTGTATTTCACACTTTGAATTGAGCTAGGACTTATTTATCTGTGATGTGACTTCATATCTGATTATTGTTATTCATCATTTGCAGGTGCATGGACCCCTCAAGCTATTTTCAAAGTCGGTGTTACTCCAAACTTGCCTGTACCTTAGCATCATCTGAGGACCTTTTTAAAATTCCCCAGTGCTCAAGTCACATATGATACCAAGTCATTCAGAATTTCTGGGGGTAAGACGCAGGCATCAAGATTTTTTAAAATTCCACAGGAAATCCCTACGTGCAGTCAAGTGAACAGTACTGTTTTAAATCAACGGTTCTTGAACTTATCTGAATAAGTATTTAGAGAGTTAATTAAAAGCACAGGTTTCAGGGTCCCAGGCTGGATCTACTGGATCAGAAACTGAAGAGGCTGGGAGGTCTGTTCTTTCCATCACTGAGAAATTTGAAAACCCTGAAAGCAATGAATTAGTCGAGTAGGGCCAAAAGTCACTGTGGGATGAATCTCCTGTTGCTCCGATGTAGGCCATGCCTGGAATGTTTCCAGGCATGGCGTCATGCGCCTATTTGCATAATCTGGCCAACTGAGACACATATGACACAATAAAAGTTCTTCTGCCAAAGCGTCATTGCTCAGTTTCCTTCAGTTTGACTTGCTCATGTTTTCATCTCTCCTTGCTTCCACTTCCCTTCTAAGGAGGCTCTTAGAACGTAATCAACAAGAGGGCTAGTGAAGGTTTAGGTCCCAGGTTCCTTTCCGCATCATGCTCCAAGCTGACACTGGACACCCAAGGGTTTTCTTGTTTATTATGGGAGGGGGCGCTAATGAACATTATTAGGCTTCCCTGGTGCTCAGCAGTAAAGAACATACCTGCTAATGCACAAGACATAAGAGATGTGGGTTTGATCTCTGGGTCTGGAAGATCCCCAAAGAAGGAAATGGCAATCACTCCAGTATTACTGCCTGGGAAATTCTATGAAAGAGGAGCCTGGTGGGCTACAGTCTGTGGGGTCACAGAGAGTCAGGCACAACTTAGCAACTAAACAACATCAGCAATGAGCATTATCACTGCCACGCTGGATTACATGATTCATGATTATTTACTTGTAGGGGTATTCCAAATTTTCTGAGCATCTACTAAGTACCAAACATGCTGTTTACATGTCTATATCAGTCCTATTAGATGGGAAATTTTGCCTCCCCCCCCCCCCCCGCCAAATCAGAAAATGCTGACTCAGGCAAGTCAAGTCATAAGCTTAAGATCAAATGAAGAGTAAGCTGCATAGCCCAGATTTGAACTGTGGCTTGGCCGATTTAGAAGTCAACATACTGTGAAACCTTGCGTCAGGTGAGTGCAGGTGCATTTTCTCTTTGGGATGCACAATCTCCCACCTTCTGACTTCATGCTGTGGGACTCATGATCAGAGAACACCTCACGCATCCTAACAGGTCAGAGAAGGCTTTGGGGCTTCCTCACTCCTAAAATGGCTCTGGCGTGGATTCTCCAACCCCGTTCCAGTTGGACTTCTAGTTCCACTGTAGGGATCGACCACCTGACTCAACAACGCCTAGTCTACCAGTTTTGACAGGTGACAACAGAACTAATTAGCCCAGTGGTGGTGCTATTTACCATGAGGTGGTTCCTTCCTGCTGAGAATTGACTGAGACCAATTAATCATTTCATGGGAGTCAGCTAGCAGCTGGAAACCAACTGGGTCACTAATGACAAGTCCTGCACTTACTGTCACGGCTTTGGGAAGAAATGCTTTGTTTTCCTCTTGACACCAGGCAGGTGGCGCTAGCGGTAAAGACTTCATTTGCCAATGCAGGAGACACAGGAGAGGTGGGTTCGATCCCTGGGTGGGGAAGATCCCCTGGAGAAAGGAGTGACTACCCACTCCAGTATTCTTGCCTGGAGAATCCCATGGACAGAGGAGCCTGGCGGGCTACAGTCCATGGGATCGCAAAGAGTCGGACACGACTGAGCGACTGACCACACAATGTCACTGTGCAGCCAAATAAAAAATGCCACTTCAGTACAACCAGGTATTCTTAAATGAGTGTCCATCCCCCTACATAATTATGTGAACTGTTATTAGCTCTTGTGAAAAGGGGAGAGTGCCCCCAAGTGCTTTAACGAACAAGAAAGACTTCCTACTCAGAGACACAGATGCAGGAACCCGGGGAAAATTCTTCTGAACTCAAGAAATGTGAAACATGCATACATTTTTTAAACACGAAGCTCATTAGGAACTGGGATCATCTTGAGTAAAATGAAAGAAATGAAAGATAAGAATTAAGCTAACTGAAAGTAAGTCAGAGAAAGGCAAATACTGTCTCACTTACATGTCGAATCTAAAAAATACAACAAACTAGTGAATAAAACAAAAAAGAAGCAGACTCACAGGTACAGAGAACAAACAGATGGTTACCAGTGGAGAGAGGGTAATAAATAGGTAGGAGAAAAGAGGGTTATTATGGGATCCTATATAATCATCTGTGTGAAACTTCTGAAAATCGTGAAGCACTATAGATTTCAAAGAATCTTTCACTTAATAAAAAAAAATTAAAAATTAAAAAAAAGAGAAAAGGGCCTGTGTTAAGGAAGAAGTTCAAAAACAATGATTAGTGAAAATTTTGAGGTATATTCCAGCCTTACCTATAACTGAAGAGTCTCTTAAAGAGTCTTAAATTGCAAGATACACACCATATTAAAAGTCTACAAATAATAAATGCTGGCGAGAGTGTGGAGAAAAGGGAACCCTCTTACACTGCTGGTAGGAATGTAAATTGGTACAGCCATTATGGAGAACAGTATGGAAGTTCCTCGAAAAACCTAAAAAGAGTTGCTGTATGATCCAGCAATCCCGCTCCTGGGGATATGAGACAAAACTGTAATTTGAAAAGACACATGCACCCGTGGGTTCACAGCAGCACTATTTACAGCAGGAAAACTGGAAACAACTAAATGTCCATTGACAGATGAATGGATAAAGAAAATGTGGCATGCACATATATAGATACCTATATCTCTATCTATATCCGTATGCAATGGAATATCACTTAGCCACTTAAAAGAATAATGATATTTGCAGCAACACGGATGGACCTAGAGATGATCATAGTAAGTCAGATAAAGAAGGACAAATACCATATGATATCACTCATATCAGGAATCTAAAATACGACACAAATGAACATATCTATGAAACGAAAACAGACCTACAGAGGTTGCCAAGAGGGTTGGGAGAAGCAAGGACTGGGAGTTTGGGATTAATAGTATGCAGACTATGATATATAGGATGGATAAACAACAAGGCCCTACTGTATGGCACAGGGAACTGTATTCAGTACCTTGCGACAAACCATAACGAAAAAGAACATATATGTATAATTAAGTCACTTTGCTGTAAAGCAGCACTTAAACATTGTAAATCAACTATACTTCAGTAAAAAAATACTTTTTTTTTAACCAAGAAATGTACCAAAAATTCAAGATGAAAATGAGCCTCGCCACCCATACAATTTGTGTGTGCCATACAATTTGTGTGTGCATACGTTCCAGCTGAAAGTTCCCCAACCGTAAGATGGACAGTCTTGGTAACAAGCTCTTTAAAATACAAAGCTGCTCTTAGAAAGTAACTGCTTCAGACTGTGAACCACACAGGGGCACTGGAAACCTGCCTAGTGCCAGGAGCCAAGCTAGATACAACCTACGTGTTACATCACAGAACAACTAGGAAATTTCTCCTTCCTTGTTCTTAAAAGCAGTTTGTTTCCCACAGAAACTTTGTAAAAGGTAGTGTTTCTCGCTCCTTTGTCAATCCTCGCAGCAAGTGAAGAGTTCTGTAGAGAAATGAGCACAACAATTACTCTTCTTAATTCTTAGTAAAGTTTTTATAATAGTTTTAGATTTGCAGAAAAGTTCTAAAGATGGTACAGTTCCCATGCACCTCACATGCTGTTTTCCCTAATGCTAACCTCTTCCCTATCGCTACATTAGTACGAGTACATTTGTCACAACTAATGAACCAATTTGTTGTGTTCAGTCGCTCAGTCGTGTCTCTGTGACCCCATGGACTGCAGCGTGCCAGGCTTCCCCATCCTTCACCATCTCTCAGTTTGTTCAAACTCATGTCCCTTGAGTCATGATGCCATGGAACCATCTCATCTCTGTCATCCCATTCTCCTCCTGCCCTCAATCTTTCCCAGCATCAGGGTCTTTGATCCAATATTTGAACAATATTACTGAAGGCCAGGAGACCTGGGTTCGATTCCCGGGTTGGGAAGATCCCATGGAGAAGGGAAAGGCAACCCACTCTAGTATTCTGGCCTGGAGAATTCCAGGGACAACCCATGGGGTCACAAAGAGTCGGACACGACTGAACAACCTTCACTTCACTTCACTGAAGGCCAAACTTTATCCAGAAGTTTTTCGTTTTTACTCAATGTCCTTTCCTTGTTCCAGAGTCCCATTCAGGACACCACATTACATTTAGACTTCATGTCTCCTTAGCTGTCTCTAGGCTAGAGTAGTTTCTCAGACTTCCCTTGTTTTTGTTTTTTTGAACTTTTTATCTTGTATTGAGGTATACCCACTCCAGTGTTCTTGCCTGCAGAATCCCAGGGGTGGGGGAGCCTGGTGGGCTGCCATCTATGGGGTTACACAGAGTCGGACATGACTGAAGTGACTTAGCAGCAGCAGCAGCAGAGCAGATTAAGGACGCTGTGATAGTTTTAGGTGAACAGTGAAGGGACCCAGCCATACATCTACATGTATCTATTCTTCTCCAAATCCCACACCCATCTAGGCTGCCGCACAACAGTTAGCAGAGTTCCATGTGCTATACCAAACTTCCTACCTGTCCTTTCTCCTCAGCAACTGTAAGTTCATTTTCTCAGTTTGTGAGACTTCCCTTGTTTTTTATAATCTTAACTTTTTTGAGGAGTACTGGCAGTCAGGTATTTCCCTAGCATGCTCGTCAATTTGGGTTTGAATTTTTTCCTTGTAATTAGCCCTAGACATAGATATTCTTGGTCTTAGGAAACATCTGAACAACAACAACAAATTCGATAATTTGAGATCATTTGGTGAAAGGGGTTTATAACACTTCCATACTCACATTCAATTTTTATAAATTTGGTTATTCCAAATCTTTACTATGAATAAAGCAAGGTGAGGATAGGCCATCATCTCTGACAATAATGTTCAATGAAACGTGTTCAGGTCAAAGAAGCTTCTTCAGTCTAGACTTTCCATCATTTACTAACCATTTAGGGTCTCCTTTTTGGGAAATATGAAACCCAGGTTGTTCTGCCTAAACTAGAACAGGGGTGTGGTGCAGGCTGAAAGCACAATTTTGCTTTATAAAAGGGACAAAAGAAAATAGGAAGAGGTGAATATATGGGTTGTTTTATAAGTTAAAAAGCAGGAGCTTTCTTCAAATCAAATGTCTAAATCCTGCCTAATTAAAAAAAGGAAATTGATATTTGGATATGGCATGTGTTGACATCTACCCCTTTGATTTATATGAGTATGAACTAGACAGAACAGATTATTCGAGAGAGAAGAAAACGAGTTCCAATTTGACAGGAAAGGAGTGTAGGCAGCATTGGATTCAGTGCTTGTTAAAACATGAAGGATTAATTGCAAAAAGGGAGGGGAGAATTGTGAATGTCTCCAGTTTAGCATCTCTAAAAATGCTTAGGGTTTCTGAGAATGGTTCATCCAACCACATGAAAGTGAGGCTAAGGGATTCAGCCACACGACTCCTCTAAATCCAGGGCTGGGATTGCTCCACTTTTTACCATCAAGCCATCTTACTTAAGAGTGTAGCCACAAATTAAATTTATTTTCTATTAGAAAAGTACTAAATCCTTTCAAAGGGGGCAAACAGCATTCAGGAAAATGGGAGCCCCCCCCCCCTTGCCCCCTACTCCCTCCTTGATAGTGTAAGTCATGCAAAAAAATTTTTAAAAAGTTTCTTGGTCTATGAATTCTTCCTTGGCTACATAAAAAAGACAATAGTGGCTTTCAGCTATAAAATTCAACAGAATTCAGTTAGCAGGCTTTTTTCCCCAAACAAACAAACAATAAATAGGCCAACCAGATTCAGAACTATTGTACTGGCTGAGTAAAGAGAGAAATGTGTGTGCACACATGGGAGGTACACGCGTGCTCAGTCGTGTCCACCTCTTTGTGACCCCATGGACTGCAGCCCACCAGGCTCCTCCGTCCATGGGATGTATCAGGTGAGAATACTGGAGTGGGTTGCCATTTCCTCCTCTAAGGATTGTATTGGCAAGAAGGTGTAAAAACAATTGCTTGACAAATCTATGTCGTGCTTTGTGGGCCATTTCTTTCCGAATTTGTAGGGTTCAGATTTTATGCCAGAGAAGGTCCAAAAATGAGGAAGAAAATGCAGTCTCCATGTGTCACCTGACAACCCCCTGCTGATAAAATAAACCTATATTGGGGGACTGCACCCAAAGAGTCATGGGACCTCCCACATTAGATCATTACCAAGCCACTTAGGCTAGAAATTATAGGGGGACTATTAAAGAAAAGAAAAATAAAAACCTAAAGTGTTCCACTCCGTGCAGGCTTTTGACATGAGTTTTTTGAGTTACTGTGGTGCTTTTTTTGCCAATGGTGATGGTGCATGAAATCAGTAGGATTATTCTAAATTTAGCAAGAAAGTAAAAGAATTTGGCAGGAAGAGGTGCTTTCTCACATTAAAACTAGATGGTGAGTATAGATCTCAGGGGAGCAAATGGGAAGTGAGGTTCTACAGCCAAGAAGCTTCTTTGTCTCTTTTTATCTGCCTGGAATTACTTAGATATGCCTATGCCTAAGGCACGGAGATGAACCAGATGACCTCTTAGGACTGTGTCTAGCTTGCTGGTTCTACTGATAAACTGCTACTTTGAAGTACTGAAAGGATGAAAAAACCCTCAGTTTAAGTGCTTGCTAAAAGATCAAGGCAAGAGACAAGAGTAAACTGAATTTTTGTGATTGTCATCCAATCCCAAGTCTCACCCATCCCCCACATTCTATACCAATGCTTTTTCCACTGAAGATTCTTTGGTGTTTAACTAAACACCCAAAGATTCAGAGTGAGTAGTGTGGAAGGGGACAAATCTGTCCTGGTAGTCCATTTCTAAGTGGAGATAAATCCTCTTAACATAACATTTATGTATACTTGGAAGACTAACGGATAAATGGGTATCAAATTCCCAACTGTTCAACCTGAGCTAGTTTTTCAAAGAAGCACAAATAATAAACAAGCTCAGAGACAAACAAAAATGTATGAATAAAAATTCCTTTGGGATCAAATGATTAAATTTATAGCACTTCAGAGATTTTTGTCTTTTTTGTCCCTCAGGCAAAAACCCTGTTTCACAAGACTTAGAATGCACAAATTAAAGGCCGTTTACACGGAGTTTGAAGTTCTCAGTTCTAGAAAAAGAATCAGGAGGCACATTCAAAGCCTTCTGTCAACAGAATTCTGTCTGAACCTTGTCCTTCACTCAATTCTATGGGTGACAGTGCTGGCTAGCTAAAAGAAATGTGACTATACTTCTCAAACACATATGTCATAGTACGCTCAATGTGTACATCAGTCAATTATCACAATGGAGTGTGTAAATAAAAATACACAAGGACAAAAAAAAAAAACAACCTCACACACAAGGACAATATTTTTTTCTCCTTTTCCCTAAAAAGGAAAACAAATGATTTTATGTAATGAATAGGAGCAGTTCTCATGGTAATCTGACTTTTGCTTACGGACTTGTGACAGTGAGTATTTTACCTTAGGGATTGGTGGCTCAGAGATCACACGGTACCCAGTGTACTTTTCTAAGAGCTGAAAAAGGAGAAGTGCCCTATGGTCCTGGGGAAGCAGGAACACTATGAAACCAGATAATGAAGAGTTAAGGAAAGCTTCTCAGGCTGCTAATGAACTCCATCCTGCCCTGGTGAGACCACCCTCCTTTTAAGGAAGAAGTAATTTAATCTGCATTGAACTCAGTTGTATTTGGGCTTCATCCAATCTAAGAGTATCAGTGTGATAAATTATAATGAATTGTCTGCAGTACTTCACAAAGTGACTATAACAGACCTGAAAAACAAGATTTCTAAGCCCGATTTTCCGGCTCCCTTTGACTGCTTCTCACTTTATCCCTGTCGCACCACTCCAAAACTTGAGAATGCTTCTGATGCTGGAAGTTATGTGCTTCTGGCCCCATTTGATTAGATCCACAGTTGTTGGCCGTCTCTATTAAATCAAGTCCCACACTTGAACGTGACACCAACAGTGAGACCCGCCAAATCCTATAGCAAGAGAGCTAGCGTGGCTCCCTCACTTCTAAAGGGTTTCTTTCCACCTTAGTCTCCTTCTGTAATCCACACCGTGGGCCAGGAAGGAGGTTAGTGAAATAGACTAAATTCTTAGTTCAGATTCTAAAAAACCAGCAGGATCAAGGCACTCTCGAGTTTGATCTGTAAGGAAAATGGGCCGAGACTGAAAAGGGGGTCAGGAAACTCAAGTTCTGGCTGAGTCTGTGACTGTTAGTTGTGTTACTCAACTCCTTTGGGATGTAGTTTCCTCATTTAGGTCAACAACCATTGCCCTAGAGAATAGATCACCTTCTTTCCATTTCATGACTTAGATCCTCTCAGCTCTTCAGGATGCAAAAGCAGAGCTGATAGTCTATAGAGAAGGTCCTTCACAAATAAAAGGTCAGACTGGGGTTAAATGGGTTGTGCTGGTCAGAGGACAGGAGCCTTTGGGGAAAGACACAAAACTTGGGTGGGAGAAGCAGGATGGGATTGGTTTCTTCTAGTCATAGGATACAGATGTTGCTATGTAAAGATCCATGGACTGGTAACTGAGAACGATTTTCTGAGAAAATCATGTCAATTCTACCAGGCTTCACTTTTTTACAGGGAAAATAAAATGGTCACGTTGGACCGGTGAGCCTCACTCACAGGGCTTCTGCTTCTCTCTTCTGTATGCTGTGCTTTGTGCCTAAGACACTTCTGAGGCCTAGGAGGCCCCTGTATTTGTGTCTCATTGCTGCTGTAACAAACTACCCTACGCGGAGCATCTTAGAACAATACACATTCATTACCTGAGCGTTCTGGAGGTTAGGACTAAAACTGATGGAGAGGGCAGAGGTGCATTCCTTTCTACAGGCTCGAGGGGGGGAATCCATTTCTTTGCCGTCTTTCCAGCTTCTCATTCTTTGGCTCATGGCCACCTTGCATCTTCAAAGCAGCAATGGCTGGTTGAGTCTTGCTCACGTCTCATCACTTTGATTCTGCTTCCATCATCACATTTCCTCCTAAGTCTGACTCTCCTGCCTCCCTCTTTCATTTACAAGGACCTCTGTGATTACACTGGGCACATCCAGATAATCCAGGATAATCTCCCCTTCTCAAGATCCTTCATTTAGAACATCTGCAGAATCTCTTTTGCAATGTGAGGTAAGACACTGAGTTTCCTGGTATTAGTAGATGGGCATTATTTTGCCTACCAGTGTTCAATAGTTGATCAACTTATAAATATTTTGAGAAAATGGTAAGTGACCATTTTACATTATTGATAAGGTTAACTCATTTCCACGGCTTGTCAGTAGCCAAAGTCATAGTCACAGATATACCGGACATTTCTGATCCCTCCTAGACACACAACCTTCATACTCATTCAAGTTCAAGTGCACTTCACCCTGTTTTGGCTTTAAAAATGCACTCTGGTTCAATCTTAATCTCTTTCACCTAGTAGACAGAATACAATCTTCTGTGACAGATTTTTCCCAACCAAATTAAATGAATTGCTCACGGTCACACAGAGACAAAGATATAGGCCTTTTACTTCCCTTGCATCCCATTTCATACTAAACTCCTTTCCCCAATTACCATTTCAGACAGATCAACCAACAAAAAGAGGAGGGGGTGATCTTCAGGCAGGAATAAAGATGCACACAGCATACTGGAATTCTACTAGGAAAAACTCAAGCTGTTATTATTAACACCCTGAGGATGTTACATATCTTTTCCCTCCAAAATGAATCCTTCAAATCTAAGTCATGATCAAAGAGCTGGTCTCACATTAGAGGTGTTACCAAACATCACATCAAGATTCAGATACCATCTGTCAAAACTTTTTCAAATTTGTCCCCATGGCATTATAAAATATGATAATAATCTACCCACAAGTGTCACCCAACCCTCCTCCCACCAATGCAGGTAAAGTTTCATGGTGATTTTGGCAGGTAATCTATAGGAACTTCATAATGGACAATTACAAATTTTCATTTTGAAGTTTTTCTGTTGTTTGGAAGCAATTGATATTTTATACCTGTTCATCTGTATCACTTGGACAAACTTCTACTAGTTCTTAGTCAAAACAATTACAGAAACCCTGTCATTTTTTACTTAATTGCAGCATTAATAAAGGGATGACAACTCAGTGTCTCCCAATACCCAGTTCTATCCATGTATTATATATAACTGGTATTAAAGAGTAATTGAGAATAATTGGAAATAAAATATTGTACATAATATGTTGATAGATAAGTATTGAGAACTAGAGTGACATGTGAAACTGTACTTCAGTATCTGATACCCATGCATTCTCTTCTTTTAAACATGGAAAAGATATCAAACTATATGAAAGATGAAGTCCACAGATTTACTCATGGGTTATCTTAAGTACAAACAAAATGTCTCTCTCTGGCCTAGAGGAAATAATTGTGCAAGACTCACAAGATGCAAATTCTCTTGAGCAATTTCTCCTGCAATTTCAGTAGGTCATTAAATATTTAGCACTTGCTGTTTGCATGGGGCTTCCCAGGTGACACAGTGGTAAAGAATCTGCCTGCCAATGCAGGAGACATAAGAGATGTGGGTTTGGTCCCTGGGTGGGGAAGATTCCCTGGAGTAGGAAATGGCGGTCCACTTCAGTAATCTTGCCTGGAGAATCCCATGGACAGAGGAGCCACAGCCCGTGGGACCGCAGAGAGTCAGACATGACTGAGCGACTGAGCAAGCATGTGTGTTTGCACATCTAGATCTCCTGAGATAGGTTTAACACAGCACACAGCTCTCACTGAAGAATGTGAATTTCTACAGGAAAATCTAGTTCAAAGGAAACCAATCTCTACTGTATTTTCTTTTCCTTCTTTAACTCCATATTCTTAAACACGAGCTTTAAAATGCAAAGAAACTAGGAAAATTTATATATGTGTGTATATATAGGTAAACATATATTTATTATGAAGAAGACAAGCACAAAATAAAGTTGAATTTCTAAACAGCTGTTTCTGGAGTCAGAAATCTTGTCAGTCAGGTCCAAGGGAAAGGAGCAGCCACCCCCCAAGAGACTGAGCCAGACTTGCCTTTGAGTGTTTAAGTGTCTACTGTGGAGGCACGGGTCAGCAGTGGTCTGCCACAGTGACAAGGGCTCTGGCTGCGGCAGACCTGGGAGGCATGGTGTGTGGCCTAAGTCCTTTTGGAGGGGGTCGCCATTAGCTCCACTCCAGAGCTGCTGAGCAGATGACCCACAGACTGGAGAGCAATTACACCAAAGAAGTTCTTGCACTTTTGTAAAAGTTCTAGGATCCACAACAACTTTCAAACTTGGGGATCCAGCAAAGGGACTGAGAAACCCCAGGGAATTTGATTTTGAAGGCCAGTGGGATTTGATTACAGAGCTTCCACAGGATTGGGGAAACAGACTCTTAGAGGGCACAAGAAAACCTTGTGCACACCAGGACCCAGGAGAAAGGAGCAGTGACCTCACAAGAGACCGATCCAGACTTGCCTGTGAGTGTCCAGGAGTCACTGGCGGAGGTGTGGCCTACTGCAGGGTCAGGGGCACTGACTACAACAGTCCTGGGAGCCCAGCACGCTGGCATAGGTCCTTTTGAAGGATGCTCCCATTACCACCATTACCCCCACCATAGGAGGGGAGGGAGGGAACACAGCATCCCCCATCAGGAGAAAACTGGATTAAAGATTTACTCATCATGGCCATGCCCACCAGAGCAAGGCCCAGTTTTCCCTACAGCCAGTCCCTCTCGTTAGGAAACTTCCACAAGCCTCTTATCCTCATCCATCAGAGAGGGCAGACAAAATGAAAACCACAGTCACAGAAAACTAACCAGACTGATCACATGGATCACAGCCTTGTCTAACTCAGTGAAGTGATGAGCCATGCTGTGTAGGGCCACCCAAGACAGATGGGTAAGGTGGAGAGTTCTGACAAAACATGGCCCACTGGAGAAGGAAAAGGCAAACCACTTCAGCATTCTTGCCTCGAGGACTCCAATGAACAGTATGAAAAGGCAAAAAGATATGACACTGAAAGATGAGCTCCCCAGGTCAGTAGGTGCCCAATATGCTACTGGAGAAGGGTGGAGAAAAAGTTCCAGAAGGAATAAAGTGGCTGAGCCAAAGTGGAAACAATGCCTGGTTGTGGACGTGTCTCATGGTAAAAGTAAAGTCCAATGTTGTAAAGAACAATATTGCATAGGAACCTGGGATGTTACGTCCATGAATCAAGGTAAATTGGAAGTATTCAAACAGGAGATGGCAAGAGTGAACATCGACATTTTAGGAATCAGTGAACTAAAATGGACTGGAATAGGCGAATTTAATTCAGATGACCATTCTATCTACTACTGCGGGCAAGAATCCCTTAGAGGAAATGCAGAAAGCCCTCATAGTCAACAAAAGAGTCCAAAATGCAGTTGCTGCTGCTGCTAAGTCACTTCAGTTGTGTCTGACTCTGTGCAACCCCAGAGATGGCAGCCCACCAGGCCCCAGTCCCTGGGATTCTCCAGGCAAGAACACTGGAGTAGGTTGCCATTTCCTTCTCCAATGAATGAAAGTGAAAAGTGAAAATGAAGTCACTTAGTTGTGTCTGACCTTTAGTGACCCCATGGACTGCAGCCTATCAGGCTCCTCCATCCATTGGATTTTCCAGGCAAGGGTACTGGAGTGGGGTGCCATTGCCTTCTCCGCCAAAATGCAGTACTTGGGTGCAAAAATGACAGAATAATCTCTGTTAGTTTCCAAGGCAAGCCATTCAGTATCACAGTAATCCAAGTCTATGCTCCAACCAGTAACGCTGAAGAAGCTGAAGTTGAACAGCTCTATGAAGACCTACAAAGATCTAGAACTAATACAAAAAAAAAGATGTCCTTTTCAACATAGTGGATGGGAATACAAAGGTAGAAAGTCAAAAGATACTGGGAAAAACAGGTAAGTTTGGCCTTGGAGAACAAAATGAAGCAGGGCAAAGGCTAACAGTTTTGCCAAGAGAATGCACTGGTCATAGCAAACATCCTCTTCCAACAACACAAGAGACAACTCTACCGATGGACATCACCAGATGGTCAATACCAAAACCAGATTGATTATATTCTTTGCAACCAAAGACAGAGAAGCTCTATACAGTCAGCAAAGCAAGACTGGGAGCTGACTATGACTCAGATCATGAGCTCCCTGCCAAATTTAGACTTAAGTTGAAGAAAGTAGGGAAAACCACTAGACAATTCAGGTATGACCTAAATCAAATCCCTTACAATTATACAGTGGAAGTGACAAATAAATTCAAGGGGTTCGATCTGATAGACAGAGTGCCTGAAGAAATATGGATGGAGATTTGTAACACTGTACAGGAGGTGGTGACCAAAACTATACCCAAGAAAATGAAAAGCAAAAACGGTTGTCTGAGGAGGCCTTACAATTAGCTGAGAAAAGCAGAGAAGTGAAACACAAAGGAGAAAAGGAAAGGTATACCCATCTGAATGCAGAGTTCCAAAGAATAGAAAGAAGAGAAAAGAAAGCCTTCCTCAGGGATCAATGCAAAGAAATAGAGAAAAACAACAGAATGGAAAAGAATAGAGATCTCTTCAAGAAAATTAGAGATACCAAGGGAACATTTCATGCAAAGATGGGCACAATAAAGGACAGAAATGGTATGGACCTAACAGAAGCAGAAGATATTAAGAAGAGGTGGCAAGAATACACAGAAGAACTGTACAAAAAAGATCTTCATGACCCAGAAAATCACGACGGTGTGATCACTCACCTAGAGCCAGACATCCTGGAATGTGAAGTCAAGTGGGCCTTAGAAAGTATCACTACTAACAAAGCTAGTGGAGGTGATGGAATTTCAGTTGAGCTACTTCAAATCCTAAAAGATGATGCTGTGAAAGTGCTATACTCTATATGCCAGCAAATATGGAAAACTTAGCAGTGGTCACAGGACTGGAAAAGATCAGTTTTCCTTCCAATCCCAAAGAAGGGCAATGCCAAAGAATGTTCAAACTACAGCACAACTGCAGTCATCTCACATGCTAGCAAAGTAGTGCTCAAAAGTCTCCAAGCCAGGCTTCAGCAGTACATGAACCATGAACTTCCAGATGTTCAAGCTGGTTTTAGAAAAGGCAGAGGAACCAGAGGTCAAATTGCCAACATCCACTGGATCATCAAAAACGCAAGAGAGTTCCAGAAAAACATCTACTTCTGCTTCATTGACTATGCTAAAGCCTTTGGCTGTGTAGATCACAATAAACTGTGGAAAATTCTTCAAGAGATGGGAATAGTAGACCACCTGACCTGCCTCCTGTGAAACCTGTATGCAGGTTAAGAAGAAACAGTTACAACAAGACATGGAAAAATGGACTGGTTTCAAATTGGAAAAGGAGTACATCAAGGCTGTATATACTGACACACTGCTTATTTAACTTATATGCAGTGCAGCGGCAGGAGCAATAGTGTACATCATGCAAAATGCTGGGCTGGATAAAGCACAAGCTGGAATCAAAACTGCTGGGAGAAATATCAATAATCTTGGATGTGCAGATGACCCTACCCTTATGGCAGAAAGCAAAGCGAAACTAGAGAGCCTCTTGATGACGGTGAAAGACAAGAGTAGAAAAGTTGGCTTAAAACTCAACATTTAAAAAACTAAGATCATGGCATCCAGTCCCATCACTTCACGGCAAATAGATGGGAAAACAATGAAAACAATCGCAGACTTTATTTTCTTGGTCTCCAAAATCACTGCAGATGGTGACTGCAGCCATGAGATTAAAAGACACTTTCTCCTTGGAAGAACAGCTATGATAAACCTAGAAAGCCTATTAAAAAGCAAGGACATTACTTTGCCAACAAAGGTCCCTGCAGTCAAAACTATGGTGTTTCCAGTAGTTATGTATGGATGTGAGAGTTGGATCATAAAGAAGGCTGAGTACCAAAGAATTTATACTTTTGAACTGTGGTGTTGGAGAAGACTCTTGAGAGTTCCTTGGACTGCAAGGAGATCAAACCAGTCAGTCCTAACGGAAATCAATCCTGAATATTAATTGAAAGGACTGATGCTGAAGCTGTAGCTCCAATACTTTGGATACCTGATGTGAAGAGCTGACTCATTAGAAAAGACCCTGATGCAGAGAACAATTGAAGGCAGGAGAAGAAGGGGACAACAGAGGACGAGATGGTTGGATGGCATCCCCGACTCAATGAACATGAGTTTGAGCAAGCTCTGGAAGATGGTGAAGGACAGGGAAGCCTGATGTGCTGCAGTTCATAGGGTCACAAAGAGTTGAACACAACTCAATGACCGAATAAGAGTCAGAAAGTGTTACAGCTTGGTAGCAATAATGCCTTTCACATGGTATATACAAGGTACTGTGGAAGGTTCTGCGGAAGGTTCTGCGTGAGTCTATAAAGCCACGTCAACTGCAGAGATGAAGAAAATTGGTCAAAAAGTTCCAAGTAAAAAAAATCAAGCTACTTTTTTTCAAGGCAATCAGACCAAGAAGGCAATAAAAGAATTTCATTTTCCTGTATAATTTGAATAAACTACCTCAGTTTTGCACACACACACACATCCCTTCTTCCAAAATGTACACAATGGCTAGCTACAAGTTGTCACACATCTGGAAGACTATTTTAAAACACATTCAAAATGTTTTCACTACAGGATGCCAAGCATCTGGCAATACAAACTTCTCTTAGAAATTTTTCTTCTGTAGAACTCAGTCCTGTGTAGAGAGTCATTGTTCCAGATTTTGAACTGCATGTTTAATTTGTGGAATTGATATACATATATATGTATGCACAATACACATACTTGCAAAATACACACTTATTTGCAAAATACATGTATATGCAAAGGCAAGGTTTTCCTCGATTTTGATTTAGGTAGATTTAGCTTAATGAGGTTAACAGAGTCGCCACTCATTGTTCGTGACTTGCACTCCTCTCTAGCTGTGTCCTCCCCAGCCACCACCCCCCCCCAAAGCCCTTCAGTGGCCTTTATTGGTCAGTCCCTCCCCCAGGAACATTCTCTCCCAAAAGAACAGCCCTCACTCACTTGTCTAAATAGTAACTGACTTTATTGGTTTCATTCCTCAGCGAGGATGAGGAAAAGCGAGGCTTCTAGCTTTGCCTGTCTAATAGGAACCAGCCTTAGGAATACCTGTGGTTCACCAACCATCCCCAAACCATTTGCAGGATCCTGAGGTAGGAGGTAGGTATTCTTCATGTGAGGTCGCCTCCCTCCTCAGGCGAGCCAGCTCAGATTTCCAGAGGCCTTTTCCACAAACTAACCTAACCATCCCTAGCACCACTCCACTTGCAACCTTTCACACTAAGCCTTAAGTTGGGTGACAGCATGGGGGGGTGGGGTGGGGGTGGTGTTCTGGGTAAAGTAGGCACCAATTATTTCAGTTCTGTAGACTGTGAAGACCTCAGATCACACCTTCTTGCTGGTGACCCAGGAGAAGAGCAATCAACTCCTCACAGGCAGGGCACAGACCATACTCACCCCTGTGGCCTTGGCACTGAACGGGGCGCTAGGCATGCTAAGTGTCTACTGAATTGTTCTGGATAAAAATGCAGACTGCCCCCGCACTGAAGTAAAGATGACTGCATTTCAAACTCGAAATCAAATCAAGCAGGTAGTCAGGTTTGAACCTAAGCAGCGTTCACCATTTAGGTAGTTATGCCATGAATTGCAGACTAACAGGACGGGTCCACCAGAGCTACCTGGCATTAAGGTGTCACTGGTAAAACGTAAAGACTATGTATAAGGAAGTCTGGAGACTCCATGGGGTACAAGCTTACCTTATTTAGGATGCTTTGACACAAAGAATACACACTTTGGGGAGATAATCATTCCGTCTCCTTCTTCATGGAACATGCCCTGACCTGATTGGCTTTGGTTCTAGAAGTCACTGGGCTCTTCGGGACTCTGGAGCTCAGCTGCAGCCATGAACCTGCACGTGGTTGTTAAGCTCACTTTGGAGAATGTGAGGACGTCCCTGAGGGGTTTGATGGGGTCAGGGTGTAGGGGAAGGCAGTGGGACCTCAGTGCTGGAGTTCCAGCAAGCTGCCTGTGGTGTCACAGGCAGTCCTTGCAACCTTATTTATACACAGGCTTGCAACCTCCTCTGGAAGCTTCCAGGAAAAAATGGGAGACTCTGAAGAACTCAAGAAATCTTAAATCACAGATGGGATAAGAATTATAGGAATATAGTTTATACTGTAAACAAGACCTCATATAACCAGTCTGGTGTGGCCTAGGAAAACCTGGATTCGATAGATAGGTAGGCAGATGAATTAAAACACAGAAATAGGGAAAACAAATTTGGTAACATCAAGCAATGTAACATACTGACACTTTATAATATATTTAATAGCATAAAATATTGTCTTTGCACTTTAAAATATTCTAAACTGAGTATGTAAGTTTCATGTTCCTCTGAGCTGAAAATAGACCTGAGAAAAAAGTAGAAAGGCTTCTTAAAGGGTTAATAATTTCCAGGTGAGGAATGTATTTTAACTCAGAATTCCTCAATAGAAACCAGCCTTCTCTGTAGATTTTACAAATAACAGCCATTGCTGGCTACTATTTCTTACCTTTATTCAGTTTTCTGTTGATGAAAAATCAGAATCAGGGATTATTACTTTTACAAAGAATGTTTAGACATCCCAGTGACATGATCACTATATAAAATAAAATTCAAATTATCTCAGTTTAAACACTGACTTTGACAGTTAGTAAAATCATTTAATTTTCTTCTATGGAAACTATTTTAATAATTTTAACCACTTCTTAGATTATATCAATTCTTTGAGAGAAGTACGATGGAGAATGAAAATAATCTTTGTAAATTGAGCTCCATTGCAAAAAAAAAAAAAAGATTTCCATTCTTCAGTAGGAATATTAACGGATAACCTTTCGAGTGCCTTCCCTCATATTTCTCGTCTTCCTCTGCATCCCCTGCTTTCTACAGCTCAAAGAAAGCCTAGCTCATGAAAACAGATTCTACTTAATGATCCCCTTCCCTCTGCCTTCTCCCATTCTCTTTCATTCACATTCCCAACTTTGCATCTCTGTTCTCATTTTCCTTTTTTCTTTCCGGGGAATGACCACCTCAAAGGATTAATTCAGAACATGCAGCAGAAAATGGTAACAAGAGTGGGCAAATCAGGATGTGGATTTAAAATCAAGAGGTATTTTAGAGGAGGAGAGTTACTCAAATTAAACATATGTTAAGAATATGGGTTTGTTGTTCATGGCATACCTGCTGCCTGTCATCCCACCCTCATCGGATCAGCCTTCAAGGGCAAAGCATTCCCTAGTGGAATAATAAATAGAGCGGCTGGAGTGGATATGAATCTGAGCAGCCCAGCAAGCTGCCTGTCCTCGTGGTCTGACTTCACTGTTGGAACACAGGTGATCACTGAACCAGATCAACTAGTGAGATGGATCATGGCCCCTCAGGCTCACTGCCAGAGAGAGAGAGGGAACACGATTCAGGCTCCAAGTAATCAGGCTTCGGGAATAAAAAATTCTAATACAGGTCTTACTGAGCTTTTATACCAAACTGTTTTAACTGACACTGCCTATTTTCCAAGGCATCATCTTTCCTACTTTGATGCAAGTGAACTAGGCAAAAATCCACTGGTCTTTTAAAAAAACTATGCTGGTAAGATGCTTAACAGCTGACCTGCCATCAATCAAGGGGTGTGGCAAATTTATTCTATAGATAAAAATACAAAGAGTTGCCTATTTCTGCACTTTCATTCTTCCCAATGTACTGTAGTTTGCAGCTCTCTGCTGTCTCAGAATTACGCTCCCAAACATTACTGATATGAACTAGTCACACCTATCGGAAAAGGCAATGGCACCCCACTCCAGTACTCTTGCCTGGAAAATCCCATGGATGGAGGAGCCTGGTAGGCTGCAGTCCATGCGGTCCCGAAGTCGGACACGACTGAGCGACTTCACTTTCACTTTTTACTTTCATGGGTTTCAGGGGGAACTACATAGAATAGCAATATATGATTTATTTGTTCATTTATATCCTTCCTTGCTTTAGAGGAGCTTTGAAGGTGACAGCAGTGATATAAGGTATTTATGGGTTGAATTCATTCCACTGATAGGAAGGATTCAATAGTCTTGGGTCTCTCTGGAGAAGTTTCCATGATATGGACAACTTATCCATAGGCGTTTTGAGGGAAATACTGTTAACTTGGTTTTGAAATAATATGGGTCTGCGAAGCTCAAGGGACTCCTTTCCCATTTATTTTGACATTATTCCTAGAACACGAGACCTACCTAGCTAGCTGTGATATTATTACAGACTAATAGAAGCTCATTGGTTTCCCTTTATTCAGTGAAAATAATCCTTGCTAATAAATGAATAGTGTGGGGGAATAGTTTCTAAGTCCCTCAAGGATTTCATAAATGTCCATTTATAAAACATCATACACAAACAACAGAAACTTCTTAACTCTTCATCAAAGAAGTCAGGCCCCCAATGTTTGTTTACTAGTTCAGGCTATCACATACAGAAATGAAAATACATTAACACCAAGACTAACAATGCCCCATATCAGCAGATATTATATCAGAGGACCTCACACACACACACACACACACACACACATATATATATATATATATGAAGATTCCTCTTTCTCCAAGTTGGTGATGTTTTATAGAACTTGGCTCAAATGTCCCTCACACAAAGGGAAGAACATACTGTAATGCTCCAAAGGCAGGAGTTTTGTGTTCAGCCTGTCTCTGCAACTTCCATTATTTAAAGTGGAAAATCAGGTGAAACCCAGTTCTGAAATTTAGCAAGTCCTCACCTCACAATGTGACCAAGGATATTAAAGAAAACGCCAAGAAACAGGCAGAGGGCATCGCTCAAAAGTGTGGCTTGGCAGGAGCAGGTAACAAGCAGGTTGGCGGGGAACAGGTAGCACTTTCCTAAGCACCTTCCTCCAAGGGAAGTCTTTTCAAGAGTTTCAGTGACAATGGGTTGACACATGTTGTCAATGCCTTTGACAACATGATGTGAAAGGAAGCAGGTGAGGATGAAGATGGAAAGACACATGAGAAGGGGTAGGGGAGGGCAGACAGCCTTGTACCTTCCTACTCCCAAAGCAACCCAAAGGTGCTGCCCTACTCTGGGGCTCGCTCCCTTTGACATTCCAAGGTGATTCTGTCTGTGATGAGCAGTCCGTTAGGATGGAATATTATTCTGCTGCAGAACTGGCCAGAGAGGGGGTGGTTTGCCCCGGACAGGAGCATGAGCTATGTTTGACAAGGCAAGACGATGATTGGGCAGGGGAAAAGGGAACCATTCAAGAGAATTCAGGCATCGAAAAGGCAGCCGGTCTGGAAAATCATGAAGGTTTCTTCAAACCCTGAGGTTCTACAGTTCTATATATGAACAGGTCCTATGGAAAAAATATTAATTCATATGAGAAATAAAGAGCTTCCTTGGTGGCTCAGATGAAGAATCTACCTGCAGTGCAAGAGACCTGGGTTAGATACCTGGGTCAGGAAGACGCCCTGGAGAAGGAACTAGCAACCCACTCCAGTATTCTCACCTGAAGAATCCCAGGGACAGAGGAGCCTGGTGGACTACAGTCCACGGGGTCTCAAAGAGTCAGACATGACTGAGTGACTAACACTTTCATATGAGAAACAAACACCCAAAAAACAAAATGAAAAGCAAAAAACAATCCTTTCCCCACACAACACAGCAGAACATGGTTAGTCTATCTTAGAATGGTAATTGGACTTAGCTGGGGTTTGCCTTTCCATTTATTTTTTAAAAAATGATTAGGCGATGAAATGAAAATACAATCCCTGGTTACAAATATTAAGTGGGTGTGGATGTAGAACTCTGGATCAGTAGTTAAGTTTGGCTAATAGAATGTCTCTGCTGCTAAAAGTAAATTAATTATGGAAATCCCCATGAGCCCACAAAAACTCTGCTCACAGTACCTGACCATGCTCCCTCACATTCTTGTATGTGTGTATACTTTGTGGCTAAAGGAGCACATTTGCTTTGATTGTGGAGCTCTTTCCAGACCTTAAAAGCTGCAATTCTAATTTTTACACTGAGAAAATGCTCAAAATGTGTTCCCTTCTGGGGGGGGGGGGGGTGGGAAACGCTGTGCCTCTTTCAAGAGGCAAGCCCTTAGAAGACCATCAGCTGTTGTTCCAAACCTTCAGGCTCCAGTTTTGTAGCATCTTTGTCCTGTATTTTCTGAAAGGCTTTGAGCTCTTGGACAAACATTCTTCTAGTGGCAATTTTAACATAGCTGAATGCTTTCATTTGTGCTGCAGGTAGCATACACAATAATAGACATCATTCAGTGAATACTATTCCCATACAGAAGTTCTCTTCCAAGAATCATTTGCCAGCTGCCCCGCTGTGGGATCAGAGGGTGGGACACTTTTGATTTTAGACATATGGAAGGGGACAGTAGGAGCTGGGCTTTTAGCAACAGAGCTTTCTGGGGCCCTGGGGTAAGTGTTATACTTCTCGTGGCAGAGAACAAAGACCTCACCATTCACACAGAGCCCCACTGAGATTATGAACCACACACACGGCAAAATACTTCACTAAAATGTAGACCAAGAGCACTTTCCTTCAGAAAGATATTCACTGGAAGGACAGGGGCTGAAGCTCCAATGTTTTGGCCAACTGATGCGGAGCTGACTCATCAGAAAAGACCCTGATGCTGGGAAAGACTGAAGACAACAGGAGAAGTGGGTGGCAGAGGATGAGAGGGTTGGACAGAATCACTGACTCAACGGACACGAGTTTGAGCAAACTCCAGCCAACAGTGGAGGATAGAGGGACCTGGCGTGCTGCGGTCCATGTGTTCATGAAGCGTCGAACATGAGTTAGTGACTGAACAACAAGTTCAGGGAGAAAAGCTGAATAAGCCAAAGGGAAAGCCTTGGGTATAAGCTGCCTATCTGCTATTGTTAGCGAGGCGAGGGGATCCTGGCCACACTTTCTGAGCTCTAAGCACATTTTGGCCCCTCTTCCATCATGCTCCAGAATTACTTTTTTCCATTTTTCCCTCTCCATGCTGTGTCTGTAACACAACCACTCTACGTAGTTTATCTCAGGAAATGACAATTGGCTGTCAAATCCCATACAAATTGATTGGATATGACAGCTTAAAAGAATAAATATTCTGCAGAGAAGAAAGTTTTTACTTAGACTCTTGTATTTTCGATCCCTTTATAAAATCCCTTCTTGCTTAATTTTATTATTTCAATTAGATCATTTAAAAAATCAACACATCACATGCCAACCTCCCCTAAGAGCAATCATAAGATTTGATGATTTTTCTGATACATAGGCTAGGGTTTCAAATTTGCATTATTTTATCTACCAAATTAACTCTGAATTCTAAACCAAACTAATGCCGCCATGTGTTTTTAAACATCTCTAATCCAAACCATCTGGAGAGGCATGGCTTTGCAAAGGCAACCCTTCCAGGACACTCTGTGGATTCTGTCACTGCTTGAGGTTTTGGCAAGCCATCAACATTACTGTAATTCTCTTTTCTGAAATATAGCTTTTGACTAGGATTTGAGAGTCTTGGGTGTGTGCGTGCAGGCACTTGGGTACACTTTTGCTCGTCCCTTTCTCTTTTCAGAAGATCATATTTACAACAAACTTCAAGAAATACAGGTCTCTGTTGTGTATAAAGGATAAAATTAATTTAACTACTCAACATTATGTTAAGAAACACACCTCTCTGTACATAGGTACTGGAAATACTTTTTAAACAAATTAAAAGAAAATATATCAACTTTAAAGAGCAACAACTACCAAAAGTATAAAGTGATTATGGCAATAATGATTTGTAGATGTAACATATGAACTCTGTACATTTAAGAGGAGACCATAACTAAAAATCAGCTAAGCTAAATCTTTGCCTAAGAAAGCAACATCTTGTTTAATTCTTTGGCTAGTAGCGAATATATTTAAAAAGTATAAATAAAAACAAAATCAGATATGAGCATGCTAAAATCAAACCGTGGACCACTTGTCACAACAAAGGCTAAAAGAACTTTCCCTGGGGCTTCCCTGGTGGTTCAAAGGTCAAGAATCCGCCTGTCAATATGGGAGACATGGGTTCTATCCCTGGTCTCAGAGGATCCCGATGCTGTGGAGCAACTAAGCCCATGTACCACAACTACTGAGCCTGAGCTCAAGAGCCCAGGAGCTGCAACTGCTGAAATCCCTCTAACACCTGTGGTCTGCAACGAGAAGCCACTGCAATGAGAAGTCTACACGCCACGACTAGAGAGTAGCCCATACAGCAATAAAGACCCAGCACAGCCGAGTAAATAATTAAAAAACTTTCCCTGCAAGTAAGGAGGCTCATTCTCCTTCCACAAATTCTTTGATAATAATGCTTTTAGACAAGCTCAAAACTTAATATAAAAAATGGACAGATGCCCCGTTTTTGCTAGGAGCCACTGCCTAAAATAAATTATAATAATGATGGGACTGCTGGGAAATCTGACTGTACCTGTATGTATTACACCCCTTTCATCCAATAGTATGAGGCAACCTAAAGACATAGACAAACTGGAAGGTTTCCCTGAAGCTCATAAAGGGGGAAGATGTCTATTCTTTAGAAACAGATGGGCTGAAGTCCAGACTGAATCTGTGTTTAGAACATAAAGACGCCAAAGCAATGCAGAGGCACCGCCTCAGAGGTGGTTGCAGCCCAGAACACCCTTGCGGGGGGTGGGGGGACACTAACATGGTCTGGAGCCTCACCACAGTCCATCTCTGGCTGCTGTTTCCTTTCCTGCAGTGAGATCCTTCACCCCCACACCTGTGAGGGAGAGGGGTGCCTCTCTGAGACCTCTCTTTCCTTTGAGACCACCCGGTAGAATTTCAACCTGCTTCTGCCTAAATTAAAATACTGTAGGATAAAGGAAAAGCACAATCTGAGATTTCAGAGAACGGATGCCCCAACCAGGGGGACTGGAGCCCAAGCCTTTAGGAGACACAGCTCCTAACAGAGATGCTAATCTGGTCTCAGATGAAAGTAGAACATGGGTCAGCCTCATGGTCTTTATTCTCGCTCCAGGGTCTACAGAGTGAGCTCAGCATGGCAAAGGGCCAGCTCATCTCTACGGAATTCAATGCAGCCACATGAGCTACGGTGGGCTTCTTTACTAGTGGTAAAGAACCTGCTTCCCAATGCAGGAGACACAGGTTCGATTCCTGGGCTGGGAAGATGCCCTGGAGGAGGGAATGGCAACCCACTCCAATATTCTTGCCTGGAGAATCCCACGGACAGAGGAGCCTGGAGGGATACAGGCCATGGGGTTGCAAAGAATTGGACATGACTGCACACACACATGACCTATAGAAGAGACCAGTGGGTACTCTTATGAAGCCTGTGCCTGAGGCAATCCATGTGAGTAACTGAGCCATGAAAACTGCGGCATCTGCACCTATCTGTATATGGGGATCCTACTGCAGCCACGTGTCACAACACAACAGTCAGTTCAGTCGCTCAGTTGTGTCCGACTCTTTGCGACCCCATGAATCGCAGCACGCCAGGCCTCCCTGTCCATCACCAAATCCCGGAGTTCACTCAGACTCACGTCCATCGAGTCAGTGATGCCATCCAGCCATCTCATCCTCGGTCGTCCCCTTTTCCTCCTGCCCCCAATCCCTCCCAGCATCAGAGTCTTTTCCAATGAGTCAACTCTTCGCATGAGGTGGCCAAAGTACTGGAGTTTCCGCTTTAGCATCTTTCCTTCCAAAGAACTCCCAGGGCTGATCTCCTTCAGAATGGACTGGTGGATCTCCTTGCAGTCCAAGGGACTCTCAGGAGTCTTCTCCAACACCAGGGTTCAAAAGCATCAATTCTTCGGTGCTCAGCCCTCTTCACAGTCCAACTCTCACATCCATACATGACCACAGGAAAAACCAAAGCCTTGACTAGACGGACCTTTGTTGGCAAAGTAATGTCTCTGCTTTTCAATATGCTGTCTAGGTTGGTCATAACACAATAGTACCAGTTACCAAACACTGAGATGACTTTGTACTTGTTAGAAAAATGCTTTTCCCCACATCCTCCCAATGCTCCCTTGCTACCAGACCCCTGCACCCTCCCTCTTGCACCCTTCAGTCATGACCTCTCCCATTCAGCACCTAAAGGTGAGATGCCTAACACAAAGGGGGCCCTAATCCATGCTCTCTGGACAGTACTGTACAGATTGTTACATACTTAGAATTTCAGTCCTGCATAGTAAATAATTGACATTCACAGGTTACTTTGGTGCCTAACAGTGAATGCTTTATACATACTGCCTCCTGCCTGTCTCGTGCATGCTCAGTTGCTCAGTTGTGTCCGACTCTTTGCAACCCTATGGACTGCAGCCTGCCAGGCTCCTCTGTCCATGGGATTCTTCAGGCAACAGTACTAGAGTGAGTTGCCATGCCCTCTTCCAGGGGATCTTCCCAACTCAGGAATCGAACCCATATCTCTGGCATCTCCTGCATTGTAGGTAGTTTCTTTACCCACTGAGCCACCTGGGAAGCCCCAACTGTCTCCTAGGACTCAGTAAATATCTCGTCATTTAGTCATGAAACAAGTTTAAATGACTGGGAAGGTAGAACTTTGTAACTGCTCAGGTTTCCTCTTCACTTGGCTCTTGTATATCAAAAGCACACGTGGGGATGTAATGAGAGGAGATGGCCATGGTGATGGGAATTAGGGCATGGGGGGGACTGGGGTCAACTGAAGAGTTCTTGTGGGGAGGGGATGGCCTCTTCTCAGCTCTAGCCTATTGTTGCTGTGAGGATCTGGCCATAGTGGGTACCCTGTAAATGTATGAAAAAAGGAATGAGTGAATGGATGAATATGTAAGGTGAGATTTCTTTGTAAAATACTCAAGTAAGGAAAATAAGAACACCAAAGTTTAAGCGTCCTTCAATGAGTTGGACTATCATACTGTAATAAACAACCAAATTTAAAGAGAATGATTTTGTCTCTTCAAAGCACGTTCACCTATTACTCTGGGATTATGTTCTCCTCAAAGTCATATGTTGGAGTCCTAAAACTCAGAGTGATGTTATCTGGAGATGGGTGCTTTGGGAGGTAATTAGGTTTAAATGAGGTCATAAAGGGGAGGCCCTCGTCATGGTATTAAAATATGAGAAAAGCTCACTCACACTCTCGCTACATGAGGACGGACCTAAAAGGCAGTCTAACCTGTAAGTCAGGGAGAGTCCTCACCAGAAACCACAACAGCTGGCACCTTGATCTTGAACTTACCCGCTCCAGAACTGTGAGAAAATTGTTTTCTGCTTTTTAAGCCACCCAGTCTATGATACATTATTATGACAGCCTGAACACAGTGTGTGTGTGCTCGGTCATGTTCAACTCTTTGCGACCACGTAGACTGTAGCCCGCCAGGCTCCTCTGTCCATGGGATTCTCCAGACAAGAATACTGGAGTGGACTGCCATTTCCTTCTCCATATTATCTCTTTTATCCTCACAATAATCCTAAGAGGTAAACAGATGTCCATTGGCATTCAAGCCAGGCCCCTGATAACACTCATTTCCATTAGACCAAGCTCTTGGGAGCTCAGTGAACGGCCAGGGGGCAAGGTGCAGATGACAAGCAGAGTTACAGGCTGGAAGCCTCACTCATGCTGTCTCCTTGAGCTCACTGCACAGCACCAATGATTTCTGGGCAATTCCTTGATGAAGCACAACTACAGAAAGCCCAGTTCAGGCCGTTTTAGCACAGTGCATAGCAAGAAGAGAGAAGGGCATTTAGGGGACTGAATAAAATCTTCAACACTGAATTCTCTGCCTCCAACCTAAGTGCAGATCAATGGGGCAGAGCAAACGTTAATAAATCTTAGGTAGCTTTGTAATAACACTGAATGTCAGCTTGATCACTTGCAACACGACATGGCAAGACGAAACAATTTAAGAATAAGTTGTTCAAAGATGGACTCTCTTTTACAGCATCCCTTGCATGTAATAATAGCTCGCTTGGCCACTTGTCAGGTATACAGCCCCTTCAATGCTATTTTCAGATGAAGAATCGCCCCTGATACTATCTCTTTGTTATAATCCTGCTGGTAACTAATAATCTCCCTAAATGTATCCTAATGATCAGTGTTGCTTCTTCTTATGTTAAGTTTTAGTGAAGATTCTAGAAAGCAGGCAGATAAAGAATGAAAGCTGGCAAGGCAGTTTCTCTGCTGCCAGCTTCCTGGGTTGAAACAGAAAAAGAAAAGTTCCTGCTGTTTGATTTAATAAGAATCAGTGTCTAGCTCAAGCCTCTCTCGTCGGACCAGTCATACTCAATTGGCATAAAAGAAGAGTTTCCAAGTGTCTGCATTTCATTTCAGCAAGTACATGTAAATTCCCGTGTGAAAGTGAAGTGAAAGTCATTCAGCCACGTCTGACTCTTTGCGACTCCATGCAGTCCATGGAATTCTCCAGGCCAGAATACTGCAGTGAGTAGCCTTTCCCTTCTCCAGGGGATCTTCCTGACCCACGAATCGAACCGGGGTCTCCTGCATTGCAGGCAGATTCTAACCAACTGAGCTATCACCGTGTGATAGCAATGCTGTGTTGCTGCTGTTCTTGTCTGATCCTTATAACCTGAATCTTTTGTGTGAACGTTTAATTCTATCTTTGTGTCACCTGAATTCCTTAATTACCCATAATTATGTACCTCGAAATGCATCTCACAATCTATACAACCAACGATGCTGGTTTGGTCTTTGGGGTCTCTCCATCCTATATTGCCTTTGAAAACTGGGTCTTACATTCGTCAGCACGTCCTTATCCATGGAGTTCATTCGCCAGTCACTAAGCACCTAATATGTGCCCTCACTTTGTCAGCTCAGGAATTCATATTGAATATATAACCTAGTTGTCAAATAAACTTTTTTTTCAAATTTATTGGGATGTAGTTGTTTTCTCTTCATTCATCCCTCCTCTTTTCTGACCTCTACAGAGTAACAAGGCTTCCCTGGTGGTTCAGTGGTAAATCTGCTTGCTAATGCAGGAGATGCAGGTTTCAGCCCTGGGTCAGAAAGATCCCCTGGAGGAGGAAATGGCAACCCACTCCAGTGTTCTTGCCTGGGCAATCGCATGGACAGAGGAGCCTGGAAAGCTACAGTCCAGGGGGTCACAAAGAGTCAGACATGACTTAGCAACTAAAGAACAACAACTGAGCAACAACTACTTTCCACATTGAAAAGCTTAGAAAATGACTTAAAAAAAAAAAAGCAGTCAGGCCATAAGGAAGTTACCCTCTCTTAATTAAAAAAGAATCTGTAAGTCAAATTCTAACACTTTTCTGGTCATAAAATACCTTGGGAAATTCTTTTAAATTAATGTATATCTTTGTATCTATAGCTGTTTTGTTATTTAGATTACATGCCACAGTCTGGGGAGAAGGCAATGGCACCCCACTCCAGTACTCTTGCCTGGAAAATACCATGGACGGAGGAGCCTGGTGGGCTGCAGTCCATGGGGTCACTAAGAGTCGGGCACAACTGAGCGACTTCCCTTTCACTTTTCACTTTCCTGCATTGGAGAAGGAAATGGCACCCCACTCCAGTGTTCTTGCCTGGAGAATCCCAGGGACGGGGGAGCCTGGTGGGCTGCCATCTATGGGGTCGCACAGAGTCAGACACGACTGAAGCGAGTTAGCAGCAGCAGCCACAGTCTGGGCTAGGGAAGGGATGAAAGTTGATGGGAGAAGAAATCAAGTTTATTGCAATAAACCTCACAGCTCCACCAGAGTTGGAGGAAGTCTTCTTTCTATGGTGTGACGACAATGCCTCACCAACTGCCCTGTGGTCACTCGGCAGTGTGGTCAGCCGGGAACAGAGCTGCCTGTCCACTGTGTCCACTCCCCCAGCAGCAGCCCGCAATCCCATCACTCCTCCCAGGGAGGTCTGTGGCCTGGGAGAACCTCATGCAGAACCAGACGCTGAATGGCTAAAGCTGTCACTGCAATCTCACCTGTAATCTTTATAGAACCTTAATGAGAAGAGAAGATGCGGAAAAAGTCAGCTGAGGATTTTAAACACGGGTACAAATGAGGTTAGTTGGTATGAACCCCACTTCACATTCTGCTTCCCCCCCTCCACCCCCCAACTCAGGAGCGATTTGGGTCCATGTCAATTTCAGGCAGGAGCGATTTGGGTCCACGTCAATTTCAGGTCATTGTCAGATAAGAAGAAGAGAATGCCAAGGACAAAGAAACCAAATCGGGAAAAAAAAAAATCAAAGTGAAAATAAAGACCTCTGACAAAGCCAAGCCTCTAAATATAGCTTTTCCATTTTCCTCAATGCAGCTAATTCTAAGATATGTATTTCTGATTCTACTCATTCTGTTTTAAAAGAGAAAGACCACACCAGGGTAAGCAATGCAGGGTGGGCAGATGCATGATCTAATGACAGCGTGGGGGAGCCACTACAGACGACGGCAGGAGCGCTGCCAGACGGTGTGGCGGGGACCAGCGACCGACTTCTACGCAGAGTCCACTGATGTTTTCCAAGTACAGATGGCTCTTACTGAAATGAAAATAGAAAACGCAGAACCAGAGCCCATACTAAAAATTCAGTTTAGTAAAGACAGAATACTGCCCACGAAAGTAGAGGGTATTTGGCCTTGCTATTTTCAGAGAGAAAGGAGCCTTCCTCCTGCAATCTTTTTACCATTAGGATAAAAGCCTGTCAGTCTTCGCAAAGGAACACTGAACCGCTGTCTATATCTTGTGCATTTGTTTCCTAGTGCCCCAGATGATGTTTTTCTGAATCATAGGATTTGTTTGCAACTATATACACTTGCCCAAAACACGGAGAATCGGCAGAGATCAGCAAGAAATGGCCAGCTAATGCAATTAGTCCAAACTGATAAAAGTACAATCATAAGGCACTCACAGCTCCTCCCTTTCTTATTAAGCAAACTAATTTTGAAATTATTAGAACACCACAGGAGAATGTGGAAACAAGTTCAACCTACCCAGTTTCAGTGAGAGAGTGTCTGGAGAGCACCAGCTGCAATAAATAAGCTCTACTAATGATTAGAAGGGGCGTAACAAAGACAGTGAGAGGTCAGTGAGTGGAGGGTTTGGTTTCTCTCATGTCTCATCCCTGGGTTGGGAAGATCCCATGGAGAAGGGAATGGCTACCCACTCCAATATTCTAGCCTGGAGAATTATGGACAGAGGAGCCCGATGGGCTACATTCCCTGGGGTTGCAAAGCATCAGATACAACTGAGCGGCGAACACTTCTACACATCACTAGTTTTAGTCCTGCGGCCACTCCAGATTCCCCCTGAACTACCATGGCTACTTCACGGCAACTAAACTGTCCTGTTCCTTCTTCCCTCCACCTCACCTCCACCCACCAAGTCATGTGCACCCTCCCTGGCTGTCCAAGTTAACCCTGCGTTGGTCTCCCAAGAGCTCAGCCACGCTCAGGATCACAGCACTTCGGCAACCACTGTTACTTACTTGGTGGTGATTCGAACTTCATCGAGATCAACTGTGGGAAGGCGGGTCACTATCCCAACAGAGATGGTACTCTCCAGGGTATGCTGTGTCACTTTCAACACGGGTGAATCCCCTCCTGGAAAAACTCTTGCTCTTCTGACCACCTCAGAAGCAGCCCCCAGCAATGAGTGAGCCAGAGGGAATAAGTGTGTGTGTGGTGGGGGGGGTGGGGGTGGTGGGGGCGTGGTAAGAAGGGGCAGGGAGTTGGGTACGAAATTTCTCAAATAGGGAGCAAAAGCAAGAAACTCCCCCCGCCAGCTTCTGGTCGCCACATGAAGTGAAGATAGTAGTAGGAAGTTGGGGGAATACAGAGATATCTTAGTATCTTTTGGTAGGATATGAAGAGCACTTCTGACTTGAAAAAAAATCAAGAGCGTATCTTCTAGAATACATACATTGGAGCATTTAAAAAGCAAGTAAAAATAAGGTTAAAGGCATTCTGGTGAAGCTTTTCATAAATGATCCCAAAGATAGCAGGAGACAAAAAGAAAGGATGTTCTTCTCAGTCAATGCAGTATTAACCATTGAGTCAGAAAACACAATTTGCAAATTTGAAAATTCCAGTTAATTCCCAAACCTTCTGGAATTTGTGTCTTCACTCAACTTATTAGTTCCTACTGACCTGTTACTATGCAATGTTGTGAATGTTAAGCACATTCTCAAATTGTGATTGTCACAGGCAACCCACTGTTAGTTAATATAATAATAAACAATTTTTTGATGATAAACATTTTGTACACTGACCAAAACAATATAGTGTGTCACTTCTTAAAGTTAAAAAAATTCAGTATATGATTTATACACTATTCAAAATACTTCAAATGGCGCTTTTTTTTAATGTGCTTCTGTTTATCCCATAATCCTTTTAGTATTTGCTCAGTAATTCAGCAAAACTCTTTAAACTGAATAAAATTAGGATTTTGTGCTTCTATGTTTACAGAAAGAGCATATCAGACTGACAAATTTGATAATCTTAAAAAGAAAGAAAGAAAAAACTGTTCTCATTTCAAAGGTTCAAAAAATAAAGGTTATTTACTATGCAGACCGGGACTTCTTGTTGTTTTTATGATAGCAAATTAGAAAAACATGGTCAGAGTTAGAGGTTACTCAATCAGGTTGAAGCCAGGACCTTTATTCCAGCAGTCCTTGTTCCTCAAACTATATCTGATAATGTTCTAAAGTCTAAACATATTTTAGTTCAAAACGATACTCAGCTCTTAGATATAAAATGGCACGAAGCTTTCCAATATCAACAAGTTTAGCCAGTCTCTTCAACTGATGTATTTGTTTTCAGAGTAATCTGCCACTCAGGACCTCTGAATTGTAATATCTGAGGAGCTGAAACGCTGAGCCAGAATGTTTGCATTTTCCTGGGCATAATCATAGGAGAGGGGCATTAATACAGGGGTTGGAATACTGGCCACTACCAAGGTCTATTATTTCAGCAGAGCCATGGCAACAGGGCAATTGTTACATACTTTCAGCCTGTGTTGTGTAATGGAGGAGTGGACCGATGTGTCAGCAGACACAAGCAGTAAAACATCTCAAACTAGTTGCAAACCAGAAACAGTATCTATATTTCTCAACAATTCAAAAAAAGAGGGTGATAAACCTTCCCCTAAGCTGGCTACCAAAGTATTATTATCTGTGAAGTAAGATGGTGCCCGTCAACTTAAAACTGGCGAAATCGCATTGAACTGCAATTCAGAGCGAGGAGGGCGCTTGAAATGCTATTGCTCTGCGGACGTCCACGTGGGTGGGCGAACATATGTTCCTGCTAAGCAGAGGAAGTGGTACACCCGGATTTCTTCCGAAGTGCGAGGCCTTTATAAACTCGTCCTCATGGGGCTGTTTTAAATAGAAAGAAAATGACACACAGTCCCCAACCAGGCTTCCTAACTGTTTGGAGAGGGTGGCCACTTTCCCCAAACGTTAGGTTACTGTGGGGGAATTTTCCAAAATTGTCAACAATTCCGTTTTTAAGCTCTGTGCTGCTTCTCCACATGAAACAGATGCAAGGCCGCACGAGCTATATTTGGCCTCACGGGAGATGTCAGTTATTTTTGCAGTGCTGACTCCTACCTGACAGTGGAAGACGTACTCTGGTGTGGTTTTCTTAAACTTCATGTTCCAAACCAAGGCTACTCCATCTGGTTCATGGGGAGCATCTTCGTTGTTGTTGTAGGAAGCGACCATCAGCTCAGGGTACTAAATGGAAGAAGTCACAGGATGGGTTATGCCAAGATGACAACACAAGGGAAGATTCTTATTGCAACAGACGCATGCTATATTACACTCTTGAAATGGTACTTGCTTTTTAAGCTGTGGCAGACTTAATACCACGGCTTCCCTGGTAGCTCAGCTGATAAAAAAATCTGCCTGCAATGCAGGAGACCCTGGTTTGATTCTAAGGTCAGGAAGATCCCCTGGAGAAGGGATAGGTTACCCACTCCACTATACTAGGGCTTCCCTGGGAGCTCAGATGGTAAAGAATCTGCCTGCAATGCGGGAGACCTGGGTTCGATCCCTGGGTTGGGAAGATCCCCTGGAGGAGGGCATGGCAACCTACTCCAGTATTCTTGACCTGGAGAATCCCATGGACAGAGGAGCCTGATCTACAGTTGATGGGATCATAAAGAGTTGGACACGACTGAGCAATTATAAGCACAGCACAGCACATACTTAGTCCCAGCTTCGTGTCTCAGCCCACTGCAATCTGGTTTCTACCCGCAACATTCCACATGTGCTTGTCTTAGTCACCAGTAACCATCAAACTACACACACTGCTGAACCTCTGCGGTATCTGACGTTCAGCGGCTTCCTCCTCCCTCCTATGCTGGCTTCCATCACACCTTTCTCTCCCACTCTTCTGAACCACTGTTTTTAGCCTCTACAGTTCCTTCTACTACCTATGGGGGACTGGGGCTGTTTTCTGTCCTCTTTTTGGTGTCTGTTTACACATTCTTCCCTGATGATCTCATCAATAGCTTTAATTAGCGTTCATATACTGACAATGTTCAAACGTTTATCTCTGGGCTTGATTTCTAAGATGCATATTTTACAGCTACTGGAGATTTCTCAAGGCTGTACATAGACACATCAGATACAATGCACAGGAAAGTGAGCTTGTTGCCTTCTACCAAAAGCTGTTTCAACATTCCTCCCATTAGGACTTTGTACTGACTGTCTGGGCCAGACACTCCAAGTTCATTTTTACTCCTCCCTCTTTCTACATGCTGCTTCAGAACTTCCTCAAGACCTTTCAAATGTATGCTTCTTTCTATCCTTAAGGTCAGAGCCTCCTAAATGAATTTCTTGTCTGGATGAAGACAACAGTATTTTAAATGACTTTCTGCTTCTAGGCTTGCCAGGCCCCGCGCTCACCTACTCCACTCTCCATCCTTTGTCAGTATGACTTTACAAAACATGTATTTGGCTAAGTCATTTCTATGCTTAGAAAAGCTTAATGGCTCATCATTACTTTCAAGATAAAATCTAGGTCATTTAGGATCCTTCATGATCTGTTCTTGGAGGAGGAAATGGCAACCCACTCCAGTATTCTTGCCTGGAAAAATCCCATGGACAGAGGAGCCTGGAGGGCTACAGTCCACGGGGTTGTAAGGAGTTGGACATGACTGAGCAACCGAGCTCACACGATTTCTACTTTCTCTGCCTAATCTCTTACCACCTACCTTCTTTGCTCCCAACCCCTACCTATGACCCAGCCTCATGGGCTAGTTCTGAGGTTCATAGGTACAGCCTCTGTACCATGAGTTGACACTCACTCTCACCGAAAAGCCTCTCCTGTGTTGGTTACATTATTAACTGATTTGTTAAGACTCCATGTAGGCATCAAGTCCTCCAGACCTAATCCTACCTAATCATTCACTACCCCTCATTGCCTCTCATCAGCCCCCTTAGCATTACGTATGTCCCCCTATTCAGGCACGTGTCAAATTGTATTATGGCTTTTCCTGGTCTATGTCCACGACTAGATTGTAAGCTTTTTGAGTGTAGGGACTCGGTTTTATTGACCTCTGAATCAAGGCCTAGTAAGTCCTAGCATGATAAACTTGTGCCAAAATCTACTGAATTACAAATACTCTTTTTTATGTTAGTGACTCTGCTCAGCAGCAAGATCCTATCTTTAATCCTTTGTTGTTAAATAATGCCAACAATTAAAAGCTCAAGTAAAAGAAACTCAAGTAGTAAAATAACTAAGAGGACTCTACAGCAAGTAGAAATAGCTACTCACCATACATGAACTCTGTGTTGAGCGTTAGAAATAAACAGGCTGAATCTCATGGCAGGTATTTATGAGTTAGAGTACATTTTATGAAAATGTCATTCCTACCTGGGATTTCCATAAGGCAGCCCCATTAAATATGCTATCAGGATTATCAGGATTATAGCAGATCATACCACTCTTTGCTCACGGGTAGTTTAGTTTTTTTCCTTCTTATTCACTATACTGTATATATTTAACATAAGTTTGTCAGTAAAAATTTGAACATCAGCTTTTTTTTTCCTATCAAAAATAATTAAGCCTGAGTCTTCTATGTGTTTTATTCATTCTTTGAACTCCCCCAGCTTAAGAAAGCTGCAGAGAGTTACAACTTACCAGTTGGTACAGAGGAAGTCTAAGCCTGCAATGAGACATGTGTATGCGGCCGCCAGGGGAAGTAATCATTCTTTATTAGAAAACACTCCTCAGCGGATGAATCAAAGGCCTATTAAGAAAGGCCTTTGATTCAAAGCCCATTCAAAGAAACTAACATCCAGATAAACACAGAAGTCTCCAGACTGTCCATCTGAAGTTTAACCATGTCACATGGGAAAAGGCAACTCTATAAACATCAACACCACTACCACAATAGCCAATGAGCAGCCAGATGTGTCTGGAATAATATCCCACAGCTTCACATCTGGGTCTCATCGCTGGTTCCCACTTTAAAAAAAAAATCTTAAATTATTAGGCTTAAAACCCCTTTAGAAAACAGGGAGAGTTTTTTTTCAAATACCAGTGAAATGCTGTTGGTGTAATTTCTATAACTGGGATCAAAAGGCCTAAAGATACTGATTAACTCTTAAATCATGAAAGTGTTTATGATTTCAAAGTCTCCTCTAGTATGTCTGTTTAAACATGACTAATCATATTTTCTTATTTTCCAACAAAGAAGTAGTCATTCTCTGCATGATTATTGAAATATTAAAATTATTATTTTAAAGAGAATATCAACTACTGGGAAGTTTGTGATTATTCACAGGGCTGAATTATCTAATAATTAACCTAGGGGAATTTTGCTCAGAAATTGCCCGATCTGCTCTCAAGCTGTTTGTTCTTATAAAAAAATAAAACCTGACATTTACTAACAAGGAAGGAACCAACATGCTTTAAATGTCATTATGCATCCAACACGGGGCTGGGTGACACGTTCACTCACTTGATTCTTGCAGTTGTCTAAAGTAAGCAACGGGTTTTCCCATTTCTACAGACAAAGCAGCCCAGGTAAGAAACTGGGTAAGGAATTTGTTCCAAGTTAAGTTGCTAATACATGACAAAGCGAGATCCTGCTTGAAGTCTATTTGTTTCAAGACCATGTGTCTTACACTGTGGCATGCCTCAAGTGGCCCCCAAGCGTATGTAAGGCACTAAAGTATATTAGTCACTCAGTCATATCCAACTCTTTGCAACCTCGTGGACTGTAACCCACCAGGCTCCTCTGTCCATGGGATTCTCCAGGCAAGGATACTGGAGTGGGTTGCCATTTCCTCCTCCAGGGGATCTTCCCAATCCAGGGATTGAACCCGGTCTCCTGCATTGCAGGCGGATTCTTCCACCAGGGAAGCCTATGTAAGGCACTCAGTTCAATAAGCCAAATGTGGGACAAGACAGAAAGCACATTGGCAGATTTCAGGGGGTAGAGCATGGGGAGGGGGAATAGGGACTTAGTGTTTAATGGAGACAGAATTTCAGTTTAGGAAGGTGAAAAATTCAGGAGGTGGATGATGGTGAGAGCTGTACAACAATGTGAATGTCTTTAGCGCCACTGAACTGTAAGTTAAATACGGTTAAAACAGTATGTTTTATATTATGTGACTTTTACCACAATAAGAAAACATGAAACAAAACTCAGGACAAGAATATCAACAGTAACATGCTTTGCTTTATAGGCACTCACCATCTAGTAGGAGGAGTGAGCCATGTGTATGGAAAACTACAACACAAAGAGAGAAGCAGGACACGCTACAATGGAGATAGGAAAGGAGTTCTGTCAAAGCACAGAGGGTAAAAGAGCCACTTCAGTTGGAATGTGGTATGCCAGGGAGAGATATCGAAAAGGACTTCTGAGAAGAAATGAGATTGACTGGGCCCTGTCACATGGGAAAGTGACTAGGAGAGCAGAGATAGAAGAGTATAGACAAGGGTACAAATATTGATGCAGGAGATTTCTCTTGGCTATTGGCCTGGTTCACAATAATTCTCCCAATCCTTGGAAACTACCTCAATACACAGATGTCAAACTTCCCAGGGATAATTCATTCATCCCAGCTCGGGCAATCATATTCTCTACCTTGGTCACTGTAAATTTTGAAATGAGACACAGACTCCCTGGGTTGCAAATGAGCCAAGTAATGACAGCATTCTATTGGTGAAGCCTCTCAAGCTGCCCGGATTTATACTCCTGAGTCCCAGTACTTTGTCTTTTCCGTGGATTCCCTGAGTACCCTAGTGACTAGAATAAATTTCTCTCTTTGCTGAAGGTAGCCAGGGGTAAATTTTTCTTAACTAATGCAATGGAGAACACATTCAGAAAACAGTTAGGTTATAGCACCTGGCTGGGAGGCAAGTTAGGCGAAGAGATGAAAAAAGATTAAAGGGCTGGAGATGCTTCAAGACATTCTCACAGAAGTCACTGAATACAGGCTAATGATTTTAGACTTTATGCTGGGAGTCATCCTCTGCAATTGCTAATATTTCTAATTAGACCACTACTTTCACTACTATGCCACCTTTATTGAGCACTTTTACTCTACTAGACACTTTATTAAAGTCTAAGCTTTTAAAGTACATTAATTCATTTAATACTCACAATAAGCACGGGAGTGAGGTTTGATGACTATTTTGGGAATGAGAAAACTTAAGCCAAGAGAAGTCAGGTGACTTGCTCAAGGTGACATTGAGAGCAAATAGGTAATCATTACCAATAGTAACCTGGAAAAAGTACTTAATGATTCAACAGCGTAGAGAATTGAGGCAGGAAGACCAGATAGGAAGCTATTTCCTGATACAAGCAAGAAGAAGACATGACATACAGTAGGTATTGATTCCACATGTAAGTAGATTTGAATTGGTGACAGTGGGGGTCTTTTGGCTACCATAAATTTGACTGGGTTTGGCAATTAAATGAGCTATCAAAGATTACTTGAAGGGGGGCGTGGTTGAAGGGGAAGTGGGGGAGGAATAGACGGAAGTTGGTGCTAGCAGATGTAAGCTATTATGTATAGAACGGATAAACAATAAAGTCCTACTGTATAGCACAGGGAGCTGTGTTCAATATCCTGTGATAAACCACAATGAAAAATAATAGAAAAAAGAACACACACATATATGTATAACTTTGCTGTACATCAGGAAGTAACACAACATTGTAAATCAACTATACTTCAATAAAAAAGATGACTTGTATTTGTATCCTGAATGACTCCAAGGTTAGAGGACGCAAATCACATGTGAGAGGAATATACAGGGTGGGAGAAAGATCATGAATCTGGTTTTGTATACAACTGCCAAATCTGTCATGTTGAATGCGGACAGTATTATTGACTCCCTCTGTTAAACAATATTTGATGAACAGCAAAGTTGACATAATTCCCCAAGTGCCCAAATGTCCTTCAGGAGATAATGACTGGCGGCTATTTTGCAGATATTGCAAAGGTAAAGTGTTCTTGTTTAGGAAGAAGACCAAGGAGACCTTTGATCCAGGAGCTCAAAGCGAAGCTATGAGGAATCTTATGGTTTCTTCCTCCCCCTACCCTTGCCATTCTGTTGCACTCATAAGTACACACGTCTCTACTGGACCCAAAGACTATGCCTCTGTCCTTTTCCTCTTTCTGAACATCACGGGATTCCATATAGATTTACTCAGAAAGTCTCTTCATCCCATAAGTATGTAAACTTGGTCCTTTGAACTCCACTAAATTGTTAGGATGTAGGAACTAGGGGTTCTTCGGTGTTGTGTTCAACAAATTCCTTTATTATTCTTTTTAAAAATTTATTTTTAATTGGAGGATAATTGCTTTACAATGTTGTGTTGGTTTCCACCGTACAAGAACATGAATCAGTCATATGTATACATTTAGCCCTTCCTTCTAGACCCTCCCTTCCAACCCCAACCCACCCCTTTATCCTCGCAGATCCTGGAGCTGAGCTCCCTGTCTTATACAGCAGCTTCCTGCTAGCTACCTATTGCATACATCAGAGTGTATATATGTCAATGCTACTCTGGAACTAAGGATTCTCATTCCTTTTTCTTATGCTTCATAAAAAATACAGTCTTCAGAATTGCAACCCCCTTCCCCACGCTGCAGATGACAGATTACACAAAAATGGGGGAAACCGATGTCGAGTCTCTATGGTAGAACTTCTGCCCTTTCCAGTTTCACTTTCAGCAACAAGAACAATACACAAGATCCTGTGTGGAGACGCGTCTCCCTGTGGGCAACAGGTAGATGACCACCCCATGCCGAGGCCAGGTGGGGACCAGCCCTACCGGCGAGGGTCCCGCCACCTCCTCCAGCTCCAGGAGCATTATCAGCAGACCCAGGGACTCAGTAAAAGCTGCCCTTGAGCAATGTGTTAGATAAGGTTCCGGTGTAATCTCCAGACTGTGAACAAGTGAACGAGCCGCACTGTTTCCTCCACCTTGGATCTGATTTCTGCACACACGACCGAGCGTGCTTATAGACCACCCATGCGCCGGCTGGCAGGAAGTGGCTGGGTACACCCCTGTCTGCATCAGCCTCTGCACAACTGTGCCCTGCATGCTCTCTTGTTCGGATGTAAGAGGAGATTCAAGAGGAGAGAACACTCGCCCACTTTGTGGCTGTTGACAGTCTGGTTGTGGGGGATTACATTCCTCTTCAGTGTTCTGTTCCCCAGCATGATTACATGGGGCTCTTCACATCATCCGCTTCACTGCTCTGCCGGGAACACTCTCTTCTCCCCTCCCTTTCTCTAATCCCAGTCTTCTAAGACACCCTGTCCAACCAGAGGCACAGACTCCGATCTCCACTGAACCCTGAAAGCACTTGCTATCAGCCCTACGTTATTCAGCACTTAGAACCTCTTGTCTGACTTTTCAGCCCGCCAGGCTTATCTGTCCCTGGGAATCCTCAGGCAAGAATACTGGAGTGGGTTGCCGTGCCCTCCTCCAGGGAATCTTCCTGACCCAGGGATCAAACCTGCATCTCTTAAGTCTCCTGCATTGACAGGCGGGTTCTTTACCACTAGCACCACCCAGGAAGCTTGATGTTATGAGGGTGCAATAAAATAATGCCTTCAGAGTAGCTGGCACAGTGCCTAGCATATAAGAAGCACAAATTGAAAGCTAGCCATGGGGACTTTCCTGGTGATTCAGTGGTTGAGAATCTGCCTTCCGATACAGGGGATGTGGGTTCAATCCCTGGTTGGAGCACTAAGATCCCATGTGCCTGGGAGCAACTAAGCCCACGTGTTGTAACTCAAGACGCCTGTGTGCCTCAACTACTGAGCCTGCGCCCACGCTCTGCAACAAGAGAAGCCTGAGCATTGTAGCTAGACACAAGCCGGGGCACCACAGTGAAGACCCAGTGAAGCCACAATGGAAAAAAAGAGAAAGAAGCTAGCCATGATTACTAGTCCCAATAAAAGCACAGATTAAAAGAAAGAAGATGTGCTGTGTATAAGTGCCCAGGATTTATCATTCCTAGCTCCCTCATTGCCGTTATATCACTGTCATTACAGGAGGGAACATGGCATGACCACCCAGAACACAGGCTCGTGAGTTAGATCACCTGAGTTCATATCCTTCCCTCGCCACAGTTCAGCTGTGTGCCTCGACGTGCATGATGTAACTTCTCACTGCCGGGTAAATGACACACTAAGTGAGTTGGCCATTCAGCAAACTGGCTTTTGCTAAATCTGCCTGCTTTCCCTAGGAACGTCACACTAGGGAGTTGAGTGCTTTCATTAAGAGTGCTACACTAGGGAGTTCAGTTTGCTTTTATTTTTTTTTCTCTTACAGGCAACAGGGAGTTTTAATCCAGGGAGTGAAGTGATCAGATCCGTATTTTAGAAAGATTATTTGGCTAGATGTCCAGATAGAAAATGACAGGTGGACAAGTTTGGGTGTAGAAAGACCATGAGAAGATTAGCAATACTACAGGTGTAAGAGAATGAATACAGGAGTAGAGAAATGGACAGTCCTCGTGACAGAGTAAGCCTGGGAGATAAAGGAGAGGAAGTTTTTAATGTTAATGATGAAAGGTTTTTTTAGGCCTTTGAGTATGTTGTGATGGCTTTAACACAGAATTGTTGTTTTTGTTCAGTTGCTAAGTTATGTCTAACGCTTTGTGACCCCATGAACTTCAGCATGCCAGGCCTCTCTGTCCTACACTACCTCCTAAACTCATGTCTGTTGAGTTGGTGACGCCATCCAACCATCTCATCCTCTGTCACCCCCTTCTCCTCCTGCCCTCAATCTTTCCCAGCACCAGGGTCTTTTCCAATGAGTCAGCTCTTTGCATCAGGTGGCCAAAGTATTAGAGCTTCAGCTTCAGCATCAATCCTTCCAGTAAATATTCAGGGTTTAGAGTAGGCAAAAAAGGACTTTAGATGTGTGGAAATAATGAGTTAGTGATGAGTCTGCCATTCTATGGGACACCTGAATGGATCTGTCTCTCTGGGGTGTAAAGTGGAATTCAGGAGGGATTTTCGGTGGGGATAGAAAAAGGCTGCCCATGTGATGGCTGAATCAACAGCAGTGGAAGAGATCTCTTCCTACAGACAGCATGTCCAGAAGAGAGAATGAGAGCATGACCAGGAGGATCACAGGGGTAGAAGAGGGAAAAATAAGTCTTAGAGGAGTTCAAGAACTAGAAGAGAGTTGAGTTGTAGAACTCAGTGGAAGGAGAATATTTTTAGAAGTTTGAGAGAGTCAACAAAGCTGGGTGACAAAGAGGTCAGGGTAGATGAATGCTTAAACATATCCACAGGATCTGACAAATCACTGGCGACCTTAGTGAGAGTGGTTTCATGGAAAGAATGGCCTGGCTCCTGGGCTGGTACCTGGCACAGAGTAAGTACTCAATGGAAATGAATAACAGAGTGCAAATTTAAACTGAAACTTCAGCAAAATGAGAAAGAAAACCATAAGCATACAAGAAAACTGTGGGTCAGTGAACACATCCAAAGTAGCGAGGCAATTCTCTCTTATTTGTTGTAATACAAATGCCAAGAGAACAAAAGTCCAGTTTGTCCCAACCCAACAACAATTCTTACCTGGAGAGACCAGTCCATACAAGTGACGACTCGATGCTTGGACCAATGCTCATCGTAGAACTGACGATTAAAAGAAAGGTTGGCTCCAGCCTGGACGTCCCTAGGAGGGTTTAAAGATCAAAGGCAAAATAAGATGCTTCAAAATGAGATTCCATCTCTACTGCTCATATTGAAAGAACGAAATGGCAAGAGTATGGCACACAATACTCTGAAGCCAAAGCATCAATTTAGAGAGCAAATGCTGATCATAAATGACCACTAAAGGCGGTTTCCTTCATGCAAAGTTCTCTCTTACCTGGCCCAGATGAGGTTTCCACATGTTGTTCCAAGCCTGGTGTGAAATGTCAAATTTATTTCAGGTTCCCATCCTGACCAGTTCTAAAGCATTCTCCTCCCCCTAAAAAGTTCTGCCTTGGAGCAGAGTTTACAAGAAATCTCCCAGCCTTCAAGGAAGCACAGCACACTGGGAGATTCTTTGACATCAGTGTCAACTTATCTGGCCTTAGACCAGAAGTGTACACATGTTTCACTTTACCTATAATTTCTGGTTTACTGCAGTGGGCTGCCTCCTTGTGCAATAGCAAGTGAAAAGTTGCACAGCAAGACAGGCTTGCTGGGGGGCGGGCAGGGTGAGGGATTCACCAAACATTGTAGATACTTAACATAGACCAAAATAGCATCCTGGTTGGGGAGGATTACACTTTGGCCAGTGTTGGTTTTGTTTTTTTTTTTTGGCTGATATTCAACTGGCCACAGACCATCCTCTGAAGAACTCTGCACTGATCATACATTTGCTCCACAAGACTGCCTGTTTAAGTTGGGTCATATTTGTTCTGTGTCAGCAGTTACTGGATCCACATAAAAAGATATCTAGACTCCTCGGGCCTCAGTTCAGGAATTCCTCCCCACTCACCTTATTTTCTGTTCTTTCTTCTGTTCTATTGCCTTGCACCCTGCACCACTTGTCTGACTGGGTGACTTGATCTCTGGCTAGGTATTTGGGTTCCACAGAGCTAACTTATTATGACTTTTTTTCCCCTAGCTAACTCTTCCTCAGCTCCACCACTGCAAACTCAGACAAGTAAGGATAGTGTCAGTCACTCAGTCGTGTCTGACTCTTTGCAACCCCACTGCTGTGGCCCGCCAGGCTCCTCTGTTGATGGGATTTCCCAGGCAAGAATACTGGAGTAGGTTGCCGTTTCCTCCTCCAGGGGATCTTCCCGACCCAGGGATCAAACCCACGTCTTTTGCATCTCCTGCGTTGGCAGGCGGGTTCTTCACCACGAGCGCCACCTGGGAAGCCCCAAGAGGTACATGCACCCAAGATAATACTGTGCCAGGCACCCAGAGGGAAACAGGACTCAGAATATTAAGTGAGCCAGAGAGTAATGGCTTTTTAAAATTAAACAAATATAACATGTATATTCAAACTGCTGTCTCTTTGATATAGTCTATCAATACTATCTAAGTTAAGAACACTTTCAGAACTCCCTTCCGAACCTGTTTACATGGCCTTGAGCATCTTCAGTGATGATAGGTTGGCCTTTGACAACGTATTTGAATTTTAGAAGTAGTAAAATGTCAGGTCTGATGAAAACGACAGGTGATCTCATCTTTTCATATTGTTCCTGGCCAAGAGAAATTGGTGGCTAAACAAATCAGTTCTGTCTCTTTACAAAGCTCATAAAGTGCCTCCTATTATCCACATGAAGATGGTTGACAATACACATGTTGACGTCACAGGGCAAGTTGTTTGGGGCCATAGTTTTATAGACAGGTTTTTTAATCTGTAAATATACGCCTGCACATGTGTTTCCTAAAAGGCATATATACATAATCTTACGGTATCAAGAGAGGAAAAAGTTGCCAGTCTCTGTTTGTTGCCTTGCACATCAGTTAAGGTTCTCCTGGATCTCATGTTTATTTTACTCAGCTTCCTGTTTGCTTAGACATCAAAACTAAATCTCCTGGATATAACGTAAATCTCCTCTTACTGCTTATAAGGATGTTTTCCCAGAGGACAATGTACATGACTCTACCAGTCTCTATCACCTGGACTGTCCCCCAGATATCAAGTTCAAAAGCATTTCACCAAAGCACATGATAATTACAGGGAAACTCTAAGCCACAAATCATAACCAAAGCCCTTAGCCAGAGCTGTTCAGCAAGATCAGCTCTGGAATTTCAGTCTCTTCTGATTTGTCAGGCTTGCAACCTGCCTACTCAAAACATAAATGAGTTCAGAAGCAACAGATAACTTATCACAGTATTTTTTTTTAACTGCACACAAGAAACTAACCCGTCTTTTTCCTCCAATTCTCGACCACTGTAGTCAAAGAAGATATCGGAGTCTTCTGCCAGGGCTCTCTCAATTACCCGTATTGTCCGATCAAAAAAGATGAGGAACTCCTCTGAGTGAAGGATCTGCTGTTTTTCTTCCTCTGTCAGCTCCCTTGGAGGAGCTTTTTCATGTAAAAGAGATCGTTGGGAAAGAAAAAAAAAACAAAAAGGATAATTAAAACATTTCAAGAGGAATCCAACTCTTGAAAGACACTGCTTATCAACAGAGAAATAGGACACAGTAAAATAAGCCATTGCTAACATTAATTCTAAATTACTCTTAAATTCACACCAAAGGTTTTTTGCAGATGTCTTCATTGCCAACTTTACAAAAAGATGTCATAAGAGTTGAAAAAATATTACAAATGAAGAAGACTGTGTGTTTTAACAATGAGTTCTGAATATTACTTTCTTTTGAACTGAACTTGAAAAACAGCTCAAATAGTACATAGTAGAGAAATTTGTAAAACCATGTATATTAGGTTGCAAAGCTATGGTTAAGCTGCACTTACCAAATAATTAAGAACTATCTATAATATGCTTCCCTGGTGGCTCAGAGGTTAAAGCGTCTGCCTGGAATGCGGGAGACCTGGGTTCAATCCCTGGGTCGGGAAGATCCCCTGGAGAAGGAAAATGGCAACCCACTCCAATACTCTTGCCTGGAGAATCCCATGGAGGGAGGAGCCCGGTAGGCTACAGTTCATGGGGTCGCAAAGAGTTGGCCACGACTGAGTGACTTCATTTTCACTTTCATAATACGATTCAGATACGATTCAGATAGCACTTTGCCTCTTTCTACTGATAAATTCATTTTATTTTAGATAGTTGCTTGGTAAAGTTGTTATATAAATTCCCCTCAAAAACTAAAGCATGTCCTTGCAAACCCACCTTTACCCAAGATATCTTCTGCTTTTAAACAAACACATGAAACAAATAAATGCTATAAGATATCTCACAATTGTTTTTATGCCTTACTTTCCAGCATGATTAATCATATAAAACTAAATCTGAAGATACGAAATGAGGCCAAGAGAGACTAAATAACTAGCAATATGTCACAGTGTCTGAAAGCCAGCTCACCTCGGAGTCAGGATTAGGTTACAGAAACTGTTCCTTCAGTAGCAAAGTTTACATAAACCTATAAACGAAGCATTAGGAACTCCTCCAGAATGAGAAATCCCTAAGGGCAGAAACTGTCAGCTGAACCTTTGTGGCTCTTTAGGAACTCCATTTCAACTTCCGTGTAAAGAGACTTCAATAAGTGTTTGATGGATTATTCTTCCAGTAGGATCAGAAGCTCCTGAAGTTTAAACTTCAGGAGGAGGGCAGTGCATTAAAGGTCCCTGGGTGGAATCACTCACCCACAGGCTTACCCAAACACTACCACAGCCATCCCCATAACTAGGACCAATGTCCACCTGGCTACATGATCAGAGGAATCATGTAGGTGCAGTCACCTGCAGCATAAGGCTTTATGGAAGAGTTATCTGACTTGAGTAATGGTATCTTGAAGCCACTGCCTTGAACAAGGACCTACTGTATAGCACAGGGAGCTGTGCTCAATATTATGGAACAACCTAAATGGGCAAACATCTGAACAAGAATAGATACATGTATATGCATAAAGGAATCACTTCACTGTAGACCTGAAACTAATACACCACTGTTAATTAAGTACACTCCAACATAAAAAGTGATTCCCTGAAAAAAAACGGGGAGACCAATTGGGAAGATATGGTAATAGTTCAGAAAAGAAACAATGGGGGTGTAAGCTTAACCAGTGAAAGTAAGGACGGAAAGAGAGCAGATTCTTGTACAATTTATAAGAACTGGTGACCCACTGGATAAGAGAAATAAAAGAAGGGGCAGGGAAGTCTTTTTGCAGAGCCATGGAAGATCTCAAACTTGTAATGTTCAGAATGTCTCCCCCATTCTGGCCTGCCCTCCTCTGCCCCAAATCAAAATGAAAGAGGGTCTAGACAGACTCCCAAAGTCTGTATTTGAACAAGAAGCTTGAATGATCATGACGTAGTTGGCTCACACCTTATAAAATGCTCTCCAGGTGATGTTATAACAAAAACATGATTCATCCACTAAGCAGAAGGTAATCTCCAAATACAGTTCACCCCAGCGATTCTAAGAGGCAGAAGGATTTCTTTGTTGCTGAAATCTCCAGAGCCCCAAATATGCCTGTGTATACTGGGACTCTATAAGAACCTCCATCAACATCTGCTGAGAAACGCTACACAGACAAGGGTTTGAGAAATAGTGAGGTAGGCTGTGTGTAAACCATTAATAACCAGAACTCTATAAAATCGACCTGGAATCCGAGAGCTACTATGCCATTTGCTAACTTGGATTCTTCAATCAATAAAAGCTCTCTAAGCAGCAGTGTTATCTATAAAATGAGGCAACGATACCCAAACTTTAAGTCTGCTTTAAGAGTTAAAAATAAACACACTAGCTAATAGTTGCATGCATTTGAAGTTGCTTCAGTCGTGTCCGACTCTTTGAACCCTATGGACTGTAGCCCACCAGGCTCTTCTGTTCAAGGGATTCTGCAGGCAAGAATACTGGAGTGGGTTGCCAGGCCCTCCTCCAGGGGATCTTCCTGACCCGGGGATTGAACCTGGGTCTCCTGCATCTCCCGCACTGCCGGTGAATTCTTTACCGCTGAGCCACTGGGGAAGCTCAGCAAATAGTTGAGTGTTCAATAATCAGTTGTTGTTGTTCAGTTGCTCAGTCATGTCCAACTCCTTGCAACCCCATGGACTGTAGCACACCAAGCCTCCCTGCCCCTCACTATCTCCCAGAGTCTGCCCAAGTTCATGTCCATGGAGTCGGTGATGCCATCCAACCATCTCATACTCTGCTGCCCTCTTCTCCTTTTGCCTTCAATCTCTGGTCACTCCTACTACATAAATAAGCATCACTAAACTAGAATACTACAAGGTCAAGAAGAATCTTTTATTTTAAAAAGCTTCATTTGACTTTAGTCACTGCTGATGAATGACTTGAAACACACTTGAAATTACTCAGAGAAATAGGAATTGTTTCCCTTTTATTCCTATTTTTATATTTTAAAAATATCTATTCCATTCTGCTTATCTTTTTGAGTTACTTTTATTCTACCTGTATCTTTCCTTACAGGTCCATTACTTTGAATAAAAAATAGTTCCTGTGTAATTTTCTGTAATTTTTCCCCCTGTAGTTTATTGTCATTTTGATCTCAGCTTTAAAGACATACAACTTCTTCTCTAAAAGAAACCTAAACGGCTGATCAAAAAGTGTATTTGCAGAAGCCAAGTTCAGGTAAGTGAAGCAGGAGCCTCTCCAGATATTATGTTTGACAATACAATATTTGGGTTGAAACTAAATTGCTACAGAACCAAAACAAAGAACATATTTTATATTAAGCTTTGATATCTAACAGAGATCAAATGACATGATTTGTTAGCACAAAATAACAGAGGAGTACTTTTTAAAAGTCATAAACAATATTCAACTTAGGAGTTAAATAGAGCCATAGTTATGTTTGATAAGACCCCAAACCTCTCATATTTGAGAATCTTTAAACTGATGTTTTATTACAATATAATGAAAACATAATGGACTATCCAGGAACCACAACCAATATCAGTATTCAGGAGATAAAACCTCTCCAGACACTGTATTTCACGAGAAGAAAATCAGTGTATTAATGGAGTCCATAAAATTTAAAATATAAGCATAAACAATTCGAACCAGAACAGTCTGACTCTAGGATAGACCTCAAATTCTTCCTTAAGTTTCCATTTCTTCAGTTTTCCCCTATCCCTGGAACCTAAAGAATTGTTTTCAACATCTTCACTGCATGAAAAGATGGGAATTAATTTAATAGCCACAGGCATGCCAGAGAAAAACAAGGACAACAGCAATGTTTGATTTTTCTTACAAATTAAGCAGAAAGTACTATTATAGCAGATTTTGTTGTTTGTTTTTGTAACATGGAGTATTTCTGCCAAGAGCTGACAATATTTTATGCATTTAAAGTGATCTTTCTTAAGAAATAAAGATTCTTCAGGAAAACTAGAACATGTGGATATTCCTTTCATATAATCCAAAGAACAGGACAAATTTCAAACTTACCAAACTTTACCTGAACAGTTACATCCAGCTTGAATAAGAAGTATGAAAACAAGGCACTGGACTCATAACATTCAAAGTTTAGAAAACTGCCCAATTTCTATGAATTCATAGCCTGAAAAATTAAACTTTAGTATGAATTTTATTTTAAGGTCAATTTTTTATTCTTTTTAATACTAAAATACTAATTTGTCTTGGTTTTGTATATGACAATACTTTTTTTTAATGTGTTTCTCATACTGATCCTATCCTATTTGCTGTGCTTTCTTGAGTTTTCTTATTGACCTGAATGTGCATTTTTTCAGTTTCTTTTTGATTTACTCTATTTACTGTACACTATATCTTTTGATATCTAGAGTTCCTGGTTTTTTTGTTCTCTGTAAAAATGTAAAATCCATAGTGAAATCCACAATTTATATTGAATATTATAAACCTCATTTTAGGTCAAAAGTAATTTTAAAAATCTCCATTTCAGAAATGCTTTTTTCAATGAGGTAGCTTTAAATTTCAATGTAGAAATTACATCTTTTAAATAGTTTTCAAAAATATATCCAAAAGCTTAAAAAATAAGTAAGTAAACCCACATAACTTAAATATTAAATCAGATTAAGTAGGCATGGTGGTTCTTAGAGAATTTTACAGTGAAATCAGTTCAAAAATGAGAGTAAGAAAAAACAAACTAAATAAAGAATGATGCCCTTCTCTGAAGTTAATGTGAGGTTTATGAGTTAATGTGCAATTACAAGAGCTAAGTTTCTGATTCTGTTGTTTTAAATTTCTAAACATGAAAATACTAGGACACTCACATACAGAAATTTCCTAAAATTTGATTAAAAGCTAAAAGGTACTTGCTGCTTTTCCCAACTCCTTTGTGAAAAAAAAAAAAAAGTGGGAAGAGTAATAAATTGAACCCACATTTCTTTACTGTTTAATGCATTTTGATGTCACATGGGCAAAAATGTCAAAAGCTAGTGAGCACGGATTTTTTTTTCCCCCATCTTCCCCTCAGCACTTTTTTTAAATTCTAAAAAAGGCCAGATTTCTCAAAAATGTGTTCCCTGGTTTAAAACCGTGTATGTCAAGTTTCAGCCCAGAGCAAATGTTTATGGCTAAGTAATAAATCCCTGAAATTCAGGGTTCCTATGGAAGTGCTGACACAGCCCTGCCTACCATGCAGCTGTGTGAATGGCGCCATGATCGTATCTGCTAGAGATTCTTTTAAAAGTTTGCAAAATACTATCTTGCTTAAAAAAAAAAAAATAGCCAGCAAGAGTTTGATGCCAACATAAACATGCTTTTAACCCATCATGTGCTAATGTGCAGAAAAGCCATTAATAGAGACTAAGACGCACGCATGGCAGTAGCAGGAAATGTACTTTCAAACTTCTTTTGGACTTTGAACAAGACTTTAATCAATTCCATGAAGCATGAGTAACAGTTAAAACTGGAGGGCGTTTTTGCTCCCAGAGAAGACAGTTTGGAGATTGGGGTTGGGGGACAGGAGGGAATCTGTGCCAAGACACACAAATATACCCCGGCTCCTTATCATTCAGTACATCTTAAGGATATTTGGGTAAAAAAAATAGTATTTTAGTAAACTCGGACTTATTTTATCTCTTGCTATGCCGGTGTTAATGATATTCTATTTACCAGCTTAAATATATACACATGTTCTTGAAAGGGAAAGTGTTGGTCTCTCGGTCATGTCCAACTCTTTGAGACCCATGGACTGTAGCTTCTTGTCCGTGGGATTCTCCAGGCAAGGAACTAGAGTGGGTATTCTCTTCTCCAGGGGATCGTCCCAGCCCGGGGACCGAATCCAGGGCTCCCACATTGCAGGCAGATTCTTTACCATCTAAGCCACCAGGGAAGCCTCTCCACATTCTTAGCAGGAGTTTAAATGTGAAATTGCTTCAATCAGATCCTTTGACAATCTCTGAGAAAAAGTAACTTGGGCCTTCTGTGAATGCCACTCTTAAAGATGCTGAATCTACTGCCTGTCTACAGCCACACCCTAGAATTTGGCAGTGAAGAGCCATCTCACTCATGCCTGGGCAGGCTGAGGTGGGTCCACATGGCCAGGTCACACCCACTCTTACAAAGTCCGGGCGACAACCACGTGTGCCAGAGTCACAGGCAAATGGAAAATTTAAAACCTGATGTATGACAGAAAGCAAACCAATACGGCAAAGCAACCATCAATTAAAAATAAATAAATATAAAAATAAACTGAGCTTCTAATTAGACTTTTGTTGCTCTAAGCTTGGGACACTTAGTAGGAAATACACAAGAGTCCACCCCCACAGACACTCCACTTCTCAGTAAGAATAACAATCTCAAATCCTCTTTTTCTCCTTAGGCTGGAAATCTCCAAATGCACACAAAATTAGACTTTTAAGGACATCAGCTATAGTATTTCTGGCCTACGCCTTTCTATTCTTTTTACATTCCTGCTTTCTTGTGTTTTGAAACCCAGTACTATTACGGGAGGAGGGCACCATGGGGAGGTGTATAGGCTTTGGCGTCAGCTCCAAGCAGAGGCCAGGTACCTATACATTATGTATACAGGGTATGTTTTTAAACCTCTCTTTTCCTATTTCTCTATCTATAAGATAGAGACAATAAGGAACCCAGTTTATATTGCTTCAAAAGGGTGTTTGCAAAGGGTGCATAATATCTTTGGAGTGTTAAGGACACAGCCAAACACCTAGCAAGCCCTTACTAAATATTAGTCGTCGTTATCCTGGAGCAAATAGAGGCTGCTCCTGATCTGGGCAGAGCATAGAGAAGACATTTATAGCACAGTCAATAGTGATGATTGGGCTTCCCAGGTGGCGCTAGTGGTAAAGAGTCTGCCTGCCAACGCAGGAGACGGAAGAGACGCTGGTTCGATCCCTGGGTCAGGAAATCCCCTGGAGGAGGGCATGGCAGCCCACTCCAGTATTCTTGCCTGGAGAATCCCATGGACAGAGGAGCCTGGCGGGCTGCAGTCCACAGGGTCGCACAGAGTCAGACACAACGGAAGCAACTTAGCACGCATGCACCATAGTGATGATCATGGCTAATGTTTCTCTATAGCACACAAGCATAAACCTCAGAATTTGCTGACAAAACCATTATATCTGCTTCTTTCCTTTCCTGTTATCATTGGGAACATACGGTGGAGTCAATGGAGTCAACTAGGTAACATGTCAATTGATAACAAGTATCTTGTTTTACTGCTATTTAGTAATAATTTTACAGGAATTTTAAAGGAACTGGACTTGTTGCTGGAATTGTGGATGACCTGTATTTTATTTGTTTCTGTCAGTCAAAAACTAAAGGAACTCAGTTTATATTGCTACATGTAATGTACTAAACAATCCCAGAAAACCTTCCATTCTGGAGGCATATATTAAATTTTTTACTTACCTCTATACCCCCTTATGTTGGTTACAAAAACAAAAACAATAAAACAATGACTCGATTTCTCTCCCACACCGTACCTTCCTTCACCTCCTGCTTTTTGTCTTCATTTTCCTGTTCTGAATCCTGGCCCCCTTTAGGTTCCACCATTTCCTCATCATCCTCATCCTCTAGAACAAAGAAAGAGAAAAATGCATTATATACTTGCCTTCCAATCAAAACCTCTGGTTGCTGGTGGGAGGTAGGGGCAGAGGGTAAAGTTCTAATCATTCAGGGCAACTTCTAAGTAAATCAGTCCACGATGGATGCCCAAGATATGTGCTCATGAATATATGGATACATTATCTCCAGAAGGGGTCTCTTTGAAAGTCCCCCCACCGTGCTGCTGAGAAACCACTCCAAGTCAGCACCTGCTCCATCTATCCCCAGGCCCCCCCGCCACACGGGATGTCTTGGAATTGCGTTTCTGACCTCTGAAGCGTCTTCGGAGATGGGCCAGAACAGATCTTAAACTGTTTCCACCTGCGGCACATTCTCCGCAGGGGACACCTGCTGTACAGACCACTCATTTCCAGTTTCATCCTCACCCTGTTGATTTGGTTTTGACCTACAGGAAAGGGTTAAATACAGGTCTGACCCCAGGTCAAATGCCATTGGCAAGGAAATAACCAGGATAGGGCCCCCCAAAGTCATTGCCATTGACCTGGGAGAAAACTACTGACCTGAAATGGCATTTACACATTCAGAGCAACTCGTGCATTAATGTGAATTTAATGAGTGCTAACAAATGGTACCAGTCAGCCACCACCACCAGATGTTCCAGTGCCCTTCCTGCCCTATGCAAATGTGCATCCCTTGTGTCTCTTCCCCCTAAAACTGCCTTTCTTGGAGATCCCTTCCATTGCAGAGTGCTTGAAACCATCAGTCACAGGGTAGAGGGTCGGGGGGACAAGACAAAGTATCACGACAAAGTCCAACTTACAGGAATAAGACAATATAAACAATTAAAACTCGCTTCTGTGTTTTTTAAATATATTACCTTCACTCTTCAGTATCATATTCACCATAAGTTACTGCTTCCATTGGCTCAAGTGGAATGTAAAAGAAATGCCTTCACTTTCTCCACACCCCCTCACTCACTCATATATTCAGTCATTCAACAAATATTTGCAGACTTTCTATACATTCAAAGCTCTTTAGAGAGTCCCATTTCCATCACAACAAATCCTGAAAATTTATAACAACTCAAACTTTCCGCTCCAACCATTTAGAGAATGTATTATATAATGCACATTTAAATGCCCAAACAAATGTAGCCTGAAAATCAACTCCAAAAGTTCTGCTGTATTAAGCAAGTGGTTTGTGGAGGGAATATCCATTTTTAAAATATGGATGTGTGAAGTACAGTATTATAATTTAGATACTGGAAATATCTCATGCAAATTTTCAATAGAATACAGTAGTCTAGATTATGGAACCAACCTCATTACTTTATAATCACACTATATACATATCAAAAAGAAAGTAAGATGCCTTTGAGGGAAACTCATTTATTATTAACACATTAACACATTTATTACTAATACATTATTACTAACACATACCTGTGAGACAAAGCCATTCACTTAAAATTTTGATAAGTACACTGAGTTACCGAGATATTCAGACATGTTAAACTATAAATAACACACCTACATCTTAATATGTAAAGATATTACCGCTACCTGTCTGTTAAAAACCAGCTTGGAAAGTCCTGAGCAAAATATTCACCTTGACGTGTTATATTTTCCTGAGCCAAAGATCAAACACAAAGCCCTAGGAGGCGCTAGCAGGAAGTTTCTCTTCTGGTAAACCTTGGATGGAGAGGCAGTTTTCAAAAGACCAATAAGCTGGGAAGCAGCTTTATCTCTGAACCTTCTAGAGACCTTTATCAAGTCCAGTGGGTCCCGGAGCCATTCCCTGGAACTTATTAAATACAAGTAAAATACAACAGATATGAAGGTGCCAAATCCCATGTTACGGGTTGAATTGTGTCCCCCTCACCAAATTTGTATGTTGACTTCCAAACCTCCAGGACTTCAGAATGTTGATCTTATTTGGAATTAGTGTCCCTGCAGGTATATTAGTTCAGATGAGGTTGTGCTAGAGTAGTGAGGGCACCGGACCCAGCACGACCAGTGTCTTCATAAATGAGGGGAGATTTAAACCGATTGACACACAGGGAGAACGCCATTGGGGAAGAAGGCGAAGACTAGAGGGCTGCCTCTACAAGCCGAGAAGCGCCGAAGTCAGCCAGCAAACCAGCGACACAGAACAGATTCTCCCTCACAGCCGTCAGAACCAACTGGCCAACACCTTGATCCTGAAATTCTAGCTTCCAGAACTGTGAGACTTTCATTTAAACTGCTCAGTTTATGGGACATTGTTATGGCAGCCCTAGCAAACTAATAAAGCCAGTGACGTGCCTTAACTTCTATGGTTTTATAATCTAGTAGAAGAGATAATGAGACACACAATTGTGGTTGTTCAGTCACCAAGTCTTGTCTGACTCTTTGTGACCCCATGGACTGCAGCACAGTAGGCTTCCCTGTCCTTCATCATCTCCCTGAGTTTGTTCAAACTCATGCCCACTGAGTCAGTGAGGCTATCCAACCATCTCATCCTCTGTTGTCCCCTTCTCCTCTTGCCCTCCAGTATCAGGGTCTTTTCCAATGAGGATTGGAAAAGGATTGGAGCTTCAGCTCCAGCATCAGTTCTTCCAATGAATATTCAGCACCGATCTCCTTTAGGATGGAGTGGTTGGATCTCCTTGCAGTCCAAGGGACTCTCAAAAGTTTTCTCCAACACCACAGTTCAAAAGCATTAATTCTTCAGTGCTTGGCTTTCTTCATGGTCCAACTCTCACATCATACATGACTACGGGAAAAACCATAGCTTTGACTATATGGACCTTTGTCAGCAAAGTGATGTCTCTGCCTTTTAATACTCTGTCTAGGTTTATCATAGCTTTTCTTTCAAGGAGCAAGCATTTTTAATTTCGTGGCTGCCATCACTGTCTGCATTGAGTTTGGAGCCCAAGAATATGAAATCTGACACTTTCCACTTTCCCCCCATATATTTGCACAATAATCACACCTAAAGCAGTGATGAATGCTTTACTTGCATCATATAATTTACGTATCAGAACTTGGTACCACCAACCTAATTTAATAGATGAGGAGACAGAGTAATTTCCCCCCAAATCTTCCAACCATGTCAAGCTTCATGTTCTACCTGGTTCTGTGTGTAACAGGGTCTCTGATCTTTAACCATTAGGGGCACTGCCTCCCTACCCGTAGCTGTCATGAAACAAATGTCATGGAGAAACTTCTGAAGCACAGAAGGTATGCTGCTCAGCTGCAACGCAAGCAGGGGTGTGTGGAGGCTCTTGAGGTGGACATCACATGGAGAGCTCTTTCAACTTCCAGAGGTCACCACACACAGTACACAGGGCGTGTATATCAAGACTATGAGGGTGGAACTTGCTTAGCTGTGTCCAACTCTTTGGGACCCTATGGACTGTAGCCTGCCAGGCTCTTCTGTCCATGGGATTCTCCAGGCAAGAATATTGGAGTGGGTTGCCATTTCTTCCTCCAGGGGATCTTCCCAACCCATGTTATCCATCCACACTGTATTCTTACTTACTCTGTGGAATCCACTCTCCTGAGACCTGAATTCAGCAATACTTACTACAGACCTTGCTGTATTCCTTCAGACAGATTTACAACCTGGATGGTAGGGGCATTTCAAGGCACGTAATCAGTCTGGGTCCAAGGCTAGAGTCTACCACTTGCTAGCCCCTCACTTAGCATAATTCATAGGAACTCTCTGAGGCCCTTTCCGTCATTTGCTGAATTGGGATAATAACCTTTTCTCAAAATACAAATTTATCACAAGAATACACAGATAAAATTATTAATGTGAAATTGCTTTTTAAACCACCAAGAGAGCTGCAAATATCCATACAGAGAAATCTACAAACAAGCGTTGCCTAAGCTTTTATGTCAGCAAACATTTAGTGAGCACTCAGAGTGTATCATGTACCAGGCACAGGACAGGGACCCTCCCCCGCAAAACAAATCTGTGCTCATGCCATGGTGCTTCCATGAATGAGCAGAAAGAAGCTGAAAGCAAATAAATAAACAAAACATACACTGAGTCAGGAAACTAGGACAGAGACAGAGAACGCTGGGAAGGGGCACTGGGCATGCTGATCAGGGGAGGAAGAGGCAAATTTTTAAACAACGTGCTCAAGAAAGGCCACACTGAGCAAAAACTTAAAGGTGTCCAGGACTGAGAAGTAAAAATTTCAGGGAAGTAAATCCAATAACCAATAGGTTCTTCCACCTCCCTCCATAGACCCAAACGGGAGAACAGCTCAAGTTCTAAATTACTTTAGTCTTAGTTCCACTGAATATAGAAAAACAACTGTGCTTTTATTAGAATCACCGAGTTGTTTTTTTCTTTCATTAAGAAGAAAATTATTATTATTATTTCTTTTTGAAAGCAATGCTCTTTTATGGGTGGACATTTTTCACATTATTTAAAGAGGTTTTAAAAAGCAAAGCAAAAGCAAGTCTTTTGACCTAATTTTGGAGAACCACCTAGTCTTTACATTCACTTTTTTAGTTCTTAAAATGAAGTCAGTTTCATCAAATGACTTTGCGCTAGACAGCCTTAAACAACATCAAGCTCCTATCTTTCGCAGACACAAGGATTTTTAAACACTGACTCCTGAAAGAATTAAAAAGAAACATCATGACAGAAAGTGGCCACTTAGAGCTTTTTGGAAATACATTATTCTGTAAGGGCCTGTTTATAAAAAGGGATAGGTTTGTAATAGAAGTGTGTTAGTTTATCTTTGAAGTAGGTGGGAAAATAGCAGGTTATCTAAGTCTTTAAAAAGAAAACACTTCCCCAGAGAATATGTTTTCAATGAGTTTTTAAAAACCCCAACAAATATTTATTGTGTTTATAATATGTGCAAAGTCCCATAATGAGATACGGTAAAAAAAAGAGAAATAAAAATTTTTTAAAACACAGTACTGTTTTAAAGTGGTTATAAACCAGTTGTAGGCATTAATTTTCAATGGCCACAGAACTCTTTGTCTATCAGCTTTTTAAAGACAGAAAATGTTTTGGTGGATTTGTTAAGGAAATAAAACACAAGAGATGGGCTTTCTCTCTGCATACTGATATGTTTGCCTTGCTCAGCAAAGAGAGTATATTTTTCTTTAAGATTCTGGTTTCCTTTCTGGTGCAATTGGAATTACTTCTGTTGAAACCATTTTCAAAACAGTTAAATAACTTTAAAGAAAAGGATTTATGTAGAACTGCTACAGACTACTGATATATGAGTCGTGCCACGAGTTCATACCCAGCTACATTTCCTATGTGATTGGAGGGGGGGGGGGGCGGGAAATTACCACACATGTGCGGTCTCCTGTACCAGGTACAGGCGAGAAATTAAACTACTGGCAGAAGTTAATTACCTGTCAGTCTAAGAGACTAATTTCAAACAATGGCATCTTTTAGACATTATTTTATTCAGCACCTAAATTCTACCCTCTGCAGTTAGTTGTTGCTTTCTTTCTCTGTAGCTGGAAAAAAGTGGTAACTACTGTCCTCCTTCCTTAAGATATTCTTGAGGTCTAAACACAAGTAATTTGCACGTTCACCAAAACTGCACATAACACACTCAGTCCAGGGCCTGACCCTGTACATGAGCTCCGAAAAGGTAAGCTTCCTCCACTTGGTGGTGAAGAAGGAAGCCAGTGTCACCAACCTGAATATGCGACAGCTGTCTGACTGTTGAGCTGCTCTGATGGCCTTCCCTGGTGGCTCAGATGGTAAAGAACCTGCCTGCAATGCAGGAGACCTGGGTTCAATCCCTGGGTCGGGAAGAGTCCTACAGAAGGAAATGGCTACCCACTCCAGTACTCTTGCCTGGAGAAGACAGAGGAGTCGCAAAGAGTTGGACACAACTGAGTGACTAACACTTTAACTTTCTGATGACCTCACAAATCTGAGACTTTGGGACAGAAGTGCCGGGAGCCGTTTGTTATTGTTGGTAATACACCACCAAGACCCTTTTCTGTCTGGGGGTGGGGGTGGGGGCTTTCCTGGCAGCACTGCTGCATTGGTGACTTGCTGGGACCCCACTTTCTCATCCTGCAGCCCCAGAGAGACATTTCCTGCTCTCCATTTCCTGGTGACCAGCACACAGGCAGGATCTGGGCAGTCAGACTGAATGCTCCTAACTGGGCCTTTGTCTCTAGGGCCAAGAGGCAAAGCCAAGAGGACACCGAGGATAATGAGGGGCAACATGCAGCCAGCCAAGTCTGACATCCTGGCCAGACTGCTCCAGAGATCCAGGGTCTGGGTTCCCTTGGTCTTGCCCCTTTCCCAAGCCTGTTCCTTGGCCTCCTGTTGATTCTGTGAGCACCAGCTTTCCTTCCAATAAATCTTACTAGAAGTGATGTCAGCACCAAATTTCCTTCCAATAAATCCCCCTGGATTCAGGGCCTGCTGCTTGCAACCAGAACCCTGAGTGACACGGGGCAGCCCTCTGTGAAGAGGGCTTGTGTTTATGAGGTCAGTGGGTTCTTGCTTTCCCCAGCTCTCTCAGGACCTGCAAAACCCCAGGATAAGAGGTTCTGAGTGCCTGCCCCGAGTCCTTGATGCCCCGTTCCTGGCTTTTCACAAAGGGTCTGCGGCTTCATGGAAGACGGCTAAGTCTGGTCAGGGGGAGACAGACAGGAGGGAGCATAGTGGGCCATTTCACTCCATCCTTCTTGACTCCAAAGGGCACTCTGCTGCCGCCAAAAGGGGGACGTACAAAGTAATTACCGTAGGACTTCGAATCGAACAGGCCAAAGTCACATACTGCTAAGAAAACTGATCGCTGCTAATTAAACTCTAACACAGCATCAACTCTAATGTGAAAAATTGGGAATGTTGGAATTGATCAAATAATTAGTGGCGTAGAAATGAATAGAACACTAGCTTCCAAAAGATAAAAGGGATGATGGCAAGAACGTAGAATCAATTCTAAATCAAACTTACTACCATGTTACTGTTGGTGAAAAGACTCTGAGAAATAAAAAATGGGTCTTTCTTCATTTTTGTGTGTTTTACTTTTTTTTTCTTGGCCACACCACAGAGCATGCAGGATCTTAGTTCCCTGACCAGGGATTGAACCCATACCCCCTGCAGTGGAAGCATGGAGGTTAACCACTGGACCCCCAGGGAAGTCCCTGTTTTTTTGTGATTTAGATGTATTGCCCTTAACTTAATATCAAATGCCCTAGCCACTTTGATACAATTCTATGTATAGCCATTTCAGATAGGGATTCTTTTTATAATGTATTTTACATGTTCTATAGAAAACCAGAGTTAATCTCTAGAATTAAAATTTATTTATTAAAAATAATTTACCTTAATGATATTCTTTGCAGTTCTGTCTTTGGCCTCATCTTTTTTCGTGTCAGATGTCACTCTGGATAATATTTACATTTGTCTTTACTGGTGGCTCAGATGGTAAAGAATCTGCCTGCAATGCAGGAGACCCAGGTTTAATCCCTGGGTCGGGAAGATTCCTGTAGAAGGGAATGGCTACCTACTCCAGTATTCTTGCCTGGCTAATCCCATGGACAGAGGAGGCTGGTGGGATACAGTTCACGGAGTCAGAAAGAGTCAGACAGGACTGAGCAGCTAACATTTTCACATTTCACTTCCATCATCACTCATGAATGGGTATCTCCTGCCAATGTATCCCCTCTAGACTCCAGATTCTGTGTTGTACATTTCAACACGAATGTCCCCCAGTGTGTTCACACTCCACATATTCCAAGCAGAACCCCAACCTTCTGCTGAGAGCTCCTTTGACTACATTCTCCATTCCCCCGACCAACTGCACACCTTTCACATATGGGTTCACAATTAGATATCACAGTACTCACTTTAACTCTTCCAGCAGAGGTGGTAACAAGGGGTCTCTACATTTGTTCAATCCTTCCTCAAAAATCTGTCTTAAATCTGCCTCTGTCTTTTCTGCACTGCCCCGATCCAGGCCATTACCATCTCTCACCTGGAGTATTACAGTAGTATTTTGACTGGTCTCTCTAAAACTACAAGTCTTGCTCTGTGTTTCTAGTAGTTTCATTTTTATTTTTTAAAAAATACATCTATGTATCCTTTCCCCACCAAAAATATTCTATAGTTCCCTATACACTGCAGCATAAAACCCCACAACTTCTTATTTCTTCCACCTCAACCTGCACTCTGAGCAACGCACAATCACCCAAAACCCCAGTAGGTACATGCCTCAAAAGCTCTACACATTGTTTCTTTCTACCAGTCTCACACTTCCCTCCAGTGTCCAGGAGATGATTACTACTAATTCTTTATGATGCCACTCCAGAGCTGTAACACCTTGTCCCAAGCAGACCTATGGACACCGTCCATTGTTCTCTCTGGGATCTCCATGATAACACAGCCAAGAAACCACAGTTTTGGATTTATCTCCACAACCAGAAGAAAAGTCCCTCAAAGACCTACTCTTGATAGTACCATCAATGTCAAGTACAAACACTAGCAAAAGCAAGATGGGTGATGGTTCTGGAAAGCTAGTACGAACAACATCATATAGCTCCTTAAATGACAGAACCAGTTTGGACTTCTTTCTGGAGATCAGTATCCCCCTTTTGAATAAACATCTGTTTTCATTTCAGCGCTGAGTCATGTCCAACTCCTCTGACCCCATGGACTGTAGCCCACCAGGCTCCTCTGTCCATGGGATTTCCCAGGCGAGAATAATGGAGTGGGTTGCCATTTCCTTCTCCATGTGGATAAATATACATCTCATTTAACCCAAAAGTATTATTTAAATTTTCAAAAGGAATCCAAGACACTGGAAATGCCAAATATGGCTTTTGAAACCTCACTCCTCTCCTTCTTGGCCAGCTCTTTATGCATATTCTGATACACCTAAGGGGTGGCCTGACCCTTGATGAAAATTGTTGCTGCCACCCAACCCTGCTGAGAATCTGGAGGCATTTAAAAATGCAAGAGACAAGGTCTAATTTTATTTAAGAACACAGAGGTAGTATGGAGCTGGGAAGGGAGTGGGAGAGCCTGGAATGAGGGAGACAGTCAGAAGGTAAGCTATAGCCCTAATCCAAGCAGCAGATGATGAGAACTTGGCTGGGGATGGTTGACCGCCAGCAGGCGTGATGAGCTGAACTGTGAATGCACACATGTGTTTGCACAGCAGACAGTGAGGGCTCTCGTACAGAGCTCACTCAAGTCACCCTATCCTTGGACCGGCTTTGTGGATGGTTTGCCAACTTCACCGGGAGTCCAAAGAGAGCCACCTCCTGATACGTGTCACGGCGGCCAAAATAAAGTATAACATGCACCGCTGAATGCTTACACAAACCAAGGTGAGCGCCTTGGTGCTTTCAAAATATGCAGCAAAGACATATTTTGTGGGATTTTCAGTAAGCACTTTGTTAAATATACTACACGCTAATATTTAAAAAACCTTCGCTTTCTGGTCTAGAAAAATCTGGCCAGAGCAAAGAAAACATACATTTCTCATCATACAGAGCACTCCTGTTAACACTCTAGGCCACATCAGTTCTCTCCTAAGGCTCTAACATGACAGTACTTGGAAAGTTTACTTCCTGATGGAATGTCACACAAGGCCTTGCAAATGGGAGGAAATGAAGGAAAATATTTAAAGCGAGAGAGGAAGCCAGAGAAGAGTACTTTTTAGCAGCTGTTTCTGAAACCTATAACTGTACTGATACATGAAATGTGTGCAGCAAATATGGGCTGAATTGAGTGGACATGGATTAGTCAGCTTGCATACAAGGTCAGAGACCAGGACGAGACTTCCCTTCTAGAGCTGTCCAGGCGGGAGCCCAGGGATAACCTCAGCATTTGATGTTTGGGGCTGGGAAAACTTGATTGATCTCTATTTCCATACATTTTCCTCTTTAAAAACCATCAATGGCTTTCTATTTCCTAGATGAGCTCAGTGTTGAAGGCTCATGACTAGCTAACTTCAACTGAATTCTCCAGCACTATTCAGAACAGAAGAGTCCTTGATTCATCTGTACATGCAATTTGTTGCCAGAAACCACCCCCATCTTTCCTCTCTTGATTCTTTTATACTTTTCAGGCTCCCATCTCCTAAGCTTCCACAGGAAGTCATGGAGTCTTCAGCCATGATCAACTGGATGAGCTAATTCATACTAACAGACTAGAGAATGGTCACCCCAGTGAATTAATCTCTAATGGCAACCTGCAGTTCTTGCAGGACCTGGAAGGGAGAGAGATTTTGAAAGAGCCAAGCCATCCCTCAAAATAGTCCTCTGTTCTAGAGTCTTGGTAGCTGAAGCATTCATTGCACAACTCCAGAAAAAGCACTGCCATTGTACTCTGTGTGAACAGAGCCTCCTTGACTCATCCAGGGCACAGGCTCTACGTCTATTCTCGGCAGTTTTATTTGTATAGGGGTGCGTGCACGGGCGTACACACACAAACACACACACACATTCTGGGCAATAATTCAAAACACTTGAAAATGCAATTCTCGGCTTCTTGGAAGGGGAGAAGGGACTCCTAGCTTTCTTTTCCAGACTTACAGCCCTTTTGCAGCCCACTTTTGATTCTGGACAATCCCATGCCCTTCCCTTTGTTTCCTCCATCACTTCTAACGTGCAAACCTGTGCTTCCTCTTAACAGGAGCACGGCTTGTGGAAAAGAAAACTGAGGCTGCAAGGACAGAAACGTCATCATATCTAACTTTAAGTAGCAACCACAGATACGTCGCAGAAAAAGTAGACCCCAAGGCCTCCAGGTATTAAAATGGGTTACTGCGTTAACTAGTGAAGACAGAGTAAAATACGTAGATGCCATTTAGAAACATTATTTTGCTTGTAAAGGAACTGTAAGGAACAAATGGTGACATTTACTGTCAGAGAAGTTGTCACGTCGTCCATCCCTGCATGCAGAAGTCATCATGTTCTCTAGGATTCATCTCGTTTTTGTGCTTTTTTTGAGGGGGGGAGGTGTTTTTTGTTTTTAATTGAAGTATACTTGATTTCCAATGCTGAGTTAATTTCTGCTGTATACCAAAGTGAAGTGACTCAGCTGCACACATACGTACATTCTTTTTCATATTCTTTTCCATTCCAGTTTATCCCAGGACATTGAATATAGTTCCTGTGCAGGAGCACGTTGCTGTCCATCCATTCTATATGTAATCGCTTGTACAATTAAAAAGCCAAATTCACAGTCCAGCGCTCCCTGACCCCTCCGCACCCCCTTGGCAACCACAAGTCTGCTCTCTGTGTCCGTGAGTCTGTTTCTGCAGTCTTTTCGTTAATAGGATCAAATGGCGAACTCTGCCTCTTCGTATCCCCTTCACTCCCACCGCTCCCTCTGTCCTCTCTACTTCTCCACCTCCTTCTCTCTGGGAAAGGCCACCATGTGGCTTACTGTCAGGGTCTCCTCGCTGGCATTCTTAACTCTAGCTGCTCTCAATGCCTGCCCTTGCCACCAGCTCTTGAGAGTCCCCATGCCATGCAGAATACAAGCTGGATTCCTCGGCCTCATCTCCAAGTTTTCTAGGTAAGAAGACTTGAAGACTTCTGGCTCTAAAAGCACCTGTTTCCTGTTGACTTGCCTCCACCACACTCAGCCCCTCTCACCCCCATCCACGCACACACTTCTGTCACTGACCCTGCAACACTGTACAAACCACCACAGTCCATCTGTCCTTCAGTTCCCATGGCTCCCTCAGCCAGACTCTCTCCCTCCCTTCCCTCCTTCTTACAAAATACGAGCACCTAACATGTGTCAGGCACTATCTCAGGCGCCAGACATACAGCAGTGAGCAGAACAGATGAGACTTCCTGCCTTCATTGAGCTTGCATTCCAGAGGCAGGGACAGAGAACAAGATAAACAAGGAAAGCATAAAATAGGTTAGAGAGTTGCGAGCACTAAAGAGAACAGCAATACAGGCCAAGTGGTGAGTATCACAGTTTTACACACAGGTAGCTAGGGAGGTCCTTACTGAGAGGTGGCATTTGACAAGAAGACTCAAGGAACAAGCTCTGTGGGTAGCTGGGGAAGGCATTCTAGGTAGAAGAAGCAAAAACACAAGGGCAGGGTTTTGTCTGGAATGTTCAAGGCTTTGAATACCTTTGTATCTTCCCTGCATGTAAAATCCAGCTATACTTCAAGATCTGATTCAAATGACCCCAGCTCCCCAAATCCTTCCTGTTCACCCTTGTTAGAAGGGATGTCTTCCTCATTTAACCCTTCACAGCACTTGAGTTGAGACTGTCTTAACAATTTTCTTTAACCAGAAAGAACTGTCGTGTTTTAAAGTAGGACATTTATCATTCTCTATTTTATTCAGGAAATCAACTCTGAATATTCACTAGAAGGACTGATGCTAAAGCTGAAGCTCTAATACTTTGGCCACCTGATGAGAGGAGCCAACTCATTGGAAAAGACCCCGATGCTGGGAAAGATTGAGGGCAGAAGGAGAAGGGGACAACAGAGGATGAGATGGTTGGATGGCATCACCAACTCAATAGACATGAATTTGACCAAACTCTGGAAGATAGTGAAGGACAGGGGAGCCTGGTATGCTATAGCCCATGGGGTCATAAAGAGACTTAGCAACTGAACAACAACAAATTTCATGTACTATTTTAGGTAGAGTACATCCCTGTACATTTCTGAACTTTCTTCTCCATCCAAAATTCTGAAGTTCTTGGGACTTGGATATATTAACTATTCACATTTATTTGCCCCAATATGGGTATTAGGAAAATGTTCTTGACTGTTTTAAAAGTTAAGAATGTCATTTCCCCCAGGGTTCTGCAAAGCATATTTTCTCAGTGGCTTCTCCAATGTTTTAGCTGGATCACAAAACTCTTCATTCAATTTCCGATTTTAAGGTTCCTTTCCTTGATCGCTAGGTCTTGTCATCATTGCCAGCATCTCTTCTCTGAACTTACCCAGAGACTCCCTACACTCACTCTGAGGGTCCCGGTCCTTTATTGTGTTTTGTGTCCTGGTCACCAGGTAAATGCTCACTACCTAATGTGTGCTCAGGTGTGTGCTAGGCATCACGGAAAAACAACAGCTATCCATTTATTGAATCATATATGTTAAGCTTTGTGGTAAGGGTTTTATTTCATTAGCCTGTTTAATCCGCCCAACAACTCACCAAGGCAGACATAATTAGTTCCCTCTAGCTCAGCGGTTTTTAACCTTTTTGGCATCTGGGACTGGTTTCATGGAAGGCAATTTTTCCACAAACTGAGGTGGGGGATGGTTTTAGGATGATTCAAAAGCATTACATTTATTATGCAGTCTATTTCTATTATACTACTACTGCTACATAGTAGCAATAATAATAGATCATTAGGCATTAGATGCCAGAGGTTGGGGACCCCTGCAACACACGAGGTTTTGAAAGGAAGGTGACCAATAAGATCAGCACTAGAGGAAGAACGGAGCCAAAATTCAAACTCATGTTTTGCAACCCCTAAATTCTCTCAACTTGCTACTAAATCATACCAAACTTTGTAAAGGAAGAAAAGGGACCTGTGATAGATATTTTTGACTTTGACCACCCAGAATCCACACATCAAGTCTTTGACCAACAGCCTTTCTATTCTTCCTTGGCGGACCCATCCCTCCCCACTCTCAGCTAAGCAAATCCTTCTTAAGATTCAAACGGAAACTTTGTATCTGAAGCAGTGACCAATGACACAAAAGCTCTGTATTTCCCTCTCGACTATCAGTAGAGTGACTGTAAAATCTACTGTCCAAATTGGGATACTTCTCAGAGGAAATGGAGGTGCAGTGAATGTTTAAGCGTGATATGGTGAAGGAAGATATGGCAGATAAGGACAGGGGGAGTCTGGACAATCCAGGATGTGTGGGCACCCCCTGCTGCAGGGCAGTCTCCTCTCTTACACTGGACTATGCGACTGTTCTCGCCAAAACAGGACACATGGTTGCTCTAACCACCAGGGAAGTGGATGCCTCTCCTTCATTGGATTGGGTGTCATACCCAACACGGAACCAAAGCTGCTCTGGCTCCCTAGACAGAACTTGAAAAAGAATCAAGAAAGAAAGAGCATGGCAAGGAGTGGTTACTAACAGTTTGAAACATAAATTGAATAGTAACTGAAGTCAGCATGCCCCAGGGGAATCTAGAGTCTAGACTTACATTTGTTAACAACAAACAAATGTTCTTTTGGCTTCAGTAATTTGGAGGTGGTTTCTCTGTCACTGGCAACCAGAAGAGTATGAATGATCAGGAGCTAATAACTACTGACTCAGTGCTCTGTACTCTTTGTAGTTACTCTGCATTTTCTGTACATGAGCTCTTTTAGCAAGGACATTAGCTGCAAGGTAGTATGGGGTTGGGGGAAGGCAATGGCCACCCACTCCAGTACTCTTGCCTGGAGAATCCCATGGATGGAGGAGCTTGATAGGCTGCAGTCCATGGGGTTGCTAAGAGTCGGACACGACTGAGTGACTTCACTTTCACTTTTCACTTGCATGCATTGGAGAAGGAAATGGCAACCCACTCCAGTGTTCTTGCCTGGAGAATCCCAGGGACGGGGGAGCCTGGTGGGCTGCCATCTATGGGGTCACACAGAGTCAGACACGACTGAAGCGACTTAGCAGCAGTAGCAGTATGGGGTTAAGAGCACGAGTCCTGTTGCTATGCCGCTCAAGTTCAATTCTGATTCTATCATCTAGTAGTAACCATGGGCCACTTACTGAACCCCTTGTGCCTCAGTTTTCTCATCCACTCATTACAGAGTTGCTCTCCTTGGTTAATGATGATTCTTTCAAGGCTTAAGATACTTAAAGAACATTTTTATTACTATTGCTGAGGAAACTAAGATACTAAAGAGGTTAAATAATTTGCTCCAGACAGCTACTAAATTATAAGGCAGGTTTCTGAACCCAAGTTTCCAAGGCACCAAATTCCACTCTGTTTCATCTGTGTCCACACTGTCTCCAGCTCCCTGAGCTAAGCAGGAAGAATGGAGATGTCTCAACGGGTTTGGAGGCAAGAACAAGCATAGCCAGTGGAGACACAGGTCGTGGAAGGGGCAAAGCTGTGTTGGAGCACAGCTGAAAACGAAGTTGCCCCCCATATTCACTCACACAGGCCCCAGCTTCCTGTGCCGAGCCCAGCTTCAGTATAGTTTCAGCACAGTGAGTGACTGCTTCACAATCTGCCTGTAGTTTCAGAAGCATTCCCACCTACTTCCAGGAGGTCTACTTGAACCAACTCGTCTCCTCCAGCACGAGGCCAGGAATACAGGATGCGCCCTGCTCCGTCTCATACCACGTGGGTTCCTCTCCCCTTTGCCAACCCTGCTTCAGTTGAGCTAGCTACTTAGCTTTTCTTGATCTTGCCAAGAACTCTCATGCCTCATGGCTTTTCCATCTGCTGTCCCCTCTGCCTGGAAAATGCATTATCCAAATAGCCATGCGTCTTTCTCACGACTTTTTTGAGTCCCTGTTCAAATGTCAGCTTGTCTGCGAGGTCTTCCCAACGCAACCTATACAATGTGGCGTCATGCCTCAGCCCATTCTGGCACACGGTGCTTGCTTTCCCCTTACTTTGATTTTTTAAAAAACTTTTTATTTTATATTGGAGTATAGCCTATTAACAATGTTGTGACAGTTTCAGATACACCGCAAAGTGTCTCAGCCATACATATACTTCATTACTGTCAATGTTAACCGCTCAGTCAAGTCTGACTCTTTGTGACCGCGTGGACTGTAGCCCTCCAGGCTCCTCTGTCCATGGGATTCTCCAGACAAGAATAACGGAGTGGGGAGCCCTTCCCTTCTCCAACATATACTTCATAGCCTGATAACTATCTGATTTAATGCATGTATGCATGTATGTATGTATGTATGGTCTGCCTCCTACCACTTAGAATGGAAATTCTACAGCGTCAGTGACTCTCTCTTCTCTGCTCTACCCAAATCACCTGGAAAATAGCAGGGTATGTGGCAGGTGGGCAATGAATACTTGTTGGATGATGAGATGACTGAACGCACCAAAGGACAGCAAGGCAGCCTTACATCTTGCAAGCAGCACACATGCAGTTCCTTAATCCCCAGAATGATGGCAGTCTCTGCTGCAGAATCAGGCACTCACCTCCTCCACTTTGTCATGGATGCTCACAACCCCACAGGTCTGGTTCCTTCGAATGGGATTTTTCTATCTCTTTAGCACTCTGATTCTCCAGAAAATGAAAATGAGTGCTTTCTGCTGAACTTCCATTTCAGCATTTTCTCTTTCTGGTGTCCACCCCCAGCCCAGAGAGAACTGATCTATTTTCCATCTGGAAATACATCAAAATTCATCACGGTCCAATTCTCAGGGAAGATCATTAGCACATTTGTTTGCTTTTATCCTGGCATTAACAACTCTATTTGGGGCTAAATCATTTCCCCTGGTTTCAACGTCAAGTTTTCCCATTGGCTCAAATATGAAGTCCCTTGTCTGTCAATGTAATAATTTTCTATTAATTATGAAAGAAGAAAGCAAGCAGTTTGAGAGTCTTAAGGGAAGCATTTGTCTAATCCAAGAAACTGATTTTTCCAGTTACTTGGACTAAGTACAACTCTCAGTTGCGGTCAGATTCACAGATTTCAAAGTGCCCCCTTGTTTTTACTTTCTGGTCAGTCTAGACAGACATGGTTCATTCCTTCATTTTTCAAGCTGTTGAAACATCAAGTTGGTCAAAAGAATCTGAATCTCTAGAGACTGAACTGAGCAGCGTTTCACCAGAGACTTCATAATTTTCTGCTGACTATCCCTTCAAACAGAACCACCTCAGTGGTACTAGGAGAGATTTCACTTCAAAGGCTCCGTGTGAGTGTGAGAATCGAACTGTGACAACAAAAGCAATAACCATTATTGTCCCATCCCAAAGGGAACTAGGGTCCAGTGGTTAGAGTATGCAGTCCTGTTTTTTTTTTTTTCTTTTGCCTGATCTCAGCTATTTCAGTTTCAGCTGGGTATCTTTACCCAACCTAATTGTCTCCTTTAAATACCAAGCTTCTACTCCTTGGACACATGTTCTTGAGAAACTACCACGTGCAATGCATCAGCTCCATCGTATGAGGCCACAGAAATGAATCAACAGAGATGCTTCAATTCAAGAGCTTGGCATCTGGGTAGAGAAATAGCAACTGTATGTAAATATCTATATTGGAAGGCAGAATGCTTGGATATCTGTTCCAGGGAATCCCCAAAGGGTAACGTTAACTAAGAGGAAGAGTATGAATAGGGACGGAGGGAAGGGAGGCATATTTTTTCAAGGAGTTTATTTTCAGTTGGGCCTTGAGGAGTGGTGGGATCTTTAAGGGACACAGAGATGGGAATGCAGAGTATCATTCCAAGAAGAGAGGGTATGGACGAGTACAGAACAATGGAAAGATGGCAGTGGCAGGCAGTTCAGTAGAGGAAGGAATGGAAAAACCTTAAACACCAGGATAAACACCTAGCTAAGCAGGGTCACACACATTTGCTATTTGAGTCACACAGCTCTGCTGAGAAGAAGCATTGTGAATCCTTGTTGCTTTAACTCATGTCAAAAGAGACTTTTTAAGGATCCTTGGGTACCTAGCCAGTGACATGACTCAAGAGAACAGTTTTCCCATCAGAAAATTTGCAGCATATAAATTACCTACTTTCCCCCCCCCCAGAGATAGCATAGGGAAAACATGGTCTTATTCACAACCATTTGTTACAAAATATGACACTGTGGTAAATCCGCCTCCAAGTGCAGAAGATGAAAGAGACACAGGTTCAATCTCTGGGTCGGGAAGCTTCCTTGGAGGAGGAAGTGGCAACCCACTCCAGAATCTTGCCTGGAAAATCCCATAGACAGAAGAGCCTGGCAGGCTACTGCCCATGGGGTTGCAAGAGTCGGACATAACTGAACACTGAAAAATGAGAAAGATAGGTTAGGTCCTTGAAGATTTATTTTCTCGTCCATAAAGCAGGGATCCTAATTTCTGTGCTACTTACATAACAAAGTTGTTGTCTGAAACAACAATATAATGGAGACAGAGATGCTTTGTCACCAATAAAATGCCATTAAGTGTTAGTTATTAAGGCAGAATAATTTGTAGTAATAATTACCGCTTTTTGATGCCCAATGGCCCACTCGGCCACAAAAATGTGCAAAGTAGGAAGAAGGTTATGTAACAGAAAAGGGAGACATTCCATCTGGAAGGGAGCTCTTCCAGAAAAGAAAAGGGAGACATTCTCATCACAGAAACAAACCTTTGTTTCTTCTCTGCGGAGAAGATGCAGAGAGACAACTATTGTTGGGTTGTGGCAGAATTTGCGGGTGAGAAGTTCAAACAACGGGGCTTCCCTGGTGACTCAGCAGGAAAAGAGTGCACCTGCCAATTCAGGAGACGTGGCTTCAATCCCTGAATCGGGAAGATCCCCTGGAGAAAGAAATGGCAACCCACTCTAGTATTCTTGCCTGGAAAAACCCATGGACAGAGGAACCTGGCGGGCTACAGTCCATGAGGTCACAAAAGAGTCAGAATGACTGAGTGACTATACAAGTTCAAACGATAGATCACAAAATTAGGGTTCAAGCTATGAAAAGTTCTAAGTCTTGTTGACAGTAGAGTGTGCATATAAGCTACGGATCATTGAGCATTTAGACTGAGTCAGTGCTTACTGCAGGCTCGGCTTTGAAGGACAGGTGAGAATATGATGACATGTGAGAGTATGAAGGACAGGTGAGAGGGAAGAGAGTGTCAGCATCTGTATTATTTCACTTAGGTTGTTCTGGGCTCCCACTGCAACTTACACTTCCCTCTTTAAGGGGACAAGTCCATGGGGTTGCAAAGAGTCAGATATGATGGGCAATTGACAAAAGAGAACAGAAAATGTGGGGGCATCAAATTATATTCTCTTTGTACTCCCAGCTCTCTGTCCAGTGTTTGGCCCATAAAAGGGACTCCTCTCTTGGGTGTTAAGTCAGTCCAGGTACAGGATGGAGGAAGGTGTAAAGTCAGGAGAGGATCAGTGCACATTCAAGGGTAAGAACCATGTGGCAAGGGAGTGCGTGACCAGAATGATGGCGAGGCGGGACCCTTTGTGACAGACAGCTTAGAAGCTAAGCTAAGGCTGTGAGTTTTGATGGAGCAGACAGAACAGGGAAAGAACTCCATTTAAAATAAGTATTAGATGGGAGCCATGCAATGCACACGCGTCAGCTTCAGCCCTAGCGTTAATCCTGTCGTCAGGTGGACCAACCAAGGAGAAAGAACCAAAATCGTAACTGCCATGATTTCAGCATGGTATTCCAGTGAAATCCGTTTTTCCACAGTACATGACAATCCCTACTCCTGTCCTTGGACGCTGCTGAGGTGGCCTCAAGGTTTTAAAACATCACCTCTTATTTTTGCCTCCAGCTTCTGCCATTCCATTTTACTCCCAGAGCTTTCACATAAACTCAGACTCAAACGCATACAGCTGAAAAGACCTATAAAGACGGCTGTGGGAATATTGTGAGATTTGAGGATGATATGGGTAAACCACACGGCAGGATGCTCAGAAAACGAGATAAAAAACCAGGTAAGCGGAAATTTCTTCTTTCCTCCTCTTCCTTTTCCCCTTCTTTCTCCTCCCTCCCAATGATCTAGGTTAGGCTCATCTAATGGTTGTCCTACGGCCGTCCATGTAGCTGAAGCCTCCCCAGGTTCACACAGCCAGCTAGCGGCAGAGCTCCGATTAGAACTCAGACCTGACAGCTCTCACTCCAGTGCTCTCCCTGCACCTCACGTTGCAGCAGCAAGACTGTCCCAGGGTCAGAGAAAAGCCCAGCTCCAATCAGACTTGAAGGAGCAAGGTGTTTTGGCAGTAGAAAAGGTGACATGCTGTCAGCGAGATTCACCTGTCAAGATGGCCACCTCACGGATTCACTCCCCTCCTCTAATCCCAATTTTTCTTTCAGAATGAAATCATTAAATTCCACAAAGTCATCAAAGCACCCTGCGGCTTCTGGCCAAGCCAACGTGGGCCATCAAACCCTCACTCCTAGAGTCCACGCTTGGCAGAGGGCAGTCTGCAAGCACACCATTAAAATTCAAAGATTCTTTAGGGGACAGGCTAATTAGACCAAATCATTCAGGCAGGTCTAGACGGTGCTGAATAGGGTTTAGGATCTGGAGCGGAGCCGACTGTGGTCCCACAGGCTTGGCTGCTCCTATCGATTTGCAAAGGCACTTCCTTCCTAGCTTTGTGGTGTCGAGTGTTGGCCTTTTAAGACAAAGTGAAACCTTCTGGCCCCGCGTTATCTGTAGCCATAGGAAAAACTAAGAAAAAGGATAGTTTTGCTCCAAGCTGACATGCTTGTAGCTCCTCAAGTTGCTATCACTGTTTCATTCCCCTTTACATTGAAGCAAATCAATCAAGCTGGCAAACTGAGTTTTCTACGCACTTAGGAGGGAGACAGGAATAAGGAAGGCTGATGGGAACATTTCCACCACCCTCTCCCTATGGCCTTACTTCAGCCCTTCCACGCCGCTGGCTGTTGAAGTGATTATGGAATGTGAATCCTGACACACAACATCTCCTTGCCTAAAAACCCCAGTACTTCCTCATTCCTCACACAGAGAAATGCCAAATCTCCTAGTCTGGTGTATACAGTCTCTTGTGATTTAACCCTTGAGTCGTTTACTGTCCTTATATCTCACCACTCCTCTCGAGCAGGGTGTATTCCAACCATTGCACCTACATGCCCCAGGCCCACGGGACAGCATGTAAGAATGGTGAAAAGCGCAAGCTCTGTCAGGCTGCCTGGACCCTGGGATGCTAGGCTGCAGAACCCCCAAGGGACACTCTTCACACTGTCACTCATGTTAAAGGACACTTTTCAGGGCTAGGCATGGTTCTCCCTAACAGTCATCTCATTTCAACCTTATAATAACCTACCAAGTAAGTATTACTATTAGCTCTCCTTTAACAACGGGAGGAAGCCAAGGCTAGAGAAGTTAAGTGAGTGGCAGCAAGTTCATGCAGTTGGTAAATAACAACTGGGATGTAAACCAGGTTGAATTTCATTTCAGAACTCGAGGAGTGCTCCACCCATCATGCAGTCTCATGGTTCTCGCCTTCAAACTTACCATCTTCTTGGATTCTCTTATCCTTGGGATTGAGAACAAGCCACTGAGTCACCTCAGCTAGAAGCATGGGCTCCATCAGAAATGTGGCTTCTATGTCAAGCTCCTACCTCCAATCAGTTGATAGATTTGACCTTCCTAATCTCTGAAAGATCCCCTAGCTCCTCCTCCTCCTTACCTCACTGCCATGCCTTGATTTCAGTCCCACTTAATTTGCTCCCAAATTACTCCTGCTGCCTCCTAACTATCCCATCCCTGCTGGAATTCTGCTGGTGCATCTTCAACCATGGCTTCAAGTTCAGCACCCAAAGTCCTGCAGGATGTGGTTTGGATGCTCTCACTTCATCTTGTATCCCTATCCCATCGGATTCCCTTGCTTAGGCATTCAGAGCCTCTCACAGTTCTTCCCATTGTGTGGCTTTATCCCTCTGAATCTTCACAGGCATGGCTCCTTCTCTGAGGGTGTCCTTGCTCACTTCTTCTTCCAGTTAACTCCTATTCATCCTTCAAAACACAGCTGCAACTTCACCTCCTCTAGAATAATTCTCTGATGCAGCTGCTGCTTCTCTGTGTAGAGCAAATTAGCCATGTATTATTTGTAACTGATGAGTGTATATCTGCCTCAACTATGCTCTAAACTCCTAAAGGAGGGTAATCATGTTTTATTTGTCTCTGATTGCCAGTGCTTGGTCAAACGCCTGGCACACTGTAGGTCCCCAATACAGATTTCTATATTAACAGCCAAGTTCTTGAGGGTACATTTTAGGACAGAGTCAATATTAATCTCTACCCATGTATTCTGAATATCATTTATCTTCAGATTCTCTACAAGGGAAGACTTGTTATTTGATCAGCTTAGAAAACTTACGTCTAGAGAAAAGAGTTTGCTTTATTTGGTTAGAACTCAACTGTGTCTCGTACAAGTGAGGGCTTATGCAAACTTTCTGGTTATGACATAATGTATACATTCCTTAATCATTTTCCCAGAGACTCCTAGAAGAAAGTTACTAAGAAATGGCACATATGGAATCCTATGAGACTCTCCATATGGCAGTGGTTCTGAATCCAGGGTGTCTCTGCCCCTCACCCCCTGCCCCTGGGGACATCTGACAATGTCTGGAGACGTTTTTGGCTGCTGTCACATCTGAGGGCAGCTGCTACTGGAACACACTAAACAGAGGCCTTGGCCTAAACATTCCACAATGCATAGGACAGCCTTCCACAGCCGAGACTAAATCCATCCAAAATGCCAGTGGTGTCCAGGCCGAAAAACTCTGGTTTATGGTATCCAGATCCACTCTCTCTTTGAAGATATCCATCCGCAATTGTGATGAAGTGAGTTAACACTCAGCCTATACTTCTTTCTCCTGGTAGAAGCTCTTATGAGTAGCAATATTTGATGTGGGTGTGAACATGGCTTAAAGACCAAGGCAGAAGGATGAGCTGTACGCTCTTGAGGAGAGCTTCACTTCCTTCAGAGCCTACTCCTACGAGTGTCCTTTCCTGTAAATTCCATGATCAGCAAAAACCTTTTGTTTCTCAAAATGAGCCTCCAGTTCTTGACTGTGGCACCCAGATGAAAGCTTCAGGTTGCAAGGGTCGTTTCCCCATTCTGACACCTGCAGCTCATGCAAGCTAGTGGGCAGAGAGAAGACCTACAGGTTTGCAGGGTTTCAGCTCCCTCCTTCCTTGGGTTGATGGGGTCCCTACTCAAGAACTCTCTGATGAGACCTGAGCTCCCAGAGGTGGGAGCTTCTGATGAAAAAACTCTAAAATCCCGAATCAAGGAGTAAAGCAGCAGCAAGCAATAAACAGCTTAACAATTTATTCATTTGGGAAGGAGTACTGATTTTAGGGGCACTTCTGTACAACAAAGAAATAAAAGAGTGGGAGTAGGGCAAACAGACTGCCCTGAGATTCATATTCCAGGAGCAAGGCTTTAGGAAGTTGCCACCAATTCTGAAAATCTAAGCAGCAACTCCCAACTTCCTCTGACATGGAAAAGTTTTACAAAAAGGACTAATGAATGCTGGCTAACTTCTGGTGGTAAACTTTTCATGTAATAAATGTTTTAACCTTTTCTCATAGTATTCACAATAATTTGTTCATTATATTGCCTCTAATGCAAACCTATATTATTATTTTAAAGTTAAGGAAAGGCTTCCTGGTGGCTCAGACAGTAGAGAATCTGCCTGCAATGCAGCAGACGCAGGAGACTTGGGTTCGATCCCTGGGTTGGGAAGATCCCCTGGAGAAGGGAATGGCAACCCACTCCAGTACTCTTGCCTAGAGAATCCTATGGACAGAGGGGCCTGGCAGACTACAGTCCGTGGGGTCACAAAGAGTCAGACACGACTGAGTAACATTTTTTTCCCCCACATTACTTCAGTCATGTCCAACTCTTTGTGACCCGGTGGACCATAGCCCACCAGGCCCCTCTGTCCATGGGATTCTCCAGGCAGGAATACTGGAGTGGACTGCGATGCCCTCCTCCAGGAAGGAATAGTAATAACCCACAATAAAGGTTTTCTGATTATGTAACACGTCAGTGGCCTAGATGGAGCTTAAACTCAACACATTTAGGACTACAGAACAACTAGATGAAGCAAATGAAAGGTCAGTAATTTGGTATTATCTGAGGCTCACATAGTAAAGAATCCGCCTGCAATGCAGGACGCCTGGCTTTGATCCCTGGGTGGGGAAGATCCCCTGGAGGAGGGTTTGCAACCCACTCCAGTATTTTTGCCTGGAGAATTCCATGGACAGAGGAGCTGGCGGGCTACAATCCATGAGGTCACAAAGAGTCAGACACAACTGAGCGACTAACACTTTCACTTTCTGAATGAACTAGAGGACTGACTTGGTCACTAAATATGTGTGTTTTAGTAGGATCTTGTAGTTCCAATAGCCAATTAAATGCCTACTCTTATTGAGCATCTACTATGCAAGTCAAGGAAGATAAAGGTGGCTGAATACAGCTCTTTTCCTTGGAAAGCTCAGAGTTTAGTCAGGGAAGCTAGCAAATAAGCACTTAATACTAAATATTACCTACTGAGCAACTCAACATGCATGGGCCATGTGAACTCTGGTACTTGATCTGAGTGCATTGAAATGTGACCAGGCACCCAGGGATGGAACTGGGACAAGGCTAAGAATTCTCCTGTTATGAGGTATCAGCTCTCATCATATAGAAATGTCTCCACTGTGCTGAGATACAGTCCCATATCTCAGTTTTCAATACTGTAATACTTTTCTAAGAGTAGTGACTGTTATCAGCTAAAGCACAAATCTTCCCAAATTGGCCAAGTGTAATAAACAAGCACCGCAGTACTCTCAATAACAGGTACTCATTCCCCTCACTCTGGCCAAAGCTCCCTGAGATAGACAAGGTTATATGAAAAGTGGAGCCAAAATTTATCAAGAAGAGCGCTGAGCACTAACATCCTTGCTCCACACTGTAGAGAGAATGAGGAAACTGCCGTAGATCATGTTCACAGTCATGCCAAATAATTATACATTTAATATACAGATATTTTTTACTCTGAATTGAGCTTTTGTTCCCTTCATTTTAGCTGGTCCTGTCTGGAATTCTTAGGTGGACTGTGTTTCCAAAGGCGAAACTTTTCATCCGTCTTTGGTCCTTAACTCTGTGCAGTAAAGGGCCAGTTTTAAAATTTTCCATTCTGTGTCAGACCCATCTTTTCATAAAACATAATTGGTATGAATGATTGGATGTCACACTAAAGCTGAATCCATACACAAATGTCTAAACTCATCCTCTCAATTTCTTTCCTGCCTCCATTAGAGACTGATAACCAACAGCTTGTAAACTGGATCCTCTGGGAAGCACGTGTTACAAGGTGCTAATATATAGATATCCAAAGACACTTAAGACAGCCAAGAAAGTAATTTCTGTGAATCTTTAAAAGGAAGATACAAAATCAGAATATCTAAGATGAAAACACTTTGAAATTTTAGTATCCAGCTCATACTGCCTATACCTTTTAAGTCTGATCAGCATAAATGTGCTGAGTGATCAAAGACCAAGAGACAGTCTACAATCTCTACACCAGCTCTGGCCACAGAGATTTCTGTGACCATGGGAATGTCTTTCTTGTGCTGTTTAAGGCAGTAGCCCTGAGCCCCACGTGGCAATCAGGCACTCAAGTGAGGTCAGTGCGAATGGAGGAACCAGATTTAAAGTTGTATTTGATTTTAATTACTTAAAATTTGAATAACCTCACATGGCTCCCAGACTGGACAGCCTATTAGCTAAGGATGATAGTAACAGAAATGTTTTTAAATGACAGATTTTTTTAAAAAGAGGCGGCATGAAAAATCTTAAAAGAGAGGAACTGCTTCTCTCTAGAAGGATAATACTTTGGGATCCACACACCCTGACACTCCCTAAACTGCTGGTCCGTGCTAGCCCTCAAGGTTCTGGGCCGATGGGTGCCTTGGAGCTCATGTTTTCTTTCAGCATCCACAGCGCGATTGCCAGAGAAGTGAATGGTGATTACAGAGCATGTGAACCCCTTTTCTTTGCAGCAGCTCAAATTAATGAGATCTCTGCTGCTCTCGAGACAGTGAAGGCTGCCTGGCCTAAGTGTTGAACTTAGGTGTTTGTGCCTGCATAGAATTAAGTCACAAGTAAAGCACTTATTTCTGACAGCAGATTTATAATAGGAAAATCTCAGCAGGAATAAAGAGTTGGAGACCCCAGCCACAGGCTTTTCATAAACTTTGCCTTGATTTAGTGGCTCAAACAACCAGCAAGAAAGGCAAACTGCAGAGGTAATCCTATCATCTTTTTCCAACCAGCACTACTCCATCTTCTTGGCTTCCTCATGCTGCTAATACGAATTCAAATCATCTGTGTTTAAAGTTAAACTCTGTGATTGACAGTTCTTTAGAGTCTCAGTCCTATTGAAGATTATTCTAGATATCTATCAGTTATTACTACAAGCGCAGTATGATATTCAATGCCGACAGTGAAAATTGTTTTTAACAGTGTAATGTCTGATCTGTTTTGAAAGCGATTTTAAAATAAAGAACTAACCATAACCAGGTGGGGAAAACCCAAACATGCTTCTCTTTTCTTTCTTTCTTTTTTTTTTTTTTTAGTAGGAGCAAGGGAAAGGGGGAAGGAGAGAAAGAGAAAGTAAAGCACATCCTGCAAGCTGTTCCACTAACATAAAAAGAGAACAAAGTATTTCACTTTAGTTCATTAAAACTTTGGGGATTTTATTTCTAGGAGACGTTAGTGTGTGTGCATGCTCAGTCAGCCAGTCATGCCCCACTCTTTTGCAACTCCATGGACTGCAGCCCACCAGGCTCCTCTCTCCCTAGGATTTCCCAGGCAAGAATACTAGAGGGGGTTGCTATTTTCTTCTCCAGGGGAGACGTGTGTCTCCTGCATTAGCAGATGGATTCTTTATCACTAAGCTGCCTAGGAAGCCTATGAGATAATGTTGTTGTTCAGTTACAAAGTCCTGTTCGACTCTTTGCGACTTCACAGACTGTAGCCTGCCAGGCTCCTCTGTCCATGGGATTTTCCAGGCAAGGATAATGAAGTGGGTTGCCATTTCCTTCTCCAGAGGATCTTCCCAACCCAGGGATCGAACCTGCATCTCCTGTGTCTCTTGGGTTGGCAGGATTCTTAACCACTGCGCCACCTGGGAAGTCACTTGTAAACACTGCTATTGCACAAGAGATTATGAAAATGTATTCTAACATTTTGAGATCTGTGAGATCTGTATGAAGGTACATTTGTCTGTTTTGTTCTCTGTACTGTCCTCAAAGCTAGAAAAGCTGGGTACAAGGTAAATGCAAATATCTGCACAATGAATGCATGAACTTGTAAAGACATGGACCAACCACCATAATTCATAAATAGTATTTAACAAATGCCAGTGGCTGTTGTGATCAATACAATTCTGTCCCATGGAGACCACAGCAGTTTTGTGGCCTGGCTTTAAGCTGAGCTCTGCTGGACAAGCAGACCCTGAAGGTCTGATGTGATCAATCATTCCCTAAGCTTGTGCTCTGAACTCAGCTACACACCTCAGCAAGGCCCAAAAAAGAAGAAAGGAAGACAGGAAGGGCAGCATGATGACTGAAAGAAGGACCCAGAAGGAAGGCAAGAAAAGAGCAAACAGGCTTGCAAAGTGGAAATATACCAAAATGTTTGTTTTTTTCTTTAAAGTTTATTATGTAGCACCTACAAATTTTAGAGGGCTTCCCAGATGGTGTGAGTGGTAAAGAATCTCCTGCCAGTGCAGGAGACACAGGCGGGGAGGGTTGGATCCCTGGGTTGGGAAGATCCCCTGGAAGAGGGCATGGCAACTCACTCTAGCATTCTTGCCTGGAGAATCCCTGGTGGGCTGCAGTCCATGGAGTTGCAAGGAGTCAGACACAACTGAGTGACTGAGCATGCACAAATTTTATAGCCCCATTTACACAAAAAGGTTTTGTGCCTGGTAGAGAAATAACGGAGTATTTGCTTCCCAACAGGCTGCTTGGGGGAGGGGAGTATAAAAGCCCTGAGCAGGGTGTGCGCATCCCTGGGCTTCAGAAGGTTTTCAGCTAGAATCTTCAGGTCAGGCAGTAGAAAGAGGTTACTCAGGTTTTGCCAGTAAAGTGGGGATAAAAGGGGTGGAGGAGGGGACATCTGGGGATCCAGGCTTGAACGCACGTCTTTGTCTTGATGAGGCACCTCGGTTGCTGAGTTCCTGGTGGCATTTTCAAGACTCCTCTAATCACTAGTTGTCACTCTCCGCCATTAGTGAAGGAAGGGAGTTGCAAAGGGGAGGAAAATATAAGCTAAAAAAATCTACCACCTTATGTCAGAAGTGATAAATGCATTAACAGCGATTGGGAACAAACCTGAGAGTCAGAAGGAGGAAAAGATGCCATCATGAGGAAAAGAACAGAAGTGGGCGATCTGGGGGCAAATTGGCCTTAAAGCCACTAGAATGGGGGAGATGGAAAGGAGACAAGGAAAGAGGGAAATGGGGATGCAAGGAAATAAGAAACGGAGGGAGGAAACAGTAAGAAAGATTCTTACACCCTAGGATCAGAGACTCATTCAGTTGGAGCTCAGAGCACACTCTGCAGAATCAAATAGGAGACCAAAGGCTTATGAAATAATGAGATCCTTCCGTGTTTGTCAATTTGCTTTTTTTTTTTCTCATCTGCAAATAATGAAACATAAATGATTCTGAGCGAGACTGAAAGGAACATGGTCCAGGAGGCTGTGGAGAACCACAGAGAAACAAACTTAGACGAGAAGTGTCAGGGCGGGGTCCTTCCCAACCTCCACTCTGGGCAGTCTCCAAGGCGAGAAACGTGGAAGCACCTACATGAGGAAGCCCTCAGAGGGGCAACTCTTTGCAGCAGGAATCCACAACACAGAGGAAGCCTGCTGTGCAGGCGTGCTGTCCTCCCACTTGAAAAGAGATGGCTGTGCTGCCCTGGCACGGCAATAGTGCCCTTCTCATTTTGGGAGCTGGAGCCATTTGGAAAGCAAGTAAAGCGTGAGCTTAGGACTGTGCCATAAGAAAGTGAAGTGAGGTCGCTCAGTCGTGTCCGACTCTTTGTGACCCCATGGACTGTAGCCTACCAGGCTTCTCCGTCCATCAGATTTTCCAGGCAAGGGTACTGGAGTGGGTTGCCATTTCCTTCTCTGTAAGAAAGGGTATGTTAAAATTAACCTCTAATAAAAAGGTTATCTTGAATGCATTGTTTGAATCTGTAACAGACAAGTGTTGGTAGTGAGGACAAGGAGAAAAAAGAAAAACAATCCTTAGGTTCCAAGCAAACTTGCAAAAGCAAAATTCAGAGGATCCCATATTGATCCTCAGTTGTGTGTGCTCAGCTGCTCACTCGTGTCCGACTCTTTGTGACCCCGTGGACTGAAGCCCATTAGGCTCCTCTGTCTAGGGAGTTCTCCAGACAAGAATACTGGAGTAGGTTGACATTTCCTTCTCCAAGGGATCTTCACAATCCAGCGATCGAACTCGAGTCTCTTGCATTGACAGGCGGATTCTTTACTACTGTACCACCTGGGAAGACCTGATCCTCAGTTAGAATACTCCATGTTTTATCATAACTATGAGAACACAAGCATCATTGCCTCTCCCATACTACATCTTAGCCTTTGTAAATACTGCCCATGACCTTTAATGTCTTAACAATTTTGTGAAGAGGAAAGCCAAGGCTGCTGTAGGGATGAGATGGAGTGAAGTCATGTTTTCTTCACCACAGATTTTGGGAGTGAGTGCTGGGAGGACAGCTGGAACCTCGTTGAAGAAATATCAAATATGCTGCTTAGCAAAAAGAAAAAACACATCAATTTCAATTATATCACGAAACTTCTGGAACTGGTGCTGTCTACTGAGCGGAAAATAATGATAACGGTAAAGTGCTAGTTATGAAAACTTTAAAAGGTATAATCATTGTCACCAAAAAACACAACTATTTTATTCAACCCCATTCATTCTTAGCTCCACGGACCATTTTATTTTGAACAGTTATGAGACAAGTCTGAGGGAGAGAAAGACTAGAAAAAACAGTGATGCTTTGCAACCGGTAAAGAATTCTTCACATACCCTGAAGTAGAGGTGACTTGAATCTTTATTATATCATAACTATTCTATATTGGGTTAATTGTTACAGTCGTTCCTGTTGGGCATTTTACTAGTTTGCTTCTGTTGATGTTTCTAGGCTGAACTTGGTCCTGATTTTCGCTTCTGTTTAATGAGTACGGTTGCATTTGTAACCTTCCCAACTGACCAGTCTCGCTCCTTTATCCTTCACTTGTCTCTTGTTCTGAATCTGACTTGTTGATTCTGATTCTTAATTCAGTTTTGCCAAACTCTGCAGTGAGAACTGGACAATGACAAAGCAAACTTGTGGCTCATCATTCCTTACTGGCAACATATGCTCAGTTCAGTTCAGTTCAGTCGCTCAGTCGTGTCCAACTCTTTGCGACCCCATGGACGGCAGCACAGCAGGCCTCCTTGTCTGTCACCAACTCCCAGAGTTTACTCAAACTCATGTCCAACGAGTCGGTGATGCCATCCAACCATCTCATTCTCTGTCATCCCCTTTCCTCCCACCTTCAATCTTTCACAGTATCAGGGTCTTTTCAAATGAGTCAGTTCTTTGCATCAGGTGGCCAAAGTATTGGAGTTTCAGCTTCAGCATCAGTCCTTCCAATGAACTCAGGACTGATTTCCTTTAGGATGGACTGGTTGGATCTCCTTGCTGTCCAAGGGACTCCCAAGAGTCTTCTTCAACACCACAGTTCAAAAGCATCAATTCTTCGGCACTCAGCTTTCTTTATAGTCCAACTTTCACATCCATACATGACTGCTGGCAAAACCATAGCCTTGACTAGACAGACCTTTGCTGGCAAAGTAATGTCTCTGCTTTTTAATATGCTATCTAGATTGGTCATAACTTTCCTTCCAAGGAGCAAGCATCTTTTAATTTCATGGCTGCAATCACCATCTGCAGTGATTTTGGAGCCCCAAAAAATAAAGTCTGTCACTGTTTCCACTGTTTCCCCATCTATTTCCCATAAAGTTATGGGACCAGATGCCATGATCTTAGTTTTCTGAATGTTGAGTTTTAAGCCAACTTCTTCACTCTCCTCTTTCACTTTCATCAAGAGGCTTTTTAGCTCCTCTTCGCTTTCTGCCATAAGGGTGGTGTCATCTGCATATCTGAGGTCATTGATATTTCTCCCGGCAATCCAGATTCCAGTTTGTGCTTCACCTAGCCCAGCGTTTCTCATGATGTACTCTGCATAGAAGTTAAATAAGCATAGTGACAATATACAGCCTTGACGTACTCCTTTTCCTACTTGGAACCAGTCTGTTGTTCCATGTCCAGTTCTAAATGTTGCTTCCTGACCTGCATATATATTTCTCAGGAGAAAGGTCAAGTGGTCTGGTATTCCCACCTCTTGAAGAATTTTTCACAGTTTGTTGTGATCCACACAGTCAAAGGCTTTGACATAGTCAGTAAAGCAGAAGTAGATGTTTTCTGAAACTCTCTTGCTTTTTCAATGATCCAATGGATGTTGGCAATTTGATCTCTGGTTCCTCTGCCTTTTCTAAATCCAGCTTGAACATCTGGAAGTTCATGGTTCACATACTGTTGAAGCCTGGCTTGGAGAATTTTGAGCATTACTTTGCTAGCATGTGAGATGAATATAATTGTGCAGTTTGAACATTCTTTGGCATTGCCTTTCTTTGGGATTGGAATGAAACCTGACCTTTTCCAGTCCTGTGGCCACTGCTGAGTTTTCCAAATTTGCTGGCATATTGAGTGCAGCACTTTCACAGCATCATCTTTTAGGATTTGAAATAGCTCAACTGGAATTCCATCACCTCCACTAGCTTTGTTCGTAGTGATGCTTCGTAAAGCCCACTTGACTTTGCATTCCAGGATGTCTGGCTCTAGGTAAGTGATCACACCATCGTGATGATCTGGGTCGTGAAGACCTTTTTTGCATAGTTCTGTGTATTCTTGCCACCTCTTCTTAATATCTTCTGCAACACAAGCTACTTATTTATATAAGATTCAATGGCACATATTCAACAGGTATATCAATAAGCTTTTTCATTGATTTTCTCCAGATGAAATTATATTTTTTTTGGTCAAAAGAGTCAGATATGGATGAGTTAATGCAAATCCATTCATGTTAATGGAAACAACAAGTAGGGAGACAAACAAAACCAAACATCAAAAAATCCAAACAGTCTATGGGAACTTGAATAGAATCTGTATCCTACTGTTGTGTGAAAATTGTATTAATTATGCTGAACTGGTTCACAGTGATTTTCAGGTCTACTACATCCTTCTAATTCTCTGTATATTTATTCCACTAATTTTTTAGATTTTGATATTGAAACTCCAATGAAAAATCTTAATTTATCTACTTAAAAAATAACTGTAATATACAGTGGAACTATATGTAACTTTGTTCTGTATTTTCCAAGTCTCCTATAAGTGTGTTATCATATTTTCATAATTTGAAAAATTAAAATTAAAAAAACTCCAAACGAACCAAAGCAAAACATGCAAAACACCTGAAAAAGGTTGAGGAGCAACATCTTCATATTGGAAGGATAAGTAGTGTTTATCATTATATGTCCCTCATGCTCTTTTAATAAGCATCCTTTTAGATATATAAAAGCCTCACAGGTTCCTTCCATTTTCTACTAAACCATTTACCCCATTTCCTTTAAGGGGACACTCCTCTCTATGAAAGAAACAGCAAGTTGCCTAAGAGTGTGATAAAGATTTGCCAAGGGAGAGAAAAAAAGGAAAGAATTAAAAATGAACATATCTAAAAATCAAGGATTTCTAACATGTCAGTAAAGTATTTTGTAGGTGAGATAACTAGGAAAAAAAAAAAAAGAAAGATGAGAGATTAATGGCAAACCAGTCCAAAGCCCTTTATTTATCCCCATGCCAAAAGAAAACTAACAAACCCACTGTCTGTGAATTTCCAGAAGACTTCTGTCCATTTGGACTTCCACTACACAGGTCCACTTTGGTAAGGATGGATGTGGGTTTTTTAAAGAGAAGGGTATTTAAGTCAACAGAAAAAAAAAACCATCTCTATCTCTTACACTTACCTGCTAATTATAGTTCTTGGTACTGGCATAGAACAGGAACAAAAACTTACTAAATCCTCACTGGTGAGAGCTCCGTGCTGACTGACTTTCACCTTGGTGTTTAAAGGCAATCCAGTCAGGCTAGTGAACAGGCCTCCGCTGCCAGTTCTAACAATCCCCTGGGATTTACTTTCCCCTTTTCCAACAAAACTTAAGAATGTTTCCTGCAGGAAAGCAATTCCTCATTAAAAACCAGCCACTCTTGTGAGCCAGGCTTCAGTTAATGACCACTGAGAGCCAACATCCAGAGCAGCCCAGGCACAGTCCAGGCCTGTCCAGGGCAGTAATGGGTCATTAGTTGTTCTAAGGACTAGTGCACTTTTGCATGAGTGAATATATAAATTCCAAAGAAGAGTTACATGCTCACTAGAAGACCAGACCCTGACATGGAACTCCAGAGCCACATTTTATGCCTTAAGCACACATACAAACCCAAAATTCTTTTACCCTGACCCTATTCTCCTTTTGGTTCACCTCAAGCTGATCTTTGCACAAATTTAAACCTTGTTTATTTCTCCCCAAAGTCCAAGTTGCTCCCACCTTTCATCATCATGTCCCATTCTTGCCTGCAATGGGCTACAAACCTTCCCATGCAGAGTGGGCTTGCAAAGACAGAGGAAGACCTAGGACCTGAGAAGAACACGAATTATGATCCAAAAAAAAACATTCGACAGATGTAAATGAAATTACATCATCATCCTATCAGCCTGATGCAGACATTAGCATCTGTATAAAGTTAACAGCTATCTGCTATTAAACAAGGGGAGAAAATATGTGCAAATGATGTGAACAACAAGGGGTTAATCTCCAAAATTTAAAAACAATTCATGTGGTTCAATATCAAAAACACAAACAACCCCCCCAACAAAAAGGGCAGAAGACTAAATAGACATTTCTCCAAAGAAGACATACAGATGGCCAAGAGGCACACAAGTTCAACAATGCTGATTATTACAGAAATGCAAATAAAAACTACAATGTGATAGCATCTCACACCAGTTGGAATGCCCATCATTCTGACTACAAAGAATAAATGCTGCAATGGGTGTGGAGAAAAGGGAACCCTCCCACACTATCAGTGGGAATGGAAATTGGTACAGCCAGTATGGAGAACAGTATGGAGGTGCCTTAAGAAACTAAAACTAAAGCTACTGTATGATTCAGTGGTTCCACCCATGGGCATATACCTGAAGAAAAACTTGGTTCAAGAGGAGACATGCACCACCATGTTCACTGCAATGCTGATTACGATAGCCGAGACACAGGAGCCATCTAAGTGCCCACTGACAGGTGAATGGACAAAGAAGATGCGGGACACGCGTGCAATGGAACATGACTCAATCAGAAAAAAAGAGTGAAATAATGCCATCTGGAGCAACATGAATGGCCCTGGAGATTATCACGCTAAGTGAAGTAAGTCAGGTAGAGAAAGACGAATATCATATAACATTGTATGTGGAATTTTAGAAAATGATGCAACTGAACTTAATTACAAAACAGAAACAGACTTACAAACTTAAGAGATGGATCTTAAGCTTACCATGAGGAATGGGAGAGAGGAGAGACAGATTGGGAGTTTTGGGTTGACATGTATGCACTGCTATATTTAAAATATTATACATAACCAATGAGGACCTACTTTAAAAAAAATTTTTAATGAATTCAAAATTTAAAAAAGATGTGGTATATATGTGTGTGTTTATATATAGCTATATATGTGTATATATATAACCTATGTGTGTGTGTGTATATATATATATATAGATAGGTAGATAGCTAAACTGGACTATTAGCCATAAAAAAAGAATGAAATACTACCATTTACAGCAACATGGATGGACCTAGAGAACATTATGCTGAGTGAAATAAGTCAGACAGAGAAAGACAAAAACTATTTTATCACTTATATGTGGAATCTAAACAATAACACAAATGAACATATATGCAAAACAGAAACAGATTCACAGATATAGAAAACAAACTGTGGTTACCAAAGGGGAGGCTGCTGCTGCTGCTGCCGCTGCCGCTAAGTCGCTTCAGTCGTGTCCGACTCTGTGTGACCCCATAGACGGCAGCCCACCAGGCTCCCCCGTCCCTGGGATTCTCCAGGCAAGAACACTGGAGTGGGTTGCCATTTCCTTCTCCAGTGCATGAAAGTGAAAAGTCAAAGTGAAGTCGCTCAGTCGTGTCCAACTCTTAGCGACCCCATGGACTGTAGCCTACGAGGCTCCTCCGTCCATGGGATTTCCCAGGCAAGAGTACTGGAGTGGGGTGCCATTGCCTTCTCCAAAAGGGGAGGCAGGAGGTACATATAGGAGTAGGGGATTAACAGATATAAACTGCTGCTGCTGCTGCTAAGTCGCTTCAGTCGTGTCTGACTCTGTGCGACCCCATAGACGGCAGCCCACTAGGCTCCTCTGTCCCTGGGATTCTCCAGGCAAGAACACTGGAGTGGGTTGCCATTTCCTTCTCCAATGCATGAAAGGGAAAAGTGAAAGTGAAGTCGCTCAAGTCATGCCCGACTCTTAGCGACTGCATGGACTGTAGCCCACTAGGCTCCTCCGTCCATGGGATTTTCCAAGCAAGAGTACTGGAGTGGGGTGCCATTGCCTTCTCCAAGATATAAACTACTATATAGAAAACAGATAAGTAACAAGGATTTACCGTACAGCACATGACTGAAGCCATGAAATTAGAAGACACTTACTCCTTGGAAGGAAAGCTATGACCAACCTAGGCAGCATATTAAAAAGCAAAGACATTTGATGACAAAGGTCTGTACAGTCAAAGCTATGGTTTTTCCAGCAGTCATGTAAAGATGTGGGAGTCGGACCATAAAAGAGGCTGAGTGCCAAAGAATTGGTGCTTTCCAATTGTGGTGTTGAAGAAGACTCTTGAGAGTCCCTTGGACTGCAAGGAGATCAAACCAGTCAGTCCTAGAGGAAATCAACCCTGAATATTCATTGCAAGGGCTGATGCTGAAGCTCCAGTACTTCAGTCATCTGATGTGAAGAGCCAACTCGTTGGAAAAGACCCTGATGCTGGGAAAGATAGAAGGCAGGAGGAGAAGGGGGCGGCAGAGGATGAGATGATTAGGTAGCACCACCCACTCAATGGACATGAGTTTGAGCAAACTCTGGGAGATTGTGGAGGACAGAGAAGCCTTGCCAGAGGTTACAAACAGCTGGACACGACTTAGTCTGAGCAACAACAACACAGGGAATTATAGCCATTATCTTATAATAACCTATAATGAAGTATACCCTGCAAAAATCCTGAATCACTATGCTATATATCTGAATCTAATATATTACTACAAATCAACTATACTTCGATTAAAAACAGAAAACAGTTTCTGAATTGGCAGCTTCTTCAATTCCCAATCTCCTCACAAAATTCTCCCTGAGCTCTCTTCTTTATTCGAGGTGTGCCAGTTTCCCAAAACCTGTCAGTAAGTGTCAATGTTAGCCGCTCAGTCATGTCTGACTCTCTGTGACCCCATGGACTGTAGCCCACCAGGCTCCTCTGTCCATGGGATTCTCCAGGCAAGAAGACTGGAGTGGGTTGCCATGCCCTCCTCCAGGGATTGAACCCAGGTCTCCTGCATTGCAGGCAGATTCTTTGCCATCTGAGCCACCAACCAGGGAATACCCCCCTAAAACCTATATGTGGATCAAATTATGCCTCCTTATTCAGGAAAAACAAGAACAGTACTTACCTCAAAGAGCTGTTGTGAGAACTAGATGGGTTAATCCAGGTTAAACCCTGGCACAAGCCTTCCTCACACCAGGTACTCAATAAATGTCAGCTTTAACATGACACCTATCTGATGTACAGCCCTGGACACATATCGACCAAGGCAGCTGCCCCAAACTCATCCCTTTTCATTTTTAAGAAATCAAAAGGTGTTGACTTAAGACCAAGCCAGTGAACTTCTGAAGTTAATAAAGCCATCCCCACGGAGCCACTTTTGAGTGTGACCTCAGCAATGCAGCTTGAGAATATGCGGAATGACAGAAGCACTGGCCCATCAAAGGACATTGACAAGCATGACCCCTCTCGTCTGTTGAATCCATCATCCGGCCGGCCCAAAGGCCCCTTCAGATCTTTGGTTTCAGCCTGACTTTCAGGTTAGCATCCCGAGAGTTCATCTGTTGGAATGCTGCCCGATGCAAGCGTCATGCAGACGTGCTTGTCAATAGGTTACCCTGTGCCTAAAGATCAGGATGCTAGTGGTTTGATGAGCTTCCCAGGTGGTGCCAGTGGTAAAGACCCCACCTGCCAAGGCAGGAGACATAAGAGATGTGGGTTTGATCCCTGGGTTGGGAATATCCCTTGGAGAAGGGCATGGCAACCTACTCCAGTATTCTTGCCTGGAGAATAGCTATGGACAGAGGAACCTGGCAAGCTGCAGTCCATAGGGCTGCAAAGAGTTCGACACGACTGAAGACACTTGGCACACACATTGGCTTGAAACTCTCAATGCCTTTGAGAGACTTCTGAGCATTTCTGCAGTATGAAGGGATGGTCGTCTCTGGTCCCGGCTGCCTGCCTCTGCAGAATTCTTACTCCCCCTATATCAGGGCTTTTCATTTATTTCTGCCCTGTTGTTGAACCTCAAATGGAACTCACTCCTTTTCTTTAACCCAAAAGAAGGGCCCCCCTGGTGGCTCAGCGGTAAAGAATCTGCCTGCAATGCAGGAGATGCAGGTTCAATCCCTGGGTCGGGAAGATTCCTTGGAGGAGGGCATGGCAACCCACTCCAGTATTCTTGCTGGAGAATTCCATGGATAGAGGAGTCAAAAAAGAGTAGCACATGACTTAGCAGCTTAAGAACAACAGCCCCAAAGAGGCCATATAAAGGGACCTGTTTTGGAGAAGATTTTATTGAAGGCTTGAGGAGATGAAAAGAATTTATAATGCAGCAATGTAAGCCACTTAGAATTGCTTTCTGGTCTCTTCTACTCTAAAAGCTTCTCAGCCACTCTGTCATAATGCTTGGAGAATTATTTTTCTGTGTTCTTTTCTCTCTTCTCTGCCTCTCAGGTGTAAACCTCCATTCTGGCCCTAAATTTCTCCTCCTCTTTTATATAGAACATTTCAGCTGCCTTAGTTTCTGTGCCTGCCTAAACTGGAAAAGAAGAAACTGGAGAGTAAGATCAAGAATTAAAGGAGTATGGGAAGGAGAATGTGGTCCACCCCCTTTATGGAGGCATGAGTTTCCTAGGGATGGATGATAGGAGCTGGTCTGGAGTTCTCTTGAGCATCAGTTCAGTTCAGTCCCTCAGTCGCGTCTGACTCTTTGCAACCCCATGGACTGCAGCATTCCCGGTTTCCCTGTCTATCACCAACTCCCAGAGCTTGCTCAAACTCATGTCCATAGAGTCAGTGATGCCATCCGACCATCTTGAGCATATCTATCTATCTAGAGTATCCAACTATCTTGATCATAGTTTCCCTCAAGCCATGCCACGTCCAGGAGAAGATCTCAGCAGAACGAGGCTCTGGGGTGGGCTAAGGGTGTTAGGGTTTGAGAAAGTCAAGTGAAGCATGTCTTCATGAAGTGGTTCAGAGATATCTTTACTGTGTAACACAGGTGCCTTGGTGTTTTCTGTAGTACAAATTTGGCAATGATTTTGGCCTTAGTGTTTTCAAGACACGTGACTGTCAAGGAAGAGAGATTATAATGATGCAGACAAGCACATCCATCAGTGTGAACAGACATTTACAAAAGAAGGCATGGAAAATTGACAGAGCACTCATTCTGTGCTGGACTTCGAGCACACACTAATTTCATTTCATCCTCAGGAACCATCCTTCACTGTGTGGTTATTTCCACTTTGATCACAGAGGAAACCACAACACTGAGAAGTTAGTTAACTTGGGCTGTCCTTCAAAGATTCTAAAATTGCTACCTTCACCTGGCCTTTGCATCACCTCTGCTTTGCATCACTCCCTCCAGCAATCCGGGGCTGTCTTTGTTCCCACCTCCTTGTTTCTGTTCTAACTTCAGCAGAGCAATGATGTGTTTTTGCAATCAATCATATACAAAAAAAGCACCCTCCTTCCACGTGGCTTTCTCTATCTCTATTTCCTTTATTCTGCTCTTTCTTCTCTATAACACTCACCATCATCTGACATACTCCGTATCTACTTGTTTTAATCTAGTTGTTGAAATTCTCCCCTTCCCTCCCACCAAGATGTAAGTTCCTTGAGGGCAAGGACTGTGCCTGCCATATTCACTAGAGTGTCCTTGGCACCTAGAATAGGGTCTGGCTCAGGGTAAACATTAATACTTATTAAATATTTATTGAATAAGTTAATCAATGAATGAACTATAAGCAGCATGGACCAAGACTCTTTCTGCTCTATGACAATTTACTTTCAAATAGTGTCCCTATAATCTGTGAATGAGGTATATATTGAATATATAGCAGACATATATACACCTATATATATATATATATATATATGAATATATTGAACTTATAGAAGATCACAAGTGATAAGAACCACATCTTTTTCTATAGGGCTGATTTTGTGGAGGAGGTGGAATTTTACAAGGTGAGTTATTATCTATCTACATGTGTATTTTAGCATTTCATATTGTCATGCTTATGTGCTTTTCCTAACACTCTAATTTAAAATGAAATAATTCTAGTATTTTGATGTGCTGGTGCTTTTTTAAACATGCACCCCACTAACTCTTCACTAAAAACAACATAGCAAACATCTACCCCGCTGTTGCTGCTCAGCTGGTAAGTCGTGCCTGAATTTTTGGGACCACATGGACTGCAGCACGTCAGGCTTCCCTGTCCTTCGCTATCTCCTGGAGTTTGCTCAAACTCATTTCCACTGAGTTGGTGATACTATCTAATCATCTCATCCTCTGCTTCCCCAGTTTCCTTTTGCCTTCGATCTTTGCCAGCACCAGATTCTTTCTCAGTGAGTCAGCTCTTTGCATCAGGTGGCCAAAGTATTGGAGCTTCAGCTTCAGCATCAATTCTGCCAATGAATATTCAGGGTTGACTTCCTTTAGGATGGACTCGTTTGAGTTCCTTGCAGTCCAAGGGACTCTCAAGAGTCTTCTTCAGCACCACAGTTCAAAACATCAATTGTTTGGAACTCAACCTTCTTTATGGTCCAACTCTCACACCTATACATTCTTCAATGTAAACAAATGTGTTCACTTCTCATGTAGTATGTATGCTACAGAATATTCAATGCATAATGTTAAGAAAAAGAATGGTGCTAACTTAATGCTTTGGAAATATGCCTATTTCCCCAAAGTACCTGTTAAAGTGAAGAAAAAATAAGTGTATTCTGAAGTGAATTTACTATGTGAGATCTTACACATGGCTCTTTCAGAACACTTACTTATAAAGGAGTACATTTTCTCCTTTATAATTAAGACTCAAGGAAAACAAATATGAATTTAAAGAAACAGTTTCTGCAACATTAGGAATCTTAAGCAGGGATCAAAAATGTTTTAAATTTAATAGAAATACTTTATTTAGAGGACTTTATTATTAAACTGCTATGTATTCTATAATAAAATAAATCCTTTCCAGAGATCATAAAATATAGAATAAACATTAATTTTCATTATAAAATTTTGTGAGCAATACCTCGTCCCTGCCCTGCTTCCAAACATGTACAAATTATTTATAGTGGAAGGACACTATCATAAATGCATCTGATTAAGATCTGACTTTTATCCACAAGGAACTTGTGTTAAAATATAACTATCTCAGTAAGATTACCCATTACTAATATTTCTCCTCCTACTATTATTATTTATGCTACTACTTCTTGCTGTTACTGCTACTGACACAACCCACATCCCCCCATCACCCACCAGCACTTTATAGTTTACAAAGAGCTTTTAATATAGACTCATTAAATCCTTAAAACAGATCTATGAGATTTCCATAGATACCTCACGATTCCTATTACAGATGAGAAAACTGGACAGAGAGAACTGTAACTTGACCAAGGTTAAAAAGTAGCAGAGTCATTATTTGAAGCTGAGTCTATTTGATGCCAAGTGACCTTATTTAAAATGAGGATACCACAATAAAACTATTCTACATTCCAAAGCCATACATTGTCATATATGATTATTCTGCATTTTCCCTAATACTCTAACCACCAACTTTCCCCCCAGTCTTTATCTTTTCACTATGAAAAGCAATCCTTTATTGCATTAGCTAAAATGCAACGTAGCCACAAGCCATCAGTTTCTGTCTTTGGAGACTCAGAAATTCTATCAAGTTCCCCACCACCATGAATGTTGTTAGAATTTGAGAAATAGGTAGCTTATTAGATTAGCCTGCTAAATTAAGTAGCAGTGAGCAAAGACACGCAGCCAATTTGTTATGTGTAACATTTACCCATCGAGATAAAAATGTTCTCTGCCCTTCTAGGTTAACATAAATGAGAGGAAAATGTCATTGACAGCACCCGTGATAAGAAAACATAACAGACTGTTAATATCTCACCAAGAGGGACTTCAGAAGTGGTCGAAGTTAAGCACACTTAAAGAAAGCCCCAGGAAGAAGAGGGCTACCTGAGTGCTGACAAGCAAAACTCCTTTCGCTAGAGCAGATGGAAACGATAAACCACAGTTCATGCATGTAATGCAAAGTTATATCCATCCACCAAAATGATGTTATATGGTCAATGTTTTTAATGTGAAAAGATAGTACATTTACATTACTAAAAGAAAAGGATGTGTGTCACGGCATATATGTGTTATAAATATATTAGTGGTGATGGTGGTGGTTTAGTCACTAACTCATGTCTGACTCTTCCGACCCTATGGACTAGAGTCCTCCAGGCTCCTCTGTCTATGGAATTCTCCAGGCAAGAATACTGGAGTGGGTAGCCATTCCCTTCTCCAGGGAATCTTCCTAACCCAGGGATCGAACCCAGATCTCCTGCATTGCAGGTGGATTCTTTACTGACTAAGCCACTAGGGAGGCATATTAGTGCATAACACACATTATACATCTCACACACACAGGCCACACCAACATGTTAGCAGTCCTGGGATGACTGGTAACTACGGTTACAAGCAAATGCTCCTTACTGGTTTTCCCATATTTTCCATTTATTCTAAGGACAAATGGATTGCCAACATAAGAAAAAGTAAAATGTGATAAAAATTTTGTGTATTTTTGTTCTAATATTTTGTTGAGCCATTTAGAATGTTTCAGGTATGATGGCACCTCATTCCTAATTACTTCCACAGGCATCTCATAAAACTAGCACATTTTCCTATTAACCATAATGCCATTACCACACCAAGAAAATTAATAATACTATCCCAATATCATCTCACACCCTATCTATATGTATGTGTCTTTAGCTGTCCCTCAGATATCTTTCATAGCTGCCTTCTTTTGGAACTAGGATTCAATAAAGTTCACACGCTGAATTTGGGTGTTGTGCCTTTTTAGAATCTTTTAACCTAATAAAGCCCAATTCCTCAATCTTTGCATTCCCCCATCCCATACACATACCTTTTAAAAAATGGCATTCACTTTTAATCAACATTCTCATTCTTGTAGACTGTTTCATATTCTGGCTATGTCAGATTTTTCGCTTATGGAACCAAATTTCTTATTCTCTGCACTTTTCTCCATCATATTCTTGTTTTGAGTATAAGATCATCTCTTATTGCTCAAAATCTTTTAATAATAGCACTCTTCTTTAGTAGCTTTCTTCTGTTGCTCGCATATCTGTGCCCTCCAGATTATTTTTTTTATTTGTTTTTGCCTTTGCTTTGGGTATGCTTTTTAAACAGACCTCATTTAACCCAAAAACCAGCTACAGATGAAAACCCATCCTTCTGTGGTTGTCTCTCTAAACCTGGACACGATCTTCATGCCAACTTCCCAGAGTCTATGAACATTCCAGGATCTTCTTTTTAAGAAGAACTGTTTAGCTTGTAGCTATTTGTGACTACTATTGATGCTAAGTCCAGGGAAATAATTTTGCTAACAACTTAGCTACCATTTTGGCACGTTGGTGTCCCAACCATTTCCTTTTCTTTCTCAGTATATCAGCTATGTGTATGCTTGAATTCTGTTAGGTTCCTTATTTTATGCGACAGACACATTTATTTCATTAGTTTCTCCTTAACTATAGTTCCTTATAATAACTATTTTTGTTGCACAGACACCATTATTGACTTTAACGTTTTGCTTAACTATTAGTAACTGGAGAAATGCATGGTGGCAAATTTGGAGTATATGTGGTCACATTTGATTAGCTCCTTTAACGAGGAGGAGGAATATATTATCTTTGATATTGTATACTTCAGCTAAGATTTTTTTTTATAAAGCAAACAAACAAAAAACTTCACTGTTTTTTAACTTTGAGACGCTATGTGGTGTTTTTTTTTTAAATTGTAGTTTCGTTTATACTTACCTTCTTATATTTTTCTTATGCTAACATTAAAAAGGGTGTGTATTCTCAAGGGACAGTGTGTGGTGGCGGCTTTAGAATTCAAGCAGAGGCAAGGGGAAGTCAGGCTGGGATTTTAAAAATTTACAAGTAAAATCCACCAAGTGGATAATATTTTTGATGATATTGGCATTTGCCTCGGTGACCTTAAAGTCCCTTCCAGTTCTGGGGGGTTCTTCATGCTATGGTTTCAGTATTTTATTCTATAACTTTGGTTTATTCTATGAATGGTTGCCTTCATTCTCTGCCTACATGTAGCCAAAACAACAACATAATTGTGTGCATAAGAAAGAGAACTATTTCTCAAACAATTTTATTTGTGGATATGTAACTGATTGGTTTTCAATGAACTGTTTCATTATTTTATATGTTCAGCCACAGTTTTAAGTAATAGAAGCCTTACGAGTCTTGCTCCTCACCCTGCTAGGAAGAAATTCCTTCTTGGATGTTGATTATGGTTTGTTTGCCTTGCTTTTCCTAGTAAGGCCTATAATTTAGGAAACAAAGCTCTTGTCTGTAATTTAATATATGCCCCCTAATACCTAATAATGTACCTTACAGGAACTCTAGAAATACTTAGTGGCCATCTATGAATCTGACAAGATGTCCAACACTGTCTCATGTCTTCCCGCTGCCGAGGCTGACCGCAGTTGGTTCTTTTCGGTCTGTTTTCTCTGTCTCCACCTGGTTTCTAAACCCAGACACCAAATAGCAAAGTTTGCTCGAGTCATTTCCCTTTTTCTCTATTCCAAGACAAGCAGGCAATTACTACTGGCACTTTAAAGAAGACAATTATCAGTGGCGAAAATCTCTTGTGTTATACTGTAAAGAAAATAGATTGTGTTAGTTTTCTAGGCAAACCTTTCACTGGCACCAATGGTGACCCTCAGACAACTTGTGAATGAAGAAATACATGGTTCTAAGTACTGAGCATTTCACATTACTTCTTTTACTACTACCAGGCTCAAAATAAATCTAGCTAAGAATAGTGCAGGAGAAAAGGCCATGAGAGGCCACAGCCAGAGAAACTTAAAGGTGAGAGTCTCATTAACATTAAATATTTGCCCAATTTTATTATGTGAGGTTTAAAAAAAACATATGTTTGCTAAGTGAAAAAAAATCGAAGACACACACTGCCTGACTTCACTTATATGTGAAATCTAAAAAACAAAGCAAATGAACAAACATAATAAAACAGAAATAGTCACAGATACAGAGAGCAAACAGGTGGTTGCCAGGGGGAGAGGGGTGGGAAGATGAGATAAACAGATGAAAGAGATTGCAAGGTACAAATTTCCAGTTATCAAGTAAATGATTCATGGGTATGAAATGCACGGTGTGGAAAATATAGTCAACAGCATGTACCACTTTTGTACAGTGACCGGATGGTAACTAGACTTATTATAGTGATCATTCCAGAAAGTGTAGAAATACTGAAACACTATGTTGTGTTAACAGGAACTAACACCGTATTGTAGGTCAACTATACTTCAAAACAAACAAACAAGCTCCTAGAAGAAGAGATCAAATTTGTGGTTTACCAAAGGGGAGGGGGAGAGAATTGGATGAAGGCAGCTGAAACATACAAACTTCCAGTTGTAAGATAAATAAGTACCAGGGGAGTAAGGAGCAACATGATAAATATAATGAACACTGCTGTATGTTGTACAGAGGGGCAGTAAAGGTGTTAAGAGAGGAAATCCTAATGCTTTTCATCACGAGGGAAAAAATATTTTAAAATAATAAACTGTTAGAACAAAGGGGTGGAAAATTGATGATCACAGAAAACTGGCATTTGTGATGATGTCCCCCTCCTAATTCAGTAAGTTTTCTTTACTAAAAACATTTTTAATTTATTGTATTGAAGTATAGTTGATTCGCAATGTTGTGTTGATTTCCGCCAGACAAGTGATTCAGTTATATATATCACTGAACTCATACACATATTTTTTAATATACTTTTTTTTTTTAGTTTTTTCTCTTACTTTACATCTGTATGAGATGACAGACGTTCACAAACTTAACTGTGGTCAACATTTCATGGTGCGTGTGAGTCGTATTGTTATGTTATACACCTTAAACTTATACAGTGCTCTGTGTTAATTACATCTCAGTAAAACTAGAAGGAAAAATAAAACAAAAACAAACAAAAAAACCAATATTTCACTACCTTTAGTGCAATTTCATGTCACCTCCATAAGAGTAAAATGGTGTGTCTACTGTGCACACAATCTGTAATATGTTTAAAAGATGCTTCTTTGTGCAAATGCAGGTTTTATCAAATGCTGGTGTCATTTCTAAGCTGTCAAAAGTGTTAATTCACATGAGCACCAGTTTATTTTTGCTTTGCTAGAGGCAAAGATTTCCTTACAAGTCCAGAAAATGTTATGTTTCTGTACTGGATTAATCCTTTGAGTCACATCAATGTGCCTAAAATGACTTCAGCTAAAGAAGTCTTATTTCTTTTCCAATGAGACTTTAATGTACCTGAACAAATGGCCTGACCTTGTCAGGAACAAGAACATCCAAACAGCTTAGGCCACGGATCAGTTTGGATTCTTTTTTTGTTGTGATGGCTGAAGGGATAACAATTAACATTTTATCAGAAACAGAACTACTCTCATATGAATTATCATTCTTAAGTCCTGTATATGAAAATCCTACAAATACAAATATCCTGACCAAGTATAAAACTTACCAGTGATGTGCTACTATAAGTCTTATTCCTCCTGAGTTATGAAAATCAGATATTTCAATTCTAGGCTACTGGAGGAGGAGTCAGTGGACAGGCTAAGTCATGATCGAAACCTATCACTACAGTCTTGAATACATCATTTACCCTTTGAGAGGCTTGGTGTCCTCATCTAAAAACTGAAAGGGCTCATTTTATCCTCAATGGTTTTCTATTTCTAAGACATGCGCTGTAATCTTGACATTTTCTCAGGCTACAGTTCAAGTGAGGGCAAGCTTACAAACACCTTACTTAAGGATACTTCCAATACCTTCTTTTTTTAATAGGTTTAATTAAGTTTAATAAAAATGTCAAACCTTTTATTTTGTATTGGGGTATAGTAGCAACCCACTCCAGTATTCTTGCCTGGAAAATCCCATGGACGGAGGAGCCTTGTAGGCTGCAGTCCATGGGGTCGCAAAGAGTCGAACACGACTGAGTGACTTCACTTTCACTTTCACTATAGACAGTTGGCAATGTTGTGGTAGTTGCAGGTGAACAGTGAAGGGACTCAGCTGTTACATACACATGTCTCCATTCTCCCCAAACTCCCCTCCCATCCAGGCTGCCACATAACATTGAGTGGAGTTCCATGCGCTACAGGTCCACGTGCATAGGTCTTGTTGGTTATCCACTTTGAATACAGCAGTGTCGTATAAACACAGAAAGAGGTGACCTTTCCAAATTTCCTAACTATCCCTTCCTTATTATGTCTTTAAGTAAAAAGACTTTCAATTCTACTTAGGCCTTATCCCAGAGTAGGCACTGCCAAGCGATGGGAAGCATAAAACATCAGTCCTAAGGACCACCTCCTCTCATGTTTTAAGTCCCTGATCAAGTTAATTCACACCCCTCCCTTTCTTTTATATTAGCCATGATTATCATGCAACTTTTCTGTTGTAAAAGTACGCCACCATACTGTGTATATGGTTTTCTAATACAGGTTGAAAAAAATAAAGATTTTTTTGCCAGGTGTTATTGCTGCATTATTTTTAACATTAAAAACTGAAAGCATGCTACATGTTCAAGCTTCATGTTTACAAAGGATGATAAAATAAGTTTAACTCCATCCCACTATGGCAATATGCAACAGGTAAATAAACACTATGAGACAAAGCATCATGCCTTGATATGGAGGACCAATCATGACAGTAAATTGTTAAATGAAAAAATGTGAGGAATGGAACAAATGTACTATGTGATATCATCTATGTAAAAATAAACAAAATACGTATATATGAACACTGCATATAAAATTCATATTACTCTAATTACATAAAATTATTAAGAAAAAATATCTAGCATAGGGGTCAGTAAATTCTGTATGGGGCAGTTAGGCTTTGTGGGTCACATGGTCTCTGCTACAAATGCATGACTTGGCTATTATAGTGTGAAAGCAATGAGAGATAATATGTAAACAAATGCGGGTGACTGTGTTCCAATAAAACTTTATTTACAAAAACAGGCAGGGAGCTGGATTGGCCCTTGAGCTATAGTTTGGTGACCCCTCTCTAGCACCATATATACTAACTGATTAAAGCATTATCTACTGAAAGGAAACCAGAACAGATAATCAGTCAAGGGGATTTTTTTTTTCTCTCTCTGCATTGTTAAATTCTGATTCTACTTTGAGAATATGTACATGAATACTTCTATAATTAAAAAATTTAAAAGAATAAGAAAAGGAATGGCAAGATCAAACCTCTAATTTCACTTCTCTTTTGAAAATAAATCTCAGAAGAGTAAAAGATTTAGATTTGTAAAAATACAGTTATGAAAACAGTGAAAGCAAACACAGGTACATATTTTAACCCATTAAAAATAGCTCATTAAAAATGTTTTAGATATGATGCAAAAACTAAACTCTAGGAAGATATAGACGAGTAGATTTGACTTTACTAAATGTAAAAAATAAAAAAGTGATCATGAAAAAGAGAATATACTTTCAACAAATGAAACTAAGAACAGTTTCAAACTAAGAACTTTGATTAGTAAGAAAAGGATAAAGAAACAGTGGAAAAGTAGAAAAACCATATGGATTAGCAATTCACAGAAGTATAACTTCAAATATCTTTAAACATAAGCCTGCTCAACTTTATTGATAATTAAGGAAATGTAAGTATAGCAAAATATGTAATTTTACTTATCACATTTAAAAATTAATTTTGACAGAATATGAAAAAAAAAGAAAAGTAATTAAAAGAATAAAAAATACTTCACCTACCACTTAAAGTATCAATACTCTGATATGACAAATTTTTCTAAGATCTTCCCAATAAACATCCCATGAAGTCATCTTCCTGTCAAGGTTTTGTTCTCTTATCAGCTCTCCAGGGTACGCTAAAGTATGGCAGCCCAGTGGGGAAGGATGGGGAGAAGGGATAGTTAGGGAATTTGGGATGGACATGTGCATACAGCTACATTTAAAATGCATTAAGCAACAAGGACCTCCTGTATGCACATGTCCATCCCAAATGGAATTCTGCTCAATGTTATGTGGCAGCCTGGATGGGAGGGGAGTTTGGGGGAGAATGGATACATGTGTATGCATGGCTGAGTCCCTTTGCTATTGGCCTGAAACTACCACGACATTGTTAGTCAGTTACACTGTTGTTCAGTCACTGCCGTGTCCAACTCTTTGTGACCCCACGGACTGCAGCATGCCTGTCTTTCACTGTCTCCTGCAGTCTGCTCAAATTCCTGTCCACTGAATCACGATGCCATCCAACCATTTCATCCTCTGTCGCCCTCTTCTCCTCCTGCCCTTGGTCTTTCCCAGCATCAGGGTCTTTTCTGAAGAGTCAGCTCTTTGCATCAGGTGGCCACAGTATTGGCGCTTCAGCATCAGTAAGTCAAGTCACTCAGTCGTGTCCGACTCTTTGCGACCCCGTGGACTGCAGCCCACCAGGCTCCTCAGTCCGTGGGATTCTCCAGGCAAGAGTACTGGAGTGGGGTGCCATTTCCTTCTCCAGGGGATCTTCCCGACCCAGGGATCAAACCCGGGTCTCCCGCATTGGAGGCAGACGCTTTAACCTCTGAGCCACCAGGGAAGCCCCTCAGCGTCAGTCCTTCCAATGAATATTCAGGGTCAGTTTTCTTTAGGATTGACTGGTTACACCCCCATACAAAATCAAAAGTTAAAAAAAAACTATAAAGCTTGGCAGCCCAGAGCCAGCAGAACTGAAGGACAGAGACCACTGGGGCAGAATCCCACTGTGGAGAGCTCAGGGAGCAACCAGCCTCCACAGTAAATGAGGACAAGCTGCCCTGTGTTATGTTTCCTTTTCAAATATTTTTTTTACATCAAAAACACATTGCAGGGGAGTGAAGACTTCAGGGACATCCTACAAAAACAGGCTGCATAATTCTGATATTGAAAGCTAGCCACATTTTAATTAACTGCCAGTACTCAGCCACATCCTCGAGCTCGAGATAGCCAATAACAATCTTGTAATTTCTAAATGTGAATGCCACTCAGGTGGAGACCAAATAGTGAAAGTTTCAGCTTACCTCCTAAATGTAAACATTAAATTTCAGATATCCATAGCAACCAGACCTCCCTCTACCTTAGACACTTCCTTAAAAAATAAAAAGGAAACGGCATTTCTGTGGTGGATGGCATGTAGACAGTTGCCCATTAAAACGATAACATCGAAATATAAACAGCCAAACCTTTTCATCATTTATTGACAAATGACTTGTAAGACTGCAATGAAATCCTTCAAATACCCTTTCAGCATGTTGTGAATAAAGACACCAACAGCAAGTTAAATTGACAAGTAATTACAATTAATGCCCCACCATCATTAGTAGAACACATTTAACCATATACTTGTATGTCAATATTTAATAGCAAAACAGAATTCTAGGAATACCATTCTGCCCAAAAGTGCTCTATCTGACTTTTACCAGTTTTGCAATCAGCTAGAACATAAAAAGAACTCACAGACTGGGAAACATAGGTGTCCTGATTCTGAAAGACCTTGCCAGCTCAGGAAATCGAGAACACTTTGTCACTGCTCTTTTTACAGGGTGAGAAATCAGGGCTGCCTTTCTGGCATTCCTGGATTCAATCTTCTGTTCTGCCACCCCTTCCACTGGGAAATGTTTCTAAAGAGGTAGGTACTAGTATTTGATTTAGTTCACAAGATAGTTACTTTCCAGTGAAACTTCAGCTGTAGAATGCATAAATAGTACTTTTACACAGAATATTACATAGCTGTGAAAGTAAGTGAACTATAACCAAACACGACAGTGTGAATAGATCTCAAACATAATGTGAAACAAAAGACACCAGCCATGAATGTACCGTATGATTATATTTTCAGAAAGTTCATTAACAGGCAAAACTAATTTATGCCATTGGAAAGTGGGACAGGATTACTAGTTACCCTTTGGGGAGTAGAGGCTGAAGGTGAACTTTCAGGTTTCTCCTAATTGCCTCTGGACAGATGGTGACAGTGGTAAGGAACCCACTTGCCAGTGCAGGAGACCTAGGAAATGAGGGTTCGATCCCTGGGTTGGGAAGATCCCCTGCAGAAGGAAATGGCAACCCACTCCAGTATTCTTGCCTGGAGAATCCCGTGGACAGAGGAGCCTGGTGGGCTACTGTCCATAGGGTAGCAAAGAATTGGACACAACTGAAGGGACTCAGTACACACAGTTGTCCTAATATTTCATCTAGAGGTTGGCTGCTTGGGTATGTTCACCTTGTAAAACTATTAAACTTTTAAACTCTTAATGTGAGTATTATTCTCTATGGTATTCTGCTTTCCAAAAATTTATAACAACAACACAATCAGGCACTAAGAAGCATATATTGCAATTAGGATAAATAATCTTTATCCCCCAGAAATGCAGGGTCAAGTAGGGGAGACAAAGTTAAAAACCAAAACCATATTCTTGTGTCAGACTTCCCTGGTGGTACAATGGATAAAAATCTGCCTGCCAATGCCAGGGACACAGGCTTGATCCCTGACCGGGGAAGATCCCACAGGCTGCAGAATAGCTAAGCCCATGCACCATAACTACTGGGTCTGTGCTCCGGAGTCCATGAGCTGCAACTAGCGAGCCTATGTGTCACAACAGCTGAGGCTCGCACACCCAGAGTCCGTGCTCCACAACAAGAGACGCCACCACAACGGGAAGCCCGCGGACCACACTGAAAGAGTAGCCCCACTCGTTGCAACTAGACAGAGCCTGTGCAAAGACCCAGAAGAGCCAGAAAGAAAGAAAGAAAGAAAGAACAAACAAAACAAAACCATAGATCCAGTATGGCCAAAAAGAAAGAAAGGGAAAACAACATATATTGTGTATGACCAGGCTATTAAAGAGTTGGGAGAAGGGCACTACGGGATTGACGTCCTCTGCTCTCAAGGTGATGGGGAAGGCATCCAGAGAAGGTGACACTGGGCCAAGCCTTGACTTAGAAGTTCATTCAGCACCAAGCAAAGGGCAAGGGCATTCTTGGCTTGGGTATCACCGGAGCTCAGGGCCTGGGACAATGGTGGAAGAGAAGGATATACATCGTGTGGGAAAATGACAATCACCCACCCAGAGTGCTCATCTTTATGTATTCACTGAGTAATTCACAGTTTTTCAGGGAGCACTTTACTCATATCCAATTGCAAGATTCTCATCTTCAAAGGAGCAATCTCTCTAAAGACAAGTCAACTATGAAACAGGAGAGGAGAGTGGACAAGCTGGCTTCAAATGCAACATTTGGAAAACTAAGATTGTGGAATCCAGTCCCATCACTTTATGGCAAACAGATAGGAAAAAATGGAAACAGTGACAGACTTTATTTTCCCGGGCTCCAAAATCACTGCGGATGGTGACTGCAGCCATGAAATTAAAAGATGTTTGCTCCTTGAAGGAAAAGCTATGACAAACCTAGATAGTGTTTAGGGAACATCAGTTTTCCAAAAAAGGTCTGTATAGTCAAAGCTATGGTTTTTCCAGTGGTCATGTATGGACGTGAGAGCTGAACCATAAAGAAGGCTGAGTGTGAAAGAATTGATGCTTTTCAACTGTGATGCTGGAGAAGACTTGAGAGTCCCTTGGACTGCAAGGAGATCAAACCAGTCAATACTGAAAGAAATCAACCCTGAATATTTATTCGAAGGACGGATGCTGAAGCTGAAACTCCAATACTTTGGCCACTGATGCGAAGAGCTGACTCATTTGAAAAGACCCTGATGCTGGGAAAGATTGAGGGCAAGAGGAGAAGGGGACGACAGAGGGTGAGATGGTTGGATGGCATCACTGACTCAGTGGACATGAGTTTGAGCAAACTCCAGGAGATAGTGAAGGATAGGGAAGCCTGGCGTGCTGCAGTCCATGGGGTTGCAAAGATTCGGACCAGATGAGTGACTAAACAATGCAACACCAGGAAGTCTGGGAGAGGAAGGGACGGGGAAAGGACAGAGCCAGGCTGTAAACACTAAGACTCATGACAAGCACAGCAACAATGGAAACAACCACCATTTATGCCTCATACTTGACATGCATGGTCTGATGCACTGAATTCTCACACCAAGTCTAGGAGCTGGGACTATCACTATCTCCATTTCACAGATGCCAGAACTGGGGCTGAGTGAGGCTTCCTAACTGCCCAGGGCCATACAGCCTGTAAGCAGCAGGAGCCACTGCTGGAACCTGGTGGGTGTCACCCCTGAGGCCTGTCTGCTCCATGAAGGTCCTTGCATGGGCACCAGCCTCAGATGTCACACACCTGCTCTCTCCTTGCGGGCTGTGCAAGACAGCTGCAAACCCATCGGTCAGGACCACAGCTTCCCCAGTGACCAAGTGACCACCCTGGAGCTGCAGGGACTAGGAGAGACTGGTAGATGACTTCCGTTCCTCCACTCCCTCTCTTTCCATCTTTCCCAGCTTGAATAAGAGCATCAACTTCAGTGTTTCTGCTTCCTGGAGCAGGAAAAGACAGGGGCTGGACACACCTCTGTCTGGCCGCCGCTCCTGTCCATCCTCAAGCTGCAGTGGGGCTGACTGCTTTTCTGGGAACATCTGCACTCCCACTGTCCTCATCCCCAATGTGAAAGCGTTAGTTGCTCAGCCGTGTTCGATTCTTTGCAACCCTATGGGCTGTAGCCCGCCAGGCTCCTCTGTCCATGGGATTCTCCAGGCAAGAAAACTGGAGTGGGTTGCCATGCCCTCCTCCAGGGGATCTTCCCAACCCAGGGATCGAACCCAGGTCTCCTGCACTGCAGGCGAATTCTTTACCATCTGAGCCCCCAGGGAAGCCCTTTATCCCTTGCTGAGGGATTCTTAATACCTGTAGCTCCCTGGAATATGTGTTCTTGAATAGAAGTGGCTTGAAACTGTGAAATACATGAACAGCTTGGGTCTGAGCCACACGGAGAAATTACCTGGAGGAGGTAATCTGGAGACCAGAGATGAGGGCTCGGCGTGCTTTTGCCGAAGCGCCAATTTAACCTTGATGACAGAGCCGGAGCTGGAGTGTCCTGTGCGGAATGTCTTTAAAGAAACATGTGCTATCCCAAGGGAGGAGACAAGGCAGCATTCAAATGGGAGGCAGCAGGCTTTGTTTTCTAAGCCAGACTCTCCACTTTCTTTGTCCTGGTTGTTTGTTCCACAAGGAAGGGTCCGATAGCAAACTGCTCAAAGGAGCCAAATGTGGCTGGGCGGGCAGCTCTCACCCCTCCCCAGACACAGCCCGCCTGCTATTTCAGGACTCCGTTCCATAAAACAGACGCCGCTGCCCTCCATCCGGGGTTGGGTGAAATTATGCGGTGGTTTGGTGAAGTCAACAAATAACGAGAATGAACCACACTTGGGGAAATAAAAAGGCAGCTGGCATCAGTGCTGGGCTTCAGAAGGCAGTAAATAAGGATGGCTACCCTCTGCTGCCTCTTATCTGGCTTTTGAAAACTTTTTATTGGGAAATGATTGCAAATGAGCAGATATATTACAAAAATAAAAAAACAGTACCAAGAACATCTATATGCACTTTCAGATTTCCTCTTTGTTAATGTTTTATGTCATTTACTTAATCCTTTGTGCTGTCTCTCCTCTGCTCCTTGTCTATTTCCTAATTGAAGGGATATACTTGCACATGCCACACAACAGTTATCAAATTCAATACATTGAACATTAATATAAGATTTTAAATGAATCTAGCCTTCACATTCAATTTTATCAGTTACCCAATAATGTCCTTCCAGCCCAACATAAATCCTACCTCTGCCATGATCTTCTTCCTAACATTTCTCTCTTCTTCTGAGATACTTCTTTAGTACTTAGATTTCCTTTTCATGAGACTATTATTATGTCCTGCCTAGAACTGTGTGGCCATTTAACCTGCTATACTAGACTGTCAGCTTCTTGAAGCCAGAGCAAATATCTATTAGATGAATTGCTAGGAGTATATATGTGTGTGTGTATACTAATATAAATGGCTGGAGAGTTAATTTGCATTAGATGTTTTAAGACTTCTAAGATGTCATTCAAAAAATGAATTCATTTTTGCTTCTTAGCCTAGGAAGATTCACATATAATAATAACCTTTACACAGAACTATCAAACTACAACTGTCTTTGTTCATGAGGTGAATTTATGGAAATAGTTTAACACAAATTTCACAGTATTGTCTTATGTTTTGAGCATAGAAGAAGACAGATTACAATTCCGAAGCACCATAACAAATCAAAGTAGTAGTTTGAACAGCATAGTCCATTTCTGGCTCTACACTGAGCAGTCAATGAAAGGTAGTTTGACAGGGCAATGATGTCAAGTAGTTGCCTGGAGAATCCCAGGGACAGGGGAGCCTGGTGGGCTGGCGTCTATGGGGTCGCACAGAGTCGGACACGACTGAGGTGACTTAGCAGCAGCAGCAGAATCTATACTTAACGAGTGTCAGGAGGGGGTGGGTGGATCTTTATGATCATAAAAGACCAAGGTCTATTAGGTGGCTATTGAAACAACTACTAGACAGACACGTTGGTTTGAATCACAATGTAATTTCTTATATTCCTCACCTGTGTTTCATCCTTATTACAATTTTAGGTACCTTTTATTCATTTAACCATATATATAGAGAGAAGGAAAACTTGAATGCCCCCAGAAAGAGTTTCAGAAAGCTGTCCATGACCAGGGACTTCCCTGGTGGTCTGGTGGTTAAGAATTCCCCGTGCAATGCAGGGGACATGGGTTCGATCCCTGATGGACAGCTAAGCCCATGCACAGCGAGAGAGAGACCCTCACGCCACAACAAAGACCCTGCATGCTGGAACTAAGACCAACTTAGTTCCACGCTGAAACTAAGACGTCGCTAAACAAACAAATAATAAATATTTAAAAAGAAAACTGTTCATGATGCAAAGTTGTTGTATCTGCTCAAACAGAAGGAATAAATAGATTCTTAAAATACCCTCACCATTCTAACATCCAGAGCTAACTACCCTTAACATTTTGGTATAATCCTTTCAGCTTTCCCTCTTCATGCACATAAAATAGATATGATTTTATCAGTATCAAATCACATTCACATATGTTTTTGTAACCTGTTTTATTTTTTTCTTCACTTTATCATAAGCTGTCATTTTTAACAGCTGAAGAATGTTTCACTGTACAGAGGCATCTTAATATATATAGCTCCCAAGTAATAAATATTTCTAGGTTTTTAACTTTGCGATCAGGAAATTTAAAAAGCAGTTGACATCAGTTCTGGTCTTCAGAAGACAGTAAATAAAGATAACTACCCTCTGTGACCTCTTATATGAAAGCTGACTTTTAAAAAATCTTTTTATTGAAAAATTATGTCAAATGAGCATGTAAGTTACAAAAATAAAGGTAGTACAAAGACCATCCATATGCCCTTTCCCCAGATTTTAAATAATGCTGCCATAAGAATTCTTGTAATTTAGTTAAACCTTTTCTCTCAGTCTTGATTACTTCCCACAGGAGTAATTCCTAGAAATAAAATTGCTCAGTTTGTACACTGTTTTAAAGCTCATAATGATAAGTATTAGCAAGCTGCCTTTCAGCAATATTGTGACAACTTTAAATCCTGCAGTAATGCCGGAGAGAGTCTCTTCAACCATACCCTTGGGAATTACCTTTGACATTAAATATGTGCAATATGGCTTCCTGTTAAAATTTAGATTTTTTCAATTTATCCATCAAGTTAAACATTAAATAACTTAATTGGAAATTTGTACTTTCTTTTTGTGAGTACGAAGTCGTACATATTTAAATAATTAAACAAGCTAAAGAAGATAAAATAATATCCAAAGCAGACTTCAAATCCAGTAATTTGAATTTGAATTCAATTCAATTTAATAATACAACAAGCACAAGAAGAAACAGGGAAGTTTGTTCCAAGTTTAAGCACAAATGTCTCTTCGAACACAGCTCTTGCTCAGCATCTACGAAAGATCAGATCATTTTGTAAAGTGCCTGTCAAATTTTGGCTATTTTCTATTTTCCCGAGACCTGAATGTTAAAAATCAATAGAAATCTTACAACATTCATGTTGCCTTTAGAAGGGTTAGACAGACTCATGCCCACAACATTCAAAGCCATTTCAGTTTAGAATCTTGGGAAGGAATCTATCCTGAGCTTCCAGAGTCACAGCTGGCAGGCTATAATTTAGAGTTGCATACAGGATAATGTGTATTAGTCCATTACTAAGCTGTAAGTTGACACCAACCTTTGGAATTGCTTTCTCAGAGGAAAGGCTCAAGAACCAATGCCTCAGTCATTTCCAACAGGGCTGGGAAAAACATTCAGACAAACCATTAGATTCCTTTCACCTCACATTCTGATGATTTTCATCAAAAGGGAGGTGGAAAGGGGGTGATTAGACACCAATTTTCACTCCGGTGAAAATCCAAACATGTGTTTTGATGCTCAAGACATTGATAACATATTGGCAAGTTCTTGTCCCCACTTACATGAACCATAGCAGCCACCCGGAATATCCTAATGGTAATGAGTGTGTTCAGAAAGAGGGAATGGGGCACTAAAGCGATCCGACTTTGACAAGCAAAGGCATTTTGTGTGAATAGCAACAGAAACCTTAAGCCACCAGGCATGAGGTTGGAGATTTTCAGCTGTCAAAGTCTACGCTGATGGCACTCTAGCTGTGAGATCGAAGGGCTGTTCTTTGGTGACGGATAAGCTTCAGCAGTGGTCACACGGGTTTGGCTAGGGCTGCGTTAGAATCAGCTACAGTGGGGGAAGGAGCGAGGGTGAGATGAATTGAGAGTAGCGCGGAAACATGTGCCACCATATGTAAGACAGACAGCCAGTCGGGATTTGCTATGCAATGCAGGGGGCTCAACCCAGGGCTCTGTGGCAACCTAGAGGGGTGGGATGCGGTGGGAGGTGGGAGGGAGGCTCAGGAGGGCAGGGACATACGTATACCTACAGCTGATCCCTGGTGGTGTAAGGCAGAAACCAACAGAATATCGTAAAGCAATGACCCTCCAATTAAAAATATATTTTAACTTAAAAAAAGACCCCATTTCAAACACTTACTACACTAAAGTATTTCATCACTAACTTCCTAACACTGGCTACAAGTTGCAATGATAATATTTTTGAGTTATTGGGTTAAATACCTTGTTAAAATTAAAATTAAGTCTTCCATCAAAATGAGCTGAAGTATAATGAACACAATTTTTTCTAATATCTGACCTAATATGTTTCTTCTTTCTCCATTCTCATCAAAAGCAGAAAAATGATGTTACTCCCTGATCTAGCACTATCCAACAGAAATATACCATGAGCCACAGATGTAATTTTAAGTTTTCCTGATAAAAATTTTTTTATAATTAAAAAAAATTAATTAAGAACAAAAGCTTTGTTGCTGTACAGCAGAAACTCACATAACATGGTAAGGCCATTATGCTCCAATTTAAGAAAACAAATAAAAAATTAAAAAACAAAAGATGAGATCAATCTTAATAATATATTATATTTAACCAAATACATATTATAATTTCAATATAAAACCAATTTAAAAATTATTGGGGTAGTTTCCACTTTTTCTCACTCCAAGTCTTCAAAACCCAGTGTATATTTTATACATACTGCTGCTGCTGCTGCTAAGTCGCTTCAGTTGTGTCCGACTCTGTGCGACCCCATAGACGGTAGCCCACCAGGCTCCCCCGTCCCTGGGATTCTCCAGGCAAGAACACTGGAGTGGGTTGCCATTTCCTTCTCCAATGCATAAAAGTGAAAAGTGAAAGTGAAGTCGCTCAGTCATGCCTGACTCTTCGCGATCCCACAGACTCCAGCCCACCAGGCTCCTCCGTCCATGGGATTTTCCAGGCAAGAGTACTGGAGTGGGGTGCCATTGCCTTCTCCACCGAAAGCAATATAAGGACGATCAAAAGACCCAAAACACAGAAGACTGATTTCCGACCGTGATCTCCCCACATAAGCACAGCAGTGCCAAGAAACTGGGGGAGACGCTCTGGAAATCATCCATTCAATGCCTACGTGTCAGCCAGTCAGCTAACTCAGCCGCTCAGTCATGTCCGACTCTTTGCGACCCCATTGATAACATTGCATGCCAGGGGGGGATTTTTTTCTCGATAGTTTGCCTTAAAATGCAAACCAATGAGTTTCTCTTATTTTCCCTGGGGAAACGTAGCTGTGAAGTGGTGCCCAGTGTGAAGACTGTTAAGAAGGAGGAACATATAAAATTGTTTCCATGCTATTCTGGTGCCAATTCCCAGTAGCTCTCATGCCAACATTAAATTCCTATACAGAACTGTCATGCACTGCCTGAATTTTTAAAATATATTAGTAATACTTCATTATAATTTCCCCCTTCACTCAGATGCATTTCTACAGGGAAGTTATACAATTTCCAAATGTGTGCATTTTGTTCAAGGCAATTTCAAAAATGATGGACAGATATGAGAGAGTTTAAACTGCTTCCCCATAATGGTATGCCATTGTTTCAACTGTGTAGAGAACTTTTTGCAAATAAGCTATAAAATGTTGTTATCCCACAAAAATGATTCTTCAGGCACAGTCTTCTTCCATATAACACAACCTATAATTTAGTAATAATAACAACACTTTACAAGTGGATAGTCCTTTTCTGTTTACAAAGCAAGGTTTACACTGTCTCATTAAGCATCACAAGAAACGTTATGAGGCATAGATGGCAAAATAAACAAAATACAAGTACTTTGTCACTGGCTTTCTTCCAACATTTTACTTCCTCTGGGTACACTATTTACAATGTCAATATGGGGGATCTCATTTTTTAAAAAATAAAAGTATTATCAGCAAATTTTTCAGATTCCTTGATAAGCAGTGTCCTAGGAGTCATCTGATTTTCATACTGAAGAACTCAGAGTTCTTATCCTATTCAAGTCAAATAAATTCTACCCAAGTCTCAAATAAAGCAATTCCCTTATTATTCAGTTAACTAGTTTTCAAAAGCTGGCGAGGTGAAGTCTTGACCCAAACACAGATCTCCCTTTAAGTCACATTACGTATAGTCCTGACTAGTGTAGGAACAGCTAAGCAACTGAACAATTACCTCCTAAACCCTCTCCCTTCAATCAAGAAAAAAGGTGTGACAATCAAAGGCCCCTGAAGAAATTAAAACTCTGAAGCCAAGAGACTGACAAACTTTAAGAGAAGTCTGCTATGATAGTCAGGAGAGAGGTTTGATGAGAAGAAATAAGAAACTCAAATAGGACTCTTTAGACATAACAATCTCACAACACGATAACTCAATTCTTATCCTCTAGGGAGAAGGCATTGGCACCCTACTCCAGCACTCTTGCCTGGAAAATCCCATGGACGGAGGAGCCTGGTGGGCTACAGTCCACGGGGTCGCTAAGAGTCAGACACGGCTGAGCGACTTCACTTTCACTTTTCACTTTCATGCACTGGAGAAGGAAATGGCAACCCACTCCAGTGTTTTTGCCCGGAGAATCCCGGGGACAGAGGAGCTGCCATCTATGGGGTCGCACAGAGTCGGACACGACTGAAGTGACTTAGCAGCAGCAGCAGGGGGTGCAAATATATATATACACAGGGAAACGAAGAAGGCTTTTAAAATGATAAAATAATTAAACAGCTCCACTTTTGCTAGGTACTTAAACATTTTTAAAACCTGGAGTCCTGGCTTAGCTGGGTGTTGCTTTTCCACACCTAGAAATCAAGGAGGAAAACTGAAGGGGACATGTTCGTGCATGGAGTGAAAAACAGACCATCTGGTTAATTATATATCTATCGGCTACATATGTCCCAGCTCGCAGTCTTACACATAAAAGTGTAGGGAATTCTGCATATCCCCAAAATAGCGCCTCTCCCCCAGCACGGAAATGGGAAGTGGTGAGAAGGGCCTGAACTTCATGTACGGCTCCTTCTCATGTTGTAAAGGCCACACATCGAGTCCAGTACAAACGACAGGCCAGGCAAGATAGGTTTTGGTTTCCTTAGTTAAACAGCTCAGTAGACTTGGAAGTTCTCTCATATGCCAAAGCAAGCTAACTGATCGGTTCTTCTCCAAAGAGCTTTGCCTCTGTGTCTTATAGCAATATAAAGATTACTCACTTTGGAGAAACATTTGAAATACATTTCCAAAAAGACTGGAGCATGTTTTTGTTGCTGTTGTTTTTTGGGGTTTTTTGGAGCATATTTAAGGGGGTTTTGGAATCACTGAAACTACCCTTCGACCGTCTGATATGGGAAAAAAAGAAAAGAAAAAAATCCTGAAGAAAAATTTGATTTGCCGTTTGATTTGAATGAAGATTAAAAATATGACATAGCAGCTGTTCAATTTGTGCCACTGAAATTCCTGTTTCATATTTTTTAATTGCTACTATGAAAAATTCTTTGATTGCACTTGATGAAATTAAGTTTTGCCTTTTTAATGATTAAACAGGAGAAAATTCAAGTGTGTTCTAGTTAAGAATTTAAATGACTGTGTGTGTTTAAAACATGAAGTAAAATCTACTGGGACACTATTTCATCTCAAGGCTGCATACAATACGCAGTAATTGCACAGCACTTGCTCACAAGCCTGGCTCTTTCAAAACGACTAAACTATTCCTCCAAAGAACAAGGCAGCATGGGTTGGCTGGGTTAAAGGGAAGGGAACCGTGGGATCACAGTGCTGATAACCACGCTGCGATGGGCTGGCTTTAGTGACTGAAGATGTCGCGTCCGTCGTCAGCGCTGTGGCTGCCTGTGTGCGCGCCGGTCACTCAACACACTCCTGAACCTGCTGTTCATTCTGTTACTGAGATCTCATTTTGGAAGATGACTAAGGCGCCTGAAGACAAGAGGACAGCCAGGAAGCCCAAGATTTTTGAGGATGAAACCCAGACCATGTGTTTCTTCCTGTAGGCAGAAACACTCGTCCCAGACTGCTGCTGAACACTAAATTAAAAAAAAAAAGTTAAAGGCAGGAGCTTCCAAATACAAAGAAAATAATGGATGTGAAAGGGGGCCCCTGGACCACAGCAAAGAGCTCTCCCAGAAAACCCTCTTTGTCCTACAGACATATGGCCTGTTCAGAGATCTGTAATATACCTGAATGTTCTGCAGTTACAATCACATGCTATTTATAATTTTGACATAATAAAGCCTCAAGATTGTTTGACAGGTTTATCAATATCCATGATAAATCTTACATCTCTTATGAACAGTTGCAATGCACAGATGAAAAATTCATTGCTTCATCTCAGAAAAGAACACACTTTACTCTCCTTTAAAAACACTGTACTTCTTAATATAAGAAAATACAGTGCAGTTTTGATAAAGACTATAATAAACTTGAGTTTTTGAAGGTAGCTATCAGATTAGCCGAGATGGTGCACAGAGAATGAGAGAGACTGTTTGATTATTATTATTTCTAAGCCATCCACTGAAAATTATCTAACTCTTGACTGAAGGCAAAAGTGGCTCCTTACCACTAAGTTACTCAGAATTCCCTCCCCTGTTGGTGTTTATGGTGGTCCTAACTATGGGGAGCAGACTTCCTCCTATGTGGAGTCCTTAATAAAAGCTTTTCACAAGTAGAATATTGGGTCTATTTATAAGCAAAGGCAATCATGATGTTCACAGCCCCACAAATGGCACCTTTAACAATTATAAATACATAAAGTAGTAAAGCTTGGAGAACGTGTTTTCTTTTACCCAATTTAAAGTCATCTCTTAAAAATCAACCAAGCTACAAACAATAAATGCTGGAGAGGGTGTGGAGAAAAGGGAACCCTCTTACACTGTTGGTGGGAATGCAAACCAGTATAGCCACTATGGAGAACAGTTTGGCGATTCCTTAAAAAACTGGAAATAGAACTGCCATATGACCCAGCAATCCCACTGCTGGGCATACACACCAAGGAAACCAGAATGGAAAGAGATACGTGTACCCCAATGTTCATCGCAGCACTGTTTATAATAGCCAGAACATGGAAGCAACCTAGATGTCCCCTGGAGGATGAATGGATAAGGAACTTGTGGTACATATACACAATGGAATATTACTCAGCTATAAAAAAGAGCACATTTGAGTTCGTTCTAATGAGGTGGATGAAGCTGGAACCTATTACACAGAGTGAAGTGTCAGAAAGAGAAACAGCAATACAGTTCATTAATGCATATGTATGGGATTTAGAAAGACAGTAACGACAAGCCTATATACAAGTCAGCAAAAGAGACACAGATGTAAAGAACAGACTTTTGGACTCTGTGGGAGAAGGCAGGGGTGGGATGATTTGAGAGAACAGCATTGAAACATGTATATTACCATGTGTGAAATAGATGACCAGTGCAAGTTCGATGCACAAAGCAGGGCACTCAGAGCCCGCGTACTGGGACAGCCCAGAGGGATAGGGTGGGGAGGGAGGTGGGAGGGGGGAGTTCAGGATGGGGGGACACGTGTGCACCCATGGCTGATTCAAGTCAGTATGTGGCCAATATTGTACTGTAACATTGTAAAGTAATTAGCCTCCAATTAAAATTAATTAAAAAAAATCAACCGAGAGTTAGGAAAATAATTACATTGTGATGTAGGGCTAAAATGTCAAAATAAGGATTATTAAAAAAAACTTTACATTTTAGAATAATTTTGGTTTTACAGAAAAGTTACAAAGGTAGTCAGCCTTCTTGTATACTCCTTATGTAGTCTCTCCTATGCTTAACTTCTTGTATCAACTAATGTATCAACTAATCTTGATACATTACTGTTATCCAACATCCATCCTTTACTCAGATTCCCTTAGTTTTTTACCAAGAACAACCTTTTCTGCCCCAGGACGCTATCCAGGGGACTGTGTTACATTTAGTCATCAGTAACGTACATTAGTCTCCTTAGGATCCCTCAGACCATGACAGTTTCACAGACTTTCCTTCTTTTTAATAACCTTGAAAGTTCTGAGGAATACTGATCTGGTATTTTGGAGGATGCGGAATCTGTCTGAAGTTTTTCTCATGATTACCTCGGGACTTGACCGCAGGATTTACTACTTTATGGACATGAGTTTGAGCAAACCCCAGGAGATGGCGAAGGACAGGGAAGCCCGGCACGCTGCAGTTCATGGAGCTGCAGAGTCGGACACGACCGAGGGACGGAACAACAATACCACCTCGGGATTACTGTGTTTGGGTGAGGAAGCCCGCAGAAATCCAGTGACCATCCCATGTTACCACAGTTAGGGTACATGCTATCAATATGGTTCATCACTGTTGGTGTTGGGATATTCCACCCACCCCACCATGCACCTTCCACAGTTTACTCCTTGGAAGGAAGTTCAAGGTAACCCACAATGAGTGAGGAGCTACAATCTACTTCCCTGAAGACGTAGGATCTACATAAATTATTTGGGGTCCTTTTGTATGAGAGACTTGTCTATGCTAATTAGTTATTCCATCATTTATTTATATCATTATGGATTTGTGAATACCTATCTCATACTTTGAATGATAATCTAATACTCAACTTTGAGTTATGAATCCAATCCAATCCAATGATTTATTTATTTATTTTTCAGTTGTTGCTCAAATTTTTCCAGGAAGCTTTGGCTATTGAGAGCTCTTTCCATTCCTAAAGGTTGCTCCTAAGTATTTCTTGTTAAAAACATAACTACATCTTCCCCGTTCTCACTTAGTGCTTTTCCCCAAATTATATAAGAGAAGAACATGCCAGTTTTCATATTGATTTTGCACTGTGTTAAATGTCAAACCCAGATTCTTAACCTTGCTACCAAAGGCTCACACGAAGAGGTCATTAGGTAGCGTTTGTTCCTTAGGTGGTGGACTATCAGACTCTTGCCTGGAGCCCAGTTATTCCTCAGAATGAAGACAATGGGCCATTGCAGCTTTTCTAGTAGCTGTCATAATTTTTCCCTTTACTTTGTTTCACATGTTTTCCTATGAAGTGTTGGCTATGCAAAGAAGCTGTCAAATGTTTACCAATATGAAACCAGACATATGAATATAAAGCCTAATTAACCCTATATTTGTGGAAATTAATTTTTATATTTATAAAAAGTTTTATAAAAATGCCTTATATTTATAAAAACAGAATGGAAATCACATCACATTTAGTGCTGAAATTACCATGGGCTACCTATTTCTAACTAGACAACCCAGAACTAGCTCTTTCCCTTTCTTTGGGGGAAAAACTCCAGGTCAATGACACTGGGTCAGTAATCAAATTCCTAGTCTGGATTTTATTTTACTTCTTTGGGATGGTGGAACTTGTAGAAAACATCATTTAGATATTTTGGTAGGATTAATTGCTAATTAAATAAGAATGTATGGCCTTATATAAACATGTAAGAATATATCATGAAATTCTAAGTTTATGACTGAGAAAAAAAATCAGCCTGGTGTAATTAAATTTTCATTTCATGAATATTTCTGGGTTGCCTGCACCACGCAGGAGTAACAGCTTTCTCAGGGTCCCACCATTTTGGTCTTTGAAGATTAGAGTAAAAAGCTTCTCAGAGCAGTCTCTTTAAGAAGATCTCACAAGATTTAAATTCTGGTACATTGCCTGTTGAGATGGAAAAGGCCTGAACTCAAGGAATTCTTGGCTTGTCCCCCAGATGAAAATCTCTATGATATTTGCTTAAAGGAAAAAAAAATGAGAATGGTGAGATGGCAAACAAAAACTTTGTCCTGACAATAAAGAATTTCAAATAAGCAACGTGCAGGAGCGTAGAGAAAAGAGTGATACATAAACGTCCCCCAAGGCCTCAGCAACCTTCGCTTCACCTCTAGGAAGTCAGTTCCTTCTTTTTCCTAAAGAATTTTTTCAGCCTGACTACTTTTAAAGGTGCCAACAGCAACAAACCATGACAAAAAAAAAAAAAAAGAGGCAACTGCTAGAAGACAGACCCACACATCTGCTCCTGCCTTTCTGCATCCGCACCGTCATCACTTCCCTCACGAACCTGAAGCTGTTGAGTCTCTACCAGGAAGGGTGAGAATGCCCCAGCCTGTCTTCCTGGTCAGTGGGTGAGAGAAGAGGATGCCAAGACAGGAAATAATGAAAAGGAAAACTGCAAGCCCACAGGCAAAAAGGAACACCAGGGAGCTAGCCCTGGGGACTCGTACACTGAAGGCAGAGGGTATGTACCATGATCTATATAAGGTATGCAGAGGCACAAAGAAAATCTAGCTGGTGAAAACTAAATTAGTCTCATGACCGCTCCCTGGGAATTAGTTTAGATTGATTCTCCTGCAAAAGAGAAAAGTAAGGGGGTTTTCTTGTGTGTTGGTTTTTTTTTTTTTTCTTGATTTGAAGAAAGGGAAATGGAGGCAGAAAGGTCAATTGACCTTCTGAAGGCCACCCAGAGAGGCTCTTGGGCCTCAGCTTCTCTTTAAAAGAAAGGTTTACTTTAGATACGCAAATAGACATTTTTAAATGTTGTGCAAATCCAAAACCTCAACCACTGGTCCCATGTTTACAGTTCAGGATTATACAAATTTCCCTTGGTCCTCCGAGGCCTCATCTAAGAGACTTGATTGATGCCCTCCCACAGCCCCAGGCCAGGATGCTTCTCGGAGAACACAGCCATTAGCTAATGGAAGACATTTTTCATCCTGTGGAAGGCTAGCCGACACGGGGCCAGCCAAAAGTGGCACCTACCAGCTATGAAGGACAGTGCGTCCCAGCGCCCACATGGCGAAGAAAAACCACATTAAGGAGAGTTCGGGTTCACCGAGAACTTTATCAGGGTGTTTGGACACTCGCCGATGCCCACCGTGAAGGTGGGCACAGCAGAGGGGTTTACCGGGGCAGTGTGAGAGTTTCACCACAACGCCTCAACTTGTTCAAGTTCCTGAGTGGCTGGGGCCAGAGGAGGTTCTACAGAAGGTCCCCACATCAGTGTGGGAGGTTCTATGACTTCTTGGTCGGAAAAGCTTAGGTAGAGCGTTTTCTTTGGAAGGGGACTAGGGCGAGAGTTGGCTAGAACTTTTGACTTGAAACTGTGTTTGCACAGCAGTTTATAAAATACTGAGGGGCTGTCAGTTCATCTCAAAGGATGGAGGTGGTGGAAAGGTCCCGTCCCAGATCACTTCGGAGTGTGGACAGAGTGCAGAAGGGGCTCCCGCAGAAGAAACACTAACTTGGAGTCTCTAAGATCCTGCTCCCCTCCCTCGACTTCTCCCCACCAAGCCTCTGACCGCCCTTGCCTCCCCCAGTCCACACTCCACGATGGCCAAGGTGCACGGATTATTTCCTTGTCATTGTACCAGGTCAGGGGATAATTGGCAAGGCTAGTTGGAAAGTGAAAGTGTAAACAGGTTTTTATTTTCCCCTTCTTTTGGCTCCCTATGAATAGAACGTTCACATAAGCACCTGGAGCTGATGGAAAAATTAGATAATCACACCGGTTGCCCTGCGCTCATCCTTGCTGTGTGGGTCAGCAAAGGGCTCCATAGATGTGTGAGAGAAACAAATTGCCCAGTTTTATTAACGCTTTGGGGGAGATGAAATAGCAGAAGACATGAAAAAACAAGTTTGACAACTCTAAGACAGTCTTAGAGCAATTCTGATTGCTCTGACTGAAGAAAAATAATTTCCATGTATGTTTTTAAGAGTACTGAAAACAGCCAGCCAGCAGTTTTCTTTAAAAAGTAAGCCAGCGGCGCTCTCTGCTGGTTATTTTCTGTAGGGTGCAGGATCTAAAACGGGGCAAAGCAGTAAAACTGGGTTTAAGAGAAGAGGAAAAGGTTCACAGGAAGAATAGAGACAAGTCTTGGAAAATGACTGATACTTGCATGTTGAAGGTAATTGTGAAATCGTAGCTGTTTCTAAACGTTCAAGTATTAAATACTCTACCGTAAGACACAGGAAAAGTAGACTCTTAGAAAAGAAAAACAGATAACAACATATTTCAAATAGAACACAAATGTCTACTGATTATTCTATCGTTTCTACAAATAAACAGATTCAAATATTAAACAAAGTTCCCTCTTTAGAGGAAACTGTACAAATAAACACAGAGTGATATTTCTGAAATTCACATAATTTAAGCCAGTTTTTTTTTCTCCTCATATTTAAGCTCTGCTTACATACTCCAGTTTCAAATTTAAGGCAAAGAAAAGCTTTGGGCAATCAGAAGCTTTTATTGGCAATAGAAATAAAGTCCCAAAGCCCACAGCTAACTGACTTTATATGGGAAATATCTGATTTTGAGAAATGTTTTTATACTTGAGGAAGATAATTTTTAGTTAGAAGCATTTCCATCTGTGGCTTGCTTCTTTTTACATAAATATTTAAAATATGGGGACCAGTATGACTTTTAAGTGTTCTTCGTCAGGCAGTTCCGAGACAACGCTGTAGTACAGAGCATATAATCCCTGAGACAGATTAGTTCTCAAAGGTTCCAAGCCCACAGATTCTTCGAGTGGGGATGACTGGCTACTTACTCAAAGGCAAATCAATCTCCCTTCATTTTGGTGAGCTTGCTTCTGTTCCTGAACACACACTAATGAACAGACTACCAAGCGTGGTTTGTTTCTCTGCCTGTGAGCTGGAATGGGGGGGTGTCCTTTTTACTGACACATCACACCAACTTGTAGCGAAGAAATAATCTAACCGAATTGGAAAGCAGACAAGTAAAAACATTCTGACTCTGTTCATGGGATTTATCTTGTCTAATTTTACTGCCTTTGGAAGTAAACATTTCTGATTTCATTGACAAAAAAGGAATTCTATTCTATGAATGTTCCGATCTTATTAGACTACGAGCTGCCAGAGCCTGGAAGACAGCAGGCACTCAAGAATACACACTGAATATTTTGAAAGTTTCTCAAGCAGATCGGCTCATAGAATTTCAGTCACCAGGGAGTAAAAGGATCATTCGGTATAATCCAGCTCCTCTGGAATGTGGCTCCTCTTAGCATACAGTCCATGGAATTCTCTGGAGTGGGTAGCCTTTCCCTTCTCCAGGGATCTTCCCAACCCAGGGATTGAACCCAGGTCTCCTGCATTGCAGGAGCTGAGCAATTACCAGCTGAGCCATAAGGGAACCCCAAGAATACTGGAGTGGGTAGCCTATCCCTTCTCCAGCAGATCTTCCCGACCCAGGAATTGAACTGGGGTCGCCTGCATTGCAGGCGGATTCTTTATCAACTGAGCTATCAGGGAAGCCCCTAGTGATCAATAAATAGTTACAAAAGTAGCTTTTTCATAAGTGTATAGAAATAATACATACTCATTAATAATCAGGGTTGTTAAAATACAAATCAAACAGAAAAATAAAAGCTTTGGAGATACATTTGCTGTATTTAGTCTCTCAGTCACGTCCAACCAGTCACGTCCAATTTTGTGACCCCAATGGACTGTAGCCCACCAGGCTCTTTTGTCCATGGGATTTCCCAGCCAAGAATAGCGGAGTGGGTAACCATATCCTTCTCCAGGGGATCTTCTCAATCCAGGGATTAAACCTGCCTGTCTTGCATCTCCTGAATTGGCAGGTGGGTTCTTTACCACTGAGCCACCTGGGAAGCTTTGGAGATGTACCGAGGTTCAAATTCCAGCACTGCAACTCTTTATAGCTACGTGGTCATGCATGTGAGTTAAACCTTTCTGATTTTCTGATGCCTGATCTGTAAACACCTGTCAGAATCTTTGTACTAGAGATACATGTTTTAGGCTTCCGGTGTGAGTGTTCAATGAATGATAGCTGCTATTCTGTTATCTAGTATGATCATGTGTGTGTGCTCTTTGTGACTGCACCAGAATCTCATGCTTTCTGAATTAAGAGCTTAACTATCTAACTAACTTGGAAGGAAATGACAGAACACAATCCACTCACTTGTCTCATTTAGAATATAAGTGAGATCACTTATTTCGGCATCAGTGTATCTTGGAAAGTGAAGAAGTAGAAAACGAAATGCTGTAAGATGTTCCCTTGAATCAAAAATCTCATTTTGATGAAAAAGAAAACAAGTGAGTTTACTTTAAAAGAAGTGCATGGGTGATTTTCTTTGCTGTGCTTCCCTTCAAAGGCATGATCACCAGACTTCTGGATGCTTGAGCAAGACTGCTGTTGGCTACAAAACCACGTGCCTCAGGGAAACACAGCCAGCACCAGAGGAGAGAACAGGGAGTAGATCTCACAAGGAATTTAAGGAAAAGAGGAATTACTGCAAGCCAAATCCTCACAGGCCAACTTCATTCTCACATTGCACACTAGCAGGGCCGCTCATAAATTGTAAGGTATCTTCATTTAGAAACGCTTGTCCAACATTAACTAATTTGACCATATGCTGTTTTCAAAAGGGTAACTATTCTCATCTTGCAGACTGATCATCACATTTAAAAATGAACACGATTTATATTATGACTAACACCATATTTGGTTGCCCATTTTATTCATAGGTGAAAATATTCTGTCTGCATACAAAAATGATTCAAATGACCCAATATGGGCAAGACGTGTGTTTTGAGTGTTTTTCTCCCCAATTATTTGCTCCCTCTTTCCTCCACAACCCACAAAAAGGATTTCAAGTGGCTTATAAAAAGAACTAAAAAGCAATAGAATAAAATAAATAACCAGGTAAGTTCTCATGAAAAGATATAATAACACCATGAACAAAAACTGCAGCCCCATCTTATCCAGTTGCTAGAGCTGGCTCAGTGCTTCCTGGTGGGTTAAAGAAATGAAAAAGTGGTACATGGCACCCATAAGATGAAATGTGCTTTGATTTGTTTTTTTTTTCCAGGAGTGGTAGGTCAGCTGCTTCTATCAGCCTTACTACTATCAATGCAGGACTGCCTTGGCTAATATCTATAGTTTGGGCCCTGACATAGTCAGAGCTGAAAGGCTGGCACGTGGATACAATGTACGATTTCACCCAAGATCAGAGCTTGTAGGCTAATGTGTGACTCACTGGTGTGGTGGGGGCTACTGACCTCTGCAGTCTGGGATGAAAATGGGAGTACCATCTCCCTCTACCCAAGCGTACCACACAGATATTGTTGCTCTGATGTGAGAAATTTCAGGACGCACACTGAATAAACCATCCCTTTACTAGTGAAGAGAGTGAAAGGCAAACTCATCACCCTGAAGATTGGCTAGGACAGTGTTTCCTTAATTCTGCACCTTGGCCAGGCCTGGCATCCCTTCGTTACTGTTGTCTCAGTCATGTCTGACTCTTCTGAGACCCCATGAACTATAGCCCACCAGGCTCCTCTATCCATGGGGTTTCCCAGGCAAGAATACTGCAGTGGGTCGCCATGCTCTCCTCTGGGGATCTTCCCCACCCAGGGATCGAACCCATGTCTCCCGAACCTCCTGCATGGGCAGGATTCTTTACTACTGTGCCACCTGGGAAGACCCTTGGCATCCTTTATGAAGATTTTTCAGTAACTGAATTCCCTCCCTTTCAAGTTTTCACATCATAACTGCCTATCTTGGAGGCAAAGGTCAGTTTATAAAATAAAGGGCAAGGTTCAACTTAAAAACAACACAAGCAATATCGGTCTAGGAACCCGAATATACAACCATACCAACATCCGCTTTTCCCACTCAGCATTAGGGCTCCAGCTCCTAAACAGAGATGCAAATCACGACAGAGACTCTAACTCACCCCCGGGGAACAAAACCAAATGAAAAGGTCCATATAAACATATTAATAGACTGTCTTTGTTAATGGGAATACAGCTTGAGTCAAAGGAAATGGCCTCTCTTCCACTTGGCAAAAGTTGGTTCCCATTTCGTGAACACGGGGGAGTAGCTATTTCCAAGGATGCGTGAAACCAAGCCACAGCCACAACATTAACACACAGGAAGTCCAACTGAGTCCGTGCTCCACACGTCTCCTGCCCTCAGGATGATCCTCCCACTTTTTAGAAGCCGATCCAAAGGCAGAGGAAGGGCAACATCTGTGGGATGTTAGCCTCTGATCAGGGCTGGTGCTAATGAAAGTCTAGACACAGACAAAGGGCGTCTCTCCTGCTCCAGCCTCCAAAGCTAGCTGACCCGTCGCCCGGCCCAGCGGAGGGCGAGGAGAGGGTGCGGGGAAAGACGCGTACCGGTTAAGGACAGCTCCATCAGGTGGAGACCTGCCTCCAGGGAGACCCCTCTGGTAGAAAAACATTCCCAAGACCAAAACAAGACGAGTCTCATTACAACACCCTCTTTGTTGCTGTTCAGTTGCTAAGTCGTGTCTGACTCTTTGTGACCCATGGGCTGTAGCCCGCCAGGCTCCTCCATCCATGGCATTCTCCAGGCAAACATACTAGAGTGGGTTGCCCTTTCCTTTTCCAGGGGATCATCCCGAATCAGGGGTCAAAGCCACATCTCCTGAATTAGCAGGTGGTTCTTTACCACTGAGCCACCAGGGAAGCCCCATGCCCTCTTCACAAAAAGAGGGAAGATCCACATCCCAACCTGAGCCCCAGGAGTGGCACAGCCCAAACAGGACAGAATCAGCGTCACCCACAGGCAAATGTGTCCATGCTATGGGGTACAGAGCAAAACCAATCACGCTTCCCATTTAAAACTGCCTTTCTTCTCCTCACTCCACATCAGGATTTTCTAATGCTAAGTGCTAAATGAGAAGCCTTAAAAATAGCCTGGACTACCAGTTCATGGAATTTGTCCTAGAGATGCGGGCTACCCTTTAAAACCTCTGAGGCTTCCTTACAGATGACTGTTACTGGTTTCAGAGGCCCGGACACATTAGCTATACACATACATTTTCTAATTTCTCTTAGGGGTACTTTCTCTTTCTCTTTAGACCATTGGTTCTCCAAGAGAGATCCCTAGGCCAGCAACATCCATGCCACATGGCCTCTTGAGGGAAAGTCAAAGCTAAGCCCAGCAAACTGGTTCTAACCAGGCCTCCAGGCCATGCTGCGTGCTGAGCTGTGTCTGACTCTTTGCGACCTCATGGACTGTAGCCCGCCAGGCTCCTCTGTCCACGGGATTCTCCAGGCAAGAGTACTGGAGTGGGTAGCCATTTCTCACCCATGCTCACTCAAATTCTCTTCAGAGTGTTCTTTCCTGTTTCACTTCTCGCTTCAGTTCTCTTTGCCTTGGTCACTGACAAGTTCAAACTTCTAACCTGTGAGCTTTCCCCAGCTTCAAGACCCCGGCCCCGACCTGATTTTTGACAACGGTGGGCCTATCCAGTCTTGGTTGCCCGCTTTATCTTCTGAGTCTGGTTCCCATAAAGCTAGCTGGTGGCTGAGCTCCAGCTCTACCCAAAACTTGGGCGAGGTCACCTGTCCTGACAAGACCTACTAAGGATGAACAGGAGCTGGAGAAAGGGCATGTCGGGTGCTTTGAGTCAGGTCAAAGGCTTGGCGCATCCAGAGGAGCAGAGCGGACGCCAGTGAAGATGGGCGGTGGTGAGCAAGGGAGAGATGAGTCAAGGCCTCTGAGATACTGCAGGCCTTGAAGGACCAGCTAAGGAGCTTACATTTGATTTCAAGGCAGCTAGAAGCCATGGGCCGGGGTTGGGGGTCAAGGTTAGATGAGAGAGTACTGTGACTTATTTATATTTATACAAAGCTGCACCTCTGCTTCTCCCAGTTCCTGGTGTTTCTCCTTCCTCTTTTGTTCAGCATCCAACATGGTTCAGCATCCAAATTCCTTCCCATTCCAGGAGAACAGAAAATGTGAGTGTGTCAGTGTTATCCACCCTGAGGGCCCCAGTCCTGCACAGGGAGGCACACAGGAGCAGCTCAATAAACATTACGTATATGTGAATGGGCTTCTCCGGTAGTTCTGTGATAGAGAATCCACCTGCCAACACAGGATATGCGGCTTCAGTCCCTGGGTTGGAAAGGTCCCCTGGAGGAGGGCAGGGCAACCCACTCCAGTATTCTTGCCTGGAGAATCCCATGGGCAGAGGAGCCTGGGCAGACTACAGTCCATGGGGTCACAAAGAGTTGGACACAATTAGTGACTAAACAGTAACAACAACAACAACAATTAAATAAGTAACCAACTGAATCTGAACAGATTTGTCTTCCATGTAATCTGCAACAGTGAGGTTCTTACAGCCAATGACCTGCTGGAAAACGTCCTCATCCTGCTAGAAAATTCAAGAGAATATATTTAGAACTCAAGTGCCCCACCCCACGTGCCTGCAGTTTTTGGGTGGGCTCACTGTGTGGTTTTGTCCCCCACCCTCCTCATGAACCTTTGTCCTGCCATTCTTCCCCTTTCACTGAGAACTGTTTTTATCTCAAGTCTCTTGGGCATTTCATCCTTCTTTGCATCATCCCCTTTCTTTCTCTTCAAGGAACAGCCCCAGTATAGACACTGGAGAGCTGAGCCCTGCTGTTTCATTTTTGTCCTTGCAGTCCCATCGACCTTCCTTCAACCCCTACTCCCTGCCTTGTAATGCAGTCTTGTCTTAAAAGTAGGCTTCTACCTTCCTTCAAAGGTCAAGGTCACGTTTAACAAGGTACATTTTACTAGTGACTCCGGCTAATGCAGAATGCTAGTTTTCCAGCACGATCACTGGGAGTCCCCGGCAGAAAGCAGACTCTTTAAAAGACAGATAGCAGATTCACACCCAGGAATCCTAGATTCTGGGGCTGCTGAAGAACCCTCAAGTATCTCCTCTTGTATTTGGGTGCTAGAGCAAACCTTTCACTTCCTGAAAGAGGCCAAGTCACTGGCCTAAACCCTTCAGATCAGCTGGAAAATTGCTAGAAACGTCAGAGTTGAGGAGTTATTTAACCATTTGCCATATTACTTCCTTCTGTAGGAACACCACAGGTCAGTTTTTTGTTTTTTTTTTTTAATTGGTTTTGGACACAAAAGCCTACGCTATTTTCCCCCAAACTCTTTCAATTATCTCATTGGCAGTGCCTACTAATATTTTAAAATATTAGATATTTAAGGTTATAATATAGTAGATGCTGGACTTTCCTGGTGGCTCAGATGGTAAAGAATCCACCTGCACTGTAGGAGACACAGGTTTGATCCCTGGGTCGGGAAGATCCCCCAGGAGAAGGGAATGGCAACCCCACTCCAGTATTCTTGCCTAGGAAACCGCATGAGTAGAGGAGCCTGGTGGACTACAGTCCCTGGGGTTGCAAAGAGTCGGACATGACTGAGCAACTTCACACTTTCACGTAGTAGATGCCATATCTACTTATAGATCATTATTTGGGTGCTAAATGCTTGCTTTTAGGCTGAAATGTAGAAAAATTACTTACTTGCTGAACTAGAGTTCTCCACGAGAGTCCAATAAACAAACACTTTTACTGTTTTATGAAACTATACACAGAAGCACATACATTCATACTAAAGCTTCAGAAGAGTTTCAGAAACATCCTCACCCTGCAGGTGGCTGCTTTAACAAGGCTGGAGAACGTTTCGTGATTTTCTTCCTTAAACAAAACCCTCATAGACTGTTTAACTGAACTGACCTAACACTATTTGTATTTATTAACATATAAATTATAGAAAGTAAAGTATATGCAACCACTACAAAAATCTCCATATCACATTTAATGTGGCAAGTGGTCAAATAACTCCGTATCACATTTAGTTGAATTTTTTTACTTGCCTATTTTTCAAGACTGTTTTCATTCCTTGTTTTACTCTTCATGCTAAGCATATCTTGTTTTTTAAAAAACTGAATCAATTCCCCTATGATTTTCTAATTCTCCATCTGATAATCCTGTTAAACCATATTTGCTGAATGCTGAATATATAAAACACTTCCTAGGGCAAAAAGTCAAATAAGACACATTTTTCCTCAAGTAGACTACATTCTAGTTAAGAACTCACAGAACAAGGACCAAACTGACACAGTCATAGTGAAAGCCAGAGAACAGGGACATGAACCTGGACTCGAGGAGGCTAGGAAATCCATGTGAGGAGATAGGTCTTGGGCTTTGAGCAACAGAAGGAGCAGCATTGGGAAAAACTATAAAACAGATGGAAAAGCATTTGAGGAGCAGGGAATAGCAAGACCACAGGCACAGGAAAAGGAATATATGTCGACTTGAGTGAAGAGAACAGACTAGCTGGAGCCAAGGGCTCACACAAGGGAATTAAGGGGGAGTCAGGCAGGCAAACTGTAGAAGGTTTTGAGTGCCTGCTTACTCTCATGGAAGGCAGAAGCCCTGAAATGTCTTCTCAAAATGCATGGAGCCATTCTGGGAATCACATGAGGGCTTACGTAAGCACTCACGATATGAAGTACACGACCTTAACTCATTATCAGATCCTCACTCAACCTCATGAGAATAGAGTCCCTTAAAACACTAAGACACGGGGCAAGAATATGTGCTTCTATCCAAATATTTTCCACTGTTCTTGCATTACCTGAGAAGACTGGACAAGATAAAGCAAGTAGCTCAGAGATCAACAGCCCTGTCTCTGATGGAGCTGCAGATTTCAAAGGAGATGCTCAGCAAGCAGATTTCAGCAAGGAAGCTGGGGAGCCCAGCTGCTCAGAGAGCTTAAGTGATTTAGCTTAATTCCTCTGTAAACTGTATTTTAAATGACTATGAAACCACATTTCTGTGACTGGTATTGTTTAAAGGAATGGAAGCCCAGCTAAAATGCTTTGGTTTTCTTTCATAAATATTCAGGCTTATTCCACTGAGACTTCCTCCCACCCGCCCCCTCTTAGTAGCCTCTGAGAATCAGCCCCTTGCAAGGCATGGAAACACTGCCCCCTGCGTATGTTAAGGGCTCTGGGTTTGCTGCAGGCATCCTGTTTTGTTGGATATCTAGTGGACTGTGCTCTATTAGGGACCTGATAAGGTGACTCTCTAGAAATAAAGGAAGCAAGAACAAATTGATTTTACCCTGATTTCCAAAAAGATCAATGTTACCCTGCTCCCCAAAAACATAAGCACAAAGCTTAAAGGTCTGTTTCTTACATGTTGACTATAGCAACATGTAAGAACATGGAGAAGGCAATGGCAACCCACTCCAGTACTCTTGTCTGGAAAATCCCATGGATGAAGGAGCCTGGTGGGCTGCAGTTCATGGGGTCGCCAGGAGTCGGGCACGACTGAGAGACTTCACTTTCACTTTTCACTTTCCTGCATTGGAGAAGGAAATGGCAACCCGCTCCAGTGTTCTTGCCTGGAGAATCCCAGGGACGGCGGAGCCTGGGGGGCTGCTGTCTATGGGGTCGCACAGAGTCGGACACGACTAAAGCGACTTAGCAGCAGCAGCAGCAGCAGCAGCAGTAGCAGCAGCATAGCAACACTAACTCTAAGTTTTATACTGAAGAAAAAAGCCCATTTTAGGAAAAAGTAGAAGTGGTGGTTCAGTGGTAAAGAATCCACCTGCCAACGCAGGAGACCTGGGTTCAACCCCTGGGTTGGGAATATCCTCTGAAGGAAGAAATGGCAAGCCACTCTAGTATTGTTGCCTGGGAAATCCCATCAACACTACAGACCATGAGGCTGCAAAAGACCTGGACACAACTAAGCAACCTAACAACAAGAAAGACGTATCGCCAGAAGATAAATCCTTCACCATGATCAAAGACCCACTGTCAGCACATGGCGGAAAACCTATAAAGGAAGTACTTTTAAAACCATCAGGAACTTTTTAGTAAAAACAGAAGAGCTACATCTGTGTGAGAAGAAAAAAAAAAAGGAAAAGGCATCAAAAGAATTGAGCTTCTTACTCTGTATCAAATGATCGAGTGTCTACTTCTCACTTAATTTTCCTGGTTATTATGCGTAATTTTCCCACTTACAAATGTAGAAACTATAGCTCAAGGAAGGAGAGGAAGCAATAAGCAGATTAACACAGGAAAATTAAAAGTTTATAAAAGATAATATATTAATATTGAAATGAGTATTGCAGACTACAAAGTGATCTAGTAAAAAAAAAAAAAGTGATCTAGTCAGATGAAGGAGAGTTCCTTTCATATTGCACTGGTCGGTGGAGTTATTGCAATTTGGTTGCTAAGTCACATCCGACTCTTTGTGACCCCTTGCACTGTAGCCCACCAGGCTTCTCTCTCCATGGGGTTTTTTGATCAGTGGAGAAGTCAAAGCAAAGGTGAGATTGCGCTTAACCTCCAAAGATGGGCAAAACTTTAACTGATGAACAATGCTGGCAGGATAATGAAATGTCATCCATAAAAAGCAAAATGCTTAGACACAAGGGGGCTTATCAGGATCTGCTCCCAAGAAAAAGTCCCCAGAGAATGACTCAGGCAATGAAGTGGAAGGTAACTCTTAAATGATCAGAACCCCATGTGAATGAGTAAGGCACAAGTCAGACCAGAAGATGGGCCAATACTAGAATGAATCTCTAAATCTATAGTTGGTAAGCTTGGGAGAAAAAGAGAGTGGCTTCTTTAAGAAAAAGGGCCTGCAGCTGAGTAGGTCTACAACTCAAATTTTAGCATCCTATCAGCACTCAGATTTGTAGTCCCGGGAGCTATCCAAGGTGCTGATTTATCCCATCCCAATTTCTGACCCACTGGACCAAGATGTGTCCTAGAGTTTCTCCACATGCAACATACAGACCCCTTTACTTCAGCCCCTCTCAAGATGACTGCTATTTGTAGTTTCAGCTACTTTCCAAGCCAACTTACACCTTGTTTGATGCCTGCTATGGTTTATAAGCTTAGGCCATCAATGTTACACTCCCAATTGTCAATCTGCTACGTAAAGAAAATAGAGGAGGTGTTATAAGTGAAAACAGCATTTTAAACAAAGGTCAAAACAATAAACTGACCTATTTGTTTTATTTACTTTTATAGGGAAACTGTAGAAATGAGCCTTGAAATGTAGGTTGAAACTAGCTCATGAAAAGTGTTGATTTCAATGATAAGAAATTTTTTTTAGCTTGTCAAACAGAATAGGAAATTTCAATGTTCACAAAGTTATTGAACTGGACACTAATATGACAAAAAGTGTTGGGGAAATAAATGTGGAAATATCATGCCAAGGGATTAAAATTGAAAGCTTCAGCAGGTTTAGGCAGATAGCTCCTTTTTTGGACTGAAATTCTTTTTATAATATATGACTTAAAAAGCCTTTTCAGGGATTCAGGATTTCAAGAAAGTGATTTTCCAAAAATTCAAGATCACATTGCATTCTTCTGTATACAAAATACATATTCCTAAATCTAAATCTAGTTAGATTTAATCAACTTTTCAATCCAAAAATAATGTGTCTGTGCCTGTCATTGACTGATTATGCATCTCTTCATCTTTCAGTCTCCTACCATTTTTATTATAATCTAATCAAGCAAAGAGGAACTAAAGAGCCTCTGGATGAAGGTGAAAAAGCAGAGTGAAAAAGCTGGTTTAAAACTCAACATTCAAAAAACTAAGATCATGGCATCCAGTCCCAACACTTCACGGCAAACAGATGAGAGGAAAATGGAAACAGTGACAGTCTTTGTTTTCTTGGGCTCCAAAATCACTGTGGATGGTGACTGCAGCCATGAAAGCTTCTTAGAAGAAAAGCTTTGACAAACCTAGACAGTCTATTAAAAAAGAGACATCACCTTACTGACAAAGGTCTGTCTAGTCAAAGCTATGTTTTTTCCAGTAGTCATGTCTGAATGTGAGAGTTGGACCACGAAGAAGGATGAACACTGAAGAATTAATGCTTTCTAAATGTGATGGCGAAGACTCTTGAGAGTCCCTTGGACTGACTGCAAGGAGGTTACACCAGTTAATCCTAACGGAAATCAGTCCTGAATATTCATTGAAAGGACTGATGCTGAAGCTGAAGCTCTGATACTTTGGTCACCTGATGCAAAGAACTGACTCACTGGAAAAGACCCTGATGCTGGGAAAGACTGAGAGCAAGAGGAGCAGGGGACCACAGAGGATGAGACATCCTCTGTTGAATGGCGTCACTGACTCAATGTACATGAGTTTCAGCAAACTCAGGGAGGTGGTGAAGGACAGGGAAGCCTGGCATGCTGCAGTTCATGGGGTCACAGAGAATTGGACATGTCTTGGCCACTGAACCACTGAACTTGTGCTCTAAATCACTGAAGATGGTGACTGCAGCCATGAAATTTAAAGATGCTTACTCCTTGGAAGGAAAGTTATGACCAACCTAGATAGCATATTCAAAAGCAGAGACATTACTTTGCCAACAAAGGTCTGTCAAGTCAAGGCTATGGTTTTTCCAGTGGTCATGTATGGATGTGAGAGTTGGACTGTGAAGAAAGCTGAGTGCCGAAGAATTGATGCTTTTGAACTGTGGTGCTGGAGAAGACTCTTAAGAGTTCCTTGGACTGCAAGGAGATCCAACTAGTCCATCCTAAAGGAGATCAGTCCCGGGTGTTCATTGGAAGGACTGATGCTGACACTGAAGCTCCAATACTTTGGCCAGCTGATGCGAAAAGTTGACTCATTGGAAAAGACCCTGATGCTAGGAGGGATTGGGGGCAGGAGGAGAAGGGGATGACAGAGGATGAGATGGCTGGATGGCATCACCGACTCAATGGACATGAGTCTGGGTAATCTCCGGGAGTTGGTGATGGACAGGGAGGCCTGGAGTGCTGCAATTCATGGGGTCGCAAAGAGTCGGACACGATTGAGCGACTGAACTGAACTGGCCACTGAACAACAATTTCTCAATGCTGGATATTTGTCATTACTTTTTGTAAAATACCCCCTCTCCTGGGCAAAACACATCACTTATTACTCATTGTTGTATATTCTTGAAACATAACTTCCTCCTCTATCCAGCAGTCCATCCAGCAATTGCCATTAAGCCCTGCTGCCTTTATCTTCCAGGTAAAGAGGACCTGGGGATCAAGAACCTGATATCTGGCTCCTTTGTTCAGGTCCTTGTTAGCAGGACTTTGAAAGGAATGCAATGTGGATTCTGTGATGTTGATGACATTATACTATTATAGATACAGCCTAAGTCCTATATATGTACCTTAAAATAAGGAGCCAACTGAACTCACTTGTGAGCCAAATAGTATCTATGTCTCCAAACAGCAAGGCAAAACTGGATTCAAAATCGTTTATTCTAGCCACAAATGCTGCCGACCTATGAATACATCCTCAGAACGCTGCTACCACTCTCCTACTGCCTTTGTCTCTAGGCAACCTGACCATTGCTTTCTGTGTGCTGTGATGTGCTTACTTCCTCAGTTATGTCCAACTCTTTGCAACCCCATAGACTACGGCCTGCCAGGCTCCTCTGTCCATGGGATTCTCCAGGCAAGAATACTGGAGTGGACTGCCATGCCCTCCTCCAGGGGATCTTCACAATCCAGGGATAGAACCCAGGTCTCCCACCTTGCAGGCGGTTTCTTTACTCGCCGAGCTACCAGGGAAGCCCCCATTGCTTTCTGCCCTAAGCCAAACTCACCCACAGGAGCGCCCACTATTGCCTTGCATTCAGGCATTCAACCAACTGCCCTTTGCCAAGGATTCATAGTCCCATTCTTTGGAGTCAAACAAAGAGGGATTCAAATTCTGCCTCTGGTATTATTGAGATTGTGCCCTTGCACAAGCTGGGTAACCTCACTAAGCCTTATTTATCAAAGAGGAGTGTTCAGCCTTACCTCACATGGTTGTTGCAAAGATAAAACCAAATAAAGGATACAAAACACTTAGCAAGGTCTGGAAAAGGGAAACACTCAAGAAACTGTGAATTGTGGTAGGATTAAAATGATATTATATCAATTCTTGTTCCGACAGAACATCCACAAGAGAGCCAGTCTTCCATGGGCTGCTGCTGCTAAGTCGCTTCAGTAGTGTCCGACTCTGTGCAGCCCCATAGATGGCAGCCCACCAGGCTCCTCCGTCCCACTTTAAACTTTTAAGTCTCTCCTATAGTCGGCCTCCTAGTATATGGTCCCAGCTTTTATCATAGTTTGCTATCTTTTCTTCATCTCCACTCCATCTGGGTTCCAGACCCTGGCATGAGCTAGACCTTCCAGTGAGAACCAGGCAGAACTAGCCTTGGCACTCTCTGCTGGGGGTAGACTGGAATGCTTCCAAATCTGCAAGGTCCCTCATTTCTGAAATGAAGTTTTCCATGCAGGTTTGAAACATCAAGGTAAAACAGGGCTAAGCACTTTGGAAAGATAGAGCCCGAACAAAGCTCAGGAAGTGTGAAAATGTAGATATATTTTCCTTTCTCATCTTCAACAGACTTACTACCAAAACACTAACTATTAATTAAATTGTTCCACCCTTCGAGTTTCTTCCCAGTGGGGGCAAAGGGAGCAAAGAACACTTACTAGCAAGATATGGCTGTGGACTACTTTAATTTTGTGCCTTATACGAGGGGCTGAGCCCCTGGGGTACCTCATGTTTGTTAACAATTTCATGATGCTCATGACATGAACGAAGGTCCCTGAGTCAGCCCAGAGACAGTCAGTGCATTTTAATAAACAAAAACGCTGAACCAACTAGAAAGACAGTTTTCATACTGTTCTGCATAGAGGAACGGAGAAGTAAAATTTCCATATGTGAACTCAACAAGACTGAAATGAGATGGTCCATTGTTTGAATAAACTGAGGCCATGCAGCTGAGCTTTTCCTTGGCAGTACTTTCTAACAGCCTGAATAAAGAGCATGTTAAACTACCTACTTTGGGGAGAAAGCCCGTGGACTATTTCCTCAGGAGGAAGAGACAAGTGGATTTAAAACATATCATGTTTTTAGAGGACTAAGTTTTTCCTGCATGGAGGCACGGTATAAATATTACTTTTAAAATGCCATGTTTCTTAAAACACAATGGTTTCCCCAATATATAATATGAATGTAAACAAGATGCCTGTCAAGCATGGCTATAACATACTGCTTAACACACCAAACTTATAATATGCACTTATTAGTCTTGGTTCTCTTAATGAAAGGAACTAAGGACACTGCATAAATTCTTCAACACATGTTTCATTTCTCCAGCTGCCTTGTGCTGTAGAACATCAGGCTAACAAGAAGTGATGCTAACAAGAAGCTAAAACCAGTGTAGCAAATGGGGCATTTAAAATATATATAAACATACCGACCTTCACAAAGAAAGGAGCTATTTGGGGGGAACTAAATGGATCCCTAGACAGACATATTTTAGTTTAATATTCCATGTATTTTTCTACATGCTAACTATGTAAGTTCTTCTCAATGGCAGAAAAATACTCTGTGAGAGAACAAGAAGCCAGCCTGCCATTATTCCCCGGCCTCATAATCTCAACACAACCATTTTTGGGGGGAAGGGTAAAAGGTAGCCACCTGAATTTCACCAACTTTCTTCGGTCACTTTAGGGCCATTCTCAAATACCAATATTTGTAGACAGCAGCTAAAGAAACCAAAGATTGCACTGCTTATTCTAAACAAACCATCTGGCAGCTTGTGGGGACTTGGGGAAGCTGGGCATTTTATACACTGGTCCACGAGACATGGAGGATCAGTCTGGGATATCACTGCTTACTCTTCTAAAGGCCCACCAGAGAAATCAGTTCCCATTGTTCGCTGAGGCCAAATATGTATAGCAGTAATTTCTCATATAACTTTAGAATGAAGAAATGAATGGTCTTTACCCCAAAGCATGCAGGTGTTAAACCAGCCTTGGAGCAGATGGTGGCCCTCATCTAACCATGCAAAGCTTCATTCATTCCCTCCTCTAGATTCCATAACCTCCATCAATAAGCACTAGTAGTAAGCAACTCTGTTGCAGAGAAAGGAATGTCTTCAAAATGGCATTTTCTGTCAATTAAAGCCAGCTTTCCTGGGTCAGGAAGATCCCTGGAGAAGGGCATGGCTACCTACTCCAGTATTCGTGCCTGGAGAATTCCATGGACAGAGAAGCCTGGTGGCCTATTGTCTACGGGATAGCAAAAAGAGTGGAGCGACCAACACTTTGAGTTTCATGGGGATTCCACGAGGCTCAATGGTAAAAAATCTGCTGCAGTTCAGGAGACATGGGTTCAGTCCAACAGGTGGCGCTAGTGGTAAAGAACCGGCCTGCCAAGGCAGGAGCCGTAAGAGGCTGGGGTTCCATCCCTGCGTCGGGAATATGCCCTGGAGGAGGAGATGGCAACCCACTCCAGTGTTCTTGCCTGGAGAATCCCATGGACAGAGGAGCCTGGCGGGCTACAGTCCATAGGGTTGCAAACAGTCGGACTCGACTGAAGTGATGTACGCACACATGAGGTCCATATAACAGCAACTTAATGAAAATATTTCAAGAGCAACTGCTTGATGAGGGGTGGGGGCTGCCTGGAAAAGATTACAAACTATTCTCAAAATGAAACGACCTAATGAACTTACAGGTTTTTAGAAGTGATGTTTAGTATTCATCCCGCTCCAGTCTGTAGACTATATAGTATAACTCTCATTCACTTGTTATTAATTCTTCTTTTAAAAGATAAATTAAACAGCCAACAGATGCAACAATACACCCTATTAAACACTGAGAGAACTCTCATCCCTCTGGCTACAGCCTGTGTAATACCTCAGGCTCCAGAAACCTAGTCTGCTCTTGGCCCAGCACCCCGCAGGCGGCCAGAGCTGGTCTGAACAGGTTCCAAAAGAACTCTGCTCCAACCCAACTGGGTATTGGTCAATTACTGCCGAGCATCGCTTAAGCCGAAAGGGATCGTTATCTGGGCCTAAAATCAGCTAGAAATGGAGCTGCTGCCATGTCAGCAGTCTGCCTTTCCTGAAGGCTCCAACACACAGCCTGGCTCTCCTGATACCAGTCATTTGCATCCAAGCTGATGCGGTCGCTGAAAAAGAGAGGGTGCCAGGTTTGTCTGTCACATTCCCGCCGGCCCCCCCCCACCCCCCCGCCGTCCTCTACCTCCAAGAAACAGCCAAAGAGGAAATTAAAGACTTAACATTAAAAATTAAACACCAATTTAAAACGGGGAATACAATACACTCTATTTGTCTGAAGGAACCCAGATAAGTGTGTTAGTCACTCAGTTGTATCTGACTCTACAATCCCATAGACTGTAGCCCACCAGGGTCGTCTGTCCATGGGATTCTCCAGGCAAGAATACTGGAGTGGGTAGCCATTCCCTTCTCCACTTCCTGACCCAGGGATCAAACCCAGGTCTCCCACACTTCGGGCAGATTCTTTACCATCTGAGCCACCAGGGGACTCAGAGTAAAGTAAAAACTGACATTCTTTTAACAATGTATAGCTCATTACCTAGATGTTTACAACGAAATTCCTATGGAAGATATATGGTGTGTATCTTCCCAATAAAACTTCTCATTCGATTTTTACTAGGATTTCTTTAAGAAATAGAGGATGGATGGCAAAGATTAAATACCATAGAACCTCCTTTCCAAATAAAACCAAGACTTTAAGAAAAGTCCAAGTCTGTTTTTGGACTAAAACCCTTAAATTTTCCTGCTCTGATATCATTCAAAATGAGTTTTATTGGTAAGTGAATAGCTTCCACGAGGCAACCATTTTCCACACAGACCTCCAACTCCAAATCTCCTTAGCAGTGACCTCAACTTGACTTCAGATTTAACTGTACATGTCTAACCTCAAGGGCAGTGTCTCCAGCAAACCCCAGGTTGTCCTTATTTTGCTTTCTAAAGCAATGTGTGTACTGTAACTGGTCCACGATGATGATGATTATTATATTAATAAAGCTACTGTTCCCTGGAGATGCGGCTTTGTGGTTTCCAAAGAGCCTTCTACCCTAGCCAAGAAGGAGGCAGAATTCTTGTACGGACTGTTTTGCAAGGGTTTGTGGCAAGGAAGAGCAGAATGTCATCAGAAGGAAACAAGAATTAAAGGGGAAGGGAAATTTGAAGAAAACACAAACTAGGATTCCTTTCCAGGGGTGTGCTGAGCCCAGGCTATGGAGTACTACCAGAAATGAAGTAGAATGACCCTACCAATCCATGCAGCCTCAGACACCCTCTGTAGATGGCTTTCCCAAGGTTGGGTCCAGAGAAGGCAATAGAAATGCAGTGTACATTCCTGATCATGTACTCTGTGAAATAGATATACCCTGTGTATATAATGCAGATGAGCTCTTACCATGGTAATGAATATATCCTCTACTTGCTACTTCTGCCAACTGCTCTATATCAGGAACTTGCAGGGATAAGACAGTGAGAGAGATACAGAGGTAGAAGAGAGGTCAGATAATAATGAGGAATTGGAAATATCTCAAGGACAGTCGTAGAAAAAATATAGTATTGAAAATTTGCTCTAAGGAAAAAAAAAAAACTAGTGATGTAATCTTTCTTCCCTTTGTCCTGAATATTTCAACACCCTGAAGACCTCAGGTGGAAGCAGTGGTTCAGTACACACTCCACATGTCAGGGAATCCTTACCCTGATTTCCTTTTGTGTGTACATGATTTATATTCCATATTTCTAGAGAGCAGACATCAAAAGGTATTACACTGCATTTAAAGAATAACCTTGTATTTCTTAAGATATACTTTTCCAAAAGCAGGAAAAAAGCATGCCAAAATAAACTTGTTTTCTAGTCTTGCAGAAGTGAACTATCAAGAGAGATATGCCTTACATATGATAGTAAACAGGAGCAGATACCAAGAACACATCCCAATAATGTTACCATCTAACTTTCAGCCAGTGATTTCATTTGTTCTTCTTTTGCTACCCATTTTAAATGTTGAGTGATTTTTTTGTTGTTGTTCAGATTATTAGATGTTAGGTTTTAAAAGTGATTAATATGTAATGAGGCCATAAAATGAAAAACTGAGTGGCAAGCTTTTCTTGTTGACATTTAATACAAATTATACACTAGCCAAATAGCATACTATCAAGCCATTTTATGGTGAAGATAAATTCTGTGGAAAAAAGAGAAAATATACTTTTTCTCTTCTTACCTTTGACCCCCCTTTACCCATTTATCTCAGACCCCTGACCTCCACCTTTGACAATCATCAATCTAGTCTCTGTATCTATGAGCTTGGTTTTGCTTTATTTAAAAAAAAAATACATTCCATATTTAAGAGAGGTCATATGGTTTTGTCTTTTTCCATCTGACTTATTCCACTTAGCATAATGCCCTCAAGGTCCATCTTCAATTTCTTTCAATAATAAACTTTCTTATAGTTTTCAATATACAGGTTTTTCATATCCTTAGATAAAGTTATCCCTAAGTATTTTATCTCTTAATGCAATGGTAAGTGGGATTATTTTCTTCTTTCTGATAGTTTGTTATTAGTGCATAGAAATGTAATAGGTTTTCCTATATAGATTTTGTGTCTTGCTACTTTACTGAATTTGTTATTTCTAACTAATGGAGTCTTTTTTAATGGTGTCTTTAGGGTTTCATATATATATATATATATCTCACATCATCTAAAACATAGTGACAATTTCACTCCTTCCTTTCCAATTAGATGCCTTTAATTCCTTTTTCTTGCCTAACTGCTCTGACTAGGACTTCCAATATCATGCTGAATAAAAATGACAAGCATGTACATCCCTGCCTTGTTTCTGATCTTACAGGAAGAGCTTTCAGCTTCTCACACTGAGTACAATGTTGGCTTGATGATAAACCTACATCACATAATGTAGGTTTGTCATATATGGATTTTATTATGTTGAGGTACATTGCCTCTATATCTACTTTATTGAGAGTTTTTATTATAAATGGATATTTAATTTTGTCAAGTGCTTTTTTTTTGTATGTATTGAGATGATCATATGACTTTTAATCCTTCATGTTGTTAATGTCATTTTATCACTTTGACTAATTTCCCTGTGATTTTTCAATTGATTTGTTGTTTCATCCCACAATAAGCCTAAGGGAAAAGTTTTGCTCTCTCCACCAACTGCTGTTCCCACCTTCATTTTTCAAGTCTTGTTTGAGAGTTTCAGATTTACAAATGAAAAACATCCTGAATGATTTCTAGCTTGATGAGACCAACATATCAGATCCAGTAGTCTTGAATAGAATAAGTCTAGGATTCAATCTCAAGGGTGGGGACTTCCCTGGTGGTCCAGTGGTTAAGACTCTAGACTTCCACTGCAAAGGGCATGGGTTCAATCCCTGGTCAGGGAAGTTCTACATGCCCCCTGGCTATGGCCAAAAAAAACCCCAAACAAAGCAATACACACCCAGTCTCAAGGGTGGTGCCTGGTGTGTAGAGAGGCTGACATCAGACAATCACATCATTTTAGCCAAAGAGTAACCAACAGGAGATTCTGATTTAATAGCCCAAGGAGGGATCCAGGCATCAAGTTTTCATTTTCAAAGCTTTCTTTGTGATTCTAATGTACCAGCAGGGTTGGTATCTCTATTTCAGAAAATGGTTACTATGCTTGTGAACTCTGTGCCTCCAGGAACAACACAGTCCCTTCTTCATCACTTTTGATACTTTATAAGTCCAAAGGAGTTCATTCATTTAAGTAATGAACATTAACTGAGTATCCATAATTTGTAAGGCAGTGTCCTAAGTGATATGAATAAGCAACGAACAACCTGTGGAGCTGACATTCTTGGAAAGTAAAATATTTTAAAAGTGCTTGGAGATTCATGAATTTAAAAGCCTACCTTTACTTGGGGACAAAAAAAAAAAAAGTGTGTATTTGTAGCCAGATTGTTTTCAATAAGGAATAATGTTTGTAAAGAGAGTCCCATTCCCAGGGAGGAATCTTAGAACCTAATCAACAGGATAAGAAAAACAGTCCTTATTGTTCAAGGCATTGAATCTAACTAATTAAATTGAATTGAATTATTTAATTGTTCAAGGCATCTTCTTCAATTTCATGAAAGTTTTTCCCTTTAACAGCCTTAGTCTGAAAGTAGTCATTAAAAAAAAAGATACACTCATAAATTTGAAGTAAATAATTCATTCTGCGTAATCTCAGACTGAGGCAAGTCAAGGATTCTCTCCTTTGCAAAAGGAGAAAGTTTTGGAGTTTTTGTTTGAGTATAAAACAAAACAAGAACAAAGCATAATGCAGATCCTTTCACTGCCTACTGTTTTACCCACATCCTGAATTTTTGTAGCTATTTTGGTCCACAGATCTGTGAACAAGTGCCTCCTAGGGTATAGTATTGAACCACTCATCATCCACACCCAATCACCCCAAGATGTTAAATGTAAATAGCTCAGGAGGCACAGCCAAGATGGAGGAATGGGCTTAGGAAAACTCAAAACTTCCGTCATGTTATCTATACCAGGTATAGATCAGAAATACCACAGAGTCTTGGAACAGGAATCCAAATTCAACAGTGAGACCATCAGTAGAAAACTCTGTGGGACATCCTGCTGCTGCTGCTGCTAAGTTGCTTCAGTCGTGTCCGACTCTGTGCGACCCCATAGACAGCAGCCCACCAGGCTCCCCCGTCCCTGGGATTCTCCAGGCAAGAACACTGGAGTGGGTTGCCATTTCCCTCTCCAATGCATGAAAGTGAAAAGTGAAAGTGAAAAGTGAAAGTGAAGTCGTTCAGTCATGTCCGACTCTTAGGGACCCCATGGACTGCAGCCCACCAGGCTCCTCTGTATTAACACAAAACCCAGAGCCCCTAGCAGGTGGCCTAGTTTGACATTCAAACCACATTTTGCACGTGGAGTTTTCATTAAGACAAGTTTACCACATGATAGACAATCTGTGTACATTTGCAGATGTGTGCATGGCCATCAAGCCTGCGTGCAGAGGGTAATTCTCCACCTGACGGTTGCTGAAGGTGATGTCCAATCAAAGAACAGAGCTCAGTGAACAAATGGGTTGCTTTGACAGGAAATTCCAACAGCAATTTTAATTCTGATCAGGCTTCAGGAAATGGAAAGAATAAAAACACATCAATTATAGTGACAGGAAGTTTTAAATCACATGGTGAGCAGCTGCTGCCAAAAGATATGTCTGCCAGCTTTGTTAAGGAGCCTGGTATTTTGGTGTGACCAAAATTTTACACCAAAATGTTACAGGCTGACATCACTGCCTAATTGCATGTTATCTCTCTACAAGGGTAAAGAAAATGACACACTACTGAAAGCATATCATTATTACAGGAGGAAAAAAATATCAATTTAACTGTAAGGGCTTGGAACGTGTTTAGAAAAAAAAAACATGCACACACACACACACACACACACACACATACACATACAAATATATTCCTCCACAAAGAAAGCAGATCTGCCTGCTAGGTAAGTCACAACCGTCCACGGCTAATTAAAATCTTGTTTAACTCACACCCAGGGATAATGAGTACTCATTTCATTTCATGACAAAGGGTTAGATTCTTCCTTTCTGCCATTTGGGTCTCCTTTCCCTTTTAAGTGTATGTCTTAATACTTTTAATCCAGATCATAGGGAAAGGATATAGAGATCAAGAGCAAGGAGCAAGTAAACACAGAATAGTCCATACAGGTTGTGAGGGAGAGTGGAATGAGGTTTTCTACAGAGTATATCAAACAGGCGCTACCTAACTTCAGAAGAGTTTGAAGTCAGTTACTCTAGACAAATTATAACACAAATTCATTTTCCTAGGCTTTATAAAGTGCATTTCTTGAAAGTTCAAAGGGGGCTCAGAACTTTCTCTGGTTTGTTGCCTTTCCTGTTTCTGCTTAGGAACCTGGGGACCGATGTTAATGACTGTGTGCTCATAAATGGCCCACTGAAGAAGTTATAACTCAAATTCCACTCTTCCTCACCCAGTTAAAGGTTTCCCTTTCTTTCCTAAAATTTCAAGGATTCCGGCATATTCTTCCCTTTTTAACTGATGAAGTCCTGGTGTATTCACCTCCATTGGTAACATGGAAAAGTTACAAACTTTCCACTTTGTTCTTACAAGTTTGAAGCAATTGGCATCAAACGCATATTTAAAAATCCAACTCCTGAGTAATTTCATTATTCTCAGTATGTTATACCAATAGAGTCAGTACATACAGCAATATTTACAAACATTTGACGTGTGCCAAGTTTTCAAAATTTAAAAATAATCCTAGAAAATTTTACTTTTTAACTTTTGTAAGAGGCTAAATGGAACAAACAGAATTGATGAGAAAGATCATGGATTGTCATTCTAGGCTCCTAGAGGGTGGGTATAAATAACTTATGGCTGTTGGTAGCTCCCACAACGTGTAGCAACACCATGAAATAATAAGCAGCTTGCTTTCTTACTTCTCACTGGCCCTTCCCGTGTTTGTTTACAGGCCACATGATCTAGTGGGGAAAGTATGAGATTCTGATTCAGACTGAGCTGTGTGGGAACCCAGTTCCAAGTGTTTAGTTGCTGTGTAACTTCAGGCAACTTTCTTGTTTTCTCTTTGTCAGCTCTCTCATTTGAAAGTGGAAATAATAATGGTATTTAATTCATAAGGTTGCTGGAAGGATTAAACGAAACATTGAACTTAATGTTTTAATTAATACTCGTACTGAGTATACGAGTGGACATACAAGAAGTATGTAATAGACATTTGATGATATCATTCAGTTATTGATGTAATAACCCCGTACAGTTTACCTGTTTGCCTCATATTTTGCCACAAGGTGTTCCCAAATTTGGAACATTCCTCCATGATGATCTGCCTTTTAGTTCAACTTCTTCACTGAGCAATTCTTGGCCAATGGTCTTCCTGTTCTAGTCCCATCTAAATCCCATAATACGGTGTGTCTATAACTATGGAGAAAGCAGCCCTCTCTGGATAGCAAACTCTTGCCAGCCCTAGTTTCTCTGTGGCTGCCCAGCTTCTGCTATAATTAGCACAGTGTCCAAGACCTCACAGACTGGGGAGGCTTAATGCCTTCTGCTGGCGACCCTCACCAATCACTGCCCCACGAGCGAGAGAGTGGAAAAGATGGTCTCTGGCCTCCCCCTCCAGCTGACTCTCAATTTGGAGTCCATCTCCAGGGCCAGCCAGCCTTGATCTCATTATGAATCCCTTAGATCATAACTAGAATAAGTCAGGACTCTTACATTGCTACATGCTAAGTTGCTTCAGTCATGTCAGACTCTTTGCAACCCTATGGATCATAGCCCACCAGGCTCCTCTGTCCATGGAATTCTCCAGGCATGAATACTGGAATGGGTTGCCATGCCCCTCTCCAGGGGATCTTCCCCACTCAGGAATCAAACCTGCGTCTCTTATATCTCCTACATTGGCAGGCGGGTTCTTTACCACTAGCTCCACCTGGGGAACCTTATTATTACCTGGAAGACTCTCTAAAGAAATGGTCACTAACCAGATTTAGAAGAAGACACGCCCTGGCACACCCTATGCTTGCAGTGTTAAAAATCTGGGATCTCCAAGGATGCTGGGTCTGGATGGATGAGGGAGGAAATTACAGGCAGGCAATTACAATATCATGTGATAGTGTTTAGTATCACACCGAAATGTTAAATAGTGAACAAATTTCTTCATGTGCAGGAGAGGAGACAAAACCCCAGGCTTCATCAGACATTCTATTTTGTTTGGCAAATGGTTACCCACAGAGGCACCAAATAAATTTTCATTTCACTTCAAAAATATTAATTTCAGCCTTCCCCAGGGCAGACGGCTTCAAGAGATTCCAAACCCAATTCTCCGAGTCCCAAGCCAGTCAGCATGCTGCTGTTTCATTTCTTATTTGTGTTTCCTGCTCCTGCCACTTGGCTTTGTTTGACATCTGTCTATACGAACTATATTCTCCGCTGACACTACTAACTCTGGCAGGTCAAAGAAACAAACTCGTTGCGTCTGGCTGTGCCGTTCTTCAGTAATTCCTGGTTCCCTAGGTTTTACCCCATCAGCAGTCTTTGACACCAAACGTTATATGCTTGGAAGCTGACATTCAAGGAGCGCCAGCGATATGACCGGAGGCTGGACAGAAACAGGAGTAGGCTCACGTTCTTAGCTAAGCCAATTCATGAGACTCTAAAGCCCAGCCAACATTTTTTATTACACTGAACTTTCTGTGAGTTATTGGGAGTCATATTTCCTATTTGTCATTTTTAAAGTCTTAAAGGACTAGACATTTACAAATCCCACGGTCTGAGACCCAAAGGATGCTTTCATACAGTGTCGTTGACATTTCTCCTAAATGGACATCATGTACTTCCCCAACCCTTCCTCTGATTATAAAACCAGGGGGAAGGACTGAGAAATGAACAGCACTTTCTTATGTTACCAGTGCGTTCTCCAGGTGCTAATTAACACACTCGCTTATATATAGTTCTCCTTATATATAGTTCTCCTATTATCCTCATGTAATAGGTAAAGTTTTCGTCTGACTTTTTAATATTATAGCCCATAAGGATGAATAAAGGTGTGGGACTTCGGTCAAAAGAGGAAAAAAAATATCAGGTATTATGGAATCTAGAGAAATGGTACAGATGAGCCTATTTGCAAGGCAAGAATGGAAATGCAGACATAGAGAATGGACATGTGGTCACGGGAGGGGAAGCGACAAACTGGGAGAGTAAGACCGACATATACACACTCCCATGTGTAAAACACATAGCTAGTGGGGAGCTGCTATATATGATAACACAAGGAGCTTATCTCGGTGCTCTGTGACGACTTAGAGGGGTAGGATGAGTATGATGCAAGTGAGGCTCAAGAGGGAAGAGATGTAAATACACACATATAGTTGGTCCACTTCCTTATATAGCAGAAACTAATAATATTGGAAGGAAATTACATTCATTTTTTTAAACAGGTAAGTTACTTTGGAAATTAGCTTTCCAGGAGAGAATTCTAAAACATGCTAGTATTTAGTAGCCAAAACCAGGAAGCTACTTTTCAACCCTCTCTTTTCATAACCCACTGTGCCAAAATATATAAAGAATTATCAAGAAACTAAGAAAAGGTGGGAGAAGGCAATGGCACCCCACTCCAGTACTCTTGCCTGGAAAATCCCATGGACGGAGGAGCCTGGTGGGCTGCAGTCCATGGGGTCGCTAAGAGTCCGGCACAACTGAGCGACTTCACTTTCACTTTTCACTTTCATGAATTGGAGAAGGAAATGGCAACCCACTCCAGTGTTCTTGCCTAGAGAATCCTAGGGATGGGGGAGCCTGGTGGGCTGCCGTCTATGGGGTCGCACAGAGTCGGACACGACTGAAGCGACTTAGCAGCAGCAGCAGCAAGAAAAGGTGAAACAAACTTAAGAACTTTCACAACTACATTTCTCTCTGCTTACTTTACTACAGGCTTTGATGTTTTCCCTTAGACCAAATACTAAGCAGTAAAGTAAGCTTTATAGATAGCTATTCCTTTTCAAAATGTATCATCTGGATTAGCTTGCTAGAGATGCCATATCAGACTGGGTGGCTTAAACAACAGAAATGTACCTCCTCACAGTTCTGGAGGCTGGAAGTCTAGGATTATGGTGTCAGCAGGGTTAGTTTTCTTACGGTCTCTCTTCTTGCTATGCAGATGGCTGTCTTCTCTTAGTATCTTCACATGTTCCCCCTTCTGTGTGTGTCTGTGACCAAATTTATCCTTCTTATATGGACACTAAGTCATATTGAATTAGGGTCACCCCCATGACCTCATTTAACTTAACTGCCTCTTTAGAGACCCTATCTCCAATAAATACAGCCACAGTCTGAGGTTCCAGGGGTTAGGTGACTTCAACATCTGAATTTGGGGGGGTGATACAATGTAGCCCCTAACACCCACTAAAAAAATCCTTTGCAGGGGCACCTTCTATTACATTACAGATCTGTTTCTTAAAGCTGTGTTCAGGGGGAATTTTAATAAACAAGAAGTTCCCAACCTAGAGCATCAACTTCACCAGAGAACTTGTTAGAGATGCAAGATTTGAGGAACACCCCTCAAATCTCCGAATCAGAAATTCTGAAGCGGGGAGGGACTGAGTATTAATATATTCTGTAGGTAATTCTGATGCATGATAAAGTTTGAGAACCACTGAAATTAACTGAATGGCAATTTAAAGATGTCAAAGAGGCATTTTGAATGGAATACTGGGGTAGGTTTTTTTTTTTTTTTAAATAAAGCAAAGAGACCTTTTTAAAATGTGAATCAGTGAATCATCACCTGCTAATTCTGGGTCATGGAAATTCTATTTTTTTAAGGCTAACTTACTTTTTAAATAATTCTATTTATTTATTTTTGGCCGCCCTGGGCCTTCCTTGCATTGTGTGGACTTTCCTCTAGCTGCAGTCAGCAGGAGCTGCTCTTCATTGCAGTGCGCAGGGTTCTCTTTGCAATGGCTTCTCTTGTTGTGGAGCACAGGCTCGAGGGTGCAGGGGCTTCAGAAGTTGCTGCATAGGCTCTAGAGCACAGGCTCAGCACTTGCAACTCACAGGCCCTAGAGCTCACAGGAAGCACGCAGGCTCAGGGGTCGCGGCTCACCGGCTCTAAAGTGAAGGCTCAGCAGTTATGGCGCATGGGCTTAGTTGCCCAGTGGCATGCGGAATCTTCTGGATCAGGGACTGAACCTGAGTCCCCTGCACTGGCAGGCAGATTCTTATCCACTGTGCCACCAGGAAAGTCCAGAAATTCTAATCTGTAATGCTAGCCTTCGAAAGGTGCATCAGTATTTCACATGGCTACAGCAAATGTTCATATCTGATCATTATTTTGAAGTATAGGTATAAACATATATGTGAATATACATATATTGCTAACCCGTATCTTTAGCCTATTAATTCCTACTGTGTTGACTAGTTACTGTCCCTCATGTTCTGTTTCTATTTATTCAGGTCAATCTCCAATTGCAGTTGCTTCCAGCTACTTCTCCCAAGCATTTCTCATTCCTTGAAAGGAGATCTCCCATGCTGAACTGAACACCGATCAAAATTCCTTACATCATATTACCTCAGAATTACCAAAATTACAGATTTAAGTGGAGGTCCTTCCAGTTTTTTCCTCTTACATTCTAGAATTACAAATCAGTTCAATTGAGAAGACAGATGCTTTTCTAGCTGTTTGGTGCCCAGGGATAGAAAAATCACTTCTAACAGCTACTAAGTCATATTTTGATTGTTGTTGTTTTAGTCCTAAATATTTCAGCAGCAAATAGGAAACAGAAGAAACTCAGAGGTGGCCCACTGAAATGAATTTTATCCCTTTTGCAGACAACCAGGCCTTTGGCAATTTTTGTCCAAGAAAAATTATATTTTGGCAGAACATTCATGCAAAATACACACACAAAAAAAACACAGCCACTCACACATGACTGTGAGCACTTTTCTCCTGTGAGTAGCTGCTGGACAATGGAAGGACCACTATCCTTTCATCACCTATTCAAATTCAAAGTTCACACATTCTCTGACCAGTAACAAAAGCACCTTTAATGTGATTTTATTTTTTATTTAAAAAAATAATTACTCATCCAAATGATAGGTGCTGTGCATTATTAGTCTTTAGACTAATGATATTTTCATGAAGTCATTCAACCTAAACAGAGTTGCACATTCTAAAGATTTCGAGCAGGGGTCCCCAGTCTCCAGAACCTAACTCATGCCTGATGATCTGAGGCATAGCTGATGTCAATAAAGTGCACCATAAATGTAATATGCTTGAATCATCCCCAAACTATCCCCCGACCCTGGTCTGTGGAAACACTGTCTTCCACAAAACCGGTTGCTGGTGTCAAAAAGGTTGGGGACTGCTGCTTTAGGGCATGGCAGAAAGAGAAATGAAATGTTGCTGAACAGGGAACAGAGCCACTTGTCATCACTGCATACTGTGTCAGGAAGATTTACTCTCTAGGACACTAGCTCTTAACAAGTCAGTGGACCATAGGTGGATGCCTCAATACTCAGACTAAAAACAAAGAACCTTTCCCAAGAAGCATGCATCAGGCTCACACATCATTCTGAATACCATATCAGGGGGGCTCGCAGACTCTAAAATCAAACACTCATTGTTAAGGGACAGACCTTATGTCTATCTTGGACTCAATAACAGACATCATTAGAAATGGGAGAATGATATTAACTCTTCTCTCCAAGGATCTGTGTAAAAAACTTTTATCACATTTGAAATATATGTGTTCAATTTTTTACTAAAACTTCCAAAGAAATCAGTAAAACCTAGTTTCTACTCATGAAGAAGGGTGAGACTTTGATAGGGGGTGTAGATGCTGTTGGAGAAAGGAATAGCTACCCACTCCAGTATTCTTGCCTGGAGAATCCCATGGACAGAGGACCCTGATGGGCTATAGTCCAATGGGTCGCAAGGATTCAGACACAACTGAGCAACTAAGCATGCATGATGCTATGATAGGGGCACAAGGACATTTTGTAACTAGTTTAAATGAGAGATGTCATTGCACTAAAAGGGGTAGAAGGGAGTAAGAAGCTTCAAGGCACTAAATTCTTCAAGGAAGAATTTAAAAGATGTAGTTGGCCAGAGAAGGAGGTGGAAGGGAAGAGGAGAGAGAAGATATTTCAGAAGGGAAAAACCTTGGTAAAAAGTTAGGACACTACAACAGTTCTCAGAATCTCCTTTGGTTACAGCTGCTGCTGCGGCTGCTGCTAAGTCGCTTCAGTCATGTCTGACTCTGTGCAACCCCATAGACAGCAGCTCACCAGGCTCCCCCGTCCCTGGGATTCTCCAGGCAAGAACACTGGAGTGGGTTGCCATTTCCTTCTCCAATGCATGAAAGTGAAAAGTGAAAAGTGAAAGTGAAGTCACTCAGTCGTGTCTTGACTCTTAGCAACCCCATGGACTGCAGCCTACCAGGCTCCTCTGTCCACAGGATTTTCCAGGCACAGCAGTGATCCTTAATCCCAACCTGGAATTCTAATTACCTAGAGAGATTTTAAGACCCCACCCAAGACCAATTAAATCTGAATTCCTGGCGGTAAAACCCAGACATGTGTATATTTTTAAAGTTCCTCACATGATTGTAACATGCAACCAGGGTTAGCAACCACTGGACCAGAACATAGAGACTGAATTGTGGAGGGTGGAGACTGCCTAAATAGGTGAGGGTCAGACTCTGGAGGGCCCCTTTGCTCACAAGGCATTCTGCATGGAGCGAGAAGTCATGGAAAGTTTTTAATCAGGGGAGTGGCATCATCAGGGCTGTCTTTTTGAATTATGTTTTGTTGAAAGCTGCCCTGTCATATATATTCAACACAGACAGACTGAGTAAATAGAAATGGGCCTGACTCTATCGTCCATGTCTAGTTGCCATGGAAACAGAATACCATCACTCATGACGGGCATGTTTCCCACTTGTTCTTTGTGATTATTGCTGCTGTCTTCCATATGTTGTTCCATGAGACTGAGGTATCTTTTTTGCCTGTTGTGCCTCAACTGTCTGGAGTTTCCTCATCCTTTTTTTTTTTTTTAACTTTGCCTCCTTGGCAAGAGTTTGTGCAGTCAGTCAAGCAGCACTGTTGGTCAACTCACTAAAGTCAATATAAGACAACCCTGAAAACGTCTTGAAGAAATGTGCTTGCTTCCCAAAGGAAAGAATCTACCTGGTCTGAGGCAGAGGAGCTCACAGGAAGAAGCTTAAAGTCAGGAAGTACAGAGTGTGAATCTTGGCTTGGTTAACTGTCCTCCAGTTAAGCTCTCTGAATCTTTGTTTCCTTATAAAATATAGACTAATGCAATCTGTCTGTCAGAGGAATGAGGACTGTAGACAAAATATGTGGATAGCATGTCATACTTAGCATGTAATAGGAGCTCAATTAATGGTAGCCACTATTATTAATTAATGTCACCTCAACCCCTGGGTAAGGAAATGGCAACCCACTCCAGTATTCTTGCCTGGAGAATCCCATGGACAGAAAGTCACGCGGGTTACAGTCCATGGGGTCCCAAAGAGTCGGCCACGACTGAGCGACTGAAAGTACGTGCACACACACACACACACACACACACACACACATACAAAATCCTAAAAGCAGGATTCATAATGTGACTTCTGCTAGTTTATCTTCCTTCAGAGACGGTATTTTCATAAAAATTACAGGATGAAAAATGAAGTGCAAAGAATACATATTTTTTACTTTCTTTCTATTACTCAGTGACATTTTTGAAAGCGACATGGCTACCTAAAATGATTCTAGTTTTGAAAAGCTAAGATCAGGTGTATGTATAAAAATAAGAATTCTAAAATAATATGCCATTCTAGCTCTGGAGAAAATTAAGGGGGTCTAGAAATGAAGGGATATTTGGTGATACTGAATCAATGCAAAACATTTCATGGAGACATGAAGACATTTAATTAGAATGTGTGCAAACGATAATTCTTAAGTTATGATTTATAAATACTGATAGCAATTACTGTATCAAGCATTTTGCATGGAATTTTATTTTTATATGAATTGCACTTGATATTTACTACATCCCTGTGAGGATCCCTGGCTTTAAGTTTCTTCCTGTGAGCCCCTCTGCCTCAGACCAGGTAACCTCTTTCCTTTGGGAAGCAAGCACATTTCTTCAAGGCATTTTCAGGGTTGTCTTATCTTGACTTTAGTGAGTTGACCAACAGTGCTGCTTGACTGACTGCACAAACTCTTTCTTTACTGGAAGAAACTGAGGCTCAGAGAAGTAACACCAAAGATGGTGCTTTGTGTGTGCAGCCTCCGAGCTCGTTTTACGTCTGTTAGCCTTCTAACCTCTCTTCATCATGTCCACCGTCATTTCACTGGCTTTTCAAGAAATTACAGTCGGAGATTCTCATGGTCATGGAACCACTTCCTCTCTGCAACTCTAGCTGCCGCCCCTGCTGGGTTCCATAAAATCATGAAAATATTGTCATATATGTAATAGAGATGATATAAAAGACTGCATTCCTTAGTAGTATTTTACCACTTTAAAAGACTAAATATGGGGGGGAAATGGGTCAAGATGAGTGCTACTTCCCTGCTGTTCTCTTGCCATTACCATCAAAAATCAATTTCCAGAAGCAGAATTTGAGTCTATTCAATCAGATGGCTTCACTGATTCCTCCTTCAAAGTTTTATTAACAATTCATTCTTTAAAAATATTAAGAAAATGCACGTCTTTATATTAAAAGAGGACATTAAATATACAAAAAAAGACATTAAGTTCAATCACTGAAAATCTTCTAATACTATGTCTAAAATTGATGCTGAGAACCTTCTTTATAAATAGTTTTTGTTTGTTAGAGGAGAATCACTGGAACCCCTTGGCCAAATGAACTGGACTTTAAGAGGAAATTCCATAATGACCTATTGTTCTTTATACTTCAAAGAATAATACATATAGCAGATCTCTCAAAGTGTTGCCAGATTTGAATTTCTTAAAAATCTTTCACTGCCAACATACTGCTAGTGTTGAAACACAACCCATGTCTCTCACAGCTTCAACAAACACATTTAACACACTTATGCATACATTGTTTAGTACAAACATGACTCACTTAAGTTGAAAGGGTTTTTTTTTTTAATTTTTAGTATTTCATCACCATGTCATTCTACGGAAACTACCTTGGAGCTACTATGAAGCAGTTTCAGATATCCCAAATAAAACATCATTACACATGAACACATGCCATTCAGTCAAGAAGAATGGCATCCTTCTTGGCTACAGGCAACTTTATAAGCTGCATGCACTTTTAATTAAACTCATTAGAAAGGCTGTGTCTCTCGGTAGATTTGAGGGCAGACAGAACGACTTAACAATAGCCAAGACATAATCCAGTTTGTCAGAACTAATAATAATACAAATGCAATTTCTCACTCAGGGACACATCCAGAAAGTTCACGATTGAGCAATTGTGATGCTATTTCTTAAAGTAATATTTATAAATTATTGCAAGATGTTGCCAGCCGCAGACCATGGTTGCAGTGTCTAATTCCAAAGAGCTGATAAAAGGGGCTATTAATAAAAAGGCACATTTTGGGCAACTGACATAACTAATTGATCAAGTAATTTGAGTAAAAATACAAGATTTCACTAGGAAACCCGGGTGGGGATGAAATCACTCAATTTTCCAAACGCCAGAAGGCCTTGAAAAAAGAGGAGCCCACAGAACACGTTAATGTCTAACCAAAACCAAATAAAATGATCCCCACGTACAAATAGGCTTCAGATGATCTAATGTGACGAGAGGTTTCAGCTATGTAGGCAAACCTTTCATTTTCTTACCCAAATATGCCAAGCCAAAGATTACCAAAATAGAGAGGGAGGGGGAAAGTCCCATTTCCTCAATCTCTGTAAGAGTGACAAGGAACATTTTTTTTGCCCTCCTTTGCAAGTCTCACTGTACACCTCACTAAACTCATACTCAACACCACATTTGGATCTCAAGATCTGGGTTAAATTAAGGCAAAAGAAGATAAAATGGACCCATATGGACATGAATTTACCCAGGCTGACACTTCCAGTAATGGGTACTGGAAGATGCATAACTACCAGCCCACCCAAGGATTCCTGCAGTAGCCAAAATCAATGCTTGTCTGGAGCACCTAAAGAGGCCTGGGACAATACTCAGTTCTGCGAAATGACTGCTGAGGTTACCGCTATGCCCTGGTCTGAGGCAAGAAGAAACAGCTGCTCATACTCTCTCTTCAGGTGCTTTAAGAAACAGGGACTCTCTCTCTGTCCTCTTTTTCTTAGGAAAATGGGCACATCCTGAAACTTGTCGTTATTAAGAAACCCTCAGTTTGTGGCCAGAACACTGTCCTGGCCCATTTTGGAAGGGGGAAACTGGTATCCCAGATATATTTCCTGAGACCTCCAGCCGCAATATCAATCTCTTTCATTGAAATAATAGTTTAAGGGAAGGAATCGTGCCCTCATTTTCTCATTTCATCTTTGTAATATCCTCTTAAATAAAGGGCTGGAAGGAGATAGGATTTTTGTGATGTCTGAACAAATCAAAATGGTGGTTCAAGAGAAGGATGATGATTCTGTTGGTAAAGACTACCATGGAGAAAATAGGAATTGGAAGGAAATTTTAAATGGTATCCATGTAGGAAAACACATGCAAAGCAGGGGGTCCTCAGCCAGAGTGTGCATGGAACCAATGGGAGCTATGAGACCAGTGATGCCCAGAACAGATCTGACCCCCTGTGAACAGTTAATAAAGCACACACTCATACACACTTCATTACAGTCACACCCATTTCATCATATTTTGCTTCTTGTCTTGAACTAATATTATCCAGCATACCATGCATGCATGACCATCTGCATGCTTCCAGATGCCTATTTCATTAGGAAGTATGAATGGGCTGCCAGGGCCTGCCAAATGACACAAGAGAACAATCAAATAGAGAAGATTAAAAGTTATCATCACTTTCTTTGAGGTTTCCGCTCAATCCCTCTTCCCAGTACCAGGAAAAAAGAAAAGAGTATCAGCAACATCCTGAGCCTTCAATACATCAAACTCACCATGAGAAAAGCCAATTGCTCTACTGACCAGAAGGAAACAAATTTCACATTGCAAGTCTGGGGCTGTTAAATGAGACTGACTATTCTCTCATAGTCCCCAAATGACCCTGTTTTATGAAAAGGAAAGCTTCTCTACCAGATACTTGTTTTCCTGCAACATGATCATCTGAACTGTTATCAAATCTGACAATTTTACAGGAAATCCTATTCCACATCAGAACTCTGTGACTGTAGTCATTAGGCTTGTGTGTTGTTGTTTGTTTTTAACAAGTCATCAGATACAACAACCTCCCTGGATCCCTGTCCTCACAAGCCACTTTCTAATTTGCACAGTTAGTCCCACCACACTGGTCCACACCAGAACTCCCTGGTGGCTCAGATGGTAGAGAGTCTGCCTGCAATGTGGGAGACCCGAGTTGGATCCTTGGGTCAGGAAGATCCCCTGGAGAAGGAAATGGAAACCCACTCCAGTATTCTTGCCTGGAAAATCCCATGGAAGGAGGATCCTTGCAGGCTACAGTCCTTAGGGTTGCAAAGAGTCGAACATGACTGAACAACTTCACTTTCACAGGAGAATGCAAATCGAAACTACAATGAGGGACCATTTCACAACAGTCAGAATGGCCATCATCAAAAAAATACATAAACAATACATGCTGGAGAGGGTGTAGAGAAAAGGGAACCTTCTTGCACTATTGATATGAGTGTAAATTGATACAGCCACAATGGAGAACAGTATAGAGATTGCTTTAAAAACTAGGAATAAAACTACCATCAGTTCAATTCAGTTGCTCAGTCATGTCCGACTCTTTGCGACCCCATGAACTGCAGCACACCAGGCCTCCCTGTCCATCACCATCTCCTGGAGTTCACTCAGACTCATGTCCGTCGAGTCAGTGATGCCATCCAGCCATCTCATCCTCTGTCATCCCCTTCTCCTCCTGCCCCCAATCCCTCCCAGCATCAGTCTTTTCTAATGAGTCAACTCTTCGCATGAGGTGGCCAAAGTACTGGAGTTTCAGCTTTAGCATCATTCCTTCCAAAGAAATCCCAGGGCTGATCTCCTTCAGAATGGACTGGTTGGATCTCCTTGCAGTCCAAGGGACTCTCAAGAGTTTTCTCCAACACCACACTTCAAAAGCATCAATTCTTCGGCGCTCAGCCTTCTTCACAATCCAACTCTCACATCCATACATGACCACTGGAAAAACCATAGCCTTGACTTGACAGACCTTTGTTGGCAAAGTAATGTCTCTGCTTTCCAATATGCTATCTAGGTTGGTCATAACTTTTCTTCCCAGGAGTAAGCGTCTTTTAATTTCATAAGACCCAGCAATCTCACTACTGGACATATACCCTGAGAAAAACATAATTCGAAAAGACACATATACCCCCAATGTTCACAATAGCACTGTTTACAATAGCTAGGACACGGAAGCAACTTAGATGTCCATCAATACATGAACAGATAAAACAGTTGTGGTACATATATACAATGGAATACTATTCAGCCACAAAAAGGAACAAATTTGAGGCAGTTTAAGGTAGATGAACCTAGAGCCTGTTATACAGTGAAGCAAGTCAGAAAGAGAAAAGCAAATATCATATATTAATGTATATTATATACATGGAATCTAGAAAAATGGCACTGATGAACCTATTTTCAGGGCAGGAATAGAGATGCCGATGTGGTGAACAGACCTGTGCACGCCGCAGAGGAAGGAGAGAAGAGGATGAATTGAGAGAGCGGCACTGACGTGTATCCACTACCATATGTAAAACAGCTAGTGGGAAGCTGCTATACATATAGCACAGGGAACCCAGCTTGGTGCTCTGGGATAACCTAAAAGGTGTGGGAGACAGGCTCAAGAGGGAGGGGATATATGTATACTTATGACTGACTCAGGTGGTTGTGCAGCAGAAAACAACACGACATTGTAAAGCAATTATCTTCTAATTAAAGGTAACTTAAAAAAAAAACAGGAAGGAATAAAAGGAGTTTGGGGCCCAACATTAAGTTGATTTTATTACTGATTCCCTCTGATCTTGACACTCACTTCTGTAATGAGCCCTTTTCTCACAGTCAGAACGTAAACCTGTCCTCTTAACACCAGTTACTCTTTTTCTGTCTAATGACCTAGAGTTCTTAATATTATTAATATTTTCAGTATTTTGATCTCTACAGAACTGATATCTTGCCACGATTTTCCTAATACTTGTTGAGCTTCTTAAAAGATGAAATAAATTGCACCCAAATGGGAAATAAGGCAAAGATAACAATGAAGCTAGGCCAAAGTAATACTTTCATCAATGATAAAGACTGAGTGGAAAAGCTTACTGATTTCCTGAATTAGGCAGAATTACCCACCCACTCAGAGGCAAGACCAGACCCGACAGGCCTCCCCAGCTAGGTGTGACCTAGATATGACTGAAGGCACAGCGGAGGGATAGGTAACTTATACACTACAAGTATGCTGACTTTGCTTGGAACAAGTCACTGTACCTCCTCTGCGATAGAGGCTGGGGCGCAGGGTGGAGTGAGTGAAAGGGTGTAAGCGGCCAGGAATATTACACTAACTGAGCTTCATACTGAAGGAAACATCAGCTGTGGGCAGGAAACGCACTCAGTTGATGGAATTCATGTATCATGTGGGGAGGCTTGGATTAGATTTCCAGGTTATGTACCAAGATGCTGAGGTCTTGAAGGATCAGATTAACATTAATAGCACCACTCTTTCCTGCCCCAAGTTATGAATTCATTGAGAAATAAGATCAAAGACAAAATTAACAAAGGCCAAACTATCACCATTAATACTGATACAGGATACATCAGCAATTGTAACCTACTGGGAAGGGCTTCCCTGGTAGCCCAGTCAGTAAAGAATCTGCCTGCAGTGCAAGAGACCTGGGTTCGATCCTTGGGTTGGGAAGACCCCACTGGAGAAGGAAATGGCAATCCATTCCATTTCAACTTCCTGTGGAAGGGGTAACTTGCTGCACGTTTCCCCCAGATTCTAGACCCTGGAATAGTTCTTACTTAAGAAGAAGTGTTAAGTACCACTAAGGACCACTGGTAAATTAGTTCCATCCAATCAAGAAACGTCGGCCAATCATTGTCTACCAACCTTCCCACAATCTTATCTCTATTACGAGAAGAAAAGAAAGGAACAAGAATCAGGAGTTCTGAAGGAAGCTCTTTCTTCCTGGAAACCAGAAGAAGGGACAGGCAGGCATTTCTCTCATACAGGAGCTCCTCGCCCATGAAGCCCAGGTCATACAGCTGCATTTCTAATGCCTTCAACGGAATGACCCAGCTCTAAATCCCTCCACCTGTCTAAAATGTATGGGGACCACGTGGAGCTCTCTTGCCGCCACTTCCATGCCCTTGGCCAGTTATTTGTTTAACCTTTCTTGCTTCTTTTATGCCACAAAAGCTGACCATGCTTCTCTTTCTGCTTTTTTAGTCACTTACTCTACTTTTGTGGTTCCTCTTCCTGGAAAATTGTTTTGTTTTTCACTTCCTCACTTTCTCCTAAATATGTCTCCTTTTCATTTAAGAGTTCTAAGGTTAGTTACTGTAGACTATAGAAAATTAGCAAAGGAAAACAATGGAAATCGGAGAATTTCTTTAAATAACAAAGTACTCAAGAGAGTTATTCTGGAGTCTTTATATAATAGAATAAAAATAACAACTTTGAGATTCTCATTGCCCCAGTCCTGACACTCCTTGCTGCTGCTGCTACTGCTGCTGCTAAGTCGCTTCAGACGTGTCCGACTCTGTGCAACCCCGTAGACAGCAGCTCACCAGGCTCCCCTATCCCTGGGATTCTCCAGGCAAGAACACTGGAGTGGGTTGCCATTTCCTTCTCCAATACATGAAAGTGAAAAGTGAAAGTGAAGTCACTCAGTCGTGCCCGACTCTTAGCGACCCCATGGACTGCAGCCCACTAGGCTCCTCCGTCCATGGGATTTTCCAGGCAAGAGTACTAGAGTGGGGTGCCATTGCCTTCTCCAATTAAAAATTCTAAAGTATACCCTTAGGATCATTTAAACCCCACTTCCCTTGTGGCTCAGCTGGTAAAGAATCTGCCTGCAATGCAGGAGACCTGGGTTTGATCCCTGGGTTGGAAAGATCCCCTAAGGGAAAGGCTACCCATTACAGTATTCTGGCCTGGAGAATTCCATGGACTATAGTCCATGGGGTCGCAAAGAGTCAGACTCGACTAAGCGACTTTCACTTTCACTTTGCTAACAAAAGGCATGCTTGCTTCTCATCTCAGGCTCAGGAAAGACATCCTTAGTTGAGATGAGGTAGAATGGAGCCTTAGAATCCTTCTCAATACAGCTATCCAGTTAGTCACTACCAACAGATTTCAGTTGACTCTCAAGATAAAATACATTTCTATTTTGGATAACCTCATACTGTCATTTTTAAAGAACTGATCACTTCCTTTCAGAGGTTCTTGACACTATGTTACTTTCATATGCTATATTTTCTGCCACCTTAGGTAGGATTTTTCTCTATCTTTTCCCCCACTACTTTCCCCAAACCTTTTTCTATTGCAAACTACATTATTCTCCTGGTGTTATAGTCCACTCTGGGACATTTCTTGGTAAGCCATTACATTCTCTCTTTTGATTATAATTTGCTTGCCTGAACTGCTACTGCTACTGATTATAATTTGCTTGCCTGACACTCTGCTATCACATGTGGTTGTCCAGTATCTGCCTCTGTTCAGGACCCCTGTGGGTTTGTATCTGGAAGGTGTGGTTTCATCAAAGTGCCCACACCCATCCCCACCTGACCACTCACTCATATACTATGGTGGGATTTATAGCTGACATTTTAGTTTTGTTTTCTGTATGTCTTCTGTCTTTTTTTGTCCATCTATTATCCTTTTATGGGCTTCCCTGGTGGCTCAGTGGTAAAAGGATCTGCCTGCCAAGGCAGGAGATGTGGGTTCAATCCCCGGGTCAGGAAGATCCCCCGGAGGAGGGCATGGCAACCCACTCCAGTATTCTTGCCTGGAGAATTCCAAGGACAGAGGAGCCTGGTGGATTGCAGTCCATGGGGCTGCAAAAGAGTCAGACATGACTTAGCAACTACACAACAACAAAAATCATACTTTTATAGCTTTCTTTTACATTAAGTGGACATTTTTAAATAGAACAACTTAATTTTAAATAACTTTCTCGCTGAATTTTTTTTTCAGTGATTTCCTTAGTGGTTGCTCTGCTGCTGCTGCTGCTGCTAAGTTGCTTCAGTCGTGTCTAACTCTGTGCGACCCCATAGACGGCAGCCCACCAGGCTCCCCTGTCCCTGGGATTCTCCAGGCAAGAACACTGGAGTGGGTTGCCATTTCCTTTTCCAATGCATGAAAGGGAAAAGTGAAAGTGAAGTCGCTCAGTTGTGTCCAACCTCAGCGAGGGCTTAACATATACATCTTATCAGAGTCTGCTTCAGATTTATACTAACAATTTCAATGGAATATAGAAATTTACACCTATATAGCTCTATTCCTTTCCCCTTCTCAATGCTATTGTTATACAGATCTATACATGTTCAACAATTATTTCTTAGAATATTTGTTCTACTCCTTGCTCTCTCAACCTCTCCTTCTAGCACTCTCATTGCATGTATGTTGAGTCATCTAATGGTATCTCACATTTCTCTGAGGATCTCCTAATTTTTCACTTTTGCTGTTGTGCCCTCTAATGAATCTTTCTTTTCAGTTTTTGTGCTTTCCAATCCAGAATTTACATTTGCCTTTTTTGGGGGAGTTGGGGTGGGGAGATGGGCAGATAATTGCTTTATAATGTCATGATGGTCTATGCCATACATCAACATGAATCAGTCATAATTATATATATACATGTCTCTTTCCTTAAAAGTCTCCCTTCCCCCACCCCCACCCAGTTCCTCTCCTCCAGGCTTTTTTTCTTATTTAAAAATTTCTACTTCTTTATTGACATTCTCCACTTAATGAAATACTGATGTTTCTAATCTGCTCTCACAAGGCAGTTTCTTTTGCCTGCTTTTCTCCCTATCAGACTCTCCAGCTTCTTCGTAGCCTTAAATTTTCTTGTTGTTGTTGGAAACTGGCTACTTTGGATAATACATGGTAGCAACTCTGGGAGCTGGTTGATCGCCTTTCCCTTCCCTCCTCCTGCTGCTGCTGCTGCTGAGTCACGTCAGTCGTGTCCAACTCTGTGTGACCCCACAGACGGCAGCCCACCAGGCTCCGCGTCCCTGGGATTCTCCAGGCAAGAACACTGGAGTGGGTTGCCATTTCCTTCTCCAGTGCATGAAAGGGGAAAGTGAGAGTGAAGTCGCTCAGTCATGTCCGACTCAGTGACCCCATGGACTGCAGCCCACCAGGCTCCTCCATCCATGGGATTTTCCAGGCGAGAGTACTGGAGTGGGGTGCCATTCCCTTCCCTAGGGTTTGGTTATTGTCATTTGCTTATTTGTGTAGCGACTGGGCTATTTTGGCGAAGTCCGTTCTCTCCTCTCACCTCACAAAGGCTCTGATACTGCTCCTGAGATGGTGCAGCCTCGGGCATGTGGATAGTCATCTCTGGAGAGCAAGTCTTCTGCAGTCACTTTAACTGTCACTGTCCTTGACACACCCAGCTATTAACTTCCATTAATAGCTGGTTGATTGCTCCATTGTCGTCAACAATGCCCTGGGGCACAAACTCTCCACAGACTGATCCAATGAAACTCAGCCTCCTTTAAAGAAATAGTCTTCGAGTTCAGATTTTGAGGTCTGTCTGATCCCAAGAAGGCTCTGCTTAGAAGAAGGCTCTTCTGCTTCCCTAGTTCTGTCTAGTAAACTAGCCAGCCATGACTTAGCTTACACCTCACATCCATCTACCAGTTGCCTCTGATTTGTTTCACAGCACAACATCTAGTGGCTCAGTGGTAAAGATTCCTCCTGCAAGGCAGGAGGTGCACCTAGATAAAGGATCCATCCTTGGGCTGGGAAGATCCCCTGGAGAGGGCATGGAAATCCACTCCAGTATTCTTGCCTGGAGGATCTCAAGAACAGAGGTCCATGGGGGTCACAAAGAGTCGGACACAGCTGAAGCAACTGAGTACTTACTCACTCACAACCTCTACTGTTCTGAGAAAGTCCTTAGGTTTGAATATCCCACAGTGTGTGGCAAATGAAGTCAGCTTTTTTGGGAAGAGATTCTGAGCAGTTTTATGGCCCGTCTATTCCCCTGGGCAGAATCTCTGGGCGGAGGCTCTGAAGCTGAGGGAGGGGACAGGGGCATACTTCTGAGTGACACCCGCACTTTTGGAGCTAGGGGCTTGGCAGAGTGGGGTCCTGCCATGGCCTCTGCTCTGTGTGGCTCACCTCTCTCTGAATGGAACCTCTGCTTCACGCATGAGCTGGAGGGAGGGTGACGTAGGGTCCCAGGAGTTTTAGCATGCTGTCCCCTTACCTTTCAAGTCAGGATGGGGCTAAAGAAGAGAATATCCACCTCTCCCCTGCACTTGCTTGAAACTTAGGCTCTGTAACAGGTGGGAAAATACAGTAGCCTTCCAACTGGGAGCTGGAGAAGAGACAGCTCTGTGTTCTCTTCTGCACCCACTTGAGCTCTGGTTTGCTTCAAGATGAACTGAGAAGAGGGAGGAGGAGAGTGAGCTGTGGTTCAAACACTGCACACTTTCCTGTTCTTACCACATTTTCGTAAGTTTTTAAAAAGTAAGTGCTTTTGTTGTTATTGCTGTTCATTTGCTATATGCCCATGGTACCATTTCCAGAGACTTTAAATAGCTTGTTTTTTTTGGGGGGGGGGGGTGGTTAATGATTTTTTTCACTAATTTTACTGTGAAGCAAATCCACAGAGCACCACATGTTGCCATGCTGGAAAGGGAACCTTATATACTTCTTAACTTAGTCAATGTATCAGTTATATTTCTTCAGGGAATAAAAGGCTTGTTAAGCACCGAATGTTCTTTAAGCACCGCAATGTTCTTTAATCCCGGTATTTCTTGACTCTATCATTGATCAGAAGTGATACACAGGGACTTCCCTGGCAGTCCAGTGGTTAAGACTCCACGCTTCCACCGAAGAGGGCATGGGTTCAATCCCTAGTTGGAGAACTAAGATCCCACATGCCTCATGGTGTGGGGAAAAGAAATTAATTAAAATTTTAAAAATCACATATGTGCCTTGCATTATTTTAAAAGAACAGTGATGAGCAGAAACAATGCCCTCTTCATTTTGATAAGCAGTGAGAGTTATATTTGGTAAGTATTAATGTGCTTTTTCCATTTTTCCTTCCGAACATAATAATCTTCCATCAGTCTACCTAGGGCACTCATTTGCTAGTAGAAAGTTTAGAATCTGGTGCAGAAGAATGAAAATAAAAGGTAACATTTTATAAAAGGTAAAAGGTAACAATCCAGCTCCTCAAAAGAGCTGGATTTTGGAACCCCACAGTTAGATGAGAGTCAGGATTAACTGAGGGAGAAAAAGCATTCCAAATTTCTTTTCCTTACCATTTAGAATAAAAAAAAAAAGTATAGATCACTCCTCCTTTCCCCCAATCTATGAAGGAAGTTAAATGTGGGAGTTTAGGTAAATGGCAAGAAAAAGGAACATTTAGGGAGAAGAAGAGAAACGTTTTCAGATATATCTGGATTTCTACTTTGGAGGAAAAGAATTAGGAGGGATGGAGTATTAAACCAAGAAGACAGGTGAGCACAGGAACCTTTGAACCACATTCTTTATCTGGGAATCTAGGAGACCAATACGCAACAGGTCTTCTTCACCACAAGGCAACAACTGGCCTCGCTGAGAGTAGCTGGCAAAAATGGAGCAGAGGACCAGTGAGCGCTCCCAAGCCTCCATCAGACCATCTGAGGCACGGACACTCAGTATAGAGCAGGCTGCCATGGAGTCTGCTGCGGTGGATAAAGGGGCTACATGGCTTGGGCTGGAGATGGACTTCCAGGCCAGTGGTTGAATAGAAGGCAGAGCATTGGCCTTCCAGTGGTTAAGAATCTGCCTGTCCATGCAGGGGACATGGATTCAATTACTGATCCAGGAAAGTTCCACATGCTGCAGGGCAACTAAGCCTGTGAACCACAGCTGCTGAGCCCGCAGACCCTAGAGTCTGTGCTCCACAACAAGAGAAGCCACGGCAATGAGAGGCCCATGCACTGCAGCCAGAGAGGAGCCCCCACTCACCACAACTAGAGAAAACCGTGCGCAGCAATGAAGACCCAGTGCAACCAAATAAATCAATTTAATAAATAAATAAATCTCAAGGGAGCACCATCAAGGTGCAGGAAGAAGTAGAAGTTTTCAAGGCAGGAGTTAATAGGGTTTAAAACCCTGAGCATAACAGTGAGTGCTCAAGGACAGGAAGCCCAGGAGGTACATGTTGCCTTATGGAGCTGACCAAGTTCAGTGGCATCAGCTTGCTTGTTAGCCACAGTCACAGTCGGCTAGAGCTGCCATGGCAAGATGCCACAGGGGCTTAAACTACAGAAATGTATTTCCTCACAGTTCTAGAGACTGGGAAGTCCAAGGTCAAGTTACTAGACAGTTGAGTTTCTCATGAGAGCCCTCTTCTTGGCTTGCAGAAGCCTCCTTCCCGTGTCCTCACACGGCCTTCACTGGTGCATACACATGGAAAGAAAGAAAGAAATGGATCTCATCTCCCTCCTTCTCTTCCTCCAATTATAAGGCCTCAACCCTATAAAATTAGGATTCTCACTCTGATGGCCTCATTTAGCCTTGTTAGTGTCAGTCATCCAGTCGTGTCCAACTCTTTGTGACCCGATGGGACTGTAGCCCCACCAGGCTCCTCTGTCCATGGGATTCTCCAGGCAAGAACACTGGAGTGAGTAGCTATGTCCTTCTCCAGGGGATCTTCTTAACCGAGGGATCAAACCTGGGTCTACTGCACTGCAAATCCTTTACCGTCTGAGCCACGAGAGAAGTTCCATATAGCCTTAAGTGAAAGTCACTCAGTTGTGTCTGACTCTTTGCAACCCAGGCCAGAATACTGGAGTAGGTAGCCTTTCCTTTCTCCAGGGGATTTTCCTAACCCAGGGATTGAACCCAGGTCTCCTGCATTGCAGGCAGATTCTTTACCAGCTGAGCTATCAGGGAAGCCCCCTTAATTACCTCCTAAAAGCAGTATTTTCAAATATAGTCACACTAGGGCTTAGGGCTTCCCTGTTCCTGTTTCTGATCTAATTTTCTAACTGTTAAACCCATTCTATCAAGTACCTCACATCTTTCCAACAAACCCCTTTTCTGTTTCAGTTAACCTGTTACTTTCTATTGTTGACAACCATGGACCCAGACTGGTCAGAAATTTGTATCAGAAGACAATCACTCAGGAAACCGGTACTGGTTATTCGTCCTAATAGGGGCTAAAAAAAATATGAAACTTCAGAGTTCAGGAATGGGAATCTGTCAGCTATAACAAACAACTAGATAATTTTTCTTCTGTGGTGACCTTTAATGAAGTGTCCGTTGAAAAGAAGGATTTAAGGGATCAAACTGTCATTGAAATTGAAAAGTGTGAACAGCATGAAGAATTTAAGGATGCTAGGGTGAGGTGGTTGCTTCTAATGAGACTGGAGGGCTTAAAGATGAGATGACAGGCTTAGATCTCTATATTTTAGCTCAAGGCATAACCTGGGGAACTTCTCTGGTTGTGATAATTTTCTACATAAATGTCTGCCAAAATCCAACACAAATGTAAAATTCTGTGGGTGCCTGGAGAAAGCCCATTGAATTTCCAGCCTTACCAAGTCACTTAGATGAAAGTGGCAGTACTGATGAGGAAATAATGCAAAACTGAATATAGCGGAGAACATAGAGGTCTGGAAGCACCCCCCTCAAGCCACACTCTATACCAAGCCTTTTCTTGACAGCCAGAGAAGACCCCCTTTCTCTTTGCATCGTCATCTTCTTATATCTTATTACATCTTCATCTTCCTAAGCCAGCAAGCTGGCTTCATCTACAGACCTTGATAATCTCACTCAACACAAGGCATCATGCTCGCAGGACCTGGAGAGTAAGCTGGAGAGTAAGCTGGATTGGTACTTTCAATGCTTTGATAAGACACAAGTAGGCTAGACGATGGGCTTCCCCGGTGGCTTAGCGGTAAAGAATCCACCTGCAATGCAGGAGTTTCAGGGGGAAAGGTTGGATCCCAGGGTCGGGAAGATCCCCTGGAGGAGGGCATGGCAACCCACTGCAGTATTCTTGCCTGGAGAATCCCATGGACAGAGGAGCCTGGCGGGCTACAGTCCAGAGGGTCGGAAAAAGTCAGACACAAGTGAAGCAACTGAGCACTCGTGCAAAACAGGCTAAAGGGTGGGAGCAAAGGATTTGAAAATATAGAGACTGGCTACTTCAGGAAAGCTTCTATGAGGCTAGTGGTCAAAAGCGCCAATGCTTATGGCAAATATCTTCCTTCTGTAATACGAACAGTTGTCACACTTGGTGGGCCATTTTGGCCTCTGCAGGCAACGTATCCAAAATTTGCAGGCACTTTATTCAACCCATTTACCAGGTGCCCCAAAAGGCTTCTACTTTTAATGGCTATATACCTCGAAATTTTGTGGAACAAAATTTCCAATGATGCCCAACGTGTCTGTGGAAAAGCAGACAAAGAGCTCTGAAAGGGAATCACAAAACAGATGCCTAGATCTTAGAGCTACAGTAGAGGTTCTGCATTATGTTGTTAATACTATCCTTTTGAGAGATAGGCATTAGTGTTCCCAACAAGCAGACCCACGTAGAGACACGGGGTGACTGTGGAAAATAGACAAAGCATTACGAACTGGAGTGTTGTCGAATCCATCTGGCCATAAAGTCAGGTGGTCCCACTGCCAGCTCATCGGCGGGCGCTCTATACTGAGTTGCAGAAGCAGTCTCCGGGAGCCAGCTGTCCACCCTGTCATGCCATTACTCCTGCGGCACTCTCACTCCTCTCCCAGCCTAATGAGAAATGGCCTGTGACTAGCTGTCTGAAAACCTTTGAGTCTGGACTTCAGAAACTTCTCAGTGATAGGCTGGCAAAAGCCAGAAGTGGACAGCTGACAGTACACCTCCATTTAAGTGTAGGCCTGAAGTTTAGTGCAGAGGAAAAACCACTACAACTCCACTTGGAAAAGAATTTTGATCTGCGTATCTCGTTGCCCACTTTAGTTGGAAGAAGAGATTGTTTGAGAAAGGGCTCTATCCAAAACTAATCCATGAGCAATAAGTGAGAGGTCACAATTAGAGAATACAAATGCGAAAGATTAAGGAAAGAGGTATACGGCAGGACCTTTCCAGAATGCGAAAGATTAAGGAAAGAGGTATACGGCAGGACCTTTCCAGAATGCGAAAGATTAAGGAAAGAGGTATACGGCAGGACCTTTCCACATATACCCAGAGTGACAGAATATTTATGTACAATCAGAAGTTACTCACTGGGGGGATTTTCCTGTGGTCCAGTGCTTAGGAATCCACCTTCCAATGCAGGGGATGCAGGTTCAATCCCCAGTCTGGGAACTAAGATCGCACACGCCACAGGGCATCTAAACACACACACAACTAGGGAGAAGCCTGTGTGTCATAACTAGGGAAGCCCGTGGGCTGCAACAAAAATCTCACATGCTACAACTAAAACCCAACACAGCCAAATAAATAAATATATTTTTGTAAAAAAGTTGCATGTGTATATACAAAATGCATGGTGTAACCAATAAGGATCTACCATAGAGCACAGGGAACACTGCTCCGTACTCTGTAATGGCCTATATGAGAAAAGAAATCTAAAAAACAGTGGATATATGTGTATATATAACTCTCTCACTTTGCTGTACACTTGATACTAATACATCATTGTAAGTCAACTATACTTCAGTAAACATTTTTTTAAATGCACTGAGAAGGAGGCTTCTAAGGTGGAATAGTTGATATATTCCATTTCTAAACACCAGTTATTCTGTGTCCACTGCACGAGTACTTGCTCAGTGGACTCATAAAGTATCTATAGCTATAAGTATGTACATCAAGGCTATACAAGGGCACAGTTGCCCTAACTCAAGATGCCTTGGCTACTGCCCAACCAGAGATCAATCAAAATTCCCAATATTGAACCATAACTCATAAGAAGAACCAGCCAGGTTGATCACATTTTTCTGTTGTGTAGTGTGGAATCAACTTGCTTTCACTAGACTAACTGCTTATTCTGGATTTTTCCCCTTACCTGGCATGCTTCTCCTAGGTTCGCTGGTGGTAGACTTATTGAAAATATTTTATACTTTAAGTTTTGGCTATCTTCCTGACAATTAGCTTCTCAGCCTGACTTCTGAGTCTGTCTTTTCAATCATCATGTTGATACTGTGACCTACATATTATCCTTCTACTCAAACTCTTTCCTGCTTAAATTCAGTTCAATTCATTCACTCAGTTGTGTCTGACTCTCTGCGACCCCATGGACAGCAGCACGCCAGGTATCCCTGTCCATCACCAACTCCCAGAGTTCACTCAGACTCATGTCCATCGAGACGGTGATGCCATCCAACCATCTCATCCTCTGTTGCCCCTTCTCCTCCCATCTTCAGTCTTTCCCAGCATCAGGGTCTTTTCAAATGAGTAAGCTCTTCCATCAGGTGGCCAAAGTACTGGAGTTTCAGCTTCAACATCAGTCCTTCCAATGAATATTCAGGACTGATCTCCTTTAGGATGGACTGGTTGGATCTCCTTGCAGTCCAAGGGACTCTCAAGAGTCTTCTCCAACACCACAGTTCAAAAGCATCAATTAGTTGGCACTCAGCTTTCTTTATAGTCCAACTCTCACATCCATACATGACCACTGGAAAAACTATAGCTTTGACTAGATGGACCTTTGTTGGCAAAGTAATGTTTCTGCTTTTTAAGATGCTGTCTAGGTTGGTCATAGCTTTTCTTCCAAGGAGCAAGCATCTTTTAATTTTATGGCTGCAGTCACCATCTGCAGTTCTTTTGGAGCCCAAAACAATAAAGTCTATCACTGTTTCCATTGTTTCCCCATCTATTTGCCATGAAGTAATGGGACCAGATGTCATAATCTTTTTTTTCCGAATGTTGAGTTTTAGGCCAACTTTTTCACTCTCTTCTTTCACTTTCATCAAGAGGCTTTTTAGTTCCTCTTCACTTTCTGCCATAAGGGTGGTGTCATCTGTGTATCTGAGGTTATTGATATTTCTCCTGGCAATCTTGATTCCAGCTTGTGCTTCTTCCACCCTAGCGTTCTCATGATGTACTCTGCATATAAGTTAAATAAGCAGAGTGACAATATACAGCTTTGACGTATTCCTTTCCTGATTTGGGACCAGTCTGTTATTCCATGTCCGGTTCTAACTGTTGCTTCTTGACCTGCATACATATTTCTCAGGAGGAAGGTAAGGTGGTCTGGTATTCACATCTCTTTCAGAATTTTCCACAGTTTGTTGTGATCTACATGGTCAAAGGCTTTGGCATAGTCAATAAAGCAGAAGTAGAAGTTATTCTGGAATTCTCTTGCTTTTTCAATGATCCAACGGATACTGGCAATTTGATCTTCGGTTCCTCTGCCTTTTCTAAAACCAGCTTGAACATCTGGAAGTTCGCGGTTCACGTATTGTTGAAGCCTGGCTTGGAGAATTTTGAGCATTACTTTCCTAGCATGTGAGATGACTGCAATTGTGCAGTAGTTTGAACATCCTTTGGCATTGCCTTTCTGTGGGATTGTCATGAAAACTGACCTTTTCCAGTCCTATGGCCACTGCTGAGTTTTCCAAATTTGCTGGCGTACTGAGTGCAGCACTTTCGCAGCACTGTCTTTCAGGATTTGAAATAGCTCAACTGGAATTCCATTGCCTCCACTAGCTTTGTTCAGAGTGATGCTTCCTAAGGCCCACTTGACTTCACATTCCAGGATGTCTGGTTCTAGGTGAGTGATTACACCATCATGGTTATCTGGGTCATGAAGATTTTTTTTGTATAGTTCTTCTGCTTAAATTAACCACAGTTCTTTTGCATTTGAAACTATAAATTCTGGGGCACCTCCTCCCATCTCATATCCTTATACTTACCTCTTTTATTTCTTCCATCATCCAGCTCAAAAGACAAATAGTTGGGGTTACTCTATTAGCTAAGTGAGGTCATCCATTCATTCCCACACCAAATGTTAGGCACTGTGCAGGCATCAGTGATACACAGAACTGATGTGTCTGTAACCAGGTTCATGAGAACCTCTGAGAAGGGATGCCTTGGAGATCAACAAAACTGGATTTGTAAATGGACTTGGGGGAAGCAATTAGTGATCTATGATTACATGTTAACTTGATATTAGGTCTATAATTTAGATATTAGTTAAATGTGCTTAGAAAATCTACCTGAACGTGTAAGCCTTGGAGTCAGGAAAAAAAGAATCTCTCAGTTGCTTTCATGTTCATTTGAGCTTCTAGGTCCTTAGCTTTAGTTAAGCTTCTTATCTTCCTGCTCTGAAGATACCTTCAGTTTTATGAAAAACTAAAGGGATGGAGCCATCACAACTTTAAAAGGACAATGTTTTTATTTTATGCAAAATCTTTTACTTCTGAATGCCAGGCATCTTCAAAGCACATTAACTCTTGATAGTCTAGAGACTGTGATATGTTGGTTAATTAATTCACCCATGCTTAAATAAAATTCTCAAACAATTTGAGACTTCCCTGGTAGATCAATGGATAAGAATCCACCTGCCAATGCAGGGGATACGGGTTTGATCCCTGGTCCGGGAAGATTTCACATGCTTTGGGTAGCTAAAGCCTGTGTGCTACAACCGCTGAAGGCCGGGTACCTAGAGCCTGTTCTCCACAACAAGAGAAGCCACCACAAGAAGCAGCCCACTCTCCGCAACTAGAGAAGGTCCACACACAACGAAGACTAGTGCAGCCAATATATAAGTCACTTTTTAAAAATAACAGTTTGTTTTTTAGTACAGCACTGTGGCCAAAATACAATCATATATTGAGCCTAAAGTTCCCAGGATGCCCTAGGGCTATTTTAGTCATTTCTCAATGACTCCCCTCTCTGTAGAGCTGTAGATTACAGTTGTTGTTCAATCACTAAGACACGTCCCACTCTCTGTGACCCCATGGACTGTAGCACTTCTTTCCCTGTCCTTGACCATCTACTGGAGTTTGCCCAAATTCATGTCCATTGAGTCATCCACCCATCTCATCTTCCATCAGACCTATAGCAAGTAAGACAGTGCCCGCTGGCACCAAGTCTTGCTCTGCATTTAGTCTTTCCGTTACATTTCTGATTTCATTTTCAGTTGTTATTTGGTGCCCTTCTATTTTTCAATGGGAAGAATATTCTGAATAAATGAGCTCATTTGACTGTTATTTGACTGTACCATCTCTGGGTCTCTCACTGGGTGCTTTTTAAAAATAAATTACCTTTTAGCATGAGGTTTCTCCTTTGGAATATCAAGACTGACTGGCAGCTAAGCCAATCCAATGTCTATTTTAGTGGCTACTATAAACCAAATAAAGTAAATCATGAATGCTCTCCTGACCAATAGATGGAAAGGTGGTTGAGAGATAGGAAAAATAATTTTAACTAGAAAAATGTGTCTATTTGATATAAATAATACCTAAAAAGTATTGTCTGAGATGTCTGTGTTCCTTAGATAGCACTCCCTCCCCCCTCCTTTCTTTTGTCTTTCAAGAGTTTTCCCAAGCAGATATGAGATTAACATTGCTCAAGAAAACTAATATCCCAGGAGAGAATCTTTCCACTGCTAATCTTGTTAGCACTGGGCCTGGAACCTCTACAGCTTGTTCTGAGAGAGGACTAACACTTCAACCAAGTGTCAAAAGAGAAAGAGCAGGCATATTTTAAGGAAGCAAAACGTGGCAGATGTCACCATCTCCCTGGAAGAGTGTCGGTTCTTATCCAAAAAACAGAAGCTAAAAATAAGATGAGCGTGTGCCACCTTCACTAGGAAGTTTTAATTTGCATCCAGATACCACCATGGCTTGTCATGAGACACGTGGTGCTTCTTAAACAGTAAGTTCAGAGAAGGCATGTTGAGGTCCAGTAAACTGGGATCCAGTTGGAAGCCAAGGTTATCACACCATACCCCGTCTTCTCCCAGGTCACCTCCAGGTTTTTCAGGACTGGCTTCAGTTAGGAAATAAGAACTGTCCAATTTCAAACTTTAGGTTCCAAATAAGTATTTCCACTTAGATTCTTTGGAAGACGTCTTTACTTGTCAACTTTGTATCAAAGAGTTATGCTCTCGGGACCACCAACATGTAGGAGGACTTAGAATTCAACACTCTGCAGTGTATAACTCAATTTTTTTTAATTCATTTATTTTTAATTTTTAATTTTGTATTGAAGTATAGTCTATTAACAATGTTGTGATAGTTGTGTTGGGTGAACAGCAAGGGGACTCAGCCACACATACACATATATCCATTCTCCCCCAAACTCCCCTCCCATCCAGGCTGCCACATAACATTGAGCAGAGTTACCCGTGCTATACAGTGGGAAGAACACAAATCTTAGTTCTGGTCTCTCATTACTTCGTGAAGAAGGACAGGGGGCAACAGACGTGTAGATGACTAACAAGGAGGTCATACGTGGTCTTCAGTAGTCCTTTGGGCAATGTGAAGACAGGGTACAAGGACTGAATATCCTAGCATCCAAATTACTGACTGCATGGATCACAACAAACTGGAAAATTCTTAAAGGGAGGGGAATACCAGACCAAGTTACCTGCCTCCTGAGAAAACTGTATGCAGGTCAAGAAGCAATAGTTAGAACCAGACATGGAGCAACAGACTGGTTCCAAACTGGGCAAGGAGTAGAACAAAGCTGTATATCGCCACCCTGCTTGTTTAAGCTGTATGCAGAATACATCATGCTAAATGCCGGGCTGGAATAAAGACTGCCAGGAGAAATACCAATAACTTCAGATATGCAGGACACTACCCTTATGGCAGAAAGCCAAGGGAAACTAAAGAGCCTCTTGATGAAGGTGAAAGAGGAGGGTGAAAAGACTGGCTTAAAACTCAACATTCAAAAAATACTAAGATCATGGCATCTGGTCCCATCACTTCATGGCAAACAGACGGAGAAAAAATGGAAACAATGGCAGATTTTATGTTCTTGGGCTTCAAAATCACTGTGGATGGTGCCTGCCGCCATGAAATTTAAAAGATGCTTGCTCCTTGGAAGAAAATAATGACATACCTAGTCAGTGTATTGAAAAGCAGAGACATCACTTTGCCGACAAAGGTCCAGATAGTCAAAGCTATGATTTATCCAGTAGTCATGTACAGATGTGAGACTGGACCATAAGGAAGGCTGAGCACTAAAGAATTGATGCTTTTGAACTGTGGTGTTGGAGAAGACTCTCGAGAGTCCCTTGGACTGCAAGGAGATCCAACCAGTCCATCCTAAAGGAAATCAGTCCTGAACAGTCATTCGAAGGACTGATGCTGAAGTTGAAGCTCCAATAACTTGGGCCACCTGATGCGAAGAGCTGACTCATTGGAAAAGACCGTGAAGCTGGGAAAGATTGAAGACAAAAGGAGAAGGGGGCAGCAGAAAATGAAAAGGTCAGAAGGCATCACCGACTCACTGGACCTGATGTTGAGCAAACTCCGAGAGATGGTGAAGGACCGGGAAGCCTGGCGTGCTGCAGTCCATGGGGTCACAAAGAGTTGGACATGACTTAGCGACTGAATAACAAACTACGGCCCATGAAGGGAGAGCCCAGACGGATTCCTACAACTGCCTCTAATATGACAGGATGAGGCTTACTTGAGGACTTAGCCTGCTGCCTGTACAACTTCAATCCTGTCCAGTCATCTAACATTTTCTTGGATATGGCTGAACTCACAAAAAGGAGGAGCATCTACAGAGTTATCATGAACCTGGAGGAGTTCTCCACACGTCAGGGGGGTCTCCTCACCCCAGCCCCTCTGCCTGGCCACAGTGAAGCGGAGATCAGGCTGGCTGCGGGTCTCAGAGCCCGACCTGCACCATGACGAACCATGGTAGGCCTGAGCTGTCCAGTTCAGGAGCCATTAGCCCCCTGCGGCTACTGAGCAGTGAGGTATGGTTAAAGCAACTGAAAAACGGCATTTTATAATTTAACTTTAAAGTTAAACATTTGATCCCATTATTAAACAGCTTCCAAATGTGTTTGGAACAACAGTGGCATAGGAATCTACTTTTTCAACTGTAAATTTTATGAAAGCTTTATTACAGTTCAAGTACTTCCAAGGAAAAGTTAGTGTTTGAATTGGGATATGCTATGTCAAATACAAACCAGATTCTGAAGATTTCATATAAAAAAGAATGTATAATGTCTCATTGATAATTTTTATGCTGATTACATGTTAGAATAATTTTTAACATACTAGATTAAACAAAGCATTATTAAAATACATAATGATTCATTATGTTCTTAGTACACAGCACTGGACTAGTTTATCCTGGGAAAATATCTCTATACTTGAAGCATCTTTGTTGAGTATATGCCAGAGAGGATGGGAAGCCAAGCTAGAAATTACCCTCAAACAGCCAAGAAAATATAGTTTTTCAAAGTACAAAGATGAAACAAGAGCCTTCCTCAGCCACCCTCCTACACACCCGTTCCAAATCCAAAGTACTTTAAACAGCATCTCTGCACAGTAAAAACTTGACGCCTGCTCTGCTCTGTCCTGGGCCAAGACGGGCTGCCTCAGTGGTTTTCTTCTTCAGGTCTGACAACTATGTCATGCTTATAGCAGTAATACCTGCACCAGCCTGGGGAATGAAATAGAAGACTGGTGGAAATAGGAACACTGAACTCCCCTCCTCGTACAACTGTACTCTCATGACTTTTCCTGATAAACCCCCCAAAACCAGTGCAGCCTTAACGCACACATCATACTCCAATCTCCCCAAAATACAATGAGCATTTTCCCTTCGAATTATCTCATCCTTTGTTTCTTCCACTGATATCTGTTGAGCCCTTTGTGCCAAGCACTGTACTGGGCATGGAGGTAAAGAACAGACACCTTCTAAGTGTCCATCAACAATGGATAAAGATGTGGTACATATAAATAATAGAATATTACTCAGCCATAAAAAGAACAAAACAGCGCCATTTGCAGCGACGTGGAGAGATGATCATACTAAATAAAGTCAGACAGATAAAGACAGACAAATGTCATATGATACTGCTTATATGTGGAATCTTAAAAAAAATTGGGGTACAAATGAAGTTATCTACAAAACAGACATAAAGTAACAGATGTAAAAAATAAACTGATGGTTACCAAAGTTAAGGGAGCTGAGGGATAAACTCAAAATTTGGGATTGACCTAGTTAAAGCATCTGCCTGCAATGTGGGAGACCTGGGTTCAATCCCTGGGTCAGGAAGATCCCCTGGAGAAGGAAATGGCAACCCACTCCAGTACTCTTGCCTGGAGAATCCCATGGACGGAGGAGCCTGGAGGGCTACAGTCCACGGAGTCGCAAAGAGTCGGACACGACTGAGTGACTTCACTTTCACTACTAATATATACAAACTAGACAACCAATGAGGATCTACTGTATACCACAGGAAACTCTACTCAATACTTTGTATTCTACATGAGAAAAGAATCTAAAAAAGAGTGGATATATGTATATGTATGACTGATTTACTCTGCTGTACACCTCAAGCTAACACAACACTGTAAATCAACTATACTCCAATGAAAATTTTTCTAAAAAAGAACATACACCTTGCCTTCAAGACGATCAAACCTAAAAGGAAGATATTTAAGTAATAATAAAGTATATTTTTAAATAAATTAAATAATGGCTTGATAAGGGGAAGACAGACTATGCTCAAGGTATAAGAAGAGATGTCAACCAGAAGTAGAATTACTAGCGAGCTGGCCCTTGTTTGTGGTCCGAAAGGAAAGCAAACAGGAAAGATGGCATTCAAGGCATGGGATGCACAGGCCGTGTGGAGGCCTGAGGCTACATGATGCCTTGGAAAATGCAAGCGGTTTGGTCTCTCTTGGATATATGAAAGGAGGCATGAGAAGGAAATTAAGGGAGAGGAGGTAGCCAATGCAGGGCCACTAAGTTCCCATTTATAAGATATGATAAAGAGAAAAGGAAGACCAAAGAGCTCTTCAAACAGTCGACAGCTTATGTACGTTTCCACCTCCTCCCTCCAGATAGGCTTACATTTTCCCTGCAAGTTCAGAAGTTCTCCTTCTCCTGGGAGTCACTACGGAACTCGGCATTTCTGAGATGTCTGGCCCCATCCTTGTCATTCAAGGCATCTGTCGGCTGCCTAGGGTGGGCCAGTCATGTTTCCCGCTGTCGTAAAGACACAGAAGACTGGCATCCTAACTAACGTCAACACCTCCCGGACAATCAAGGCAGAGGTTAATATTAATAACACAAAGCAGCTGTAGTTTGGAAGGGAACCATTTTTTCTTCCCCCTTTCTTATTACCCGGGAATAAAAAGCATGTGTCTAAAGTGTTTTGGGGACAGAGATATCCTGCTCCCCAGATCACTATTTCCTATTCTCAGCTTTCTTCCTCGGCAACTAATGACCTAACCAGGGAAGGAAGATCTAAACTTGTATTGAAAAACCAGTGGTCGTGCAGACAACATTCCTAAATCTTTCTGCTTTAAATCATTCTCTGGACTGTTTCTCATAACAGGTCATTACGATCACAAATTAAGAGAATGTTCATTATAGTACACAGTGGCGAAAAGAGGCTTAAGCCTGGGCAAGTCCACAGTACCTTCCCTTCCATTTTAAAGAGTAAAATGAGAACACGTCAAAAACGGAATGCATAAGAACTCTATTAGATGCAGAATAGATCAACGCTCCGAGATCACTGGTTTAAATATTGTTAAATTTTCCAGTCGCATAATGACTTAAAAAATAATCAGCATTCCTTTATACATCACGGCAGTAATGAGCTAAAATGGATCTTATGGGCACCACAGCTTTAAGTATTTTATCCATCCAAGAGCCTCACTGGGTCATAAAACTCAGTAGTTCATTGTTTCCTGACCCTGAACGGCTGCAGTTGCCATGAAACTGGTGCCAGGGCCCAAGCTCCCAAACTGGAAGTCAACTCAAACCAGCCACGTGGAAGAGCCTCCTCCTCTGCTTCTGTCGGCTCCCTTGACACTGCAGGTGAGAGGGGGTCGTGGGGCACCCCTGGCAGCCAGGGGCTGGACCACTCAGGTAGCCAGAGAATCATCTGAGGTGAGCGGACGACTGCTGAACTCAAATCCCAAGTTCTGCCCATCTAAACCTGCCGGAGATTGCTTCACTGTCTACAGGGACAGTAGCTCACTTTGAGCTTAAATCTACATTGTGGAATGTGAACCACCAAAATGCCCATCACCATAAAAAAGCTCTATGAGCCTTGTTAACAAAACAGAAAGAACTTCTGCCAACAGCAGAGGAATACATTCTTTCCTGCTGCCTGGACCACAGCATAATGAAGGGTCCCAAGCCCTCTCTGCAGTCGTAAAATGGAAAGCCCAGCCTCCTCCTTCTGATGTGTTCCAGTTTAAAAGTTTAGAGTCAATGCCTTTTCATCCTTAATTTATCTTCCCTTGTAAATATTTCTGTACCATTTCCAATATCTAAAGTCTACACATTTCCAAAAAACAATTCACTCCTTCTCCAATGTCAATTGTAGAACTTTATATTATGGGTCATATTTTGGGCTAAATAAACATACCTCAGGCTACAGTTCTGCAAATACCTCTGGCAGCAAATTAACTCAAACAAATGTTTTGGTTGGGTGGCGAGGTTGTTTTTAATGATCTTGCTGATTTGCCTGGAGGCCCAGGGATAGACTGGGTGAACTCCCAAAATCTTTCCCAACTTCGTATTTTCTGCCACATTAACGTCCAGTTCTTAGGTTCGTTGAAATAGTTGGTTTAACATTTCACCACCAGAGGGTGCTACTTGTTAGCGTCTAAAACACGTTTCATAATCACACCTGAAAAATGGAGACCCTTCAAGCCACACCAGCTGGCATTATCCAAGACAGGTTTTCAGAAGGCGTGTAGTGTAGGCAGCAGTCTCCTTCAAGGAACCTGATTTCACTTGTCTATTCATGTTATGGGTTGAAAACCAAAACTGAAAAAGCTCTGTAACTTGCACAAACCAAAGTTCACAGATTGATACATGCTGTAAACCAAGCAGGCAATGCAAATCATTTTTGAATTTCATGGCTTTTGTATTTACTACACAACAACAGTGAACTCAGAATTCTAACATCCTCTCTACTGCACCAGACAATAAAATAACAAAAGAGAATTTGCTCAGCTATAACAACAGCGCGATCCTCTATCAATGCAACTGTTACTTATCCTATTTTAAGTGTATACATCTCCTGCTTCTGCTTTGGAGCAATTTCGCTTTGGTGTCATTATTCACTTCTAAGATGCATTTTCATTGATTACCTTCGACTTCTCCTATCAGTGTATTTTTATGACGTACTGGGATTTGCATGTACATTTTCCACCTGATATTTTCGGGAATGCACAAAGGAGGCAGGGAGTTCAATTCCCATCCCCCTCCAAGGAGCTCGCATGGAAAGTCTTTAAATTGTGTTAAGAAACTCTTAGTGTGTTGCCATCTGAATTGGCAAAGCAAGCCAGGGGTCAGCGAAATTTTTCGGAAAAGTGCCAGATTACAGTCAATACTTTAGGCCACATGGGTCATAATGGCTCAGCTCTACCACACAGCAAGAAAGCAGGACTGGGTGTGGTTGGATTCCCAAACACTTTACCTCGAGGAGCGGGTGGGGTTTATAGTTTGCTGACACCTGTAAATGATGAGTCTAACGTACACACACTCTTACCAATAAAATTCAGAGAAGTTTCTATTACATTTTTCCTTGGAGATGTTCCCTAGCCTCACATAGTGTTAACAAAGTGTGACCTTCCTAAGTGACCCATTTGAAAGTTCATGATCCCCCTGGAGGAGTACCACTGGGTTTCCTCTCCACTGTTTCCAAAACCAGAGCCCAAAGAGACTTCAGCTTTTGGTCTGTCATTATATTTGTGTCCTGTGAAGATGTCTTACAGTAAGATACAAGATCAACAGGAACAATGGGGCTCCCTGGCCATTTCCCCAGAGATCACATGGAAAGTAAACAAAAGACATCACTCACCTTCAGACTGATGTGTGGCCAGAGGAGTCTGGGTCTCCTTGGAGTAGGACACTACCTCCCTGGGCAGGAAATCCACTTGGGTGATCTTAGACACGCCCAGCTTATGCAGTCTCCGTCTGGAAGTAATGAAGTACAAACACTTAGAGACGGAAGGCATTCCTCGCAGAAGATCTATCAGGAATAAAACAAACGTCTAAAATAAATAAACCCCAAACATCCCCAGCTTCCCAGTGTAAGGAGCAGCGTCATGAAGTAGAACTGGGCCTGGCCTGGAAGTCTGGACACTTGGTTTTGGCCACTTTGCCCCTGTGTTGCTGGGTGGTGGTAGGTGCCCCCTCAGACTGACCCTCAGCTTTTCTATCTGCAAAACTGGATCTCCTCCACTTCAAACGAGGCCCTCCTTCCACTCTGAGCAAATCTGATTTTTCTCGGTTAAAGGAAATTTTCATTTGTAATGCAGTGTTCTAGCCTCTTAGGCAAGAAGGACAAAAGAAAACTAACATTTCTCAAATCTGAAGGAAAAAGAGAGGACTGCTGAGTGGAGAAAACATTCTCTATGATAGTAATGAGAGGATGATATTCCAAGGGGGAGCATACCATCTCCCATCTCATCTCTCCAGAAAAGGAGCTAATACAGAGCAGTGCGTGAATTTGTTCAAAGGCACGCTAACACGGCTCAGATGCGTGGAAAGGGCACTGGGCTAAGAATGATCCAGCTTCAGTTTAGAATTGCCACATGAGCTGTGAGCCTGTGAGAAATCCTTTCTGAATGTTTATGGAGCACATCCAGTGTTTTCAGATGTCTTTCACATCCACTATTTCAGCTGTCTTCACGACCCTTCTACGAAGCGACTGGGCATATTATCACCATCTCCATTTTATAGACGAGGAAAGAGAGAGTCAGGAGGAGACATGCCCAGACATATGAGACTCATAAATGGCAGAACCGGGGCTAAAATGATAATGGTCTGAGCCCTGGTCCAGTGCTTTTGCCACCAAGCCGAACTCCCAGCTGAGGTTCTTAATGGTCAGTTCTGAGTTACCCCTCAAATCCAAAGTGCCTCCTGCATCACCCAGGAAACAGCTACTCGTGGGGGCAGTAGAGTCTCGTAGTTAAGCACACAGACCATCCCACCACTTGACAGCTATGTGTGTGAGCTTGCATAAGTTACCCAATCTCTCTATGCCTCAGTTTCCTCATCTGTAAAATGGAGACATCACCATCACTTAGTACTAGGATTATTACAGACAAGGTATATATGCCACATATATACAATGCAGAGGCCAGATATGTATTATATATACATACATATGTAACAATTTACACACATTCATATTTTAAAATAGATCTGAAACATTATTTTAATATATAGATTTAGTATCAGTATTGAACATGTTTTACTATATTGCTTTAACATTTCCAGGAAATAGAGTATATGTGTATACTTTACACATATGCTTTAACATTTCCAAGAAATAGAGTATATGTCTGATAGAGAAAGAAAGGCTACGTAACTATTTAGCCAAAAATCCATATTCCCTAGCTTTCTAGAATCAATAGCAGCACACTTTATTCATATTATTTTTTGAATTATTACTAGCAATGGTACAGATTCACTGTATTTTTTCAGTAGATAGTGATAATAAACTGAAAGAAAATGCATACCATAGCTAGGAATTTCCATGTACAATTTCCCAGGCACTCTAGGAAACACAAATTTCTTCTTTTTTATGAATTACTAAAATAATTGAGGTGAAACCTAAGATGAGCAGAGAGTAGATACAAATAAAGGCTCGTTTAGAGAAAAAGCCCCACTGGTCGTCTTTGCAGCCCCACTAAGCTCCACACAGGCCTCGGCCATGTGGCCTCACTCACTCGGATGTCTGGACCACATAGTGTGCAGGAGGGTGAGGCTGGGGACCCAACACTCCCTGGCAACCTTCTCACACAGAACACACAAAATATACTAGAAACAAAATTACCAAGCAAGGTAAAAGGCTCAAGGTTTCAGAGTAAGAAATTCAGGTATTATTTTAAATCCTCCTTGGGTCAGAGAAGTGTGCTTTTCTTCCTGAAATGGGTCTTTCTTGAAGCATCTGAAGAAGAAAACAGGACTAGACACCTCAGGACTGCTTGAGGCAAAGCCCCTCCTGCTGTTTAAGAGCCTAGAGCATCTTTCTGAGGCCCCCAAAAAGTCCATCTTCATCTCAGGCAAAGAGAAGGAAAGGAAACATGGGCTGGCAGTGTACCCCCACCTCTTTGAATCGGGGTCCCACCCAGCATGGAAAGGTCACCCTAGGGTTTAGACTTCCACAGACATCTGTAAGGCCCAAAGGTCCCCACAAAATTCAAGAGGAGATACTTATACCTGCAGCCAGGAATTCCAGCGCATCTCGCTAGTAAGATGCAAGCAAAAGCTGTAGGCCTGCCTTGTCGGGTGACCAGCCATAGGCTCTGGGCAAGAAGCTGATCTGCAATTTGATAATCCACCATGGATTATCCGCAACATATCATAATTGTTAAGTCACGTGTTCAGATAGAAACTGGGTTCAAATCCTCGCTTTGTCACTTACCAGCCAAATGGTGTATAAAAGCTCTGGACAAGTGACAAACCCCTCTAAGGCTCATGTTTCTCATCTATAAAATGGGTACATGTCATTGAATGACTGTGAAGATTAAATGAAGCTAATATTTGTAAAGTACTTAATTCAGTGCCTGGCACCTACATAGTAGGGGGCTTTACTTTTATTTTTCTGACTGATTATAATACGCTTTCTATTTCAAAAAACAGAGAATGCAGATTTATGAATGCTCTAAGTTGATTTTCTAAAATAGAAGATTTGAAGATTATCTCTGACAGTAAAACATAAGCCTCACACTCTTTCATTTCTTTTCACAAGTACTTGGGTAGGTCTTAGCTACTTGAGAGAATCCACTTGGTTTTCTTCTAACTAAAAGTATCATAACCATAAAAATTCTGTTTTCAAAACAGCTTGAAGTGGTCTGAGTACCACACAACTGTTCCCAGCTCTAGCCATTTCTGAACATCTGGCCAGAAGGTGGCACCCTTCCGTGGCAAAGACCTTACCCTTAGGCGTGTTCTTCAACTGCGTCCCCACCTCTGGGTCTCTCCTGGGCCAGCCTTAGGGTCTGTATGTCTCAGCTGATGCAAGAGCGACCTGTGCATGCAACCCTGTGATAGAGACTTTCAACTTCCCTAAAATACTTCTACAAATCCATCCTCTGACAAAATAATCATATAACTATGTCTACAAGATGAAATATATAGTATTTTCCTTAAAATTACATATACAGTGCATTGTATGTCTTACTTTTGTTCAAAGTCTTACCAGCCCCTAATTCTTTTATTCTTGGGTGCAAATTAAACTACTCAGCAAAGGAGAGGGGGAACCACATTTAGAATTAATGCTACTATAATTTCTTTCCTTCTAATTAGGCTCTAAGTTGCATGTGGGCTCTGGGAGACCTTTGCGCTGTCCCTCCACCCCTCCTGCAAAGCTCACGCCCTTGCCCCCCACACTTCCACCAGGGCCCTGCTGCCTGTCAGCACCTTCTTTTCATGTCTGACTTGACTGCAGACTTTCTTATTTATCCCCAGCTAATTTCTCTCACTGCCCAGGGGCTTAGGTCCGTGTCAGGTACAGAGCTGGCACGGAATAAATGTCTGAGGAAGAAAGAAGGAAGGAAGAAGGCAGGCATGATGTAAAAGAAAAACTGAGAATTCAGTTAGCTCTGCTGTGGTGGACATGGCACTATTATTAAATTATAAGGTCCAGCAGCCTGTGCTTCAGTCACCCCACCACCCCTGCCAGTGATCACGATTCTGACTAAAGGCTGAGCAGCACTGATTCAGAAATATTAGAGTGTAGACACAGAAGCTTGTTTCCAGATTTCCTTGGGCCTCTCCATCTTCAAAGGATGAGGCCTCAGTCCCACAGAACAGGGATGGGATCTCCAGACCAAGCTTGTCCAGCGATTTGAGACAGGCAAAGGTGAGCAACGATGAGTGAGGGGGTAAGAGGGTGAGTGTCAGACAGAGGAGCCTGCAGCACATGAAGCGTGAAGGGCCCGATGCTGAGGCAGGAGCCAGTGGGCCTCTGGCCAGACCCCTGGTATTTGTCAAGGAATTAAAATGCAAACCTTGTCCTCACGCAGACACTCCAAGGTCAAAGATAGTGGTAAAAGCTGAGCTCTGCTAAAGCAAAGAGATAAGGGGCCCATTCCTGAGGTCAAGGAAGACTTCCCTGTCTGCACACAGGAAGAAAGGCCTCTTGGGGGTCAAAAAGGGAGGGGGCCCCACCCCATAATAAGTGTGGACATGCACCCTCAGGCCTCTGCAGTGGGATCCATCTTAGCAAAAAGTTGTGTATGCATCTTGGGGAGGATCCATGGACCAGTCAGGTGTGAAGAAAGAAACAAGATAATTGGCCAAAGGGAAACAAAGACCCAGAAGGGCTCTCCAGTATGAGTGATTTATGTCGCCTCTGTGCTGCGATCCCCCCACCCCTCTAGGTGTGTGGTCTGCCTAGCGTCTGACTGCGCTCCTCCTCATTACAGAAGATGCCCACACCCTTTCCCTTGAGTGTGTGTCTCTGCCCTGCTTCTGAGCTAGATAAACTGTTTTCCTGTGAGCTCTCCCATACACTGTGCTGTATCTCTAGTAATAAACTTTGTACCTGCTTTTAGTTTTTGCCCCTGTGAAACATTCTTGCTTTCAAACAGGGGCAAGAGCCAGGGCCACTTCGCTTCTAGCTTCTAGCTCCTGGTGGTTTAGTGGCTAAGATTCTTGGTTTCCATCCAGGTTGTGCTGTGTTCAGCCGTGCTTAGACGCTCAGTTGTGTTCACTTCTTTCCAATCCCATGGCCTGCAGTCCACCAGGCTCCTCTGTCCATGGGGATTCTCCAGGCAAGAATCCTGGAGAGCCACGCCCTCCTCCAGGGGATCTTCCCAACTCAGGGATTGAAGCCAGGTCTCCCACATTCTAGGCAGAGTCTTTAACATCTGAGCCACCAAGGAACCCCTCTATCCAGGTTACCCAGGTTTAATTCCTGGGCAGGGAAATAAAAGATCTTTCTTCATGACCACTCACTGCTCTCCCACTAGAATCAACGTAAGTCTACACTAGATCTAAAACTAAAATGTCAGGCAGGGGATCCCAGAGACACTGTGCAATGCAACCACAGATCCCTTACTCACTGACTTGGCCCAGTCCTAAAGTGACATGGGGCCCACATCTCCCTGGGTGAGGGCTGAGCTCCCCACTGCAAACCCTGGAAACTTCCTCTCTACCTGGTCCTGTCAACTTGGCTGAGCAAGCTGGCTGAGCAAAGCCATACTGCACCAAACTTGAAATGTTTCTTCAGAAAATAAAAATCGGGTCTTAATAAAGCATAAAAATGGAAACTATTTGACGTTTGAGAAGATTATCTGCCAGGGCTCAGGGTGCTGAAATTTCCAGTCCACCACTAGCAGAGTTTAATCCCCCCAGGTTTGTCCATTTGCCCTCAGGTGGCTCAATGGTAAAGAATCTGCCTACAATGCGGGAGATGTGGGTTTAATCCCTGGTCGGGAAGATTCCTGCAGAAGGGAATGGCAACCCACTCCAGTATTCTTGCCTAGGAAATTCCATGGACAGTGGAGCCCAACGGCCTACAGTCCATAGGGTCGCAAAGAGTTGGGCATGCCTGAACATGCATGCTTGCTTATCTTAGACATTATGCATCACAAGAGGAAAATGACTCCCTTGCCTAAACCACTGTCCCCATTTCTCTTTCTGGTTCACTTGTCTTGTCTTTGCCTATCCACCCACCATAAGGATAGCATGACTTTCCTAGCTACTCGCAAAGTTTCATTATCCAAGCATGATGAAGCCCAAACTGTGACTTCATCAGGGTCTACGATGTCTACTAAAGTAGAAGAAAGTTGGAGTTATGCAGACTTACTCCAAATAAAAGGATGAAAAACATACACATAGCTATAAACTCTGTGGCTCTTCTCTCATTTCAAACATGAAGGAGGTTTTAAGAGAAACCTTATTGATATTTTAAAAATGCAGTTAGTACTTTAAATGTCACTTTTAATAGTACAAAGAAGAAATACTTGCAAAGCACAGAGTTATCTACCAAAGTGGGATATCTTGGTTTTGTCCCTGTTTTTTAAAAGGCCTATATTCAGTTCAAAGCCATGAATAAGAAAACTTCAGCTTCTGAAGTCACTGCATCTGTGACCTGAAAATATGGAAGCAGTTGTGTTGTGCTAAAAGTGTAGAGTGCTTAAAAAAAAAAAAAATTAGATTTCCAAGAAACTACTGTCGAGGTGCCTCTAAGAATGAAATAGGAAAATTATTTTGACATGACACAGATGTGGGTGGTGGGGGCTGGTTTGGGATGGCATGGATCAAAAAGCACAGCTCTTTGATCAGAGAATTAAGATCAAGGCTGTCTTAATTTTTTTACTGAAATAAAATTTATATACTATAAATATCCCCTTTAAAGTGTGCAATTGAGTGGTTTTAGCATATTCAGAAACTTATATAACCTCACGTGTACTTACATAGACTTTTCCTCCCCTCCCAAAGAAATCTTGTATTCACTGAAATATAGGAATCTCCCCTCCTCCAGCCCCTGGAAACCACTAATCTACTTCTGTTTACTTTCATATAAATGGAATGTCACAGTATGTGGCCTTCTGTGTCTCGCTTCTTTTACGTAGGTTAATGTAGATTCAACCAGTCATTCCTGAAGGAAATGAACCCTGAATATTCACCGGAAAGACTGATGATGAAGCTCCAATACTGTGGCCACCTGAAGCAGAGAGCTGACTCATTGGAAAAGACTCAGATGCTGGGAAAACTGAGGGGGGGAGGAGGAGAAGAGGGTGACAGAGGATATGGTTACATGGCATCATTGATTCAATGGACATGAGCTTGAGCAAACTCTGGGAGATAGTGAAGGACGGGGAAGCCTCGTGTGCTGCAGTCCATGAGGTCGCGGAGAGTCAGGCACGAAAGAGCAATGGAACAATAACAGTGTTATCTCATGTATCAGAATGCCATCCCTTTTTATTTATAAGCAATACCCACTGTATGGATACACCACATTCATTTTAATACACTCATCAGTCGGTGGACATGTGGGTTGCTTCCATTTCTATTATTAATTATGCTGCTATGAACATTTATGTACAAGATTTTGTGTAAGTGTATGGTTTCAGTTCCCTTGAAAATGAATTATCTTTGAATTGGTATGTATATGGAATTGTATGTATATGTATATGGTATATATGGAATTGCTATGTTATATGATAATTCCAAAGAGTCGAACATGACTGAGCGACTAACACTTTCACTTATAGTAATTCTATGTCTAAATTATTGATGAACTGCCAAACTGTTTTCCAAAGTGGTTATACATTTTACATTCTCATTACCAGCATACAAAGATTCCAATTTCTCTATTCCCCTGCCAACCATTATTATTATATGTCTTTTTCATTACAGTCATCCTAGTTTGTGTAAAATAGTATCTCACTTGAATTTTGATTTTAATTTCCCTGATGGATAATGATGTTCAGCATCATTTCATGTGCTTATTGACCATCTATATGTCTTCTTTCAAGAAACGCCTATTTAAATTTTTATCCCATTTTAAAACTGGGTTGTCTTTTTATTGTGGAGTTGCAAAAGATTTTTATATATTCTGGATATTGCTCAGACTATTGCACAATTGCACTCATCTCACACGCTAATAAAGTAATGCTCAAAATTCTCCAAGCCAGGCTTCAACAGTATGTGAACCATGAACTTCCAGATGTTCAAGCTGGATTTAGAAAAGGCAGAGGAACCAGCAATCAAATTGTCAACATTTGCTGGATCATAGAAAAAGCAAGAGAATTACAGAATAACTTCTATTTCTGCTTTATTGACTGCCAAAGCCTTTGACTGTGTGGATCACAACAAACTGTGGAAAATTCTGAAAGAGATGGGAATATCAGACCACCTGACCTGCTTCTTGAGAAACCTGTATGCAGGTCAGGAAGCAACAGTTAGATCTGGACATGGAACAACAGACTGGTTCCAAATTGGAAAAGGAGTACGTCAAGGCTGTATACTGTCACCCTGCTTATTTAACTTATATGCAGAGTACATCATGAGAAACACTGGGATGGAGGAAGCAAAAGCTGGAATTAAGATTGCTGGAAGAAATATCAATAACGTCAGATATGCAGATGACACTATCCTTATGGCAGAAAGTGAAGAAGAACTAAAGACCCTCTTGATGAAAGTGAAAGAGGAAAGTGAAAAAGTTGGCTTAAAACTCAACATTCAGAAAACGAAGATCATGGCATCTGGTCCCATCAATTCATGGAAAATAGATGGGGAAACAGTAGAAACAGAGACAGACTTTATTTTTATGGGCTCCAAAATCACTGCAGATGGTGATTGCAGCCATGAAATTAAAAGACGCTTGCTCCTTGGAAGAAAAGTTATGACTAACCTAGACAGCACATTAAAAAGCAGAGACATTACTTTCCCAACAAAGGCCCATCTAATCAAAGCTATGGTTTTTCCAGTAGCTATGTATGGATGTGCAAGTTGGACTGTAAAGGAAGCTGAGCACCGAAGAACTGATGCTTTTGAACTGTGGTGTTGGAGAAGACTCTTGAGAATACCTTGGACAGCAAGGAGATCCAACCAGTCCATCCTAAAGGAAATCTCTCCTGAATATTCATTGGAAGGACTGATGTTGAAGCTGAAACTCTAATACTTTGGCCACCTGATGTGAAGAACTGACTCATTGGAAAAGACCCTGATGCTGGGAAAGATTGAGGGTGGGAGAAGGAGACGACAGAGGATGAGATGGTTGGATGGCATCACTGACTCAATGGACATGAGTCTGAGTAAACTCTGGGAGTTGGTGATGGACAAGGAAGCCTGGCGTGCTGCAGTCCATGGGGTCGCAGAGCCAGACACAGCTGAGCGACTGAACTGAACTGTATGCTCCGTTGCTCAGTCATGACCAATCTTTTATGACCCAATGGACTGTAGCCTGTCAGGCTCCTCTGCCCATGGGATTCTCCAGGCCAGAATACTGGAGTGGGTTGCCATTTCCTCCTCCAGGGGATCTTCCCGACCCAGGGATGGAACCCAGGTCTTCAGCACCTCCAACACTGGCAGATGGATTCTTTACCGCTGTACCACCCGGGAAGCCCTTGCCAGATATATTATTTGTAAATATTTAATCCCATTCTGTGGGTTGCCTTCTCACTTTCCTAATGATGCTTTTTGAAGAAAAAAGTTTTAAATTTTAATGACATTCAATTCATTTATTTTTCTCATTAGCTGCTAGTGCTAAAAAACCACTGCCCAATCCAAGGTCACAAAGGTTTACAACTCTACTTTCTCCTAAGAGCTGTATAGTTTTAGCTCTCACATTTAGGACTCTGGTCTATTTTGAATCAGTTTTGCACATATGTGAAGTATGGGCTCAACTTCATGCTTCTGCATGTGGATATCCAGTTGACTCAGGCTTAATTTTTCTTAAAGCTCACTGGCAAGATTTACAGGGGAGCAGAGGAAGGCTTTGCCATGAATATTGCTCCTTGTTGATGCCCAGGGGCCTCAAGCACTGGCCAACTCTGACTATATGAGGACAAGATTCAAGAGGAGGGACTTCCTCACCTGAGAGCTTCCCAGGGATCATGAACGCCTTCAGAACACTGAGCACACCATCCATCCCTATCATTAGCGTCACTGAGTTCTTCCTGAATCAGTTAGATACAATATGACTCTTTCTGATGCTCTTATTTCAGACCAAGTAAATCAGATGCAACAAACCTGATGTCCTGCATTTCATACTCAAGGTAAGTGAAGGAAACTGCACTGATATTACCATACTATCTACTGGACTCAAAAGGGAACCCGATAATATCGGAGACCTGGCTCCACACTGCTACAGGTATTAAGCAAGAAGGCTACTGTGGGAATTTCGCAGATGCTATGAGCTAATCCTCAAAGATGCACTTACATCAGAGTTGATGATTCAGTTTCTGACCCATCGCCAATACTGGGAGTAGACAAGATTCACATTAGTAGACTTTTTTTTAATGTCACAGTACAAGAGGCTATGTGAAGGTACAGAAAAGCCACAGTAAGAATATACCAAGCATCTAAGCAACAGTTCAAACTTTACAAACTGTGACTCACAAAAGACTCTCTATAACAGGCCTGCGAGTAGCAGTCTCAGAGTGTGCAGGGACTGGAAATTAGAAAGTTGAGGATATACTGGTTAAAGCTGGTGGCAGGAGTGTGGGCAGCAGATAAAGTGGCAGAGTCTGGAGCTTGGATCGGAAGCCAGTGTTCGGCACTCAGCAGCCAGAAAATAAAAGGGGTCATTGTACTGATGGGCAGTCTCTGGAGCAGGGAAGAAACCTGGAAGTCAAGCAGACAAATAAATCAAGCAGATGTTCCCAGAGATAAGGAGCTATTTGGCCAGATGCCAAGGCAGCTCAAGGCCAGGGAATAAAAGATCAACACTGGCTCCAGACTCAACCCTGCTGGGTTTTCATCCATGCTTGTTTGCATGTGAGAGTTTCAGCCCCAGCAGACACTAACAGTGTTGCCAGTGACTTAGTCTCCTGGTGCTGCTTATAAAATTCCCTGAGGTTTCTCAAAGAAGAGGCCCTTAAGATAGCGAGAGTGATAATGGTGCCACTTTCTGCTCTGTCCAAAAATGGTATGTGCGCACCTACCCTGTCCTTGACAACTGGCACAGGAACTCTTTAAGCCAACACCATTATCAGCAACCACGTACCATTTCTGAGGCACAGAACCAGGCCAGCTCCTTGCAATACAGAGGACAAGGAGACTAGACAAACACCACAAAAAGCAAATAAGAATGAAATGTAACAGAATAAGAGCCAACATGAGCGACTGACATATAAGTGGGACAGAAGCGTGCAACAGGCAGATTACTATGCATTTGGGTAAATGAAACAAGTTTCACTGAGAACCGAAGGCCTGATGTAAGTCTTGAAGGAGCGGTAAGACTCAGTCAGGTAAAAAGGAATGAGGTGGTGTTCTAGGGAGCAGATCCCTAGAACAAGATCTAAAGACTGAATTCACATTTGACACCTAGGAGACCAGGTTTTCAGAACAGAAGACTTAGTTGAGTAGCAGCAGAAGATAAATTTAGAGAGTAGCACTAAGGCCAGATAATTTGAGGGCTTTAAATCTCAGGCTAAAGAACTTGAACTTTACGTTGTAGACAATGAGGAACTATTGAAAGTTAATAAAAAAGTGACAGCTTCAAGGCGACATTTAAAATGAAGCAACTATGTGAAGAGGGCTTCCCAAGTGGTGCAGTGGTCAAGAATCTGCCTGCCCATGCAGTAGACACAGGAGATGCAGGTTTAATCCCTGGGTCAGGAAGAGCCCCTGGAGGAGGAAATGGCAACCTACTCCAGTATTCTTGCCTGGGAAACCCCCTAGACAGAGGAGGCTGGCGGACTATAGTCCAGAGGGTCATAAAGAGTCAGACAGGGCTGAGCACACACGCTACCTATGTGAAGAATAGAGTCTGAATCTTTGACAAATGAGCAACCAGGCTATTTGGGGGGGGGGGGCCGGGGGGAGGAGGGGCCTAGTAAGCTAAGTGTAAAGGAAAGGGGGGCTTGGAAAAGGACCTTCCAAGAGACAATGGGTGGCTTCTGGCACTAGAGAGCCCAGAAGAAGCATTAATTCAAAGGGGGGCAGCCAGAGGCAGGACTCCTGGAGCTGCAACCCGCAGTGTAGACAATGTGGAGACGAGGTCCAGGGGGATGAGAAAGTGCTGAGAGCTGCTGCCACTGGGAACAGAAAGGCCAGGCTGTAGACAGTGATGCTGGAAAACAATTAAGGCAGTTCACTTAGTACAGAAGGTGAAAGAAAAGGAATAAACTGGAGACTATGTCAAGGCTTCACGCCTTATGGGAAGAAAGTAAGTAGTGTAATTGGAGACACTGGGGAATCCAGGGAAAGATCTGCTTTGGGATAAAGATGAGTACCTCGATGGATGAGTTTACGAGTGAGGAGTTTTCCGGCTATATGAAGCTTAAGACCAAAGCTACGGAAGAAAAGAGAAAGGAGCAAATGTGGTCCTGGCAACCACCCACCTAGAGGTGCATGAGAAAATGCTGCATCCATAGGAGAAAAGCACCGAGAGAGCTAAGGGCACAGAAACGCATGAAATATGAAAGAAGTTGTTAAAAGTGACAGAAGGTCAACTTGTTTTCCTAACACTGAATGCTGGTGTCATAAGATGAGTGACGTCTCCAGGACTGGCTCCTAGAGTCGTGAATGGGACTTCACACAGAGGGAAGGTGGAGATGGGGTTGCCACACCTTCTGAAATGACCCCAGCATCGCAGGCCCCTCACACGCAATTCATCCTCTGTGTTCAGAGTGGGTGTTTTTCTCCCAGGGCTGAGAAGCAGCTTGATGGTTGACCTTTGCTGATTACCTCAAGAAGGATTGGTTGCCATTATCTATGTTCACATTCAAAAAATCATTCCAGGAAGTATTTATTTCATTTCCATGATACTTGCTTCTTACTGTGCAGAGATATTGGCTTGGCAGCTAAATTATTTCTCCTCAACAGAAGCAAATGTCAAGTCTGGTTCAGTCAACAGGCACAGTTAAATGGTCTGCCTTCAACATCATCGCACAAGTAGACCTTGTAAATTCCCAGAATGGGAAAAAAGTCAATAGTCATGGTTATACAGAGCTTGGCAATACTGGTGGGAGCTGTGCTATCAAGTAGCCACTTTATAAAGGAAATTGAAAGTTTAGAATTATAAGATCAGAAGGTATGAAAATGTGTTCTCTCCAATATTGCATATAAATGACAACAATGATATAAAAATCTTATAGACTGGCCTTTAATGGACTTAATATTTATGAACAACCTTCTGTAGAAGTTGTAATGTAAAGCTATTAAAATTATAGAAATCTTCAAGTCACTGAGTACCAAAGGGTAAGCATACATCCTTCCCAAATGGCCATATTAATTTTTCTGAAATGGAATAAAAGAAGAATATTATTTTATGAAAATCCAGTTGTGAACACAGAACAGAAAATACCCTATAATTGCTTACTCGAGGTTTTTGAGGGCAGAGAACAAAGACCAGCAGGTAACAACTTCTCAAGAAATGTTTGGGGACTTCATAAACAAAGTACTTTTTTCCTCTCTTGTGCCAAAATTTTGACTGGATCTGTCAAAAACCAACTTATCAAAGTTTTTCATGGGTCAGAATTCACTGTATATTTAAAGATTCTGAAATGCATTTTACTATTACCTTTTGATACACACACACACACCTCTCCCAAGCTGCTGTTCCATATTCCAATTTCTCTAGCAAGTATGATTAGGTATTACTGAAAAGGCAGACTGTCAGTTGGATCAAGAATACAACTCGTATCATTCTCAAGAAAATTCCAGGCACTGTCACATGGGAAACCTTAAAAATTAATTCAAATCAGAGATTTTACATAATGCAAAATAATTTCTGACAAAATAAGCCTAAAGAGGCGTACTTCACCCAAAGCTAATGAGGTTATTACTATTCTGCTAGGCAAATGAAAAATAACTTTAAAACATGAAAAGATCTCTAGAACTGGCAGGTGAGATCTTCTCAAACACCTCCCACCATCTTGAAGGATATGCATTTTTTCTGGTGACTTTACAGAGCTGGTTTAAATTCTGTTCTTAACAGAGGGATCACTCTGTTTCACCACAGCAGTTTGAGATGGTGCCTGGTGGATTCAGGAGTAATATTCACTGTCTCTTTCAGCAGAAAAGAGAGGCGAAAGAGAAGGTTGAGAGAAGAGGTAACCAGCTTCTAACAAAGTCTCCCAAGGACTGAAGGACTCTCTAAGTTCCTCTTTGAGGTAAGGAGCAACCAAATCCTTCACAGCCTCAGTTTTTTCTCATTGTCACTTTGATTCCAAATATCTCAGAAATCCTACTAAGGGTTTAATACACTAAGACATAAAGGAAATATGATTGTGAGGCTTCAGTAAAATCAGAAGCCACTAAATATTCCTATATATAGTTATAGTTCAGTCGCTCAGTCGTGTCCGACTCTTTGCGACCCCATGAATCACAGCACGCCAGGCCTCCCTGTCCATCACCAACTCCCGGAGTTCACTCAGACTCACGTCCATCGAGTCGGTGATGCCATCCAGCCATCTCATCCTCTGTCGTCCCCTTCTCCTGCCCCCAATCCCTCCCAGCATCAGAGTCTTTTCCAATGAGTCAACTCTTCACATGAGGTGGCCAAAGTACTGGAGTTTCAGCTTCAGCATCATTCCTTCCAAAGAAATCCCAAGGCTGATCTTCAGAATGGACTGGTGGGATCTCCTTGCAGTCCTTGGGACTCTCAAGAGTCTTCTCCAACACCACAGTTCAAAAGCATCCATTCTTCGGCACTCAGCCTTCTTCACAGTCCAACTCTCACATCCATACATGACCACTGGGAAAACCATAGCCTTGACTAGGCAGACCTTTGTTGGCAAAGTATATATATAAGCCTAACAATTTGGAACAAAGGGCAACAAAACACCCTTGTTACTCACTGACTCTACTCCTCACTAAGAATCTCTGCCTCCCTCCCACCACTGCACACCTCATGTTGACTCAACACATCTCCCTAAAGACCAGCAATCTCATGGCGGAATTTGACCTAAGGTCCCTTCACAAGACAACAAAAAGAAATTTAAAATACAATCCTTCCCTCAAAGTTGTCCAAATTTCAATGCATTTACTCATCTGCCAGTCAGCATAGATTTTTAGATCCTATGATCTTTTAACTTACTCTTTTTATCCTATTATTTCATTTTTCACTTTGACCATCTTCAATTCACTTATTATAGTTATAGTATTCATTATATTTTATATATTATATTATAATAATTTATATAATTAAAATATTAAATCATTTACATAATTATATTATTAAAATATAATATTCATTATATTATATAATTATACTTTATTATATTTATAAATATATTATATAATTATTATAATTGTCTAAGAAATTTAAGTACTGGGGGTACTTTCATAAGCAGTTACTTGGTAAAAAATAAAGAATTTTTCTTTATTCACAATTTTCTTGAAGCTATTTTTTTCTCCCTTATTCCTCTATTCTGGGACCTGTTTTGCTGATCACATAGTTAATATAACATCATACAAAAGTGACACAATGTTGGTGCTTCTGGTCAAGATGACCAGATTTATCCTCCATCTGAAACAACTCCCAAAAAGGACAGAAATTTGAATAAAACAACAGTTTGCAAGACACTAGAGGTTAAGCAATGAAGGAAAGGGACACATAAGAGCAGAGAAACATAAGACAAGTCCTATACTCCCTAAGTTTACTGCACCGAGAGCTTTAAGGCCATGTGTGGTGCGGCAGGGAAGATCTCTCGAGGTTTCAGCTTAGTATCCTATGATCATAAGATACTAACGAGGAAATTACCTGAGGCCGAGGGAAAAACTACCCAGAGGAATTAGAGGTAATAGTTTTGGGCATGCACACAGGAACACAAATATTCCTTTTTCCAGCCACCCAGGCAGGAAACCATCAAGGCTGTATAGAATGCTTGTACTAATCTTGCCTAAGTACCAAAATTAATTAGTCCTAGACTGAGCACTGCTCCAGTCCCAACTAACAAACCATAAAAAGATTTGAAAGAATCACAGTGTTTTCAAGGGAACTGACCATATCTCAGAACAAACCTCAAGATTTATAGGAATTCCAATATATCCAATACCTAGCCAACAGTCACAATGTCTGATATTAATCAAAAATCAGCATACATACAAGAAGAAGGAAAACATAACTATAAGGTAGAGATAAGTCAATCAATTGAAACTGACCCAGAACTAACAGATGATGGCATATCAAAACCACAATAAGATAAGCCAAAGATGTACATTATAAACACTAAAGCAACCACTAAAATAATAACATGAAGAAATATGGTTAACATCAAGAAGCAGTAAAATAGAATCATAAAAATTGCAATAATACAAAAGAAAGTTCAAAAGAATATCAGGAAAGAAGAATATAGAGGATAGAGAACAGATATTAATATCACAGTGATTTAAATCTAACTATATCAATAATCACATTAAATGTAAATGATATAAATACTCCAACTAAAAGGCAGATATTATCACAACAGATTAAAAATGCAAGATCCATTATATGATGCATATAAGATGCACTTTCAATGTAAAGCAACAAACAGGTTAAAAAAGCAAAAGGATGAGAAAAGATAGACCATGTTAACATATGTCAGAAGGAAGCTGCTGCTGCTGCTAAGACGCTTCAGTCGTGTCAGACCCTGTGTGACCCCAGAGACGGCAGCCCACCAGGCTCCCCCGTCCCTGGGATTCTCCAGGCAAGAACACTGGAGTGGGCTGCCATTTCCTTCTCCAATGCATGAAAGTGAAAAGTGAAAGTGAAGTCGCTCAGTCGTGTCTGACTCTTAGCGACCCCGTGGACTGCAGCCCACCAGGGTCCTCTCTAGTGTGGCCCTATTAACACCAGACAAAGGAATTTTCAGAGCAAAATGTATTACTAGTGATAAAGAAGTTCATTTCATAATGATAAATGAATCAACTCATCAAAAGATATAAGAATCCCAAACATCTATGTACCTAATAAAAAAATTTCAAAATACATGAAACAAAAACTGATAGTATTGCAAGGAGAAACAGAAAGACTCAAAATTGTAGTTGGAAACATCAACACTCTTCTCCTAATAATTGTTAGAAGCTGGTAGACATAAAAGATATGAAAGACTGGAACATCATAATCATCCAACTAGATCTAATTGACAAATTTGGAATATTCTATCCAATAAGAACAGAATACACACCCTTTTCAAAGGCACACAGGTTGTTTACTAAGACAGACTATACAGTGAGTCGTAAGTCTCAACAAGTTTAAAATGATATACAAATAATATACAAAGTATGTTCTCTAACCACAGTAGAAATAAGTTATAAATCAGTAACAGAAACATCTCTGAAAAATCTCCAAATATGTGTAATCTAAATAACACACTTCGAAACAACTCATCAGTTAAAGATGAAATAAAAAGAGAGATTCTAAAATCTTTTTAACCAAATGAAAATGACAACAACTATGTAAGAATCTGCAAGATACCATGAAGTTAATGCTTCAGGAACATTTAATAGCATTAACCCCTATATTAGAAACAGCACTGCACACCTATATTATTCTCAAGTCACTGACTTCTGCTTTCATTTAAAGAACTAAACAAAGCACATTAAATACAAATTAAGCAAATGAGAAGCAATAATTAATATCAGAGTAGAAATCAATCAAATAGAAGATAGAAAAACAAGGAATATCAATGAAACCAAATGCTGGTTATTTGAGAAGATCAATAAAATTGATGAACATCTAGTCATACTTATCAGAAGGAAAAACACAAGACAAAAGTTGCCAATTATCAGGAAAGAGAGAGGTAATTTCAGAGTTTGCAAATAATTAAAGGATGATGAAGAAATGTATACACAATTTTATGCCAACACATTTGCCAACAGAGACAAAATGGGCATATTACTTCAAAGATCACAAACTGTCAAAGCTCACTCAAAAAAAATATATATATAGATAACCTCAATAGTTCCATTACTGCTTGTTATTAAATTTGTATTTTTAAACTTCCCAAAATAAACTTGCAAATTCAAATGGTCTCACAAGTGAATTACATTCTACCAACGATTTAAGAAATTACTACAAATTGATGTCACGAAAAAGCATGATTCATAAAAGAACAAAGCTGAAAGCTGGAATTTGTCAAATCAAAAAGGTTTCCATTCTTAAAGACACTATTAAGAGAATGAAAAAGGCAAGTGACAAATTGGGAGAAAATATTTACACATATGTTTCAGGTGAAGGATTGTATCCCAAATACATAAACCCTCTGTAATGTGAAAACCAACAACTCAATTCATAAACAATAAGTCCAAAAAAATTTAAGCAGACATTTCATCAGAGAAGATATTCAAATAGCAAATATGCACACAAAAAATAGCCTAGCACCATTAGTCACTGGGGAAAATTCAAACTAAAACCACAATGAGATACCGTTATATTTCTTTAATAACAATAAAAAAAATAATTTTTCAAAAAGTTGAGACCAAGTGTTGTCAAGAATGTGGAGGAACTGAGGCTCTCCTACACTACTTGTGAGAATGTATTATGGCAAAACTATTTTGAAAACAGTTTGGCAGTTTAAAGGTACATTCATTATATGCTTCAGCCATTCTACTTGGTGATACTCAAAATAAATGGAAATATATTGGCTAAAAATATCTGTACATAAACGTTCACAGCATTTTCATTTGTAATGGAAACAACCCAAATGCACATCAGAACTGACCGAATAAATGAACTGCAATGTATCCATACAACAAACCAGCCAGCAAAAACAAGGAATGAATTACTGAGACACACCTGCATGAATGAGTCTCCAGATAATAATTTTGTGTAAAAGAAGTCAGTCAAAAGAGCACCTACTGCCTGATTTCATTTGCAATGATATTCTCGGAGATGTGAACTAAGGGACTGGGAAGAAGGTCAGGTGTCTGGTGGGAGGGGAAGAAGCAGCTGCGAAGATGACAAAGGGCTGGGAGAAAACCTTTAGGGACGATGACTCTGCTTATTACCTTGATTGCAGTGACGACTTCATGAATGTGTATACATGAAAATCTGTCATTTTGAATACTACAAATGTGTGTCATTTCTTTAATGTTAATCATACTTCAATAAAGCTGTTAAAAAAAAAATCAGCGGACAGAGCCAGTTATGTGTTATGGTCAACTCTATGTGCAGGATCAAGGAGAGGAACTAAACCTGTCTCGACAAAACTCTTGTTGCCTGAGACACACTTCATAAAGGGCTTCCCTGGTGGCTCAGTGGTAAAGAATCCACCTGCCAATGCAGGAGATGCAAGAGATGAGGATTCAATCCCTGGGTTGGGAAGAATCCCTGGAGAAGGAAATTGCACCCCACGCCAGTATTTCTGTCTGAGAAATCCCAGGGACAGAGGAGCGAGTGCAGGTTACACAATCCATGAGGTCACAAAAGAGGCTGACATGACTTAGCAACTACACAACAACAAACAATACTTCATAAAAATGTGTGTGGCAGGAAGACTGCCTGCACGTAAGGACTATTTACAAGACAGAAAATTTTATTGAATCAATATTTGAAATTGTAACATGACTGAAACAACCTCCTCTTTCAAATATTCTTTGAACATTCCTTCCAGACTCTAAGACAAACTACACAAAAAAAATCTCATTTCCCATTTTTCTCTGACTCACTGTGTCCACTCTGAAATAAAATATGGCTGGCAAGGTAGAAGTCACAGATATGCCATCTCCCTAGGATTATTTTTCATCTGTATAGTTAACTGAGTTTTTGCCTGGAAAACAGATAAAAATAAGAAAATTCCTAACTGTTCCACACCAGCACATATAATTCACCAATGTCACAATCTGTCTAAAAAATCTGTTAAGTGCATACGGCAAAGTCTCTGCCAGTTCTAGCTTCCTTGTTATAAAAACCACAATGAAATATTGAAGAACTACTCTCTGAAATTCCCCTGAACAGTAATATACTATATATTCATTGTTTTTTTCTGCTTGATTTAAGCCATAATTTTTTTGTTATTTAAATAATACAAGTGGAAATAAAACATACAGTGAACTATATAACTCAACAGCCAATAATTTAGTAGTGTTAAAAAAACAGTGTATCAGTTATCCAAAATGTTAGGGTATTTCTTTGGCTTAGCAGTGTTAAGAGTCTGCAGAAAACTTTTGCGTAAAGGGACACAGCAGATGGCATTTAACCTAATGTAAAGATAGCCCTTCAACTTAACATGTCTACAGTAGGTACTAAAATTGATAGAAACCCACAGATACAAGCCCAGAAATCTCAGAAATTCAAATAAATAATAAATAAATGCCCACATCAGGATTCATCAGGTTATATTTAGAAATAAAAAGTAATAGCTTTACAAAATATTGGAAGAAAATCTGTTACTCACATATGGAGGTACCCAGTGGCATGTTGGTAAAAGTTCAATAACTTGCTTGAGGAAAAGGGAATAAGCCCTGGTTGGAAGCATTTGTCAGTTTCTGTGGTCTAAACACCCCTACCGTGGCTGATTTCAAGATGATCTGAATTCACCAAAGCAAGTTGAAAAGAAGCACATAGTTGGCGCTCCTAAGCTTGAGCACAGCCAGGACAAACACCCCACTGGAAACATCTCATGTATGAATATAGCTAACTCTAACCCTGGAACAGAAGTAAACTACCTTTCTAGGAACTGCCTGTGCATTTTATTCTTTGTGGAAGAATTCTCAATTCTGAAGCTACCTTTTAACATACATGTCCACCTGAAAAAAAAAAGATCTTTAGGATGCAGGAGACATGATCCATCATCAAATAATTTTGAGATCTCTTAATACTGAGGCATCCAACAAATCATATATTTTTCTTTAACAGGAATCTTTATACCCTCAGACTGGATTCAAATTAAATGCTAATTGTGAGTTCCCAAAAAAGTGAAAAGGCAACAAGCAAGACACAACATTTTCATATTGGTTTTAGACGAAGATTAACTTAAGGTAACTTGTTAGTCAGGGGGAAGATGGCGAGGATCAAGTTAAACATATCTGTCATCACAGAACTTGTGCGCCCCACCTTGAAGCAGAGGCATGGTGATATGCTTATAATTTTCATTCAGGGGAGTGCTGTTTTGCAATACTAGGAATTAAAAGGGGGGGTCAAAAGCCATCTTTTTGTGGTGTTTTCCACAAAGAGAGACTTTCTTCAAAGCGTAACTGTAGAAGGCAAACTGACAGAAGGAAATAAACTTATCAAACTGGAAATTCAACAAAGGGGAAAAAAGCAAGAGCAACAACGGCTCCGGCCTTTCAACACAACCGTAGCAAAGGGATAATAAAAGGAGTAGCAAAAGAGCAGACATATACCCAAGTTCTGAGTCTGACTGCAGCTGGAGCACTGAGGGGTCTGTGTCCCACTGCAGAGTCCTAATCGCGCAGCACAAAGGAAAAAGAACACAGAGAATTAACAAAAGGGGAGGGAACCAAACCAAACCAAACCACGTCATTCATCAAGGCAACAGCATGTACAGTACATACACAGAACATCTCCCCACTCTGTCACCCCCACCACCCCCAGGAGCCAGGAAGACCCCGTGATTATCAAGGGACAAGAGAAAGCGAGAAGCCGGTCCTTCCTTTGGAACGACTGCTTGACACTGGAAGCTACAGTCGTTTCCATGGAAGGAAACCCAGAGCTAAATAGTCATCCACCCCCACACACCCTCTTTTCATTGCTGTTTCGTTCTATACAGAAGCACGATTGACTGGAGCACGTAAACTGCTTCGTATGTACCCCAGAGCCAAGCCACACCAGGGAGCAGCAAGCATTCCCCAGGCAGTGACGGCGACCAACTGCAAGGGCTCGAATGGGCCAGAGTAGAAGCACCTCGGGAGGCTGGGCCAGACAGAGCACGACTGCAGAGCCTGGGGAATAACTGGCTTCCTTGGGTCAGTGACTGCAATTACAGTGCATTAGATTTCGAGGTTCATGGGTATTTTGGTGTTTCTTATGTTTTAGACCAAGATGGTCACCAACGGCAATATCATTCGTCTCGAAAGATGCCAGGGATGTCTTAACGTCTTCTAAGTACTTCACAAGAGCTAGCACAAAGTATCAATGGTTACCAAGGTTACCAATAGTTATCAACTCCCTTTGGTATTTCTCCACCACATAAAAGGAGCTCCTCCATGAACAGAGTGCACACAAGGACCTTTCTTGGGTAGGCCCTTTAAATTTCCTGCATGGTATACAGTTAACAGGTGAGTGAGGCTTAAGTACCTGGGAGGCAGCCAATGGACAGCAGGGACTTTGGGGTCAGGCACCTGCGACTCAAATCTTGCCTCTGTGACTTACCAGCTCTGTGACCCTGGACATGCTGCTTCAGTTCTCAACCCTTGCACCCTCGTGCTTACTCTGAGAGTGTTTCATGGACCAGGAGCATCAGCACCTCAGGGAACTTGCTGGAAATGCCGAGACTCAGATCTCACCCAGACTCACTGACTCTGGACTATGGTTAATAAGGCCCCAGGTCATCCGGGGGGCGTTTTGAAGTTCGAGAAGCCCACTCAGTTTCCTTGTCCGTAAGGATTTACCATGGCTTGTGCGACAATTCATGACCTGGCCTGCAGCTCTCTTCCCAATCCGTCTCTAAGGGCGGGCCCCTCCCTCACTGTGTCCTCCTTGAGGTTTTTTTCCCCAAAGAGCCATGCGGCTCATGCTTTTGCTTCGTTTCTCAGTTCAAATGTCCCCTGACCAGCGAGGCTTTCCTTCTCTCACCACCTCCCACAAGCAGCACTTCCTCGTCACTCTTCATCCCGTTCTCTTATCTGGCTTTACTTTTTTCATAAGGTATCTTTACCTATGGCTTTCTTATACATCCGTGTATTTATGACTGTTTGCTGTGTAACTCTGGAATTAAGTCTCAAAATAGCAGGAAGAGCTACATCCCTAAATTATAAGAATACGCCTAGGCCCATGCCTGGCATGCGTGTTTACTTTTCTTGATTTTTTAGTTGCAGGATAATTGCTTTATAACGTCCTATTGGCATGCAACAATGCAAAGACAGCCTCCATGCAACGATGCAAATCAGTTATGACTCTCTCTCTATATCCCCTCCCTCTGGAGGCCCTCTCCTGCCCTGCTCCCCCATGTTCCCCTCCAGCTCATCACAGAGAGCCAGGCTGGGCTCCTTCTGTTATATAGCAGCTTCGCATTAGCTGCCTATTTCACATATGGTAGTATATATATATATGTCAGTGCTCCTTTCTCAATTTGTCCCACAGTGCATGCTTGTATAATACAACAATAGTTGAACAGATGAATGGATGGATGGTTTCTCTCTGGTTTTCTATAGGGATTGCATGCCATTACACCTATAGAGCACAAAGTAAGTATTTGATAAACAGCTGTTTTTACTGTGAAAATGAAATAGCTACTATATCTACTACCAATGTTTCTTTGACACAAAGCCCCACTTATATAATGGAACCCACCTAAGCACCTCCTGTAGAGGTATCAGAACGCAGTTTCTAAGCTCCCCTTGTAAGTTCCAGTTATGCTCTTGTCCTCTGACCTAAATGCACTGAAAGATGACAACTAAAGTCTGGTGAGAACACTAATCGGTCCCTGTTTCTGAGACCAATGCTTCTCAAAGTTTACTGTCTGGGCCACCAAGGAGGCCCAGTGTTTCATAAACTAATGCACAGATACCTGGGAATATTGTTTAAAATGCCCGTCCTGATTTAGTAGGTCTGGGGTGGCTTGAGATTCTGCATTTCTAACAGCTCCTCGCGGGGTCGATGCTGCTGGGCTGTGGACCACACTTTCAGTAGTAAGGTCTGGACTTAGATCAGTGGTTTTCAAACTCTGACATGGATCAGAATGACTGGGAGGGACTGTTAAAATACAGATGCTGATCCTCAAGCCCAGAAATTCTGATTTGAGTAGTTCTGGGGTGGGGCTGAGAATCTGTATTTCTAACAAGTTCCCAGGGAATGCTCACAGCTGATCCTAGAACCACCTTTAGAGAATAGCTAGGCTAGACTATTGCTTCCACTAGTTGGCAGGCAGAAAGCATCACTGATCTTCAAATACATTAGCATCTAAACAAGTGATTCACACACGCTGGCCTAAGGCCCAGGCCACTTTTAAACCAATGAAATCAGAATGTTTGGGGTGGGACTCAGGCATCCAGATTTTTTTGAAACTCTCTCATGTGCAGCCGGGGTGAAAACTGCTGCTGTGCACTTGTTCTCTGCCCAAGGAAAGCAGCTCTTCCTGGCTCTGGACACTGGTTCCATCACTTCCTTTCAAATGATGGAAGTGACCGAATCCATTACAGTGATTCACCCTTGCTGTTCACGTATATCTGGAGTCCAAACCTTTTATCTTTATGGATACTTCCTTGGCTACAGACAAGAGGAGTGGCCTCTGGCTCTGGCTGACTGTGAGAAGCATTCTCTCATAAGGGCTGGGATCAGCTCCTCTGCGCTCAGGTTTCTGATGGGACAATTTGGGGGCCTTTTTCGCTCTTCTCAGGCAAGGGAAGGGTGTGACAGCTCCCAGGTGGTCACAGCTGTTCTATTATTTACCTACAACTCACCTGAACACACTGCGCCCTTAAATTAAGACTACTAGATCTGATAAGTTATATTTTAGATGCCAAGTCACCAATCTGTCACAGGAACAGCAAATGCCAGGCTGACCAATTAATTATACAAGCCTGAAGAAGTCTTCTCCCTTGAAGACTGACTTCCTGGGAAGTCAGACTTTAGCAGTGTCTTTAGAATTACAACAAGTGAAGATGAATTTTTAACTATTTAAGCTTCTCCCTGTCCTAGGCCCATCATGTCCACATTTTATAACAGGACTAGACCACCACTCACTGCTGCCAGAGCCTCCACTTTCCCTAATTTCTTGGGATGACCAACAGAACCCATTTTGCTGAATGCAATCTTTAATTCTGTCAATTAGACTTTGTCTATTGTTCCTATCTGGGAAACCATCTTGGTTTTGTTTGCTCATTTTTAAGAGCTGTATTTGTCTGCTCTGATCAACTGCAGGTTGATTTCTTAGGTTAACTCTCTGAGGATCCACAGGAGGATTTTTTTCATGAGGAAGCTGCTACTTGCACAGATACTGAATAACCTAGTGATTTCTAACCTAATGTGGCACATCGTGGCTCCATGGCCCTACGGTTGGATTGGCAGTTCTGGACAGACTTTAAGGTCACATTTCCCAACTTGTTTCAAACTTCAAGATACAGAATCTTCCCACACCATGGTAAATAATCACTCACTTATTGGATACTAAACATGTTGAACAGTGTAGCCTCTGGTATCTCATCTAAAAAGGCCTACCATATAACAGTTAATAATCTGCAGAACAATCTGTTTTTGAATATTTCTTATAAAGAAAAAGAATATGATAAACACCAAAATTATTCAAACTTAGCAGTGAACCCATTAAGAGACAAACAGAAGTTTGTATCACACCCTTTTACTATTCAGCTGGTTACAAAAGTCTCTCTTCATTGGCCCAATCTTATTCGCTCAGTTTATTAGACAGAAGGAAGTAAAAATTCAAACAAAGCAAAACAATCCCTGGCTCCCCATGGAAAGCATAACTTAGGAGTAAGAAACATGATGTCTGTGTTGTATAACCACACTCTCTAATGAGCGGTTATTTCCTTCCTGTTCAGAGCACGTTGGTAGTTTTCAGTCTTCTTCCCATTTTCTTAGACTCCAGAGTAGACAGTCTTAATGATTTTCCCTTAAAGAGCATCTTTGCTCTTACCTTTTTTTTAGTTTTGGTTATAAGAAAGAGATGTCTGATAAATACTTGTAAGGCAGTCATTAAGAACTATCATTTGCCATTTTGATTCCACTTGTTTGACTTAGTATGAACAGAATTTAAAAAAATAGATATGCAGCAAGCAACAAGGATTTACTGTATAGCATAGGGAACTATAGTCAATATCTTGTAATAACCTATATTGGAAAATAATTTCAAAGATAATATATGTGTATATGTATAACTGAATCACAAAAAGAAGAATTATATTTTTTGAAATTTAGTAATGTTTATCTTTTTGCCATTTTTGCTAAATGTCCTATGGACATCTAATAACAACATATGAAATAAAATTTTAAATATATTTGTGTAGGCTATAAGATTAATATAAATAGAAATCTATCATATTTAAATTTTTAATGACATCATTTAAGATGCTCCTATTCTTATTTTCTGTACTTGATATTCTCAGAAAAATGTTACTATGTCTCACTGTGATTAGATACTTTTTTCTTTTCCCTTATATTTCTTCTGATTTTGCTTTCTGTATCTCTGTTTCTTTATTGTTAGGTGTCTAATGGTTTATGATGTCTATCTTCTTAGTGAATTGTACCTTTTATCATTAAAAATACTCATCTTTCTTTCATTTAAAAATAAATAAAATTTAAAAAAGAAAATCTAACAAAAAAATTTTTTTAAAGAACCGTCATTTGCAATGCTAATATTCAATGTGGCTGAGGCACTCTGATGTACTGCTGGTGGCATTTTAAACTAGTACAGTTCTTTGGGAAAGCAACATGCCAGCATGGAGCAAGAATCACAAACACAGAATTACTCTGGAACTCGTTTCACTCCCAGGAACTCACCCTATGGAAATAAAACAGCACAAGTGGTAAATAACAAAAATGATGATGATGATGACAATGATGACCACTAACCCATCAAATCCCATGGCTTATTCTTGTTTCTCATACTTGATCTCTATGATTCTGGTGACTATTGGCTCCTTCATAAGCATGTTATTTCTTTCAGTGTTCCTGACCCTAAAAACCATGTCTTTTTCACTTCTCGTTATACCTCTGGAAGGCTCCTTATTCTTTCCATCCCCATAAAGACACATTCCCCAACCAGAGTAATTTCTTCTCCCCTCACCTCTATAGCTACTGATGATCTCCAAGATGCCCACATATCTTCTGCAAAAGATAACCCTAAAGTCCTCATCACCCTTGAACTCAAAGTTCCTCCTTTTCACATGCTTTTTGGACATATCCATCTGTAACACCAAAAGCAGTTAACCTTTTCTTGTCTCGTCAGGCTTTTCTTTCCTTCTCTAGCACCACAATCCTCGTTCACATCTTCTGTCCTTTTTATCAGATCAATGGTTCCCCCAAACACATCCTCAGCTCTTGAAAGTGTTACAAAAATGCAGTGGTCCAGACCTCAACTAGATCTATGCCTTAGGTATCTGTATTTTTAGTAAGTTGCCAGGTAAATTCAATATTTTCCTGGCTCCAAATATAGGACTAGGAAGCTCAATACCTCCAAGGCCATACTTGCCTCCCAGACTCTGATGTATTTTCATACTGTCTCCTTCACACACATTCTACACCCCACACGTCTCCTCTCTCCCACATCTCCCTCTATATTATCTGAATGCCCTTTCTCCCATCTCTACTTGTTCAAAGCATAGCCACTATGTGAGACCCAACTCAAATGGCTTATTCTCTAAATATATTTGTCCTCAATCACCTCTTTCACAAATAGCTTGTCTCTCTATGGGACTGCGCTTTTTATCTCACAGTTCTCTTTGCCAACCTGCATTCCACTTGACCTCAATAGTAGCCCTGCATCAAGCTTTAAAACCCAGTACAGATGGTCTGAAGGATATAAGGAGCACTGTTACCAAGCCCAGGGGCCTCAGCATCAAGACAAACACACTGTTAGTCCCATCTGCCTTTCTGCCCTGAGCCCAGTAACTGGTTTCTGCCTTGTTTCTGCTAGGAAATCCTCGCTTTGTATCTGAGTGCTCTAACCACTGCCAACAGCTCCCCTTGAGCAAAGGCCACTTCTGGCAACTAGCTCAGCAACCTTGAACTACCCAGCTTTTACCTGGGTCTTCATCTCTTCACTCACCCTGCACCCATCCCATTCAGGTTTCTGCAAACTGTGCACGTGCATAAGTGTGCATGCACACACACACACATACACACATACCCACACACCCTACCTCAATAAATAAATTTACCAAGTACCTAATATCAAGACCTAATATCAAGACTCTAGGTTATGAATCAAAAGCACTTGTCCCACAAGAATATACAAATTAACTGCATCTGGGAATAATGCTTTATATCATTGCTCACCTCTATAAGTACAAATATTTGAGAGCCGTAATTACATAGAAACATATCCTCAGACGGCTTCAAATTAAATATGTCATTTACTGGAAGTGGGATCTTTAGAAGACAGAAGAATTCCTTCGTTGTATTCCTCGCAGGTCTAGCATTTATTGTGTTGTATGATATATTCTTAACTGTTCACTGAATGAATGTGATGAACGAATAAACAAATGAATGGTCTTTACTTGTATTTTCTGCAGATGGGTATTAAGTATGAGGGCAAGTTGGTTCCCTAACAAACAGATTTTACTTTCTTTATGTAAAAAAAATGAGAGCATACATCAGGGCATGTCTGCCTGATTTCCTTCATCTCTGCAAGCCACTTCTGAAGAACTCAGTCTGTGTGGCATGATGCCATCACATGGTTCCAGAAGAATTTTCAGACTCACTTCCTTACTGAAGAAGGAAAGCTTATCTTGAAAAGGCTGACCTCAATGTATGAATGGATAGAAAAGTTGTGGTGTGCACACACATGCTGCTGCTGCTGCTAAGTCGTGTCCGACTCTGTGCAACCCCATAGACAGCAGCCCACCAGGCTCCCCCGTCCCTGGGATTCTCCAGGCAAGAACACTGGAGTGGGTTGCCATTTCCTTCTCCAGTGCGTGAAAGTGAAGTCGCTCAGTCGTGTCTGACTCTTCACGAACCCATGGACTGCAGCCCACCAGGCTCCTCTGTCCATGGGATTTTCCAGGCAAGAGTACTGGAGTGGGGTGCCATTGCCTTCTCCATACATATAATTAAATATTATTCAACCATAAAAAATGAGGAAATCCTACTGTTTGTGACAACATGAATGGACCTTGAAGACATTATGGTAAGTGAAATAAATTAGAAAAAACACAAAACTATGTAATCTCAATGACATGTAGAATCCAAAAGAAATTCATAGAAAAAGAAATCAGACTTGTCGTTACTAGAGGCAAAGGGTAGGGATGGGGAAATTGGATGAAGGTGGTCAAAAGGTGCAAACTTCAGGTTGCAAGATAAGTAAGTACTAGGACTATATATAATATACAACATGATAACTAAAGCTGACACTGTTGTATAATGTATGGGGAAGTTGCTAAGAAAGTAAATCTAAGAGTTCTCATTGCAAGGAGAAAATGTTTTTTCTTTTATTCATTCTGAGCTCATCAACTTTTATTAGTCCCTGAAGCAACCACATTGGAGCCCAACTTTTTACCTTCTTTTCTCTCTAGGGTAGAAAGATTGCTCAAGGGCAGGGTACTCTGAGTCCCAGAGTTTTTCTGGACTCTGGCTTCACATGTCTTCTATGTCAAACAAATCACTAGTCACTAAACTGATAAAGAAAAGTTTGGGCCAATGTAAGCATAGTGCCCAACAGAAAACCTCCAGTCAGTGTCATCCCCAAACTGTTTCTCTAAGTGCCATTTCCGAAAGGAATACATTGAATAACAAAGACATTTAAATATCCATCATATCACTCAGCCTGTCAGAATCATTAATGTGATGTCAATTAATTAATGACATTTAAATAATGAGTTAATGTTTTGCTTTCCAGCCTCAATGATTTCCTTACTTTGGACTGGCAGTGATGATGATAAAGATTTCCTGATGTCAGAAATAAAACTGGAACAGTGCAACACATACTTATACCAAGCCTCTTTCTTAATTTACTGTGTGAGAATCTTCCCTCCATTGGCTAACAGTGAAGCCCTAACAAGGAGCTCTGACACAGGCCACTCTGAGTCACACAGGAAGTCCATCTGTGCTGGATTCAAACAGAAATGCAAGGCTTCCCATCAGAAAAAAAGGATGTGTTTTCCCCAAATCTTCCATAAAGGACCTGCTATCAAGTAAGTTGTCTTTTGGAAGAAAGCTCAGCAACTCTGCTAAAAATAGATGCTTACCCTGTTACTATAACCATATGGTTATATCCAGTACTCTCTGCCTGACAAGATAGCAACAATTTTTAACTTAGTCAGTCCATGTGCTACATAAAGAAAAAAAATCCTATAGTACACAATTTATTTTAATTTGCAAAGACTGACTTTTAAATAGCCTTGAATCAGATTTTCAGTCTCCCTGAAGTCCAATTAGCTGGTAGCAAGCATCCTGCCAACTCCTCTTTACATAAAGATAATTTAATGAATTTTGTACATACAAAATCTTAATAGTCTTACTAAGTTCCCCCCTAGGTTTTGCATTATTGAATTGCGCTTTTTCACCTTTACCAAAACCTCCTTAACATCTTGCCTTTAGCCTCTGAGTTATCAGAGCACCTTAAAAGATGGGGATGGTTTCACCAAAAAGAGGTAAAAATCCGTTGAGGTTCACAGAGTGCCAGAGAATCCAATGGAGTCCAAGTGTGGATGAAGTCGAAAGTCCGAGGATTTTGTGTTGGGCATTAAGCTCACAGAGCCCCTGAACACACTTTCCTCTCCTCAAATCACAAGAAAAAAGTGGTGACTGGGTGCAGCCAGTACAAGTTAACCATGAATAAATTCTTCTAATTGCCTTATTTGTGAGTTCACTAGGCAATAAGCAGATCAGGGAAAGGTAGGGTTTATTAAATATCTGAATTTTACCCAAAGTATTTTTTCAATATAAAACAATATGAACTATATGGAAGCCTACTGTTGAAATTGAATAGCAGAGTATCTGCAGACATCTGTTTCAGTTCTTTTTTTTTTTTTAATTTTACTTTATTTTACTTTACAATACTGTATTGTTTCAGTTCTGGTCTGGTATGCACATGAAGTTAGAAACCCCAAAGAGCCCTAATCCACTCACTCCATACTTCTGTTCTCCTGTTAAGGGTTTCAGAAGACACTTCTGTTTCTGCTGCATCTAAGGTCCCCTTGGGAGAGGCTTCACCTCTCCACAGAAAATCAAGGACATAAGGGTTTTAGCTGATAGGTATTGACAGCTGGGAAGGAAGACAATTTTAATATAATGGGAATATGTTGGGAGCAACTGGGGAAATCTGAAGACGGTATATATAGTAGATAAGTTGAAAATGTACTGCAATGGAAAAATGGAAATACTTGAACAGAAAAGCAAGTTCTTCAGTTTGTACAGTATGACATCATTTATCATATCTATGATGACATACATCTTGTGTGAAAGAATATACACCAAGGTATTAAGAACGCTAATGCATATTCTTCGTAGGAACATAATTTGTTCTACTTTTGCTCATTTATCTTTTCTAATTGTATAAAATGAACTGATATTTCTACAATAATAAGAGATTATTAAAAGTAAATGGGGGGGTGCTTGAGTGTCCTTGACTGATTGGAAGGTGGAACTTAGTGATGGAATTAAGGCCATAGATGGTCCAAAAGGAAGACAGAAATCAATCGAATTACTGTATCCATCCACCCAAGCCACTTGTCACAAAATTCAAACATCATTCATCTTCTATCTTGTTAAGAAGGTTATGTAGTAAGAGATTGCACAATATGTTATCATATTGAGACATATTTTATCTTTGAAATCATTTTGAAAGTATTCCTTTTAAATCAAGTTTTGGACAATGTGTAGCCTATGCCCTGGTGTACAGTAAACTTTATGATGTCAATACTTTTCCTAGTTTCTACAAGCCAACGTGTTCTCTAATTTAGCTTTGTCACTGGGAAGCCTAAGGAGTCTTAGCCAAACATGAGAACATCCCTAAAGCAAAGTCCCTTATAAGCCATCCATGTACATAAGAATAAATGTGGGCTGAATTATTATCACTTAAATAGATTCATTTCTGGTCAAATATCTGAAGGTTAGGAATTAAGGATTAGGGTAAATCAAACAGTGATATTAGATTGGTGCAAAAGTAATTGTGGTTTTGCATTGTTGAACTTTGCCATCTGATACTGGAATACATCTTTTAATAAACATGGTTACGTTATATATCATTTTAATGAGCATTTCTTGCCTTATTTTTTTGCTAATGACTTATTACCTACTGTGTATTTTACATTTATTTTAGACTTACAGAAATCGTGTTAGACAAAAAGCAAATTTGAGCGATGTTTTTATTTGAGTTCAAAATGGGTCATAAAGCGGCAGACACAACTCGCAACAGCAACACGTTCAGCCTGGGAACTACTAATGAACGTACAGTGCGGTGGTGGTTCAAGAAGTCTGGCAAAGGAGAAGACAGCCTTGAAGATGAAGAGCGTAGTGGATGGCCTCTGGGAGTTGACAATGACCAACTGTGAGCCATAACCAAAGGTGGTCCTCTTAAACTACATGAGAAGCTGCCAAAGAACTCCACGTCGACCATTGTATGGTCATTAGGCATTTGAAGTAAATTGGAAAGGTGAAAAAGCTGGATAAGTGGGTGCTTCATGAGCTGACCGAGAATCAAAAAATCGTCGTTTTGAAGTGCTGTGTTCTCTTATTCTATACAACAATGAACCATTTCATGATTGGACTGTGATGTGTGATGAAAAGTAGATTTTATAATCACAGATGTCAAGCTCAGTGGTTGGACCAAGAAGAAGCTTCAAAGCACTTTTGAAAACCAAACCTGGACCAAAACAAGGTCACGGTCACGGCTTGGTGGTCTGCTGCCCACCACTACAGCTTTCTGAATCCCAGCAAAACTGTTATATCTGAGAAGTATGCTCAGCAAATCAATGAGATGCACCGAAAACGGCAATGCCTGCAGCTGGTACTGGTCAACAAAAAGGGCCCAATTTTCCTCCACACGTCGCACAACCAGTTTCAAAAGTTGAATGAATAGGGCTACAAAGCTTTGCCTCATCCATCATATTCACCTGACCTCTCGCCAACCAACAACCACTGCTTCAAGTATCTCAAAAACCGTTTGCAGGAAAATGCTTCCATGACAATCCCACTGCTGGGCATACACACCCAGGAAACCAGAATTGAAAGAGACACATGTACCCCAGTGTTCATCGCAGCACTGTTTATAATAGCCAAGACATGGAAGCAACCTAGATGTCCATCAGCAGATGACTGGATAAGAAAGCTGTGGTACATATACACAATGGAATGTTACTCAGCCATTAAAAAGAATACATTTGAATCAGTTCTAATGCGGTGGATGAAACTGGAGCCCATTATACAGAGTGAAGTAAGCCAGAAAGAAAAACACCAATACAGTATACTAACGCATATATATGGAATTTAGAAAGATGGTAACGACAGCCCTGTATGCAAGACAGCATAAGAGACACAGATGTATAGAACAGTCTTTTGGACTCTGTGGGAGAGGGAGAGGGTGGGATGATTTGGGAGAATGGCATTGAAATATGTATAATATCATATAAGAAACGAATTGCCAGTCTAGGTTCAATGCAGGATACAGGATGCTTGGGGCTGGTGCACTGGGATGACCCAGAGAGATGGTATGGGGAGGGAGGTGGGGGGGGTGTTCAGGATTGGGAACACGTGTACACCCATGGCAGATTCATGTTGATGTATGGCAAAAACAATACAGTATTGTAAAGTAAAATAAAATAAAATAAAATCTGAAAAAAAAGGAAAAGAAAATGCTTCCACAACAAGCAGGAGGCAGAAAATGCTTTCCAAGAGTTCCATGAATCCTGAAGCATGCGTTTTTATGCTACAGGAATAAACAAACATTTCTCATTGGTAAAAATGTATTGATTGTAATGGTTCCTATTTTGATTAATAAAAATGTGTTTGAGCCTAGTTCTAATGATTTAAAATTCATTGTCTGAAACCACAATTACTTCTCCATCAACCTAATAGCTAAAACTCACATATGCTTAATTTATGTCAGACTCCTTTCCTGGTGTTTTACAGATACTAACTTGTTTAATCATGATTACCTTATGGAGTAGGTTGTGTATCACATGGCAATTGCTGTTAGAGATGATGTAGGGCTGAGGTATAGATTGTGGAAACTTGTATCAACCTGCCCAGGTTCAAACCTAGCATTGTAGCTATGCCCTGTGTGAACCTGAGAAAATTATTTATTCTCTCTGTGCCTCCATGCCCTGTAAAAAGTAGGAGGATACTTGATTCTTTCAATAAATGTTTAACACCTATTATATGGACACAACCACAAATATGACTTACTCCATTCTCGCAAGGAACCTATCATTTCCTGAGGAAGAGAAACATGTATTCAACTAAACATAAATCATTCTTTAAGAGCTATAAAATGCTAATGCTTCACTCTCATGTATCAAAGATGTAAGCTCTTGCTTTGAAATTAATATTCTTTATCATATTGAGAAAAACATTTATATTCCTAGTTTACTAAGTTTTAAAATATGAGACTAGATGTTTACATTTTGCAAGTACCATTTCAGTATGCATTGCAATATTTACTTTTCCCTCTTTGATCTTTTTATATGCTGAATAAAGGTAACATTTTTCTATACTAAAATATCCTTGAATTTTTGAATCTAACACAATTAAGCATAACATTGTATCCTTTTAATATTGTATTGGATTCCAGCTGCAAATAACATATTTAGGATTTTTTTCATCTACATTTATATGTAAAACTAGTCTTTCAAATTTTTTATTCATAGGTTAATTTTTTGAAACCCAAGAGCTTGTTCTTTGTTTAGTATGTTTAAACAAGCAATGATTAGTTGACTGTACCAAAATTAATTATGAGAAAGAGAAAAGTACCACAAATGTAAATTGTAAATGAGAAGCAGACTATAACTACAGAAGCAGAAATTGGAACACAAATTATGATATTATAAGTTTAAAAATTAAATCACACTAGTATAATTGAAAAAATGTTAAATATATCTACTCTCTATTCACTCAGTTTAGAAAATTTACTTAACTGCTCTTAAAAATCAATAAAATAAATTTTTGTTATACTTCATACGTTTAAAGCACCATTTAACCTTTTCTCTATAATAGGGCATATTAAGTATGCCAATTTCCAAATTAACCACTTACAGGGGTTATATAAGAAATGTTTGCTAATTCTGGCTCTGCAAAGCAAATTGTAGTTTTGGTTTGAAAGTCTGGCAAATGACAGAATTTATGTGCACCTTTAGGCAGGACCAGATGTGTTGCTTTGATTCCTAAGTTATCTTCTGCAAGATTTTCCATTTTTCAAAAAGTCCAAATTCTACACAAATATGCAAATTTATGGCTATAGAGTTATATTCTTAGGAATTACCAAGTGCTTTTCTCAGTCTCGTGTTTTATGAAGTGTTAGAGTTAACAGTAACTGCTTTCAAAGATGTTTCTTCTACAGAAAAAGACATTCCAAGTAGAATTTTAAAAACTGAAATATAACATTCTTCTGAAATTTTACTCCCATATATACTTTCTGGAAACAAAAACATAAATTTGCATGGAATGTGCCTAAGTTCAAAACAAGGGCACAGTTTACTAAGCTATTCCTAATGCCTTCTCAAGCCAACTCTGTGCTCAGTTCTTCTGAAAAATCATTTCCTCAATGTCAGTTTCTTTGCATCCCTATGAAACCTGCACTTAGCAAGGGATATACTCATTGACTTCCAGTTGCCCGCTCTTGCCAGAATGTTTCTATCAAGAACTGAAGCTAGTTGGAGTTTGTGTGAGGTGGGAGTAGATAGCACCTCTTCCAAAGTGGTTAAGTTAAAAAAATCATGTAAGAAGGGGAAAGGAATGACGTTCCCTCTAACAGAATAACTGCTGCTGTCCCCAGAGCGCTAACAGCATCAGTCAACTTTCTCTAGAAGTTTTCAAAAGGGCTAATCAACTATGAAGTTGGTAATAGTATTTAACACTGCCAATGGAACCCCTTGACACTACACATCACTGACACAATACCATCGCTGTGCAGAAACAGGCAAATATATTAACTTAATGATAGGTCAATGGGCCCCCCTAAGGAATGTGATTATATTGTGTCAGCTCTTGTATAAATGTTAGATCTTACATGCTGTGTTATTATTATTTTTCCTCCCCCACCCTCAAAGACCTTTTGAAGTGTTCAAAGCAAAAGATGAGGGAAGACGTGTGCTACTCCAAATCACAAAGGTGATTTGCTAACACAAACCAGCCTGGTGCCCACAAAAGCCTCTATGTTCACTTTTCTTAAATTGAAAGCAGTGTCCAACCTGTTTCAAAAGACCCTATGAAAACAAACCCTCAAGTCTGAAACACATGAACAGACAGGTATTGGTGAAATCATTTTAGTCTTATGTATTGATTTCAGAAAGCTAAAAATCCTACAACACAGGCTAACCCTATTCTCATTTCTCTGTTTTTCTCTACCAAAATTGCCGAGGCTTTTCTGAAAACAATGGACCATCAGAAGATAATGCTCATGATAAGGTGTTAAGAGAACAGAGAAAAATGCAAAATCGTATACCTCTCCTTCAGGAATTCCCTTGTGGCTCAGCTGGTCAAGAATCTGCCGGCAATGTGGGAGACCTGGGTTCAATCCCTGGGTTGGGAAGATCTCCTAGAGAAGGGAAAGGCTACCCACTCCAGTATTCTGGCCTGGAGAATTCCATGGACTATGTAAGTCCACAGAGTCGCAAAGAGTCGGACATGACTGAGCGACTTTCACTTCACTTCCTCCAGGAGCATATACAGTAGCAAGACATACAAACAGGTAGATAAGGATTGAAAGGTACCCTGACAAGACAAAGGCTGATCTGTTAGAATGCTGGGGCTGCGGATGATTGCTTCATTTATTGAATCTTCATTAAAATGTTTTATGATTATTTCAAAAGTCAGAGAGAGGTCAGACATCACCAACTCATGAGCCAAATCTAGCCCACAACTCCTTTTTAACAAAGTCATTAACATTTAATGTCCATGAGACTGTTGCATAAATATTTGCATTCTTAGCTTCTCATGAAAAATTGAAAGGTGTGGAAAACTTGGGTCCATGTTCCCATTTGAGCTCAACCAGCCCAAGAGCTATGGAGAGACCATCTGAGCTTTATAAAGGGAGTGCTAGCTAACAAGCTGCCAAAGGCCCCACTCCCCACTCATCTCTATCGCCTGCCTATGGGCACCCACATGTGGGAATACTGCTGAAGACACCTGGATTGAGAAAGTTTCCATGACCCCGTGCATATTAATGAGCCTTCTCCTTTCTCTCATCACACTGCTACATTTTGGATGTTCCCTCAGTGGTCAAATTAGAGAATGTCTGTATCGGCCTTGAGAAGTTAGTTACATAATCTTGGAATATACCTAGTGTAATAAAAGTTTGGCAACTGACAAAAATGAGGCAGTTAATCCTGATGATTATAATAATTAATAATGATAATAAAAACACTTTGGGGACCGAGCTCTCAAATTTGTCAACTCTACTAAGCAAATAAACAAGACTTTTGAAAAAGTAAATTTAAGGTTAGAATATCTCAGTGTTACACTCACAAAGATTCTCATGGAAACCAAAACCAAGGTAGAATAATGAGAAGCTAGATATATATTCCATTTGTCTTTGGTCCTTCCCTACTTTCTTTTAAACTGAAGCCAATGGATATGCTTGTGTTTGTCAAATAAGACATGTGGTATTAAATTAGCCTATTCACGGAAGAGTGATACTTATCACTTCAAGGGTTCAAAGCCAATTCTATATCACCAAAACTAGCAAGCCACCATAAATGAAAACATAAAAAAATGACTGATATATAAAGAGAAACGCACAGTTAACAATGTGCAACGGAATGGTGTGGTTTTCCAGACTTTTGGTTTCTTGCTTTTTTGGGAGGGGGGAGGGAGGGAGGTAATACTGACATCCCACCACAGCCTTGGTAAAGGGACAATTCTTACCTTGTTAACGGTCCCAGGTCGCCTGAGTCTTGGCTTCCAGCTTCACTGGGAGTGCTCACTGATTTCGAGGAGGGAGACATAGGGGTTGGGACTAAATAATGAAAATAACAGGTATCCCATGTTAAAAAATGCAGCGGCTGCACTGGGGAAGAGCAGTGTCAGATAAATCAAAACAAACGGGCTCAAATTAAAGTGATTGTATGGCCAGGAGAGATTGAGATGGGATAAGGAAAAAAAAAAAAGGAAAGAAAAGAAAAGGAAAAGAGTCCAGTGAATTTTTCATACTTCGGAAATTAAAATTTGAAATGAATTTAGACAGAATTAACTTAGAGATTCTAAGGCCATGTCCACCTTAACAAAGTAAAATGGAGAATCAAAACAGTTACCTGGATAATTCAAGGCAAATCCCTCTCTAGCATGAACTATCCAGATAATTCCAATCCTCCACTTTATTTTGTTAGTATAGATGTGACCTATTCAAAATAAAACGAGGTGTCTATAAAACTTTAAATGATTATGAAATAAGTGATTCTGAGGAATTTTAGAGGGTCATGGGGAGTCAGAAAAGTCTGCTGCATGTCTGCACTTGGAGGAAAGCCTATTGTCTGTGGAGTATAAACTGCATTTGCTATGAGAGACTAAACGACAGATAGAGAAAAGGGTAAATGTTGAACCCAGTAATTTAAAAATCTCTTTCAAAACAAAGCATGATGCCAGGCCGCTCTATTTTTACACTTAATTAATAGTTTCATCCCCTTGCACTGTTTACTGTGTTTGGGAATTGTGTTCTTTGCATCTGGCAGCTCTAGAAAGCACTGCCGTGTATATGTAAGCAAACCGCTATTCTGAAGACAGGAGAAACAGGTTCACAGAGCAAGGTCAGTGCAGGCTGGAACTCTCAAAGCAAGGGTAATACAAGAAAATAAATTAGAGGAAATGCAAGTGGATTTTTTCCCCTCTATCTTTCAGATACAAGCCAAACGTCCTTCAGATAGAAGCTGCACCAAATAGCCAAGGTGGCTCCAGGCCAGATGAGAACAGGATCTCAGTATCACTCATGCCAGAGACGCCATATGGGCAGCAAGAAACTTCAATACATAGTGTAGATTCCCATTTGGTTTCAATCATGTGCAATTTCCTTTTATTTATTTAATAAGGTAAAGGGTTTAACTATGTTGCCCAAATCCTATAACACAATGGCAGATCTGTCAAGAAACTAGGAATTTCATGTGGTTCTACAATTAATTCACTGATTACTCTCTGCAGTAAGTCAGAGGGTAAGTCAGAGAGATGGATAAAAGTTGAAAACAGGGTCCACTTTTGCCAGAGCCCTTTGGCAGGGATGACGGGATAGTTCAGAATTTGGTCATGGTTTAGGGATATTTAAACTGTTTGGCTTTTAAGGTTTAATTGCTGGCTTTATGCAGGTTAGGGGAGAACAAATATTCTACGGTTGTGTTTAACCAGCATTCACACTGCAGCAGAACTTCAAAGCCTATTTTGAGGCAAAAATATAACTGCCAAGGGTCTAACATGTATTACTTGTCAACTAAGTAATAAAAAGGTTTGTCAGCTCCTCACAGAAGACCCATCACTCAAATATCCTGTGGGTTACATCTCCCATACCACAAAGAAACTAACAAAATAATCAACGTCTTATTGGGGTTTATTATATCATTGTTAGACATATGATTTTACTTACTATTAATACACACTGAGGTTGAGTATAAAATGTTTTTTCATGGTGTTTTAGTTTTGTGTGTATGTACTGAATTGTATCCAGAAACACTTAATAATTTATATGATTATTATATTTTGCCCTTTTACTTACTTATATTGATATACACACTTGCCATTTTATTGTTCATGGGATAATTTTTATCGTTAATTTCAGTAATTATGGAAATAAATGAAAATTTATGCTAATATAAAAGCCAGTGATGGAATTAAAAGATGAACGATTTATAAAAGGGGATCTGATACTATCTTTATTTATATGTATTATTTCTAAAGCTTTTGTTTTACTATATTGGATATAACGTAGTTTTACAGACACCCTGGGATTACTCTGAAATGTATGGAAAGCAAATGGATAAAGAAAAATAAAATAACTTATCACATGAGTGATATATAGTGACAGAATAAACATATTATGTACAAGTCACCTTCAACAAAAATAAAAGAAATAGTTCAACATCCAAACCCTGAATAAAATGAGATCATGGATAAGTAACTAGGTATGAATGAGTTGGAGGTGGGGGGCTGCAGTAAAGATGCCGATTAGCAATGAAACCAAGATATACAACAGAGTCAAAGAAATTTAAACATGTTAATTAGCTGCTAATCTGCCACCATTTCAAGTTTTCCTTTAAGTTTCCCACCGAGCATTCTATTTTCATTATAGAATAACTCTGTGCCTGGGGTGGTTATGAAATTCATAACCAGATTCACAGTATTTAGGTTGGCAGAGAGAGGCTGGGATTCAGCAATGAAGTTTTCTTTTCTTCATCTTGCGATTTCTGGTATTTACCAGTGGTAACTCATTTAACAAGTATAAGATACTCTAACGGTAATGCAGTGGATTAGGTTGACTGCGGCATCAGCCAGTAAGCAGCCAATTGCTAACCACTCTACAATCTGTCCTCCTATCTCCTTCCAGCCCCCTCAATTCCAAAAATAAATACACCTGAACCATAAGCCAAAGCATTTCTTAAAACATAAAAACAAAAGGAGATGTAAAAGAATAGTAAACACTGGACATGGTATATCCTACACAAGTCAAATCTGAGGCTATATTAAAACACAAAGCGCTCTAAAGTACCTAAAGGGGGCTCTGGCGAGATCCCGATGCTTTGCAGCAGGGCCTCCGTCTCTCGGCGTTTGCGATCCAGGTCAGAGTCATCTGGAACTGGTTCTTTCTTCTGCTGCATGTCAGCCTACAAAAAGTAGATGCCAGTGAGAAGGTGAATAACCGAGCTAAATGTATGCCTCTGGATGAAACTGAAAATGGTAAATGCATGGCAGCAAAGACCAGGCAAAAGCCCTAAATAGATATAAACATGTGTATAAAGGATGAAAAAACATTGTAACATTGTAACTGCTCCATTTAATAACTACTATAAGTACCCAGTACTTTCTCTTCCGGTTGCAGGCTTTTTCCTGCCTCTATTACATGTTAGGAAAGTTTTTCTCACTTGGTCTCAGAAGAAACCATCAAGACAAAATATTTCTAACTTGGATGTGGATTTAAACAAAAAAAAAAAACAAATCTGTCTAGTTATTTAGATACCCATGTCCCTTCTGGGAAGACGTATTATCAGTTCTTGATGAGGATGCATTTGTAATATTCATGCCTCACATTTGGGATTATGCAAACAAGGAATTATTAGTGTCTGGCTGTAAGATTAGTTATGAAAATCTGTAACTGTAAAATACATGATTGTATCAGTACTCTAAGTTTACCATGGTTTCAATAAACCAGGCTAAAATTCTTATTAAGGCATGTGAACAATACTTATCTAAGTATTGTTACATAATTCTGATTTTCATGGGCTTTTCTGTTATACATATTAACTCAAAGGAGAAAATTATGCACGTGGAAAAATAAAAAACAAAAAGTCATTCAGGAGAGATACACTCTTTCCCCAAGTGCTTTCTTGGGGAAGACACACCTTGTATGAGCTTCTGATGCCCAGTTTGTCGTTTTGAAATGAGGAAAACAGAATGCTTGGTGGGAAAGTTAAAGGAAAAGCAACAAGTCAAAATAGCAAGAAGCCAAAACACAGGTTAAAGAAGGTTGGCGGTGGAATTCTGGGGGGAATTAAATACTCAGGTTTCTTTTCTTTTTCAGAACACAATTACTACTTAAGACAAGGCATTTGCCCCACATCTGAAACACGATAACATCCTATTTGATGTGCAGCTACTTCACAACAAGGCTTTGTGAGTTTCCAAGAGTGAGACTGTCTCAGAGTTTGTCAAAAGCCAATTATCCACTTATCAGACACACCTTCCTCTCCAGGGGCAAGTTGGGCTCCCTCACAGACACATTACCTCTTTCAGGAGTACAAAGCACATTTCAAAGCAGTAAAGCATAATTTCCCTCATGGCATCTACAACAGAAAGAGTTCATGCAACTTTGACTTGTGCCCAGATGGTAACCTACATGCCGACTATAAGCAAAATGCATCTTTGCACACAGTGCGGGGCTCAGTGCTTCTGTTTTATTCACCTCAGGCTTAAAATACACTCAGGTATTTGATGTCTTTGTTGTTCAGTCGCTAAGTAGTGTCTGACTCTTTGCAAACCCATGAACTGCAGCACACCAGGCTTCCCTGTCCTTCATATTTTCCAGAATTTGTTCAAACTCATGTCCATTGAGTTGGTGATGCCATCCATCTCATCCTCTGTTACCCCGTTCTCCTCCTGCCCTCAATCTTTCCCAGCATCAGGGTCTTTTCCAATGAGTTGGCTCTCTGTCATCAGAGGGAAAACTGCCATGATGGGGATCAATAAGGGCTAACGAGGATATAGAAGATTCAGGCTCTCTCATGTAATCCATGAGATTTCTGAAATGGCAGTTTAATCTTGGAAGACATGAAAGCTCACATTCTTTCCCAATTTTAACCTTTAAACTAGCAAGTTCCAAAGTTTATGCAAACAGAGGCAAAGATGTGTGCATGCTAAGTCACTTCAGCTGTGTCTAAGTCTTTGCGACACTATGGTCTTTTTAGCCCACCAGGCTCTTCTGTCCATGGGATTCTCCTGGCAAGAATACTGGAGAAGGTTGCCATGCCCTCCTCCAGGGAATCTCCCCAACTCAGGGATCAAACCCACATCTCTTATGTCTCCTGCATTGGCAGGCTGGTTCTTTACCACTAGCACCACCTGGGAAGCCCAGAGGCAAAGACAGAACTAAGATTTTTAAAAAGGACCTTGCAGAGTGATGATCTATATCAATGTTCACCTGTCATAAATTGAAAAGAAGGACTGAAGGGAAAGTGGGGCAATAAAAGAAAAGGGAATCACCACTGTCACTATTGAAGTATAAATTTAAAAAAAAAAAAAGCAAGATAAACAAAATTCGTCTCAGGAAGCCAAAGTGGCATAGCATGGTTTTACAGTGAAGAGGTAAGCCATAACTGACTGGACTGTCAACTTCACGGAGAATAGATACGTGTTTGTTTTGTTCACAACTATATCCTCACATCTAGATCAAGGCTTGCGACACAGTCAGCGCTTAGTTTAAAAATGCTGAATGAATGAAACGATTGCCTTTGGTAACTGGTATGTTACAGATAGTGAATCTAAGAATTATACACCATTCAGGAGAGTTTCCACCAGCTACACCCCATTCAAAAAGCTCCTTTAGCACACAACCATGAGAAAGCATCATCTAAACTCCCAGTGACCCAGTGCTCGTAACAAAGCCATTTCTATATTCTAGCAATAGCAACAAAAAAATTGAACCTTTCTTCATCCTTTCAACAAAAATTTATTTAAGGACAACAGGGTGCCAGTGATAATGAACATGAGTTCTAACGAAGCTATAGAGTGAAACAGAAGAGCCATCCAATCTTTTCCTTTTGAATAAACTGAAGACATACTATCTATAACTTTCTGTCATGTATGCCCAAGGCAGAAAGGCACAGAATTTGTTTTTCTTTCATTCTAACTTTCATCATTAAGCATTCAAGAATCATATTAGAATGGGCTTCCCTGGAGGCTCAGTGGTAAAGAATCTGACTGCCCAGCAGGAAACGTGGGTTTGATCCCTGGGTTGGGAAGATCCCCTGGAGAAGAAATGGCAACCCACACCAATATTCCTGCCTGGGAAAGCCTATGGACAGAGGAACCTGGCAGGCTATAGTCCCTCGGGTTGCAAAAGAGTTGGACATGACTTAGCGACTAAAAAGAACAAGAAATATATCAGAGAGTAAACCTTGTGTCAACACGCATTGCCAGTGTGCAAAAGCAGCATGCAGAACGCCATCTCCAAAGTGTCTCCCCCACAACACAAGGTGCCTCCACAACTCATTCTCTGCCTTCTGCCTTTTTTACTTAACGAAACAGACAATGCAATGACAGATGACATGTATTAGTAAGGATAAATTGTCCATCTAGGCATAACAGAAGCTTAGGAAAGCCACTGACACTCAACATTGACCAGGAAAAATGCAAGGTTAGGTAACTAGGGCTTATTGGAAATAAAGCCAGTTCCTAACTGCTATCAATTAACACCTTAAACTAAACAATGTGCTTCTTCATCCAAGACAGTTATACCAAGTGCCCTAATCATGAAACCTTTGACATTTCCCATGTAAATACTACAGAGTCCTCATACATTTTAATGACTCAATAAGGAGTTTTTGCATACTAGTAATTTAAAATATGCTTCATGTCTCTCCCAGCAAATGGTATTTCTGTTTGTGAGCTGAGACCCAGAGAGGGTACCCAAAGAAAGAAAATTTGTCAGCTGAATGATTCATCATTTTTCCAATGACAGCTGCAGAGTTGTTAACACATGAGGACAGGTCAGAAAACCTCTGTCCATCTTGTTGTTGTTTGTTGTTCAGTCGCTAAGTCTTGTCCGACTCTTTGCAACCCCATGGACTGCAGCATGCCAGGCTTTCCTGTCCCTCACTATCTCCTGGCATTTGCCCAAGTTATGTGCCTTGAGTCAGTGATGCCATCCAACCATCTCATCTGACCTTGTGGCAATTCAGCAGAAGGCCAAGAACAGGACAAAATGTCAGGGTGGCCTCATTAAGCACACATCATTGCTTTAAAGCCAATTTTTCATGAAATTGGCTCTGCATCTTAAATGGTGGCCACTATAATTATTTAAAAATCAGACTGCATCCATAATAGCACAACCAAGAAAGCAGTTGACATCCAAAGGCACAGAGTGGTAATTTTATACATGAACACAGTTTCCTGGGTCTGCGGAGACAATCAACCTGGGTGGTCCCAATTCACACTAGTTTTCAGTCATGGCAAATACACTGACACTCAGATTAGCAATTAAAGAGCACTTTGTTTCCTTTTTATTCTAAACATGTTTTATTCAAAACATAAGCTTAATGCATGCTAAGTCACTTCAGTCGTGTCCAACTCTTCACAACCCCGTGGACTGTAGCCTGCCAGGCTCCTCTGTCCACAGAACTCTCCGGGCAAGAATATTGGAGTGGATTGCCATTTCCTTCTCCAACATAAGCTTAAGGCTATTTCTAACTCTCTACAAACAAGACAAAAACTAGGAAATCTTAAACTCGAGAGTCAATGACAACGGCCCTTACCTTAACTGGAGCATCCCACAGACTCAGGACCTGAAGCTTCCAAGGAAATTCACAGAAAAAAAAAATGCAGGTGCTTGGAAAGAATGTCTGTGACCAGCATTTCAGACCCGCCCTCCCTAGGTCAGCTATTCATTCATTCTCTCACTCCTTAGTTCTATGAAAAGTGAAAATGGTAGTCACTCAGCTGTGTCCAACTCTTTGCAACTCCATGGACTGTAGCCTGCCAGGCTCCTCTCTCCATGGAATTCTCCAGGCAAGAATCCTGGAAGGGGTAGCCATTCCCTTCTCCAGGGGATCTTCCCCGGGAATCAAACCCGGGTCTCCTGTATTGCAGGCAGATTCTTTTACTGTCTGAGCCACCAGGGAAGTGCCCCTCTATTGAAGACCTACTATGTGGCAGGATCTGTGCTGGACATTGACTCCGTGATGAAAAATACAACCCTGTCCCCCAAAGCTTGTGCTCAGTGAGGAGGAAAAAACACATGAATAGGTAAATGGTGCTAAAGAATTTGGTAAGGTCAGGGATAGGGCATAGGACTAACTCAGTCATGGGTTAGAGAAAGGTTAGAGAAGGGTTAGAGAAGGCTTTCGAGAGGAAGAGCCATCCAGGCTGAGAACTGAAAGACACATGGTTAACAGAGCAGCGGAAGCCAAGTGGAGAGAATATTCATGAACTCCTGTCAAGAGAAAGCCTGGCCCATGGAGGGAAATGTAAGAAGCCGAGCCTTGCTGGCTGGAATGTGGATTTAGGGAGAAAGGAAATGAAATGGAACAGGGAGAGCCGCTGTGCCTGTCTGGGACCCCTGATCAGTGGAAGCTGGAGAAGGGGTGCTGAAAGCGTGACTCCAGGTTTCTGATCTGGACAACTGGCTGGAATAGGGGGTCCTTCCTGAGACTGGAGATAAAGTCAGATCACTTCTGAGGCTCAGCCCCTAGGGCCCAAGAGCATGTGAAAAAGAAAGATCAGAAGAGATTACTTCCAGGTTTCTTTCAACTACAAAATGCTGTCATCCCAGGAAACTAGGGGCCTTGGATTAGAAGACTCTGCCGACAATGGGGCATTTTTGAAAAATGGAGTCCCCAGCGTTGATGCTGACGAATGGCCCCGCGTGAGGGCCATTTCAGGAGCAGAGTTTCAGCCGCTTCTTACCAAGCAGATCCTCTGTGTCTCCACAGCCCTGCATCACCTCCTTGGATCCTCACAGAACTCCGAGGAAGGACCCACTCTCCCCTCCATTTTACAGAGGGAAATCCAAGTGCAGAAGGGTCCCAGACCCATTCAAGGTCATCCTGCAAAGGGCAGAACCAGGGTTCCCAGCCACGTGAAGCTTGAAAGCCTCTGTGTTAACCCAGCGTTCTACTGCCTGTGTCTTATTAATACAACACTGGACTCTCAGAACAAACCAAGTCATCACAATCTGACCCAAGGAAAGATCTTTTAAGGGGAGATGGGCTTGAAGGGTCAGCGCTGAAAGTCAGGGTAGACCTTCAGGATGATACAGTTCAGTTCAGTTCAGTTCAGTTCAGTCGCTCAGTCGTGTCCAACTCCTTGCGACCCCATGAATCGCAGCACGCCAGGCCTCCCTGTCCATCAGCAACTCCCAGAGTTCACTCAGACTCACGTCCATCGAGTCAGTGATGCCAACCAGCCATCTCATCCTCTGTCGTCCCCTTCTCCTCCTGCCCCCAATCCCTCCCAGCATCAGAGTCTTTTCCAATGAGTCAACTCTTCACATGAGGTGGCCCAAGTACTGGAGTTTCAGCTTTAGCTTTTTTCTGCTAAAGCTGAAATGAGAGATTTCATTCTCTCCAAAGAAATCCCAGGGCTGATCTCCTTCGGAATGGACTGGTTGGATCTCCTTGCAGTCCAAGGGACTCTCAAGAGTCAATGATCCCCAAATCTGACCCTATTTCGATACTTCCAACCAGAAGCTCTGGGGAGGGGAGACTGGGACTCCATTGCCATAGGACCTCCCTGATGGCTCAGCCCGTGGAGAATCCACTTGCCAACGCAGGAGACACAGGAGATACAGGCTCAATCCCTGGGTCGAGAAGATCCCCTGCAGGAGGAAATGGCAACCCACTCCAGAATTCTTGCCCGAAAAATCCAATGGACAGAGGAGGCTGGCAGGCTACAACCCGTGGGGTCGCCAAGAGCTGGACACGACCGAGTGACTAACATGCAGCTACCATGGAGCAGAGTCAGGTTTCAAGCAGACTGTCAGTTTAGCAACAAGGAGACCAAGACTATGTAAAACTTTAATTCCAAAAGGAGGTGGAGGCCCAGGAAGGCCCCACATCCAGGCGCTCTGCACACACCATCACCCCCCACCCCACAATCCGCTGTCCCCAACCCCCAAGGCTCTGTCTGTTGAATGAAAGCTAAATCCCCACCAGGCAAAGTTATGCGGTATAGGAACAGAAAGGGTGGCCTGTTTCCATCAGTCTTGTTTGCCTGTAATTTCCTCCCCCCAAATGTGTGAAATGACAAGGATGAAGCAGACAGCATAATTTGGAGCCAGATTTCCCATATCACTTGGCATTTTGTGGTAATTCTATGGAATTCAAGTTGGATATTAGGATGTCAGTTTAAAAGGAAACCGATTATTAGTAAAGGATAACAGGTGCTTTAAAACTACAATAAGTGTTGACATTTGAAGGAAAGGGAGCATAATAACTTAATGCTTTTTTTGGCTTCACATGGAAATGAATAGCCATTCCTTGTCAATTCTCACCTCTGCCTCACTCAAGACTGCATATATAACAGCAGAGATCTCCAAAGGCAAAACATTATGCTCACTGTCAAGGACAAATAAACTATGGCATCAATCAAAGCATAATGGTACCAAGAGAAGCAAGATGCCAGGAGGTCAGAGGGTGACACAATTATGTTTTACTTTGCTGGAAAATAATTGTTAAGAGATTTTTTTGCCTTGGTCTCCCAGCCTTATAGTGTGAAACAGCACTTAGCTTCTAAGTCTTCAAAATACATTATTTTTTCCCTTAAAATAAAAGTAGGGAAGCAGGTCTGACTTCTATACACATAGCAATACCACACTATACAAAGCTTCCTTCTTAGAAAACTACCAAAAATATATGTGGCATCTGGTTTTTGTACAAGATGTGGGCTATTTCTACACCACCACAACAAATCAGAGAATTAAAAATAAATTATTTGTTGGATTGAGATAATAGGAAAGATACATGATATAGCAGAAAGGCATTTAATTGGGAACTAAGAGTCCCGGATTCCATTCCTACACTGTTGGTGGAAATGTAAGTAGGTGTAGCCGCCATGGAAAACAATATGGAGGTTCCTCAGAAAACTACAAATAGAATTCACTGCATGACCCAGCAATCCCACTCCTGGGAAAATATCTGGGCAAAACTATAATTCAAAAAGATGCATGCACCCCTATGTTCAGAGCAGCGCTACTCAAATAGCCAAGACACGGGAAGAACCTCAACATCCACCAACAGATGAATGAAGAAGGAAGACGTGACCCATATATACAATGGACTACTACTCCCTCATTAAAAAGAGTGAAATAAGGCCATTTGCAGCAACACGTGTGGGCCCGAGACGATCACACGCAGTGAAGTCGGTCAGAAGGAGGAAGACAAATGTCATACGATACCGCTTGCATGTGGAACTAAAATAGTGCACAAATGAACCTGTCTACAAAACAGCAACAAATTCACAGACACAGAAATCCGACTTTTAGCTGCCAAGCGGAGGGGAGAGGACGGGACTGGGAGTTTGGGATTGGTAGATGCAAACGATGACATTTAGAATGGATAAACAACAAGGTCCTAATGATTAGCACAGGGAACTATATTGCAAATCCTGTGATAAACCACAGTGAAAAAGAATATGAAAAAGAATGTATGTTTGTGTACACCTGAGCCACTTTGCTGTAGAGCAGAGATTGGCAAACATTATAAATCAACTATACTTCAATAAAGGAGTTTTTAAAATATTTTACAGGAGGAAAAGAACATACATCACAATTTCTTTAGAAATAACAGTGAAAGAAATTAAGAAAAAGAAAGGATGGCTTTTCTATTACAGTATGCTTATTAAATGGTCTAAAGTCTTAATTAAAAAAAAAAAAAGAGTTCTGTATTCCAGGTCTGACAGGCAGAAAAGCTGCACTTCACCTCTGGGCTTCTGTTGCTTTGGTGGCATAAAGAGGAGCCTGAATGGAAGGTCACTAAAATCTCTTCTGGATGTAACGTGTCATACAGCAGTATCGACTACACTATCTACTCCCTCATCAAAGGAGAAAAATGCAGCTTTCCCTTTACCAATTCCAGCATACTTATTTACCCTGAAAAATACACACACTGAGGAAATAATGGTAATCCACTGCCATCGTTTTCTATTTTCCTCCTAAAATGTTCAGGTTGGGTAGTTGTTTTTTTTTTTTAAAGCCTTTGGTCAACACTACTTTCATTAAGTAGTAACTACATCCCAGGTTACTGGGACAGAGTTACTAAGAAGACGTCAGAGGATGAGACGGCTGGATGGTATCACCGATGCAGTGGACATGAACTTGGGCAAACTTCAGGAGATGTTGAGGGACAGGGAGGCCTGGCATGCTGCAGTCCCTGGGGTCGCAAAGAGTCGGACATGACTGATATTGCTAAGTGCTTTATAAGATCAATTTGTTTAATCCTCATGACTGGACACTACTGGGCACTATTTCCCTGTTAAGCACAGGAAACTGAGACCTGGAGAGGTGAAGGGATTTCTAACAGTAGAGCTATTGCAGATCACTTTCAGGGTTCTATTTAAGTCTGGGGTAAACTTGGGGTTTGGGGATCCCTGGACCAAATGCTATTGATCATTTATGTGGTGCCTGACCAGTACACAATAGATGGCAATGAGCTTACTGTTCTAAGTATGTAAATATCACTCATTTTATGCAGGTATTGTAAATGCATTCTTTCACAGGGTCCTCCTTATCCATTTGACCAGCCCCTCGGAATTGAGTGGTTTTCCTTTCCCCTGATGATAGCACAGCACCCAGGACTTACCTCTTTCTTTTTTCTCTCCTCTTCCTTCCGTTTCTTCTCTTCTCTTATCTGTGCTAAGCGCTGTTTTTTGCGCTCTAGCTCAGCTTTTAAGTCACTTTTGTCAGACATGTTGGTTTCCTTGGAGCAAAAGAAGAAAAAAAGTGAATATACACAAATAACTTTTCTGTATTATCACTGCAGAAATCATTTAAAAGGCAATCAAACTTGAAAACAGAACTTCTGGGTAGACTGTATACCTTACCCTCTGTTGAAAAATCAAATAAATTAAGTTAGATCTGATCTCCTCCTATATAAAATCTTCCCTTTTCATGTGCACATAAACATATGAAAAAATACAACATTATAGGCTATTCTATAATAGCAACTTAATTCAGAATAACACATTTTCCTGTACAAGTTTCTTAACAAGTAAACAAGAAGAGAATCAAAGAAGAACCATCATCATGACTTCCGATTTAGATGATAATGGACCAATTCATCCTCACACTGAGAAAAGAAAATGGGCTGTCATAAACTCTTAAAGACATGCCTTGCTCAAATTTCTATGCACTCAAGAAACATTCCTCCACCAAGCTTGGGCACATGGAGATTTCATTTTGCCTAATATTATATGCATCAGGGAAGACAGCCCTGAGGACCTAACGTGTTAATCTTTTCCCGTAAAACTCCTCCTGAACTGTCACAATTAATTTCATCTCCAATACAACCCTATTTCTAGTTTCTATAAAACTTTCATTTGCATACTGAATGCAATTCTGCTTATTCTGGCACTTTTCCTTTTCGCAGCAAAAAATGTTTGTGAGCACATGAATTAGCAGATAACACTATGACAAGTTCTTGGGAAAACTGATCTGAACAAGAGTTTTCATGTTAACGGTGAGGATGATCCTAGTGGTGATGGTGCCAGACATTTCAAGTAAAATGAATTTGGAGAAGACTGTCACCAATTATCCATCATTTATATTTGTCTCTTTTCTGCTCCCAATTGGAAACTAAGAAAATGGAAGCACTGAGAAATGAAGAACCCTTCTCTGACCCAAATTTCTTAAAAAACTAATGATAAATGTCACTAGTATCCATTTGCATACTACTTGTGTGCAACTACGATGAATATAGGAATACACACATATAGTATACCTCTAAGTAGATGACAAAGCAAGGGACAGAAAAAAAAACACCCTAAAGGATACAAAGTGGGGCTTCCCTGGTGGCTCAGCAGTAAAGAATCTGCCTGCCAATGCAGGAGACACGGGGTCAGTCCCTGATCCAGGAAGACCCCCCAAGCCTAGGTGCACCTTGGTCGTGTCACAGCTCCTGAGCCTGTGCTCTAGAGCTGGAGAGCTGCGGCTATAGAACCCACACACTGCAACCACTGAAGCCTGCGGGCCCATGGGCCTGTGCTCTGCAACAAGAGACGCTACTCCAACAAGAAGCCTGCCCACACCAGCTAGAGAGTAGCCCACGTTCCTAGCAACTTAAGAAAAGCCCAGCCAAGAAAGCCCAACACAGTCAAAACTAAATAAATAAATAAACTTTATATATATATATGTTTTTATATGTATGCATGTGTGTGTATTATATGTATATATAAAGCACAAGCAATGAAAAATCCTGCAACTTCCTGTCACTGTCTTTAGAAGGTAATCAAGAATCTGCAGTCACCCTTAGGCACGTTCAGATAAAATACACACTGGGGAGTGTACTGTGTTCCTCCTGTCCTACCACACACGTTTTTGCTTATAAGATGATGGCAAAGATTTGCAGAAATAATAACCACCATCATCATGATAATCAATCTCTGCTATTCACGACCATGCTCTCCATTTTCAACACATGCTCGTTGAATAGTTAACCTGTGCTAGGCATTCTCTGCAGAGCCAGATTCTTTCCTTCAAGGACTGCACATCTTAACTCTGTGAGCATGCGGTGTGGCTGGAAATGCTCCCTGAGAGCTTGGCGCACTGATCACTGAGTGCCAGACACTTTACATGTATTATCACATTTAATCACAACCATCCAAGAAGACCAATATTATCACGAGTGCCTTTTTCACAATTCAGATAAAGGAGATTCCGCAAGACCTAACCCTGTATAGTCCATACATTTGTTGTTGTTGTCCACTTGCTAAGTTGTGACCCCATGGACTGCAGCAGGCCAGGCCTCCCTGTCCCTCACTATCTCTTGGAGTTTGCTTGAGTTCAAGTTAAAGTCCATACACAGAAGGACCTCGGTTTAAGCATGTCCATACTCTGAACCTCACTCTGCTGATCGCCAATTAATGCAAAACAAGACACAGATCTGGTGGAGTAGATGAGGTGAGCTTTGAGTAGTGGAATTTGAACTTGATATGGATTGAGGTCAGGGACTAGCACAGGAAGGGGAGACAGAGATCTGCAAAGATCTGCAGAAGAGAGAACCAGCAGGCTGTGCATGAGAGGAGCAGATGAATTCAAGTCAAGAAATACAAACTTTAATCAGTAAGAACAGACCCATGGAAGCAAGTGGCAAAGACCTGAAAAAAACAGAAAAGTGGGTTCACTAGGTATAATAAGGGTTGGGAAATCAACAGGTGTATGAAAAAGAAAAGTGACAAAATGAAAACAGGATATAAATTTGCTTATGCCTATTCTTATCCTTTGAAATTAAAAGATGCTTGCTCCTTGAAAGAAAATCTATGACAAACTTTGACAGCGTATTAAAAAGCAGGGACATCACTTTGCCAACAAAGATCTGTACAGTCAAAGCTATGGTTTTTCCAGTAGTCATGTATGGATGTGAGAGCTGGACCATAAAGAAGGCTGAGGGTCAAAGAACTGACTCTTTCAAATTGTGGTATTGGAGAAGACTCTTGAGAGTCCCTTGGACAGCAAGGATATCAAATCAGTCAATCCTAAAGGAAATCAACCCTAACTACTCATTAGAAGGACTGATGCTGAAGCTCCAATAGTTGGGCCATCTGATGTGAAAAACCCACACATTGGAAAAGACCCTGATGCTGGGAAAGATTTAGGGCAGGAGAAGAAGGGGGCAACAGAGGATGAGATGGTTGGATGGCATCACTGACTCAGTGGACATAAGTTTGAGCAAACTCCAGGAGGTAGTGAAGGACAGGTATAAAACCTGAGGACACGAAGCAGTGATTGACGCCAGCAGGCAGGAAACATTCTGCCTGGAGGAAGAAGGTCTTTCTGGTTCCAAACTGAGAGCCGACATGGAAGAACATGGACTCAAGCAGTTAGAGCTGATTCTTTTTTTCCCCCAAGAAAAGCCATTGAACAGATAAAAGTAACAGTTACCACTAAAATACTGTTTGCCAATAATTTTCAACACCAAAAATCCTGGCAAGAGAGAATGAGAACCTGCTGCCAGAAGCCACCTGAGAACTTAGAGATACTCTTCCCCAACGGGGGCCAATGCGATTTACGATTTTGTTACTTTTCTGCTGTCCAAAATGAAATGTCTTATCAGAAAAACTACTGTTAAAGCAATAGTTGTGTCATCCTATGCTGAAAACAGCCAGTGGCAACGTCTCAGAAACACCCTAAGTTTCCCTCTCTCCACATTCCCTTTTCTCTGCCTTTCCCAATCTGTCAAAAGTATCAGCATGACTTCAGGGATATATCACGGTCCTTAAGGCGCAAACCATGTAATAGGAACATCCTGTATTTGTTGTGATTTTCCTGAGGAGGACTTGATTCAACAGTGGGATGTAAACTGTGTTCTCTATGTAAGAAGTGTTCAGGTCTTCTTAACACTGATATATCTGTCTGATAATGGTGGTCATTTAAGTTGCTGTTACCAGCCACAAAACCAATATTTAAAAAGTATAACAAAAAAAACACCAAGGGAATTTTAAGAGAATTATAGTACATACTACATAGTATACTGCTATAGTATAGTATGTAACATACTATTATACCACGTAGCGATGTTTCCAATAACACTTCACTTTTTAAAGGCAGGAGAAGCACAGTGTTAAAAGACAGAGATAGACTACCTTCCATTTACTGATTTTTGGATCTATTCCAAACTAGACACTTAAGCACTGACCCTTGGAAGAATAAGAAATCTCAAGAGAACACCTCATTGAGGCTTTGGAAAGTACACAGTAATGAATGGGCCTTTACACAGAGTGAAATGCCTTAAATAGTGGCACGAAACGCAATGTCAGCACCGAACGTCACAGGCTGGCCTGGGGGGCTTGCCAGGCTCATCCACTAAAAACACCCTGCACATTAAACAAAGCAAAGCGAGGAGCAAGGCACAGGGGACACGAGTTATAGAGCTTCCTGGGGCTGATGCAGGTCACTGCAAAGGCAATTTTGACGCTCTCAGTTTAAGAAAATAAGAGTCAGAGCTACCTGCTGCTAATTATTGCTCACTTCACACACAGAGAAAAGGCAATTTCTTTCACTTACAAAAGGCAAGCAGTCAAGTAGAAAAATCAAACCCACCCCAAGGTGTTTGTCTCCTTCTTGTCTCATCATGCCCCTGTTCTCCTACCCACCCACCAGCCAACCACAGCGCAACTCCATCCTGGCTTAGGAACACCCTCGGCAGCCCCTTCCCAGCTCCACCCACGCGGGGTCAGCTGATGCGCTGTTTAGGATGCGTCCCAGCTCCCCCCCTAGCAAAGCCCATGTTCTGCATTTGCTTTCCATCAGCGACATTCCTTTAGCCCACATTCTCTCATTTGCATTTGCTCGATTCATCTTCCTACCTCTGCATCTTAGCGCTTGGTCTGCTGTAGGTTCTCCAGTTTTACTATCACTGGATGTAATTCCACTTCATCTCTGGCATTTCTTTTCTCATCCGTCAAATTATTCCTACCTGACAATAGACACCTCAAAGTTCAAATCAGCTACTCTGTTTTCACTCTGGATTCCATACCCCAATTCCCAACGTTTGTAACTTTTTCAAATTTCAACTCCTTCCTTCCAATTTCTCTCTTGTCTCCTGGTTCAGCCTTTATCCCCTTGTTTCACTATGACATCTCCATCTAGCCTCCTAGATACCTCTGTTCTCACAACTTGGGTTTCTGCTCATCTTTCAGCTCAGTAAACTGCCATCCTTACCTTTCAAGTAACTGAATCAATATAAGCGCTTAAAACGATATCTGGCAAAATATTAAACATGCAAGAAAAGTTGTTTCTCTTCTTCTTCCTCCTCCTCCTCTTTTTCTACTATTATTAACAGTGTTGCTGTTTTTCACCCTGTGAACTCTTTACCCCATCACTAATTCTACATTAATTCAATAACTAAAAACATCAAAGTTCACTGCAAATGACCTAAATCTAAAAAACTTGGGAGGGGGAGGAATTCCCTGGTGGGTGTAGTGGTTAGGACTCAGTACCCGCACTGCTGGGGGCCCATGGTTCAATCCCTGGATGGGGAACTAAAGAGCCCATAAGCCATGCTGTGTGGCCCAAACAAAAAATTAAAACTTTAACAAAAAAAAAAAAAAAGAGAGAGAGAGAGAGAGAGCCCAAATCAAGCCTACAGAAACAGAGAACAGACTGATGGTTCCCAGAGCTGGGGATGAGGGGTGAGTGAAGTGAGTGAAGGTGCAAACTTCCAGTGAGAAAACAAATAAGTCACGGGGATGTAACGAGCAGCACTGTGACTATGGTTAACAATACTTTTAAAGCTGTTAAGAGAGGAGATCTTAAAAGTTCTCTCAATCCAAGAAAAAAATGATGTTAACTAGGTATGGTGACAGATGTTAAATTAGATTTACCGTGGCGAATATCACGAAATTTCATATTGTGAAACTGTACACATTTCCCAATATCTACAAAGAGCAAATCACTATGTCGTACACCTGAGACTAACATAATGTATGTCAATCACGCCTCAACAAAAATAAGTATTAAAAAGTTACAGTGAGAAGGTATAGTATGCTTCTCAACCTAAACGGATCATAAAACGAAAGACGTGGTTAAAGAGCTGTGACTCAAAGGAAAAATATTTTTTTAAACAACTAACTGTGGTCACTTAATCTAACTAGTAAAATTCCTCTCGCTTTTTCTGTCGAACATAGATAGGGATTATACGTCAAGCTGTCCCAGGTGGGCACCCTGTCCTGTCTCACTCACTTCCCCCAGAGGACAGAGTGGCACATGGGGAAATGATCCCTTCTCTGGTTAAGAAGTTAATGACAGGGAGGGTCACTCCTGCTGCTTCGGCGTAAAACTGTCTCACAGTCCTATGTTTCAAGGAAGAAAGAACGGAGAGAGGAAGAAAGGAAGAAAACAAGAGAAAAAAAAAACATAGACACCCAGTTAGGGAAAAACCAAAGTCATTTCCCCACCTGGCGTTGTCTTCCCAGTGAACCCTGCTTTGCCGTCACATTTCTTACTCCACACACATGCATACAGAAAGGAAAATGCTCGACTTTTCTTGAGCCCAACAATGAGACCCATCCCCTTCATTTCCACTCCTGCCCATGTGGTCACGAGATGGTGTGGTCCTGTTTAGAACCAAGCATCTCAGAGAGAAGCACAGGGTCTAGTCTGTTTACACAGCTGCCAAGCAACAGAACCTCCCGAGGCTTAGCTTTTGAACCGTTTTAGATCTCTATTTCCTTTTGGTTGTCTAAGTTGGCAGCAGTTTGAGATTCCATTTCTAATGCTGGCATATGCAAATGTATTTTTAAGCTTAAAGTCAGAATCCTAGGAGGTTTAAATCATTGCCCAGCTGTTGCCAGACTCACTGAAAAAAAAACTACCTGGAAATAAATTCTCTTTTCCTGCCTGAAACCAATTGTTCTTGTCAGCTCTTCACAATCAGCTATTGAACTTTTCATCTGCCACTTGGTACGCATAAGAAACTGATCGTTTACAACCTCGATTCACTTGCCTGACTTCTTATAAAATGCAGCTATCTCTTTCCTCTTGGATGGGAGGCCAAGGGCTGAATGGAACCACAATCATTTTTACAGCTATACCCCACTGTCAACAAAACAGGGTGAGAGGAATCTTAGAGGAAGTCTGCTGGTGAAAGAGTTGGGAGGGTTATATCAGTATACTAAGAAAACAAACATTTTAATAAGATCCATCTCATAAAGGGAGGGTTGCCCAGACCTGGTCTACTTATAGATGAGTTCTCAAGCGTTTGGTCTCAGTATCCCTTGAGACTTATAAAAATTATCAGTGACTTCAAAGAGCTTTTGTTATGTGGGTTACACCTATTAACATCAACCACGTTAAAAATCAAAACTGACAAAACTTTAAATATCTAATAATTAATTCTGTAATAACACAAAACTTTATTACTTAACATAAAACTTTTCGGGAAAAACAGCTATACTTTCCAAGACAAAAAAAATACTGCAAGAGGGTATTTCTTTTATATTTTCACTTCTCTTTTTAATATCTAGCTTTAAAAAAGTCAACTGGATTCTTACAACTCTTTGTGCATTCAATCTGTTGTGATACACTATTTTGGTTGTGAAGATAATCTGATCTCACATAACTGTGTATTTTGGAAAGTGCATAGGAGTACCTAAATAGCCTCTTGAAGTAATTTTGGATATTCTTTGATATTACACCAAAAATCAACAAATGGCAGTTTCCCAAAGTTCATTTGCAATCTGAATATGAGCCACACCCATCAGTGAACTTTTTATACTCTGTTACATTAAAATCCATTGTTCTGTTTTAAACTTTAAATTTATTTTATCCATGAATGATTTTATAACATCATGTACTGGTTATTTAGAAATTATGCAGACTTCTCTCAAATACTGATACATTTCATTATACAGCATCCAAAAATCACATTTGGTACCATCACTATGAAAGTCTTCAGAAGGGTCTTTACATGTGGATGGTAAAGCTGTCCAGCTCACAGTGGCAGATACAAGTTTCCCAAAACTCTAATTTTGCTTGAAGCTCAAATTTTATCACGAGCAACAAATATTGTCAATCGTGTTCTTGAAGTGACAAGCTCATGTCATTGATTTTTGAGAAAAGTTCTGCCAAATAACCAAGCCTAAACAGCCATAGCTTGCCTATGAATCGTAGTTTTAAGTAAAAATAGTGTTTCTTGCAAAAAAAAAAAAAACCAGCTCATTTAGCTCACAACTCAAACACTGCACAAATCCTTTCTCCAGACAACCAGGGAACTTTGGTAAGCAACAGAGTGCCTTTCATGTCACCATCTGCCACACAGAAAAGATGTGTGCTCAAGGTTAAAGATTTAATGTAACTAGCATCATTTTCTGCTTCATGAAGGACATTCTTAAGTGAAGTTGCCTGTCTTTTTAGCGGCAAGTGTGTGGCAGTGAGGTGTGCCAGCACTGCCAGGAGTTTGCTGCCCTGTCTCAGCTCGTGCTAACTTACCTGAAGTCTGACCTACCATTAATTTCACACCATCACTGCAAATGTCAATACACTAAAAAAGACAAGTAACACTTCAGCGTTAGTATGAAAATGGTTTTGACCTTCTGGACACCTGAATGCATCTTGGGATGCCCAGAGACCCTCAAAGCACCGTCTGCCTTAACCTACTTCTGATAAGATGCAGCTGATTTTAGAAAGCCATCTACTTAAAACTCTGCTGAATTCATAGCAATAACCTAAACACGTCCAACTCTTTGCAGCCCCATGGACGGTAGCCCACCAGGCTCCTCCATCCATGGGATCTTCCAGGCAAGTATACTGGAGTGGGTTGCCATTTCCTTCTCCAGGGGATCTTCCTGACACAGGGATCAAAAACCCAGGTCTCCTGCACACTCAGGCAGACTCTTTACCATCTGAGCCGCAAAAGTGAGATGAGATGGTTATTAATAAAATATAGACTTCCCTGTTATGTGAAAAGGTTTTATTCTTTTAATTTTGCTGCTTTAACAATTAAAATTACTCTTGCTTACTTTTAACATAAGAACTTTAACAATTATATAATCCAGTGCCAATATTTTACCCATAAACAGGGCAACTGAGCTGCATGTATCTAAATGCACCACCATTAAGAGGACGAGTCAGAACTGGAATCGCCAGATGTCTTTGTTCTTGCAAACTTTTATTAAGTAATGCTTCCCTGTCACAGTTTACTTATTCAGGATTTCACTCTCAGTCACAAGAAAGCTCTTAAACCAAAGGCACTCACAGCAGATCCTGATCTGTCTACTCCCAGCCCCATCTTGCAATCACTCTCTATCACCGCCTGGTGGCAGCAAACATAACCTGCATGAGAGAGCTGACGCGAAAAGGCTTTGCCCCGGAAATGCCCAGCCAGGTCTCCAAGCCAATACTGGGTAGTCCCACGCACTGCTAAGAGTCTCAACTATTAATACATAGGAAGGATCTCCTTATGTCAATAGAGAACTATAGGTTTGGAGAGGAAATATCTTAGTACACACAAACAGTTAAAAATCTCTGTTGATTTTTCAAGGCTCTTCATTTTACTCATATTGGGTTGGTTCTTGACTAGGAAATCAGGCAGTATTTCTGCAGTATGCCTTTAGAACCTCTCTTGTTGGGCTTATGAACTATATTTAAGATCATTATATCTGCATATTGTCTCTAGTCCTCCTTTCACCACTTTAAGATTCTGAGCTACCCAAATTGCGCTGCTTTGGCTGTAACTCGAGCATGGGCAATTGCAGCCCATTAAACAGGAGAGGTTCTCCAGTACTCAGCATAGAGGCCCATTATGCTAGAGAGAAAAATCAATCCAAAGGGGATCTTCCCTTTCATCTAGTTAACAGAATAGAGATGAGAGCTCTTCAATTTAAAAGACTCAAAACCCATTGTCATCTCCGCCAAAAAGTTCTGGAAATTTTCAAGTTGCTTCTGATGCCTGCGGTACACCCTACCCATTGGAAGACTCAGCGTGCTTCATCTCTTTGGGAAAGGAACTGCTCTTCAATTAAGGGAATTGTTCATTCAGTTTTTAGGGCCTCTCCTCTCGGGAAACACTCAGACGATATCAAGAGTCCTTAGGAAATGAGCATTTCAAGGACCATCCTTGAAAGAAGAGAAAACTAAAGATGGACCAGTTTGGACAACTGGAAAGCAGTATTTTGGTACTGGGTCCTGAAGACTCAGGGCAGAAAAGGGGCTGCTGGAAAGTAGAATCGGAAGAAAGCAGATGGGAGCCATCTGGAGAAGACCACTAGAAGGAACACTAGAATGCAGAAAGGAGTGAGGCCTTATACAAAGACTCCTGCTGAAACACCTAACCTCAGGCCCAAATAGATGGGAAAGGCGTATCATCTGCCTACCCCAGGCATCAGTAAAGAAGCCAAACAAAGAAGCCTCAAGTGCAAAGTCTATACTTTATATATGTAAATGTTTGGGGGAGAATGGATACATGTGTACCCATGGCTGAGTCCTTCTGCTGTGCCCCTGAAACTGTCACAAACACCCCTTCAGAAAGGCCTCCTACGGCCTCAAGCATAGGACAAGCATCCCTCTGGCGGCCCGCGGGCACCCTGTGCATGCGCATGGCTGGCGGCACCACGGACTGCGCGGTCCACCTACGTGCTCCTCTGTTCTGCTCACACGACGCTCTCCTGTTGCACCGACAGCTGCGCTGAAGGAGGGGCCACATCTAATTTATCTCTGTGCTTCTAGTGCCCAGCAATGAGTGTTCAATACAAGTCCCTTGAACTGCTAAATAATCATTAGATAGAAGCATGAAATTTTCCACAATTTCACTATCGGGCGTTTTCTAACCATCAGTACATTGGGTGGGTGAGTGCACTAAGCCAGGGGTCCTCAACCTCTGGGATTTAATGCCTGATGATCTGAGATGGAGCTGATGTCATGATAGTAGAAATAAAGTGCACAATAAATGTAATTCACGTGAAGCATCCTCAAACCACCCCTCCCCAGGCCATGGAAAAATCGTCTTCCATGAAACTGGTCCCTGGAACCAAAGTTTGTGTACCGCTGCACTAAGCTTTTCAATGATACAACTCAGAAAAGTTCTTCCTTTTTCTGCAATAAGTCTTTATTCCCCATGGGCAGCAGGGGTTGGGGCTAGGGGGAAGGAATTGATTTTTTCATCCATTAGGACACATGTACATCAAATACACAATCCAAGCATTGCCTCATCCACTCAGCTATCTTTTCCTAAATCACGTATACCCATTGATATCATGCTTTCCCACCTGGTTTACATTTTTTATCTCAATTTCTGTTTTTTTACTCTAAAAGGATTATTTAGCAAAATCTATTCACTTTATAACTGACAGTCTCCATTGCTTATCTCAGCCAAAATTTCAGCAGTCTAGAAGCCCAAAAGGCCTTGAGGATAAATCATCATGCCAATAGCTGGGCTTTCTCATTAGAAGTGATGTAAAAATATCAGTGCTTTAAAACACAGTCATCCATTGTACCGAAGCTGTTTACTCTGAGTTGCTAAGATGATAAATGAATGTGTCTAAAAATAAATGACTCTTAGGTAACCTGTGGGGCTGATCTTTAAAATAACTGATAGCAAGCAAATCTTCAGACATGACTAAGTTTAGCTTTGACTCGGAGTCCTTGCCTACCCATTCCTATGAAGGGGCCAGATGTTCTGTGCAGCATCGTTAAATTAAGACAGCCCTGCCCAGCAGGGCTGCCTAACAAGGCTACTCTATTCTGATAGAGAATGCAGGCAAATTCAAACTACCCAGAGAGTCTTGCAACTCACAAATGAGAGCAAGTTCAAACCATCATACTAAAGGAAGTAAAATCAAGACATACTAACAAATAAGGGAGGAAAAATTTTAATGCTTAAACAATAAAGTCAAAAATAGATTTTTCTCAATATGAATGCTCACAAAGTCAACTGGTTTTTAATCTTCTAAACATATAAGTTACTAGGATACGTCTGTACATCTTAAAACCACTTCATTCAATATCTTCCCAAATTAACTACAAAACACTTACAAATTTGTAATTAAGCCTACGTAATATTAAGGACCATTGATCTGGGTTGAAGTTATCATGATGGAGAAATTCACACTGAGAAGGACTCTGCTATGTAACACTCTATCCTCACATCAAAGCAAACAACTTGACCTGTGAAAGGCTAAGGTTCAAAGCCAATTTCAGGTCGCTCTTAATTACTGCCTACGCCCTCTGCTAGTGCTGCTGCTAAGTCGCTTCAGTCGTGTCCGACTCTGTGTGACTCCGTAGACGGCAGCCCACTAGGCTCCCCCGTCCCTGGGACTCTCCAGGCAAGAACACTGGAGTGGGTTGCCATTTCCTTCTCCAATGCATGAAAGCAAAAAGTGAAAGGGAAGTCGCTCAGTGTGTCTGACTCTTAGTGACCCCATGGCCTGTAGCCTACCAGGCTCCTCCGTCCATGGGATTTTCCAGGCAAGAGTACTGGAGTGGGGTGCCAGTCCATACTTTAGTGAGATCTAAACTCTGTAGGTAGCAAAGAAATACCAAAGGATTCAACCAAGTTCAAGACCAGGTGGTTTATCCTTAGCATGTAATACATACAGCCTTTTTTACTGAACATTTTAATTTATTTATTTTTAATTGGAGGATCATTCTTTACAGTGTTGTGTTGGTTTCTGCCATACATCAACATGAATCAGCCATAGTTATATATGGCTATATATATATAAATATATCCCCTCCCTATTGAACCTCCCTCCCACCCGCCACCCCATCCCACCCCTCTAGGTTGTCACACAGCACCAGGTTTGAGCTCCCTGTTTCATACAACAAACTTCCACTGGCTATCTGTTTTACACACAGGCTTTTTAAACATGGGTTGCCAACCACCAGTACGTAACAAAATCAAAGTTCGTTAGTAGTCACAGGGAGCAATGTCTGTGATTAACAGATGAAAACTGCTAAGAGGCACACAGTGCATGGGAAGGACAACTACGGTTTCACTGAACTGGGTTTTGGACACACGCACGTTCACTGTTACACAAACACAGCGTTGTCTATTGTCGGTTGCAGGTAAAGGAGATCCAAATATACTGGGCTACGTCAATTGTGGAATTAATAAACTTTCATTCGTAAACTTGTTTCTACCTTTGTCTTTTCTCAGCCAACATTTCGCACGGCATGACGCCCAAGTGACACTTGCCCAGTGTGCTGAGGCATCAGAGAAAGCTGTTGGCTACCACAGGAGACTGACCCAGGCCCCGACTACCCTGAGGGCCGAGAGATTAATATCTGGGTGCACATGTAACCTGCAGTCATTTGCAGGGCACTGGTGAGGACGCATTACCACGGAATGGCCAAAGCAAGCTCAGCAACATTTAAGTTCCACCAGAGAAAAAAAGTGAAAAAGATAACAAAATAAACCCATGGATGTTTCAGGGCACAAACGCATCAAGATGGATGTACTTACAAAGATTAACCGGCTTTTCCGGTTACCCTAGTATGCCCTTAAGAGTGCAGAAAATCGATACTGTCGGAAATGCGGGCCCATGGCATATTTCCTGCAGACCATGTCAGAGCAAATGCTGACTGAGCCCAGGATCTGGAGGTTTGCCATCTGTCTCATCAGCACAACCTTTATATTCCTTTCAGAAAGCAAATACCCATCTGAAAAGCTTGGCTGCAGAGTCCCCCAGCTTCGCCTGCACACAGCATGCTGTACATGAATGGATAACTCAGTGGTATGAGGCAGGATTCAGAACAGATTTCTCAACCAGTTCTTAAAGGCTTAAACCCCTTCTGATACCCATGTGCATTTTTCAAATTCAAGATGTCTTTTTTTTTTTTTTTAATTTAAGCTAGAGTCAGTTTCAACCATCTGTCTCTTTGAGTGAAAATAGGAGACAGGCTCATATATACGAGCTTCTGAAGAAAATCAATCTTGGCAGAAAAAAATTAAAGTGGAGGAAGAATTATATGGGCGTTTTCAGGATCTTGCTAAGAAGTAACAAAATATTCAAAGTAAGGAGGAACTTACATGAACACATCCATCTTCTTTACTGCCTAGTAGGCTGCCCCCATTCCTGACCATTGCCTGATTGGACATCACTGCAATTAGACCTCTGCCACCCAGTCACCGCCTTATAAGAGTAAAGTGGTTTCTGGGTGGAGCAGAGTGGAAACATAACAGTGACTTCCTGGATTTGGGTGAAAACATTTAGGGGTGTGGGAGATGATAGTGGTAGGTAGTCTCCAAGAATTTGAAAATGAAGGGAATAGAGCATGACCACTTTCTGAAGTTAAACTAGACCTTACCTTACATGACAGCTTATCTCCCAAGTCAAAACTATGGCACATAGCGTCTGCATACTTAAGTTACTTCAGTGTCCGACTCTTTGAGACCCTATGGGCTGTAGCCCACCAGGCTCCTCTGTTCATGACACACGGTGCTAAAACATCAAAGCTAGGACTGACCAAAGGTAAAGGAAAACTACTGCCAAGATCAGCGGTAAACCACCATAAACCTGCTACAAAGAAAGGAGAATGAAGTCTCAAATGACAGGAAATGGGGTATGAAGTTTTCAGGTTTTCTCTGGCATGTCCCAGGAAACAGATGCCCTGACCAGCTGACGTCACTGTGCCTCTGTTAGGAGGGTCACCACGACGGCGCCAGGTGGCTCCCCTGCAGCCCCGGTTATGACAACTGCTCCCCCTGGCTCCATGTACATCCAACTTTACCTGCTGCACTCCAGGTAGAGGCAACTCCAGCCCTCCAGTTAGATCAGACCCAAAATCTTGGAGTCATCCCTGCTTTGTCTTTCTGTCAAAACCTACATCCAATTCATTAGCAAATTATTTGGACTCTACCTTCCAAGCATTTCCAGAACCTGTCTGCTTTTCCCCACCTCCCCTGCCATCATCCTGTCTAAGCTGCCATCATCCCCCATCATATTATTGCCAAAGCCTCCTTAACAGTCTCCCTGGGTCTACGCAGGGCCTGTTCTCAGCTGCAACAGTAATTCATTAAAACACAAGTCAAATCATGTCACTTCTCTGCATAAAGCTCTTCACCAGCTTCCATCTCATAGTGAGAGAGGCCCAAGTCCTGCCTGGCTTCCGTGACCGGACACAATCCAGCCCCATCACTTTTCTGATCTCATCTTCAGGCACACTTCCCTGCTGTTCTCCAAACACATCACCTACACTCCTGCCTCGAGGACTTTGCATCTACTATTCCTTCTGCCTGATACACTTTTTTCCTCTAAAATTCTGAAACATTTGCTTCTTGAAAACGGAGTTCAAAGTTCATCTCATGAGCTCTTAACTCATCACTCTATTTAAAAGAGCAAACCACTTGGCCCCCCACCCCCACCCCAGCAGCACGTGCATTCCCAAGTCCTTCCCACTGCTTTATTTTTTTATTATGTATATTACCACTTAACATATTCCGTAACACATTTAAATCGATTTCATCGTTTTCTCCTTCTCCTAGCTCCAATGAAGACAAAGATCTTGTCAGTACTGTTCACTCACGTGCTGCCAATACTTAGAATGGTGAATGGTACAGAGCAGATGTTGTAGATATTCAATAAATACCTATTAGATGAATGGGGCTTCCCTGGTGGTTCAGATGGCAAAGAATCCACCTGCAATGCGGGAGACCTGGGTTCGATCCCTGGGTCAGGAAGATCCCCTGGAAGAGGGCATGGCAACCCACTCCAGTATTCTTGCCTGGAGAATCCCCAGAGTCAGACACAACTGACTGACTAAGCACAGCACAGATGAATGAACAAATTTAGCTTCAAAAATTGTCTAAGTGAGCTTCTTCTCCTCCCACCCTCAATCTCCGTAAGAAGGGTCAAGGCTCCACTGGCTTTGGGATTCTCCTAGGTCTGCTCCCTGACCCTCCCTCTCAAAAGTACCCTTAATGGCCATATCATTGCCACACCTAGATTCTACCTCCCTTCCAGGTCCTTTTGAATGTATTACATAATTATACCATCTACTTGATTTTTCAATGCCCATGTTACCTCTGGACTTAGCCTTCAGGACAAAATTTTAATACTCACAGGCTAGTACTGTTCCAATCACACCCAGTTCGGACCTCTTGAGACCAAGGGCCTGAGGACCCAAGTTCTCTGGAGACTGCAGAATTCTATAAGCAAGGGCACAGTGAGCCCATAAGAAGTTAGATTCCTTCCTGCAAGTCAGTAAGTTGGCATTTATGTTTGCAGACTAATATGTAACTTACACTTGCACTGGGTTGTGTGAACTCACCACTAAGTTGCTAGAGAATTTTGGCTATATAAGAACAATCTAATATCTCAATCTTCAAAACTAAGATTCAGACTTTACTCTCATCTGTCTGCCTAGCTGGTTTCTGGCTGGCCCTGACTACATCTCTGTCCCCACAGCTGCAACATGACAGCTGAGTGCAGATCAGAGCGATGCCCACCAACGCTGCCTGCACATGTTCCCACCACACGAGTGTGCACCCACACACGTGTGCACACGCAGTCATCTGACCCCAAATTCCTTCGGCAGATCAGAGCGCGTTTCTCCAGGCTCCAGTCCCTGCTGCACAGTGACCCTCTGCAGGAAGTCAGTCAAGGGAAGAGGGCAGGAAGGGGGGTGATTTACCAGATCAACGGGGATGGGAGAATCCCTTGGGTATCCAAGCAGGATCCCATACATTTGTAGAGGAGGGAGGAGAACACGGCTCAACCGAAATTTCTAGTTTGTTAAGAGCCAGGAAGCCCAAGTAGTTGGTGCCACAAAACGCTAAATGTATCTTTATGTTAATACAACTTATTGGGACTTACTGAAGTCCTATAAAGTACAAAGTGCTGCTCTGGGTACTGTGGGGCTTACACAAACGATTAAGAGGAAAGTGGCCAAAAGACTCCCAGTTATGAGAGAAGTGAGTGTTGGGGGTGTAATGTACAATATGACAACTTCGGTCAACACTTGTTATTCCGTCTCTAAGTTGTGCCAGACTCTTTGCGACCCCATGGACTGCAGCCCTCAAGGCTCCTCTGGTCTCCACTATCTCCCAGCATTTGCTCAAAGTATGGTTAACACTGCTATACAGGAAAGTTGCTAATTGAGTAGATCCTAAAAGCTCTCATCACAAGGAGAAATTTTTTTTTTCTTTTTGTTGTACCCATGACGTGATGGAGGTTAACTATACCTATTGCAATCATTTTACAATATATGTAAATCAAACCATCATGCTGTATACTTTTCACTTAAACAGTGATGTATGTCAATTATTTCTCAATAAAACTGGGGGCGGCTGTGGGAATCCCAGAGGTGAACACTGGGCTAAGCTGTGAGGCTGACACTCTCCCTGCTGGGAGTGTTTGGACAGGTAATACTAATAATACCCACCACGTAGCTCTCCTTTCTCTAAACCTTCATGGCTAACAAAGCACACAACTGATATTTTAGCTGTACTGATCTATTGCAAAAAGTTAAAACAGAGCCTTTTGCCCTGGAAAACTACCCTTAGCTTTTGAGACAATTTGTCCATCTCTTAATGTATTGATAAGAGGTTAACAGTGAAAACAGTCTTATTTCCAGATTCTCAGTGGATTTATTAATATAGTGCCCTTGTCGAGTAATAATGAATGTAACATATTCCTAACTGAGCTCTTACTATGTGCCAGGCAGTGCTGTAAGTCTTTTCCACATGTTAACTCATTTAATCTTCTTTTAGTATGCCAACTGGAAGAGGCAGGACTCCTATCCAGGAAGTTCAGATTTTAGACTTGCTTAACCACCAGTTAGTCAACTTTCCTTAACTGCCATTACACTAATACGAGAAGGAAGAAAACAAGTTATGAATTTATCTTTTTCTATAATAAATATATTTAATTTCTATAAGCAGGAACACTCTTTTGGAATGCTTGTTTACGATCTGTCCCTCCTTAGTCCAAACCAAAGTCCTGGAGAGAGAGACGTTGGCTGTTGTGGTGACAGCTGTGTCTGGAATAGATTTATGAAGCACTCAAATACGTTAGCCATCTTTCTGACTCTTCGTATTTTCAATTTTATTTCTTTTCAGAGAAAAAGGGCAGGGTAATGATTTATATATACTATGAATTATAAGACAAACCTATCCATAAATATTTGTTGGATGAATAAATTACCTGGAAAAAAAAAAACAGAGTCTGTCTCAAAAAGCCTGTAACATGGTAGGGTCTGAAAACACTAGCTCTATGACAAGGGAGAAGTGGGGCAAGTGTGTGATAAATGTTTAAGGCACAAAGCCGAGCTGCAGAACCCAAGCTCACAGTGGGCTTCCTGAAAGAGGGGCCGGAGAGCAGGATATGGAGAAGTGGGCTGCCTGAGAACTGGGGAAGTGTTTCCCGTGGAAGGAGAGTGAGCACGAGTAAAATAACAAGAGGCAACTGATACAGCCACTATGGAGAACAGTGTGGAGATTCCTTAAAAAGCCAGGAATAAGACTACCATATAACCCAGCAATCCCACTACTGGGCACATACCTGAGAAAACCATAATTGGGAAAAGACACATGTACCCAAGTGTTCACCCTAGGTATCCATAGATATCTAGGAAGCAACCGAGATAGCTATTGACAGATGAGAGCATAAAGTTATGATACACATATGCAATGTAATACTTCTCAGCCATAAAAAGGAACAATTTTGAGTCAGTTGTAATGAGGGGGATGAACCTGGAGCCTGTTATCCAGAGTGAAGTCAGTCAGAAAGAGAAAGATATTGTATATTAACGCATACACATGGAATCTAGAAAAATAGTACTGATGAACCTATTTGCAGGGAAGGAATGGAGATGCAGACGTGGAGAACGGACTTGTGGGCACAGCAGGGGAAGGAGAGGGTGAGACGAACTGAGAGAGGAGCTGAGAGAGGAGCATTGACACATACAAACACTACCATGTGTAAAACAGAAAGCTTAGTGGGAAGCTGCTGTGTCGCACAGGAGCTCAGCTTGAGGCTCTGTGACGACCTAGGGGGTGGCATTGGGGAGGGAGGCTCAAGGGGGAAGGGATATATATACACACACACTTCATAAATATGCATATATATGTATAGGCATGATTGATTTGTGTTGCTGTATGGCAGAAACCAACACAGCATTGTAAAGCAATTTTCAAAAAAAAGGGAGTGGCCACAGTATCATGGGACATCATCTGGAAGGGTGTGTGTTTGGTACAAAAACGCTCAGGTGTTCATGACCCAGGTCAACTGTTTCTGCCCTTTGGTCCTTCCTCACTTCCGAAGAAACTATTCATTTTTAAAAGACGTGAGGGTCTGGAAAAAAAAATCAAACATTTCCATGTTAAACCAATCCAACCTACTCAAATGTGCTAAGTAATGCAAACGAGAATTAACGCTTTCCTTATAATCACACCTCTGCTGTATGTAATGAAAAAGTGAGGAATAGATTTCCTGAAATAGGTATCGTAGCATTTGCAATACATGCTTTGCATAAGATCAGCATTTGATGGGGGGGGGGTGGAGCAGGGGGGGGCGGGAACTAGTCCCCAAGAAATCTTGTAGTTTTCCATTCTTCAGGCTGCAAAGGGAATAAGGTAGTTGGGGTTTTCTGGCATATGCCTTTGCAATGACATATTAGTCTAGCCTCTGCAGTTGGCAGGATGGCTCAGACTTTGAACATCTTCAAGGTACATCAAGAAGATTACTGAAAGAGCAAACGAATGAACAAATGAGACACTGAACCCTCAGATGCATGATGGTGTGGGTAGTTTGGAATGCAGTCGGATGCGAGCATCACTTGTTTGTTTTTAACAGTTGTCACAAGCTGTTAAATTTCTTTCAACCTGGCCTAACACTGCTATAGCATTCCCAGTGTCTGGCAGGAGCTTAAGGAATGTCTGTGGAATGAAGCAAGGAATGAATGAATGTTACGATTTGAACAGTTATGTGGGACAGGAAGTAGACAGAGATTTGTCATATTTATTTTTCCAGTCTGGCACCCGTTCTCTTATTTACACATGCCCCAAGGGAATGGCAGAACCTGGCCAGAGAGGAGAGTGATGCCAGGCTCCATCAAACGTACAAAATCAGAGCTTCTTAAATTTGGAGGGAAAAAAAAAATGTAGAGCTTACTAGAGGAATATCTGGTCTGAGTTTCATTATGTAATAATCCCTTCACAGAAAATCTGCCCTGGAGGTGGTACGCTTAAATTCTCCTGGGCACTAGGAACTCACTGGCAGCCAGTCCAGTTTTCTGAAGAGCTTGAATCAGTCAAAGGTTCTCTCCAGGGGGCTTCCCTGGTGTCCAGTGGCTAAGAATCTGCCTTGCTGTGCAGGGGACGCAGACTGGATCTCTGGCCAGGGAACTAAGATCCCACATGCCTCAGGGCAACTAAGCCCATGGGCTACAACTAAGACCCAACACAGCCAAATAAATACTTACATGTTTTTAAGTTTCTCTCCATTATATTGATATGAACTCCCCTTTTCCCCTAGAAGTTTAGGCTACAATAGATAGGTGTCCTCAGACCTGTTTACCAAAGACAGGGTCTCCATGCCCACCCCTTCACCTGCTCACAGCCCACAAGCTTTCTGCAGCATCATCTCAAATTCATCCACTTTGTATTCAAGGAGCAGCAAGGGCAGAGGAGAGGCAGGATGTGCACTGGCCAAGATGAGCCACATGCCTCCCATCCATCATACCCAGCCTCTAGCTCATCAAGCTCAGTCGTGTCTGACTCTTTGCAACTCCGTGGACTGTAGCCTGCCAGGCTCCTCTGTCTGTGGAATTTTCCAGCCAAGAATATCGGAGTGGGTTGTCATTCCCTTCTCCAGGGATCTTCCCAAACACACAGACCTTTTAACTTTTTGAACTCAAAGAAGCAGAATACCTCTAGGACTTTGCCACAGTGGATTTGTATCACATTTGAGTTGAATTTAAGATGATTTTGGAGAGGTGCAGGTAATCACAGTGAGGACTTGGAAATGTGTCCTCAGCAGACCTGAACCAAGATCAGAACAGAGGCCACCTTGATATTCCAGTGGTCTCTAGACTAAGGCTGCCTCACAGGCCAGGAAAATGCTAACTGACAGTCTGGCCCTTACAATGTACTCACCCTGATCTACTGGACACAGAAAGAAATGCTCAAGGTGAGCCTGACTCAGGAAGACAAGACTTCCAGGATCCTAGGAATTATCAAGCATCCATGTTGGTCCGAGACACTTAACAAGTGGCACACTTCAGGAAATCAGTGTTTGTACTAAAGACACCAAAAGGATCCAAGGGGAAACATTTAAACCCTGTAAAATTAAGTAAGATGTATTCGTTCAAATCTCACTGCAACACTAGGAAGTGGGTACTATAATCATCAGTTCTGTTGCAGAGGTGATGAAAATAGGAACAGGGAGACAAAGTAACTTGTCCAGGTCAGGAAGCTAGTAAGTGGTAACACTGAGATCTGAATCCTGGCCCCAGAGGTAATACTCTTATACTATCTATTAATCATTGTTACAATTAGTTTGAGGTCAAATTGAGCCCAAGAACAAGACAGGAAGAATAAAGGTAACACAGTAATACTAATGCTTTTGCCTGATTAAAAGAAGTGATTATTCACCTAATTATTAACAGTTTCCCTTGTTTGAACTCCCATTATACTTTGCTATACTTCTATTAGGTATTTATCACCTTTTACCTCATACAATAACCATGTGATACATGTGATAATATGCAAGAGACAGGTTCAATCCCTAGGTTGGGAAGATCCCTGGAGAAGGAAATAGCAACAATTCCAGTATTTTTGCCCGGAGAATCCCAAGGGCAGAAGAACCTGGTGGGCTACAGTCCAAAGGGTCACAGAGTTGGACATGACTGAGCACACCGCACACACACACGTGATAACATAAAACTCTTTGTTATGGATATTAAACTTCGCTGTTGCTGCTGCTGCTGCTAAGGCGCTTCAGTCGTGTCCGACTCTTTGCTACTTTCCTCTAATTAGACCTCAGTCCCTTGGGTCTATACCATCAGGACTAAAGGATATTCCTGACTACAACTGAAAAACTACTGAAGGAAGATAATCTCTACCCCTACACATATTTTATTTATTATCAGTAACTGGATTTCAAAGCCCACTAATTCCAGGACCTTGTTATTACTGATGATGCTAAAACCATTCAAATGCACTTTATATTCTAAATGGGCATTCTTTCACGTGTTCCTAAAGTAGGATGTTGAAACCACTACATGTGTGGTTATGTCTCAGTGAGCTTCCTAGGAACTCAGGCAAGCCCCTCCCTCCCAGTCATCTGCGTTAATTATAAACACTCCTGTTCCCCTCCTCCAGGACTATGCTGAACAACCCATTTGTCGTCAAGCAGAGCCAATGAATCCACTTTGCTAACGATATGTTAGGGACTGGGGCACATTCGTCAAGATGAAACCTCTCTCAGTATCAGTCTCTGAGTGAATGTGGTCAACAGAGCCCCTTACTGACCCCCACTAGACATGTAGTGAGAGTGAGAAAAATCTTTCCTCATGCTACTCTGCTGAGGTTTGTGAGTTATTTCATACTGAATGGTGATGCAGCCTAAGCAGATCAATACACTCCCTCGGCCTAAACACTACTCCAGTGATCCAGCATTCTGGTTACTTTTCCCTCTTTCTCAATTTGCTGTCGGCAACTTCCAGCACCTGTCCTTCACCACCCCACCCAAGCCTGCGGTGGAGTGCCCTCTGAGAAGGGTATCACAAAGATGATTTCCTTGACCAAACCCTAGTTGGTTCCTCCGAGTGTTTTTCAACTAGGCCCTGTCCATGGGTATGTTCTCCAATTTTAGCAAGAGTCCTGATAAGTCAGTTTGGCCAGAGTGTCCCACCTTCCAGCTCTGATCACCAATGCTGCTGTTGCTGCTGCTAAGTCGCTTCAGTCGTGTCCGACTCTGTGCGACCCCAGAGACGGCAGCCCACCAGGCTCCCCCGTCCCTGGGATTCTCCAGGCAAGAACACTGGAGTGGGTTGCCATTTCCTTCTCCAATGCATGAAAGTGAAAAGTGAAAGTGAAGTCACTCAGTCATGTCCAATTCTTAGTGACCCCATGGACTGCAGCCCCCCAGGCCCCTCCATCCATGGGATTTTGCAGGCAAGAGTGCTGGAGTGGGGTGCCATCACCAATACCTGACTGATATCTGATTGGGTTCCTTATGCCCCACATCTCCCAAGTGAGAGCTGATCACCTCGGCCTGCCTTTATCAAGAAGCCTATTAAGTGGGTTTAGCTTGAATCCCTACCATTATCCTGATGTTTCCTTTTAGTAATTTTCCATACACTGGCCCATATACTGCTTGTTCCTGTCGTTCAGTCAATAACTCTTTGCGATCCCATGAACTACAGTGTTCCAGGCTCCCCTTTCCTTCACCATCTCCCGGGGCTTTGCTTAAATTCCTACCTATTGAATCAGTGATGCCATCCAACCATCTCATCCTCTGCTGCCCCCTTCTCCTCTTGCCCTCAATCTTTCCCAGCATCAGGGTTTTTTCCAATGAGTCTGCTCTTTGCATAAGGAAGCCAAAGTATTGGAGCTCCAGCTTCAGCATCAGTCCTTCCAATTAATATTCAGGGTTGATTTCCTTTACGATTGACTGTTACATGGCTATAAATTCCCACTTTTCCTTGTTGTATTCAAAGCTGGGCATGCTCTTTCTCCCCTTTGCAAAACCCCATTGCAGTGGTCCTGATATTACCATGATGCATAGTCCCCCCTGAATAAAGCTTGCCTTACCATTTCTTTAACAAGTGTCATGAATACATTTTTCTTGGAACACATGTAAAGACTAAGAAAACACTAAATATGACTGTTAACCATATGACTGCCAGAACATGTGTCCTAGGTAAAGCAACTTTCATTCTGAATTTTCCCTGGAGAGTTTACAAAACACTTCTGTGTGCTGCCCAGATCAACCTTCCCATTGTTCAGGAAGCTAACAGTGGTCCTGATAATGTTAAGTGATAGTCACTCAGTTGTGTCTGACTCTTTGCAACCCAAGGGCTGCAGCCTGCCAAGCTCTTCTGTCCGTGCAATTCTCAGGCTAGAGTGGGCTGCCATTTCCTCCTCCAGGGGGTCTTCCCAACCCAAGGGTCAAACTCAGGTCTCGTGGTGGATTCTTTACCATCCAAGCCACCCAGTGTTAGGAGAGACAGAGACAACAGGCCCCACATGGAGTCACTTGTTCTAAGCCCACGTCATCACCAAACCAAAACTTGATACCTAAACTTAATTACTGGCTTAATAATAACACTACCACATAGGGCTGGGGCTTCCCAGGTGGCTCAAAGAATCCACTTGCTAATGCAGGAGATGCGGGTTCAACCCCTGGGTCAGGAAGCTCTCCCTGGAGAAGGAAATGGCCACCGACTCCCCTATTCTTGCCTGGGAAATCTCATGGACAGAGGAGCCTGGCAGGCTTCACTCCATGGGGTCGCAAAAGAATCTGACTCGACTTAGCAACTGAACAACAACTTAATTACAGCTTCAAACTCTCACAGGGCAAAATCTTAAACTAGTCAATCTAGAAATACCTGGTAAGCCCTAGATAGGTAAATGGGGGCAGCCAGATTCGTGGATGGTTGAATAAAGCCCATAAGATCTTTTAAAATTTACTCAGCTGAATTCTGTCTTTCAGCAATCTCGGTGGCAGCAGGGAAACAGAGGAGACTTTTCACAGCTTTGGGGATGATGAGAAGCAAGGCATGGTAGCCACAAATCCTTCGAGCTCTCTTGTCTTTCTCATCATCTTTGTGGGTAAGTTCCTCGCAATTCTCAGCTCTGCTGTCTTTGTGCAGAACTCCCAACCTAGCAGACTTTCCAGTCCAGGGTTTAATGGTTCACCTTGGGCTGGGAGACAGTTCCATCCGGAACACAAGTCCCTATCCTTGGTTCAATCCACAGTTCCCTATTTGACTAAAATCCCTAGTTCCGTGTTGGGAACCGCTGGTGATTCATTCTTCAATTCCTCCTTTGACTGGAAGCCTGGTCTGTGGTCCCCACCTGTTGGGGTCAGCTGGTTCACTCCCCAATTTCACACCAAGAATTGCCAGTCCACAAGACATATCTTTGGTCCTGCTGCTGTGTTAGCGTGCACATGTCTGCTTGTAGTTCAAGGCTGCACCTAACGGGATCTCAGAAACCAAAAGCTGCAAAACTAGTGAGCCTGGATTGAGATCATAAAAGCTGTTAGGCAGGGCTTCCTACCTATCTCTAAGACTCCCATACTAGATACATTGGTGGCAGGATGGTTAGGCTGACACTAAGTCACCCACCAAACTCCAGCAAATTTTCATCCATCAAGGTACCTGATAAAACACCACACAATCTCTGGCCCACCAGGACATCCTTCTTAAGTATTAATCTGGCTCCAAGAAATTTAAGGCCTAGCTTAAAACAAAAATGGGATGTTTAGGTTCCAAAGAGCTGAGTGGGCCATCTTCAGGCACACCTGCTCATTATGTCTAAGAATCTAGTCCTGGGAAACATATACACCTACAAAACCTGCAAAATCTTATCAAAACCAACCTAAAATCACAATGGCCATGAGAAGAAATATTCCAATTAGACAAGACTGTGTTGGAGAAGGAAATGGCAACCCACTCCAGTGTTCTTGCCTGGAGAAGCCCAGGGACGGGGGAGCCTGGTGGGCTGCCGTCTATGGGGTTGCACAGAGTCGGACACAACTGAAGCGACTTAGCAGCAGCAGCAGCCTCAGCAGCTCATTTAAGAAGTACATTTGAAAGCAAGTGCTCCCACATTAACAAACAGAATGGGAGACCTACTTCAATCAGTATGCAAAAGCTTCCAAAAAGCTTCAAGATTCCAAAATAACTGCCTATTAAAGTTTTTCACACAATTAAAAAAAATTTCATTACAAAAGGCTAATAAAAAATTAAAGACACAAGGGGTACCTAAATCAAAGACAGTAAGACTGACATAATGCCTGCTGCTCCCCTCTAACTTGCCTGCCTGAGTACTCACGCTCTCTAAGTCTCTACCTGACCTGACTTTCCACTCTGGGAAGTTACCTTTTAAAATAAATCACCCCACCAAAGCTGCTAGAGATCCTCCTCAGGTTATTTTTCCACTCCTTGATCAAAGACCAAACTAAAAGACCATAGTTAAAGAATTTCCTAAAACTGGAAGAGAACCAAAAGTTTTCTGAAGAATTTAAAGTCCTCATTGGAACCTACGACCAGGGCTGCCAGATGTTCATGAGCTCGTGCAACTGCTGGTAGGACCTGGTGACACCTAAAAAGATGCAAGAAGCAGAACCATGGAACCCTACTGACAATATTTCAGATCCTCCCTCTTTAACACGGTCCCCTCATGGAGCAGAAAAAGCTTGCAAAATGCAGCTGATCTTTTAAAAGCCACACCTAGAGTTTTCCTTGCCCACGATGATCGGTCAAACATGCAAACAAGAGAAAAATGAATCTGTAGCTGGCTGTGCCTGACTTTAAAACTTGTCTGGAAGTTCTCTTCCTAAGGCATCCTGGGTTCCACACAATAAATAAACCTGCTCTCACTGCCCAACTTGTAAATGGATTATCTCCTGAGATTAGTGGATTGAAAAAAAGGTAAATCACAACAAACTGTGGAAAATTCTTCAAGAGATGGGAATACCAGACCACCTTATCTGCCTCCTGAGAAATCTGTATGCAGGTCAGGAAGCAACAGCTAGAACCAGACATGGAATAATGGACTGGTCCCAAACTGGGGAAGGAGGACATCAAGGATGTATATTGTCACCCTGCTTATTTAACTTATATGCAGAGTACATCATAAGAAATGCTGGGCTGGATGAAGCACAAACTGGAATCAAGATTGCCAGGAGAAATATCAATAACCTCAGATATGCAGACGACACCACCCTTATGGTAGAAAGTGAAGAGGAACTAAAAAGCCTCTTGATGAAAGTGAAACAGGAGAGTGAAAAAGTTGGCTTAAAGCTCAACATTCAGGAAACTAAGATCATGGCATCTGGTCCCATCACTCCATGGGAAATAGATGGGGAAACAATGGAAACAGTGAGAGACTTTCTTTTCTTGGGCTCCAAAATCACTGCAGATAGTGACTACAGCCATGAAATTAAAAGATGCTTGCTCCTTGGAAGGAAAGCTATGACCAACCTAGACAACATATTAAAAAGCAGAGACATTACTCTGCTGACAAAGGTCTGTCTAGTCAAAGTTATGGTTTTTCCAGTAGTCATGTATGGATGTGAGAGTTGGACTATAAAGAAAGCTGAGCACTGAAGAACTGATGCTTTTGAACTGTGGTGTTGGAGAAGACTCTTGAGAGTCGCTTGGACTGCAAGGAGATCCAACCAGTCCATTCTAAAGGAAATCAGTCCTGAATATTTATTGTAAGGACTGATGCTAAAGCTGAAAATGCAATACTTTGGCCACCTCATGTGAAGAACTGACTCATTGGAAAAGACCTTGTTGCTGGGAAAGACTGAAGGCAGGAGGAAGAGAGGATGACAGAGGATGAGATTGTTGGATGGCATCACCGACTCAACAGACAGGAGTCTGAGCAAGTTCTGGGAGTTGGTGATGGACAGGGAAGCCTGGTGTGCTGCAGTCTACAGGGTCGCAAAAAGTCGGACATGACTGAGAGACTGATCTAAACTGAAAAAGGCAGAAAACCGGATGGGAGGCCACTGGTTTGACTGAACTCATGACCAATGCTGAGCACTTTGAAAGGACTTTGGAATCAGACAGTGAACAAAAGTCTGCCCAACTATTTGCCTTTACACTACAACAGGTCCAAGATGAGTGACCAAAAATAATGCCTGGGCCTCCCACCATGCACCCTCCTAAAGAGTCTATCATCAAAAGGCTGGTCTAGGGATCCACATCTCAACTGTAATCAACCAGGGCACTGGAAAAAAGACTGCTCCCAGAAATTCTATCAAAATTCTTCAACAGCAACTTAAATTCTCTCCTATCTTCACCCTAAAGGGGGCCCTCTTTGGGCCCCTCCAAGAGTTGACAGGAGCACAAGAAATTCTCTGATAAGCTACCACCAGTAATACCTTTAAATAGCCAAGGGGAAACTAAAATAAAAATTAATGGAGGGACTTCCCTGGTGGTCCAGTGGTTAAGAAGCCACCTTCCAATGCAGGGGATGCAGGTTCAATCCCTGGTTGGGGAAATAAGATCCCACATGGCCTTGGGGCAACTAAGCCCATGCGCTGCAACTAGAGAAAGACTGCGTGCCACAACAAAGACCCAGCACAGCCAAAATTAAATAAACGGTTTAAAAATGTCAAAAGTAACGGGAAACCTTGCCAACGTGTGATAGATACCAGAGCTACAGTCTCTACTTTAAACGCCACTGTCATAGGACAACACATCCCTTGGAGTGAAAACGAAGTTCCCATAGTGGGTGTCTATTAAAATTCATCCACGAGCAGGAGAAATGACTCTGGGACCTTTCACTGAGAAAGTTTCCTTTCTTGCTACATGACACAACTCCAGTCAATCTACTAGGCTTCCCTGGTGGCTGAAACGGTGAAGAATCTGTCTGCAACGCGGGAGACCCGGATTCGATCCCTGGGTCAGGAAGATTTCCTGGAGAAGGGGATGGCAACCAACTCCAGTATTCTTGCCTGGAGAATCCCACAGTCAGAGGCTACAGTCCATGGGATCGCAAAGAGTCAGACACGACTGAGCGACTAACACAGTTCCAGTCAAACTATCAGGTAGCGATCTCCTTTCTGAATTAAAACGGCTAATACATTTTGCTTCTAGTGGACACCTCACCTTAGCATTTCCTGACCAAGCTGAACCTGATCCTTGATGTTCTTTACAGTCTGTCCTTGATATAGAAGAGAAAGGATTCCAGCAAAAGAACTCTAACTTAATCAAGGTGCCTGAAAATCGGTGGGCTACCTCTAACATTGACCCTGGACAAATAAAAGGTGCAGAACCTATAAAATTTTCATAGAGGAAACCAAACCTCTTCCTAAACTGCCTCAGCAGCCATTACAACCTGAGGTGATGCAAGGTCTTATACCAATAATAGAAGACCAATTCCCTCAGGGGCTAACCATTCCCTGTACCAGCCCCCGTACCACCTGGTCTTAACAGTCCTGAAACCCAATGAGTGGGGATGGCCGTTTGACTTGAGATTAATAAGATTCCCTACTTCCCAGCTGTTCCATACCCCAAAACCCTTTGTCACAAGTTTCATCAGACTCGAAATGGCTCACAGTTGTGGACCTCTGTCCAGTCTTCAGCACGCTGGGACACCAACAACCAGTGGCTATTCACCTTTACTTGGAACAAACAACAATATACCTGGGACAGGCAAACTAGGAGGGTTCAGTGAGACCCCTTCTTATTTTTCCCAAATGCTCCACCAAAACTTAGGTACCCTCCATTTCCCCGGGAAATCGACCCTTCTACTGTAAGAATATAGCCAAACTTTTGCTATTTTCAGGTACCAAAGAGGCATCCATAAAGAATCCCACTTATTTGCTATAAGTTAGCTAAACAAGGACATAAAGTCTCCAAGGAAAAATTATAATTATCTCCAGACACTACTCATTGCTTAAGTCATAATCTAAGCACTGAAGGAATCCAGTGAGCTCCAAAAAGCCAAGCTGATCCCCAAATTCCCTAGCCACATCTAAACAACAACCTTGTGCATCCATAGGCCTGGCTGGTTATTGCAGAGTACGGGTTCCTAATTTTTCCTCTTTCGGCTTTCCTACCCTATGAACTCACTAAAAGCTCAATCACTGAACCAGCTCCTGGGGAAGATAAACATGAGCAGGCCTTTATGAGACTAAACCAAGTGCTGCAAGAACCGCCTGCCCCAGGGCCACCCAACTTCAAAATCTTTCACCTTATTTGCACATGAAACAGATAGCCAAGCCCTGGGGATGCTCAAGCAAGAACATGAGAAGTACAGAAGTGAAGTGAAAGCCGCTTAGTCATGTCCAGCTGTTTGCAACCACTGTAGCCCACCAGGCTCCTCTGTCCATGGGATCTCCAGGCAAGAATTCTGGAGTGGGCTGCCATGCCCTTCTCCAGGGAAACTTCCCAACCCAGCGACTGAACCCATGTCTCTTATATCTCCTGAATTGGCAGGCAGGTTCTTTACTACTAGTGGCACCTGGGAAGCCCTAGGAAATGATATTTACTTACAAACTCCACACACTGTCCAAAATCTTCTCAATTCTGAAGTAACTCAACATTTCTCTGCAAACATACTAACCTCCTATGAGATAATTCTGCTTTCAGCACCTAAGTCTGCATCCAAAACAAAACAGTCTGCTATGTTACTACCCTTGACCAAAGAAGGTGATCCCATGACCTTTGTGACACTGTGTCCTAATTTACAAAGTGCCCCTTTGACTAATCCTGATCTAATTTTGTCTGTTGATGGGTCATACTGTAAACAAAAAAGGAAATTTCCAAGCTGGCTATGTTGTCATTACCCAATATGAATTTTTAAGAGGGTAAGTCTCCCATAAGCTAAATCAGTCCAACAAGCAGAGCTCCACGCCCTGACTAAGAGCATGCTAGTTACCAGAAGGACAAATTGTTAGGATTTATACTGGCAGCTGGTATGCCTTTGGGATCATCCATAATTGGAATGTTAAGGAAGGAAAGGGTTTTGTGTTGTTTTTTTTTTTTTGTCCACCAGTCTTAGGGACTCCATTATGTCCAACTCTTTCTGACCCCATGGACTGTAACCCGCCAGGCTCCTCTGTCCATGAAATTCTCCAGGCAAGAATACTGGAGTGGATTGCCGTTCCCTTCTCCAGGGGATCTTCCTTAGCCAGGGATCGAACCTGGGTCTCCTGCATTGCAGGCAGATTCTTTACCGTTTGAGCCACCAGGGAAGCCCTTTAAGTCTACCAGGAAAGTGAAGTTGCTCAGTCGTGTCCGACTCTTTGTGACCCCATGGACTGTAGCTTTTGTAGACTACCAGGCTCCTCTGTCCGTGGGATTTTCCAGGCAAGGCAATAGTACTGGAGTGGATTGCCATTTCCTTCCCCAGGGGATCTTCCAGGACCCCAGCAAAACAGACAGCAGGTAAAAAACCTTCTTGCTCCTACTCCCTCATCTGTTGAAACTGCTGTCATAAAAACTGAGGCTCACACTAAAAAGATTGAACCTGAGTTGTCAGGGGATTGCTTTAGCTGACTTCTATAAAAAGGCAGCAGCAACAGAATCTACCAAGGCTGTGGATCATGTGGATGAAGTCCATTCTGTTCCTGCAAAAAATGATCCCTTGTTGCCAGACTTTTGCCATCCTGATGTCCCTATTAACAGGCAACTGCCTGCTTCTTAGGGTGTTTTTTTTTTTTTTTGATGTGGACCATTTCTAAAGTCTTTATTGAATTTGTTACCATATTGCTTCTTTTTAATGTTTTGCTCTTTTTGGCCATGAGGCATGTGGGGTCTTAGTGACCAGGAATCGAACCCCCTCTTCCTACATTGGAAGGCGAAGTTTTAACCACTGGACCCCCACGGAAATTCCACTGGACCACAGCCTGCTTCTGAGTCAGAGAAATCATGATCTTCAAACAATGGCTGTCAATTCAATGAGCAGTCAGGGCTACTGGGGAACCCAGGACAGTGCTTGGTTCTTCCCGGCTCCCCAGTAAGCTCCATTTATCAGCTTTTGTGTTCCTTCATCCACTGCGGTGTGATTAAAATTACTCAAATCAGGAAATAAACATTGATAGTGTTAAGTAGTTAGAATAGAAAAAAGGAGTCCAAAATGGCAGTGGCTAAAAGACAAAGAAGGGAAAAGCTTGAGAAAATAGAACAAAGGAAGGTCCGAGGACCAGAGTGAGGACTTTAGGTAAACAAATAGCACTCCTGGCTAGCCCAGTTTACATAGGGCAGGCCCAGGAGGAGAAAAAAAAAAAAAAAAACATATAAAAAGAGGAGCCAAAATTGGGCCAGGGCCTCTCTTCTCTTCACATCTTTTGGGTCAGCATTCTCTCACACCTCGAGGATGTATTTTCCTTTACTTTCTAAATAAAACTGAGCTGTAACACTGGCCCATCCGAGGGCTGTAACGCTGGTCTGTCCGTCACTTCATATTTCTGTTGTGACGAGACAGAACCAAGGAAATTACACACTCCCCTGACAGTAGGAGGCCTTCTATAAAATCGCAAAAACAGTTCACCACCAATGTCTGACCTGCCAGCTCCCCAAACTTGGAAAACGATGCTTGTTCCCAGAGGCCTCAAATCTTCTCCCTTTGAGCCCTCTGAATACCTGCAGCTGGACTTCATTTGGCTGCCACTTGGTGGGGGTTACCAATATGTTCTTACCGTGTGTATGTTTTCTGGATGGGCTGAAGACTTCTGCTGCAAGGTTGATGCCTTCCTTACAGGGAACAGCTTGACTCCATGTTGGATCTGTTTCTTTAACCTTTGTTTCCCATTGCTTTTGTTCACTAAAAGGATACTGTGTCCATACATAATGACCTGCCTGGTGGAACCCTGCCCCTCTGCCCAAATGTTAAACCAAGGAGCCTTTGTACAGGACTCTGTCCACGTATAGGTGACTAAGGAAGGAAGAAATTAATCCATTGCCTCCCCTGGCTTGCCATTCCAGGAGATTTTGCAAGATTAACGGCCTTTTCACGTTGCTTTCTCACCACCCACCCACCTCCATCTCTGTTCTATAAAAGAACCTGGCATCCAGACCTGGATGAGATGGTTATTTTGAGACATTAGTCTGCCATCTTCTTGGTCAGTTTTCTTTCCAAATAAAGTCATATTTCTCACCTCAATGCCTCGTCGCGGATATACTGGCCTGTTGTGCAGCTTGCTTGTTGGCAAACTTTGCCATCCTGACAAAGGCAACAGACAACAGCCTGTTTCTGAGTCAGAGAAATCGTGATGGGCAAACAACAGCTGTTGATTCAATGACCAGTCAGGGCTCTCAGGAACCCAGGATGCTGGGTTCCCCACCGTCTGCCCATCATGATTTCTGACTCAGAAGCAGCCTGCTGTCTATTGTAAGGACATTGGGATGGAAGAGTCTGGCAGCAAGACTGCAGGTGACTGATGGGAAGTGTATTCCCACTTGAGGGGAACCTTCCACAACCATCACCGACTACAGCAACCACTTCACTGAGCAAATCATATAAAGCTTTAACAAAACCCTGTAAACTTGAAATTATCACTGTCCCTGTCACCCTCAACCATCAGGCAAGGTGGCTGAGATCAATAACAGATCCTCAAGGTTAATATCTCCAAACCTGCTCAAATTATGAGCCCCCCTTGGCCTGAGGTAGCGCCTCTGCTTCTGCCAACTATTCACAGGACCTCCTCTCCTATACCTGTGTTATAACCTGACTTTTCTATCTACTTTAAAATCTTCAACTTGGTGGCCTTCAACTTTTAATAATTCATATTTCTTGATTTTAAGAAACAAGGAGCTCTCAAGGGAAATGAGTACAATTCCTCCCTTTAAAGTTCATGGCAAAAGATATGGGATTTCATCCTTGCTTGATGCGCCAATTACTTTTCGACAGTATTTGAAAAATATTAAAAAGCCTAAAAGACAAAGCAAGGAAATCTGTATTCAAACCCCCAAACCTGGCCTTTACAATGTCTCTGGGTGGTCCATATTTGCATTGGGAGATTTGGTTTGGCATTTTAACTTAAGTAAATAGATTCTCACTCTCCTCTGAGCCTGAAAACATTCAAAGAGAGAAGATCCTCTTTCGGTAACCTACACCTTCTGAAAGTGAACAAAGTCACGCTTTTTAAGGAAACAAGCAGAGAAGTTTTCTGTTATTCTCCCACAAAATACATACCAGATCCCACAATGCGTTGCTATTCTGATACTAATGGGGTAGATGGTGAAACAGGAGAGTCATTTCATTTTTAAAAGGGGACACTGTCAAAACACACATTCCTCACAGGGCCTTCTACCCTTTCAGCCACTCAAACCCACCGCCTACTAACACCAACTCCTAAAATCTCACAAGCTGAATCCAAAACAGAATACTATGATCATCCCCTCCACGTGGGCCCACTGTAGCATTCAAACACTTGGTCAACTTTTAAAGGCTTCCATATGTGCCTTACAGGATCTAAACTACTTTCAAAAGGAGAGGACTTCATTCCATTTCAATTACTAAAATCTTCAGCTTGTCAAACAAAGAAACAGGTACTATTTCAAGTTGGAGTGGAAAAAATCCATACCCAATGAGAGAAACTGACGTCAGCAAAGGATATAAAATAGTGTGCCATCATTTATTCATTAGCACTATTTAAAATACATGTGTTACTCTTGGCTTCATCTACATATTAACATAAAATAGAAATCTGACAAATGAATAAAAATTTCTCCTTTCTCGCCAGAAAGGAGCCAAAGGACTGCTCTGCTCAGAAGAGAGTGTCAGATCAAAGTCAGATCAAAAGGATTAGACCAAGGGACTCACAAAGGAAAACACAAGACTCAAACCATCCTGCTCCTCACTTCTAAAAAATGATAGGCTGTCTTCCTCAAGGCTGTCGTTCCCTCTGCAGAAATGTTTAATGTGATACTGGTTCAGGAAGGTAAAGCTTCCAGAATTTGAGGCATTACCAAGACCATGTTCATACTGGGCCCAGCTGTGCAACAGAAACTACATTTTAGGAAGTGAATGTTTTACTAAACACATTACAAATAATCCAAGGGGAAAGAATTAAATCTTATAATAAAAGGAAAATTAAGTGGGATTTATTCTGGTTAATATTTCAGGTCAGTAAGCTTGTTGAGAGCCACTGTGTAAAAACCCTCTGCTGAAATATACAAAGGATGCCTCAGGGAGCCGAGAGTCTGGAAATGGAAGGAGGCAGATACTTAGCATGTTTCATTTTTAAAAAGCATACCTTTGGTTCAAAGCAGAACAAGATCACACAAGTCCCTGAAAAGAGAAGGCTAGAGAGTGATATCATGGCTGTTGAATAACAAAAAGCATCCTCCATACATTGAGAATGGGCCACATATTGCACCCAGTACTTTCATTATCTGCATGCCTTATAATAATTTTGCAAGCCAGGTATTGATATTCCCATTTCACAGATGAAGAAACTGAGGCTCTCAGAGGCAGTCAATGGAATATCATGTTTCTTCTGTTCTTTCCCTCATGCTGCCTCTTAAATGTTATGCTCTTCTTCCCTGGCAGAAGGTTAAAGAAATGAACTTAGCTTAGGGAAGGGAAGATTTCAGCAGAAAACCAGAGCATCTAAACTAGGGCTTCTCAGGCTTGGCTGTCCTGTGCATTGTAAGCTGGCCAGGAGCCACCCTGACCTCTTCCTACTACAGATGCCAGCAGCCACCCTCTCTCCCCAAAGGTGAAAACCAAATTACCCAAATGTCCCCTGGGAAAGACAGTCACTCTTGGCTGAGAACCACTGATCTACAAAAACACACTGGAGGGACGTCCCTAGTGGTCCGGGGTTAAGATGTCACTTTCCAATGGAGGGGGTGCAGGTTCCATTCATGGTCGGGGAGCTAAAATCCCACCTGCTTCATGGCCAAAACACCAAAGCATAACACAGAAGCAATATGGTAACAGATTCAATAAAGACTCTAAAAATGGCCCACATCACAAAATATATAAAAAAATAAAATATAAACACAGGGGAAAGGGCAGATCTCTTCCTATAAATCACTCAATAAAGGAAAGAGAACTATTCACACAGTCACCAGCCTAAGAGCAAGAGATGGGAACAGCGGCTCTGCAGTTCCCTCCAGCCCTGCCACTTTGAGTTTGAGCCACACAGACAGAGCCCACGGACCTGACTCCCAGCACTGGCCCCGCAGTGACCTGTAACACACAGCACCTGTGCTAAATAAATATGTGCTCTCCAAACTGGCATCATGTGCCCTGGCATCCACAAGGCTTTCTACAGTGTGCAGGAAAGGAGAGAGCTAATAACATTGTTATTTCCAGATCTCAACCTTCTGTCTGCAGGCTTTCCAAACACTGACCAGCCAGAGAACACATCTGCGGTTGAAGAATCATTCAAGCTCTCCTCTCCCACCTCCATTACCAGGGGTGAAAAAGGAAACCCAAATCTCACTGTGATGCTTGACCACAAGGGATAAAAGCATGCTTCTGTAGAAGAGCTTCTTTGGGTACTTTTAAAAAGAGGTTGGAATAGCATTTGGATTTTACTTGGGATTCAAAGAATGATGTCATCGTTTTATTTGTAAAGGTCAAGGTTTACGATATTCTGGAAATGACATTCACAGTGATTCTCTACATAATAAAAATGTTAGATGTCAACCTAAAATGTGTGGAGGTGGAGGAGCAGTAAAATTTTTAAAAACCTTTATAGACGTTATAGGAGAGAGAAAAGGCTGAAACATAATGAGGCACACTGGTGGTGTCTGTTCCCCAGACAACCTGTTGATCAAAGGCAGTCATCCTCTACAGTGTCTGCGGCTCATTTTGATTATAAAGAATGCCACTGGGGGACCTCCCTGGTGGTCCAGGGGCTACAGTTCAACTCTCCCAGTGTAGGGGACCCAGGTCATTCCCTGGCCCCACGTGCCACAACCGAGACTTGGTGGAGCCAGATAAGGTAAAAATAAATAAATAAATAAGAAGAATGCCCTTGACCCTAACATAAATTTCTGCTTTCACATGTTTACCACACTAACGGCATGAGCTGACCTGTGCCCCAAAATGAAACGATGGGGAAGGACTGCAGGGTTGATATGAACTGAAAATTAAAGGGCATGTAGGTCATCTGGTGAGCAGAGGTCTTCCCAGGATTAAGTACCCAGTTGGGGTTCCAGATCACAACGATGCAGCTAGATCATGCAAGCCCCAGAACACTGCGCTGCTTCAAACTCAGCTTTGAAGTAAGTTCATTTTTGCAGCTGGGCCTCCCAGGTGGCTCAGCCGGAACAAATCCACCTGCCAATGCAGGAGACACTCAGGAGACACAGGTTCCATCTGTGGTTCTGAAAGAGTCCCTGGAGTAGAAAAAGGCCACCAGTCCAGTATTCTTGCCTGGAGAACGCTATAGATAGAGGAGCCTGGTGGGCCATAGTCCACAGCGTTGCAAAGAGTCAGACACAACTGGAGTGATGGAGCACAGATGCAAAGTCTTGCAGCTACCTGGGAAAAATCAACCAATCCACTCTCTGAGCTGTCTTTGCCAGAGACTGTTATTCATTTGGAGCTCAGCAAGACACCATATTGAGAATCAAACGTGTGGGGTATGAGCACACCTCAAGGAAATGTGCTTATCCTCTGCCGTGCTGAGAAATGTCTAATTCTCTTGTTCCCCTCTAATAACACATTCAGGCTTTTCCTATCAGCATATGAGAGTGTTCTTGAGGAACTCTGTCCTGCCACAGTAAAAAGCTACACTAAACAGTACTTTCTTAGCATCCCACATAGAGAAACAATGAACTATGTTGGGAAGAGGATGAACTGGCTTTGGAATCTAACCATCGACATTTGAAATCCAGTCTTTCTACTAACTGGCCTGCTGTGGCCTTGATTGAGTGGCTTAATGTTTCTAGTCACCCAATTCCTTGTTTGAAGTGCAGACAGAAATGCCAGCCTTACAGGAATGTTGGGAAGAGTCGACAAACTGTGAGCATGCAGGGTAAATGCAAGCAGTGCGAGGGCTGCGAGAGACCCTGGAGACCTCTCGTGGTTGCAGCGTGCATCAGTGGGTGTTGCCCCTGCGCCAGGCACTCTAGCATGCCTCTGTAGTGAAATGCCAACAATGTCCTGAGGGCCAAGAACATTCTTTCTTGGCTGGCTCCAACAGGATAGTTTTGCCTTGTTTGTAACACACTTCAGCAGAACGGCCTCCACTCCTCCCCCTTCCTAAACAGTGCACTAGAACCAGCGATTCTTAATCTCCTGTTAGTCACAAATACCCGCTTTTCCCTGGAACACTGCCTTTAGCACAAATGCATAAAATTTTGCATCAATTATATTGGGTTCAATGACCACCTGGAAACTCTCATATGCCTGCCCTCCACGGTGACTGCTTCAGAAGCCTCCTCTAAACAAAGACTCGGAGATGCTTTATAAACACGTGGCACCCGGGCAGCGATGTCTATGTTACAATGCAAACTTCACACTGACAGTCTGGTGCCAGCGTTCCTGCAGAGAAAAAGCAAAGGAAATAAGTCTGGGGTACCAATGAAGAGCTCCCAGTCAAGAGGACTCCTTTTTTTAACGTGGACCCAGGCAATGGTTTATAAATTTCAAAGAAATGACAGTAGGACTTACTTTAGTTAATTCTCAAAGGAAGTGAGCTCCAGAAGTTCTCTGTCCTAACAAAGTTCCCAAAAGAACTATTTTCTCACATTTTATAGGGTATGTAGAAGATGCAAACATTGCTAGGAAAAGGGATCTCTGATCATGGAAACAACTATTTATATGGTACTTGAGACCCACTGAGTATTATGGGGAATTAGCTAGTTTCATTAAAGAGACAGAACAAAGGCGCTATCTGACGTGAAAAGAGCTATGGTCCTATGTTGGTTTTGCCGTATCATCTGCCTGGCAAAAAAGCATACCAATCGCTTGGCAAAGAAACACAGCTACACTTAAGGCGTAAAAGAAATAGCAATGGCTCACAGGGAAAATGGGCAACAAATCCAAAAGAACAGACAAGCTCAACTTTTTTATTTCTCAGAGAGAACGCTAGCTAAAATGGATAAGTTCTGGTTTTAGAGTCAAACAGAAGTGATTTGAATCCTACCTCTGCTGTGTATCAACTTACTTAACTCAGTTTTATCATTTGTAAAACACAGATAATGTCTATGTCATAAGATTAATATAGGGATTAAAATGAGATAACAGAAGAGCTGGATTTCAATATATAAAAATTAACCAATATAAACTGTCCTCTAGAAGACTAGAGTCAGACTGCCTAGGTTCAAATCCTGGCTCTATAATTTCTCAGCTGAGCAATTTTCAGTAAGTTACTTGACATCCTTGTGTCTTAGTTTCCTTGTTTGTCAAACAGAATTACAAATAATATCTACTTTAGCAAATTTTTGTGAGGATTAAATATGTTAATACATAAGTAGTTTAAAACGCAATACCTGGTCAAGTACTCAATACATTTTCATAAATATATTGGGAGTGAAATACATTTAACTCAATGCATTTACTAAATACACAACATATATTTAGTGATATACATTTAGTGCAGCACATTTAGGAAATGTATTAAGCACTGCTAAAATGCTCAGTATTATTTTATTTTATTATAAATAAAAGTACTATCAACAACTTTTGTTTTCTTTGATGGGGCAAAGCACAAGAAAGAACGAATAAAAACATGCTTATGATGATGAAAGAATATACTTCAGTTTGCAGTGCATGTGTGTGACCTTTACATTTGATGCTATTAAGTAACAAAAGAAACAAAGTGATACACTCAATCTGGGAGAGTGAATGGCCTTTGAGGTAACTGGGTTTGTTGTTTTTTTTGCTGTGCCCCATAGCATGTGGGATCCTTCTTCCCCAACCAGTGATCCAACCAAGGCCCCCTGCATTGGAAGCATGGAGTCTTAACCACTGGACTGCCAGTAAAGTCTTTTTTTTGTTTTTGTTTTTGAGGTAATTGTTGATGAAGCCTATGCACACTTATCTGTGCTAAGAGATATGGCTGGGTTTAAAAACTTGGCATGGATTTTACCAGACTGTTCTACGTGGTTTTTCTGAGTGTTAACAGTGTGTACCCAGGCTTTATCTCCAAGAACTGCTTGACTCAGCACAAGGGAAAGGCTCATGTATTAAATGCAGAGTCTGGAAGGAGTGTTTGAAGAAGTAGGAGGGGTGGGGAAAACAGTTCATAGAGCCAACTCTTAGACATAAAACGTGATGATAGAAATGGCTGGTGACTTCCTCTTACCATCTCAGTTCATTACAAACAAGGGGCCAGGGACCACTACTGTAAGAACTCTGCTCCATTTTCCTGTGAGTTACATTTATCTTCTCTGCCCATATCCCTAGTGGAGACTATTCTTAATAACACAGACCCGTAACACCACAAAAGCCTCAGGACATATTTCCAGCAGGAGAGGAGGAAAGGCTGGGTGTAGGGAGAGGCTGAGCCATCTCTCTGCCTCCAGGGAACCGAGGAGCAGAAGCTCGGCAACCTTGAGGTCCAAGGAGAGCAAGCAGGTGCATCAGTGCCTGATACCCCAGACAAGGAAGAGATAGAGAAGATGTCCTGGGCCAAGAAGTTGCTCCAGAGCTGATCCGGCTGAAGAAATCCTGCACATTATTTAAAAATACCAATGATGGTGCCGGAAGATTTTTAAAAGAAATGGCTCTTGGAGCACTGGATCCTCAAACCTCAAGAAACATTGGGAAGTTGGTCCCTGTGAAGAGAACAAATGACCACTCGGTGACAGAAGTGGATGATTTTATTTTACTAAGAAGCATAGTCAGAAGAGCAGAGTTTGGGTCCATTTTCTTCCATGCCAAAACTTCTGGTAAAAATTTGGCATTCTAAATAATCAGAGGAATTATGAGTCACACTCCCACTGGTACCCTCAGGTTGCAACTTGCACTGAATGCTCAAATTTACTAATACTTTGCAACGTATTTCTCTATAATTTCCATGATGAAAATGTGTACATAAGCAATCACCCTTATCTGTGTTAATATTAACCATATGCTGTCTTCTGCAGCTACCACGTCTTGATGTTAGTAATATTTTCTGCTCATCTGGAATATTTGGAAGCAATTTTACACAACCCTTAACTACAGCAAGTCTACAGCCCACTTGAAAGGCATTCCAGGCAAGAAAATGGCTGGCTACTTCTTCTGCCCCTTACCTAGATGTGGTAGAGTCCAGGATAACGAATATATTCCATCTCCTGTATTTGGTTGAGTTCCTTAATTTCCTAAGTAATTTCCTGAACTGATCCCGGGTTTCTGTTCACCCTTGTTATAAGTCATGAGACTCCCGCACTCTCAGTTCCCATCAGTGCCACCAGGATCACTGCCTTTGCGATGACGACGCACGGATTTTTAAGGCCAGAGCGCTGCGGGAGTGGGAGCAGGGGAAGGAGAGCCACGCGGCCGCAGAGGTGTTTACCAAAACATATCCCCCAGCCACACTTTTTTGTGTGTGGGCAGCCATGAGAGAAACGGGCCCCTTCTTGCGCGAGTGTTTCATTAATGCCTTGCTGGAAGAGCATTCGCTTCACTTGGCGGGTAGCAACAGCATCTAAGAGCTTTGCAGACCGCTGAAAATGTACTCAAAACAGCATCCCGCCCGCCCGCCCTCTGCAGCCTCCCCCTCCCCGTCAGGTGGTGCGTCAGCTTATGCCCAGGGGGGTGCGGGTTTCACTGCTGCTAGCCGTCAGCTCCCCGGGAGAAAAACCGAGGCGGGGCGCCCCGGGACGCCCCTCCCAGGGCATAAGGTGGGCGACAAGGTGATGACACCACGACTCACTCTCTCCTCCGCGCTCGCCTCCTGGCTCGGCCGGGAGAGCGGCAGCACGGGGCTGCCGCGGGGGTTGGGGCGGGGTGGGGGTAGGCTCTGGCCGCTTTCGGGCGCCGCGGAGCACGCAGGAGCCCGGCGAGGGGGGCCGAGGCCAAGGTCCGGCTGCGGCTGCAGCGCCGCACTTGCTGTCGGGCGGCTGCGAAAGCCGACGACCCCCAGGGGCGGCGGTCCGGGGAGCGCGACCACCCCCCGCCCCGCTCCCGTTTACCTGCAGGCGGGCGGCGGCGGCACTGGGCTCGCGAGCGCGGCGGCGGCGGCGCCAGAGCGGTTCCCGAGGGCGGCGGGCGGGCGCGCGCAGGATGTGCTGTCTCACGCTGCGCCGGCTCTCGGCTCGCGCTCCTCGGGGACCCGGCACTTCCTCCCGCTCCCGAGCAAGACACTGACAGCTCCCCGCGCGCACCCAGGCGGGGGCTCGCCCCGCCCCGGCCCACGCCCTCCGCGCTCCTCCCTCCGGAGGGCCCTGCGCACCGGGGCCGCGGGGAGCCGCTGGCGCCGGCCGGGGGCTCAGAGCGGCCAAGGACCTGGGACTCACCTACGAGGCTGCAAACGAAGAGCGTCGGTGTTTTGGGAGCTCCTGTCCGCCAGCCAACATGGAACAACTTTCACTCCCTGAGAACTACTTTAGGTTATTTAAATAGGAATAGAGAAAGCTCAGATCCATCTGCTACACCCTAAGACTTACAGATTTAGTCTTAGTTTTGCCCAGAAGAGGAAACACATATTCAGCTTGGCTTGGCAACATTGTTTCATAAAGTCCCATCTTTTAAAACTCTGGGTAACAAAATACCCTGCATATGCTAAGTGAAATAAGTCAGATAAAGACAAATCACTTGTATCTGGAATCTTAAAAAATACAAGGAACTACTGAATATAACAAAAAGAAGCAGAATCACAGATACAGAGAATAAGTTTAGTGGTTACCAGTGGGCGGGGTAGGAGGTTAAGAGGTGAAAGTGAGGTGAAGTCGCTCAGTCGAGTCCGACTCTTTGCGACCCCGTGGACTGTAACCTACTAGGCTTCTCCGTCCATGGGATTCTCCAGGCAAGAATACTGGAGTGGATTGCCATCTCCTTCTCCAGGGGAATCTTCCCGACCCAGGGATCGAACCCATTATGTATAAAATAAGCTAAACAACACGGAGAATATAGCAAATCCCTTTAAACATTGTGAAATCACTGTATAGTACACCTATAACATATAATGTGTAAACAAGCAGAACCAAATGGGGCCTTCGCAGGGACAGACCCTTCACCCATATTCTCTGCTTTAGCTCGTCTGAGATGCACATTTCCTGAGTGGTTTTTACAGCGGCTAAAGACCCCCAGGTGGAAGATGTTAACTAGTTAACTATTCAAAAAATGGAGAGCATGAAGCTCCCCAAACCTACTGAAGCCTAAGGACAACCCCTAAACCTAAGGATAACCCCTGACACGCCCTGCTACCTCACCATTAACCAATCAGAGAATTGTGCGCAACCCTGGGGCTTGCCTCCCTCACTTTGCCTTTAAAAATACTCTGCTGGACCCCGTTGTGGATTCCAGGCTTTTTGAGCACTGGCTGTCCCAACTCCTTGTACGGAGCCTTCGAATAAATGCTGCACTTTCCCCATCACAGCCAGCTGTCGACCGGTTGGCTCTATTGTGAGCAGGCAAGCAAACCCAAGTTTGGTTCAGTAACAAATGTATATCAACTATACTTCCTTAAAAAAAAAAAAAAAAGAACACATGAAAAAGGAAAAAAAATGAATAAGTATCTGAGTAACCATTCTTCAGTTCAGTTCAGTTGCTCAGTCATGTCCGACTCCTTGTGACCCCATGAATCGCAGCCTGCCAGGCCTCCATCTGCCGGACTCCCCCAAAACTGCCATAACAGACGAGTTTTAAGACTCAGAAATGGAGTTTGGGATTCTAATCAATGCAGGTTTGGCCCCATTTTTACGTAAGCTTTTCATCATGTTTCTTAGATATCTGTGGGGTCTTTGTACACATTAGAATGAGAGTGGAGAGCTAGGACTGTATCTTATTCACAGCAGTATCCCCAAACACTACAATAGTGTTTGATGAATAACAGATGCTCAATAAATATTCATGAATTTACTTAATTGACAAGTACTACAGTATTTGCAAAATAAATATAGATCTTATTGTAAATACAATATCAGACCTATATATAAAACAGCTTTCCTTAATCCAATTTTTGCCTTCCTAGAAAATTATTGCAAGCACAAATATGTCTAAAAGAGAGAGTTAGAATATCTTTAGTAAGAAAAAATTGAAGGTATTCCAGGAGAAAAATTCTATGAAACAAATAGTTGCTACTGCCATGTATTAGATATTGAATGAATGTCAAACTCAACATATATTTTCCTTTAAAATTTTTCAGTAACACTATGTACCAGATACAATGCCATGCCTGTTGAAAACAAATTTGAGTCTCAGAAGTTAACTACCTTGCCCAAATTCCACAGCTACTGAGTGACTGACCTGACATTGGAATCCTTGTTCACCTGGCATCACAGCTTATACATTCCCACTTGGGGTTACTGTCTTCCCAGTATGAGGATTGTTGAAATGTCCACTACTTGCAAAGCATTGTGTTAGAAGTTTCAGATGGTCCAAAATTGAGGACAGTGTAATCCCTTTTCACAAGTAAGGTTAAAATCCAGTTGAAAGTGGAAAAAAAAAAACCAGTCAGGTGTTAGGTGCTCAGTCATGTCCAATTCTTTGCGACCCCATGGACTGTAGCTTGCCAGGCTCCTCTGTTCATGGGATTTTCCAGGCAAGAATACTGGAGTGGGTTGCCATTTCCTCCTCCAGGGGATCTTCCCAACCCAGGGGTCAAACCTAGCATCCCTTGGGTCTCCTGCATTGGCAGGCAGATTCTTTACCATTATGCCACCTGAGAAGTCCAACATAAATTGATGATTAAAGTCAAATAATAAGGAAATGGCCAAAGTAGTACAATGTGTTAGAACTCAAATAAGAGCCCAACTGGTATGAGTGAGGGAGATGGTAGGAGGAAATTAGGATTATGAATATGGATAATGTTTGAAATGATAGGTAAAGTGTTTCACAGTATAAATGAAGAACAGAGAACATTTTCAGGCATAAACAGAGCTCCAAAGAAGAGGAAGCACTATGTGTACTTAACAAATGTTGAGTGAGCCAGCTTTTTGGAGCATAAGAAATTCTTAGGGGAGCAGCTTTGGGCCTTAAGGGATGCTGAAGGGCAGACAATGGAGTACCACCTTTACAGACGTTTGAGCAGGAAATGACACTTGGGAAGAATCATCTGAGGGCATCTAAGTGTAGGGCACTGGAACATACAAAGGCTAAAGAAGCCAGTCCGCAGTTCATTGTAAGAATCCAGGCCAGGATTGTTGTTTAGTCACCAAGTCCTGTTTAACTTTTTTTGCAACCCCGTGGTGTGTAGCCCGCCAGCCTCCTCTGTCCATGAGATTTCCCAGGTAAGAATACTGGATTGGGTTGCCATCTCCTTCTCCAGGAGATCTTCCTGACTCAGGGATCAAACCCACGTTTCCTGCATTGGCAGGCAGATTCTTTACCGTTCAGCCACCAAGGAAGCCCAGGCCAGCATTAAGAAGGCCTAAATTTGTCAATGGTATTCATCATGAATAACTTGAAATACATTCTTGGCACAAATTAAACCCTCAATAAAGAGCAGTTGTAATTATCTTTATTATCATGTATTCAGGCATAATACAGATATTGGGTGTGGTACTGGAAATGAATAAGAAATAAATGGTCTCTATATCCCAGAGACTCAAAATCTAAAGAAAAGACGCTATTGGCTGTAATACCAGGCACACTAAGAAAAGCAGGACGTTTAAAGACATTTGTCATGAGAGATTGAGAAGGAGAAAATGCATTCCAGTTGAGAATTCTTGCGAAGTTGAAGGTCTTGTCAAAGAGGTTCTGGGTGTCTTTGTTTAGTTAGATGCACATTTTCACATAAAGTGATGTGCACTTGAGAATGAGGTTAGGAAACCAGCAGAGAAAGAGGCAGAAACCTTATGTATATTACTAGATCTGACATTTTTAGAGCACTCTAGGTTTACCAAAAAATGTGCTGAAAGCACAGCGTGTTTCCTATATACTCCCTGCAAATTATAAACTAACCCGTTTCACTTCTTAATCTAGCTCTTGCTTCAAAATTTGAAAGAAGCTCTTTAAGAACAGATTAAATGACCATCACAATGGTAAAGAATCTGCCTGCAATGCAGGAGACCTGGGTTTGATACCTGGGTTGGGAAAATCTCCTTGAGAAGGGAATGGCAACCCACTCTACTATTCTTGCCTGGAGAATTCCATTGACAGAGGAGGCTGGTGGGCTCCATGGGCTTGCAAAGAGTCAGACACGACTGAGTGACTCACACACACACACACACACACACACACACACACACACACACACCATACTGGGCAAATTGCTAACTTGCTATAGCTACTCGGAGGTGCTTTAGGGCCTCCAGAGAGATAAGAGTGTGGCTAAGCTCCCCTGTTCTGAAATTAGACTGGGTGTGGAACTTAAGTCTACCATTTACTGTTTTTGTATATTTGCACATGTTATTAATACTAGACTCCTCTAAGACCCAAGTTTCCTAGAAGCCTAAAAGGGGCAATAATATTACTTGTCTTTCTATGATATTTCAATGAGTTAATCCATGTGAAGCAATTGATATAGTCCCTAAACATGTGATTTTTGTTGTTTAGCTGCTGAGTCATGTCCAACTCTTGTGACCCATGGACTATAGCCCGCCAGGCTTCTCTGTTCATGGGATTTTCCATGCAAGAATACTGGAGTGGGTTGCCATTTCCTTCCCCAGGAAAAACGTTCAATAAATCTTAGCTATAGTTTGCTATAATTAATCCAGCCTTCATGAAAAATACCAAAGGTAGAGCTTTGTACTCTCTAACTTCAATATTCAATCTTGACGTTACCGGACTCGAGGGACCTCTCGCACTCCGGGGTCATGACTAGCCTTCAAGACTTGCGTTTGTGCACCTGTCATCCATTAGCGCTGAATGCAGGCAGGGCCCCTCTTGATACAGGTTCCAGCAGAACTTTTGTACTCCATACGCCCTCTTGTCTGCCAGAAAATCTCCTCTGGAAATTATTCCTCAGTTAATTATATTTTCATTGCAAGAAATAAACTGAATATTCACCTCAGTGGTCCAAAGGCTCTAAAACCACAGAAAAGTACCCCCCTCTAAAAACATGCTTGAAAATGTTTAGGATGACGTGGGCACTACATTATGCTCAGAATAAAAATCTGTGAGGAGACTAATTTAAAGCACCGCCCAATGTTATCCACAGTTTTGTATGGGATATACAGCAGGTAGGAAATGTGTTAGGTATTTTTAGGTAGGCTGTGTTTTAAGTATTTTCTATAGAAAATCGTATTTTTCTATGATTGATGTTGGTCTGTTTGTGCCAAATGAAAATAACAACAGATGTCCCCAAACAGGGGCATTATTAGTGTTTGAAGGCTTATTAGAAATTAAAGAGTGACTTCTGGGGAAGTCAAGGATTCCAACGTCTACTTTTTTTTCTTCTGGACACTTTTCATTAAGGGCCATCGCCTATGTTTTTATATAGTAAGTGCAAAGACTCTGCAATAAATAAATACAAACATAAATTTGCCTTCAATTTTGGACGAATGAATTCAAAGGTGTCTGCTGTATAGCTTCAGATTTCTCTAAATGCTTTGTGAATAACTTCCAAGTTCAGCACCAGTTATACTCTATACTATATGATTGCCTATATTTGTGATATAATTGTGTTATAATCACCCATATTTCCCGCCTTCACCTTTGCCATCATGTGTCTTTGCCCCTCCCCACTCCCCACCCTTTCTCTTTTCATTTCCTTCCGTCAGCTTTTCTTTCAAGGATGATGCTAAGCCAAAATGCATACAATATGTTTTTCATGATCAATAATAAAATGCAAACATGAAACTATCTATACAGCAAAAATAGAAGTCTTTGGATCTCAAAAGGATCATTTTAAGTATTTAAATGTATAGGGGAAAATACAGTGATTATAAAACATAAATTATTTCTTTCACTTTAAATTCACATTCCATCAGTGTCCAAATATAAATCTTCATTTTTTCCAGCTGCGAAATCAGTATCTATATCGTTATGTTCTGCCTCGTTACATGTTATTTCAAATTTCTATTTCTAGGAATCAAATAAACCTACCTCACCAAAAGAAATTAAACCACTTTTTTTTGTAAGTTACTTCTCTAGATTATTTCCTAGAAACATGTCTTCATAATTCTTGTAATTGCTCCTTGCAAAGATTGATCTTAATAGATCTCCCAACACTCTAAAAGAGTCATCTGTATTAAAAAAAATAAATAATTACACATGCATAATAATTACAATGTATCAATATACATCGATACTCTATATGTGCCTTTAAACAGCAAATCTGAGCATTATTTATGATGCTTCATTATTTGTTATCTCTCATGTGCCAACTCCAAATGTCATTTGGCTATTTGAGAAGTGCAATCTAAATATTTTATGTATTTCAGAATACAAATTTTGTATATTACATTTCTCACTCTTCCTTCATATGTTTACTTCATTACAGCATTATACTTTAAGAAGAATTATAAAGCACAACTTATAAAATGAAATTTTATAGTATTAAAGGCATGTATAACTCAGAAATAGTACATTGAAGTCAAGAACACAGACTCTGGAGTCAGGCATACCTGGGTTAAAACTAGTGCCAATAATTCACTCACTACCTGTGTGATTCTGTGCAAATGGCTTAAACTCTTTAAGCCTCAACATCTTCACCTGTAAAATGGGCATAATAGTGCCCATCTCTTAAAATTTTAATAAGAATTTGAATGAGATAATGCTTATAAAGAATTTAGTTATCACCACCAAGTAAACACTAAATTAATATTAGACATTGTTATTATTATGTGGGTGAGCATAGAAAAAAGATGGAAAGTTTACACAAAAATGTTAACAATGGCTATTCTGGGTGACAAGATTATGGAATTTTTTCCCTTGGAGCTGATGCTTACTTTCTAAACACTCTATGATGAATATGCTTCATGTGTTCCACCAAGCCTGTTAGATACCAAGGATAGGCTAGTCACAGCACTAAGTCACTTAAAAGCAATAAAGGCTCATCTTATAACCTTCTTCCTCTTGAAATTCCCTAAAGATACTCCAAGTCTCATCACTTGGCAGTGTTTGCAAGATGTGCATGTGCCGTCAGTCATGTCCAGCTCCCTGCAGCCCCGTGGACTGTAGCCCGCCAGGCTCCTCTGTCCAGGGGATTCTCCAGGCAAGAATACTGCAGTGGGTTGCCATTTCCTTCTCCAGGCGATCTTCCCCACCCAGGGATCAAACCCACATCTCCTGCAGTGGAAGATGGATTCTTTACCACTTGAGGCAGTGGCTACGACATACAGTTTAGTCGTTAGAAACAATAAGCTGTGGATGCACAGAAGTGCTACACCATTTTGCTAGAAATGGAGTCAGGCTAAGGATGGAGCGAGGATGAATGAAAATGAATGTATTTCTCTTCCTGCACACACTTCTGGCACTTGCCACTCAGGTGGTTATTTGTGATGCTCTGGCTCCATTGAGAAGCAATGAGCCTAAAGAAATCCTTCCCAAGGGACTTTATAATGATCTGCTACCACCCTCCTTGGAACTAAAAGTATACACTGCCTTTGTCTGTCCTGCAGGGAGATGTCCCATATGGTAGGGATGACAAGACAGAGCCCTGTGCCCAGCGGTGCCCTTGTGACCTTCCCGTCCTTACTCTCCTACATTTAAGTATTCAGATTAAATTCTTTGCAGAGGGCATGTTGGAGGAGGTCATCGAGAGGGCATGGCTGTCTGTTGACACAAGAGCTGGAGCCAGGCAATCCTCCCTCCTCGCTTGTCCTTGGAATGTACCTTCTGTTCAGTGCTCCCACAGCCTTGAGAGAGCAATGTATTGGTGAGGCCACTGGGACTGAATACAGGACTGAACCCAGTTAAGGGCTCTATACCAACTTTAGGGATTCTGCCTGAGGGATGCGGAGGTCTAATCTGTCTTGCAGTCGCCAAGACAAGCTCCCTATGTAAGTTCCCTTACTTATTAAAACTACCACTGCCAGTCTGGAGGGGCTTATTTCTTTGATCTTTCCTTGCCCTCTGTGTTTTAGAGGATCAGTTTGAAAACAGAGGCTAATATAATTCACATTATAGGCCAGATAATTTCTAGCCTAACAGAAAAATATAACTTTAATTAGCATATAAGACAGCAAAAGAAAGACATCATCTCCCATTTAATAAGTTTTTAATGTGAAAAACAGTTAACACATTTGAAAACCTTTACGTTCTCCTATAAGAACAAGATCTTAAGGTTCACTTGAAGCATTTCTGTTTTGGAAGATTTCCAAACTGATATTTTTAAGTGAACTCTCTATTATTCAAATACACGTGCAAGTGTGTTCAAATTTTGAATAGCCTGAAGCTGATAAAGGGTGATTCATAAATATTTTAAAAAGTTAGCTGTATGTCCATTTGGCATTAGATCTTGGGGTCATTTTTTTGGCTTTACTTTTCTTACTTTGCATGAAGCTATTTAACAACAGCAGTAGTGAATAAATTTTTTTCAGAATATTATAAAAATTCAACTTCAACTTATAATCTTTTGAAAGTGAAATTATATTTAATAGTCTCTTTTCAAAATATTTTTTCTTATTAAGGTATTCTTACCATATGGACTAAAAATGATAGAAGATAAAATATCATAAGCTGCCTAAAACTATAGTATGTCTTTTGGTACTTTGACTTTCTTAATATTACATCATCATTTTTAAGTCAAACTTTCCCCCTCACTAAAGGCTCAGGTTGATGGAGATAAATTGCTGAACTGTTCAAATAGTTTCATAACATTCTAACTTGTCAAATAGGTATAATGTCATATAAGAGCATGTTAAGCGGGGTGATTAGCCATTATAAGAGTCTGAAAATCTTTCTGTTTTTCTTTACAGTCAAAGAATTGCAATTACAAATAAATATGTGCATTTTAAGAAAAACATTTTGAAACATTTCAGGTCAATAAATTAATAAGCATCCAAGTTATGTTCAACAAAACTAACAAGTAAGGATATATTTCATGTTTCACCTCTATGGTGGAGTGGGAAAAAGAGAGACAGAAAGATTTCCCAAAAAGTTGGAAATTTGGCAGAGGTTTCAAAGAATCACAAGTAAAGAAAACAAAAGAAAAAATAGAGACAGGGAGTCAATAAAGTCTGAGACTAGCCCTTGTGAAGGTAAAGTACACTGTCACTTATTATTTCAAACACTTTTGTATTGGATCGATGCTAATTGGCTTGTTCATTAAAAAATGTTCCCATATCCTTTGGGCTTCTCTAGTATAGTAGTGCAGATGGTAAAGCATCTGCCTGCAGTGCAGGGGGCCCGGGTTCGATCCCTGTGTTGGGAAGATCCCCTGGAGAAGGAAATGGCAAGCCACTCCAGTATTTTTACCTGGAGAATTCCATGGACAGAGGAGCCTGGTGGGCTACAGTCCATGGGGTTGCCAAGAGTCGAATGTGACTGAGTGACTAACATTTTCACTTTCTATCTTTAGTGGCCCTTTGAATTTCGCAGCTCTTTAGGTTTCCTTTTTTTTTTTTTTTTTCCTATGTGAAATCCAACATAAACATCTCATACCACAATGTCTAAGGTCAGAATTTACATTTTGAACCATTTTCCTCAAATCAGATACAGATGTTTGTTCTACAAATACTCTATCAGGCATCATTTATAGATGAACATTATTTAAGGAGGAAAAAAATTGAAGAAATCAGTACTGTAATCATAATTCATAAGTTGCCAACTCTTCTTTAAACATTTGGCTATCCTATAAATGAGCATGCCATTTGTGGCAGGAGAAGGAAGCAAGGTAGACCATTTTTATTGGTTGAAGCATCATCATCAAAGCAGTATCAGTGGGTTTTCTGCTTTATTGATACAATCCATTCATATACCTCAAATGTTGGACAAATGAGGCAGTTTTTGAAAGACTAAACAGTCAGGCTTGGCTTTAATAAATCACAATTTGCTCCTCTTGTCAACATGCACTATTCTGATAGCTGACATTCAACAAATATTTTCCAAGCACTTACTATGTGCTAGGCACCAGAGATACAGCTTCCCACTGTGTGCTAGGCTCTTCACCATGTGTTAGATTTCATCATCATTATCCCCATGGATGATACTTGGGGAAACTGAGACTCAGAGCGGTTAAGTAACTTGCTCAAATTCTCACAGTGTGTAAAGAGTAAGACCAGGACCCTAAATCAGGATGTTTGATGTTAGAACCCGAGTGCTTCACTTGCAATACACTCTGCATGTATCTTACTTGGGGCTTTAATTAGCACTACTATGCCTGGATTTTGTACACAGACTCCTTAAAATTAGGATTGGGGCCAGGGTGTCTAATCAGATAAATATTCCCTTGACCTTGGACAAGCTACCAAAGTTCTCTGTGCCTCAGTTTCTTCATCAGTCAAATGAGGATATTAACAGTACCTAATCCACTGGGAAGCCCTGAGAGTTAAGAGAGTTAAGATGTATGAAGCATTAGGCAAATGTCACACTTATAGTGAGCTCTATTGTTAAATCTTGTGAACTCTTTATTATCTAGAATTGTGTTCTTAGAGATTTTCATTTCTATGTGGATATGTAGTTTTTGTCGTTTTTAATTCTCTATTTCTGATGTTGGGGGATGGTAAGACAAAACAGAAGCAGCTGTTCAGCTGTTACTGTTAAAAGAAGAAAGCTACACAAAAAGGCAATTAGAAAACATAATGATATCAAGAGATACCGAAAGAGAGAAAAAGAAAAATATTCCGTGTCAGAAGGGGAGTTTCTAAGAGCTACCCTAGAATTATACACACATATTTCCACACATCCTTATAATTGTCTCTATAGAAATCAGGACTCAGGGAGCTGGTGATATAAATTAGCCCGTTAAATCCAAGACAGTAAATATGAGGGGCTGGGTAAAATGAGCAGAGGAGAGTAATACAGTCACACCCTCAGAGGCCTCCCCTGCACTGATTCCCAGGCATCTCCTCCCCGCCACCTGCTCCTGTCCCTGAGGCGGCCTGTTAGGGGCTGTGGCTAGCTGGGCCTCTGACCTCCCATGACCACATCTAAACACCTTGTGCAGTCACCCTGCCCGCCCTTGACTCCACCCCTTGCTGAGCACTGGCTCCCTGAAGGCTTTAATCAGGCACCAGTGGTGAAGTTTGTTATTCCTGCCAATGATGGTGTACAAAATCATGGAACCTCCTCTGAATCCTAAACATGGTCAGCCTTGCAAACGATTTTTATGGACTTTTTTGTAGCAGTGAGTGGGAAGGAAGAAAAGCATATCAATTTTATATCTGCAGATTGCAAAGTGCTGGTTATGAATGATTAGCCATTGCAAAGGCAGTGGAGAAGGTGCTCAGAGTCTCTAAAAGCAGTGGAAATTAACCATTAAATATGAACTCTTAGGACAGGGCTACTTTTCACTTCACTCTACACTTATTTTTTCAGTTTTCGTTGGTGTCATAAGCTTTGACTTTGTTTTTATGAAAACTTTTGATCTTTCCCTTTAAGATTCTTAAATATGTGGGCCTTTCCTTTCCAAGTGTTTTTGTGTATCCCTGACACATACACGCCCTTGGTAAGGGCAGATAGAAAGATAATGACACTCTAATACACAGAGTTGAGCAAATTTTTGAAATCTTGGTCAGGTCACTTCCTCACTGATGACACTATATTTCTTTTCTCACTTTCAGGGCCAGGCTATATAATCTTTTAAAAAATTTAAGTATAGTTGATATACAATGTTGTGTTAGTTTCTGGTGTATAGCAAAGTGATTCCGTTTTATATATAATTGAATATATATATATATAACATTCGTATATATAGAGTAGAATTCCTTCTACTATGCAATAGGACCTTATTGTTTATTTACTTTAAATATACTAGTATGTATCTATGAATCCAAGTTCCTAATTTATCCCTCCCCCAAGTTATAAAATTTGATGGTTCTGTGATTTGATAAGAACTATTCTCAAGGTTCACAGAGGTGCTAATCACTTCTACTCAGTTTTTTGTTTTAAAAACAAATTGCCATGTCTTTGTTAAATTGAAAAAAAAAACTATATAGTTGATCATTTAGGTTACTAATTTACAAAATACAAAAGCAGAGGGAAGTAAAATTCTCACCTGCCAAGATACTCTACTTTTTATTCAAATCTGTGTTATAAGCTTGATCACAGGCTGAGGCAGTAAAACCAAACGGTTCCAAAGTACTGTGATTTAAAGACAATGGGGGTGTATTCATCTCACACTAAATCCAGAGAGCACATTATATGCAGAGAGCACTCCAGGCCGAGAGCCGTAGGTAGTTCTCAAGGTGCTCGCTCAGAGACTCGGGTTCTCTGCCTCCTGTTGCTTTGATCAGAGCAGGTCTTCCTCAGCGAGTGGAAGCTGAGTCATGGGTGAGGGGCATATACCTTGCAGGAAGTGAGAAAGGGACCTACAAATCCTCTGTCCTGTGGCTCAGATGTTGAAACAACACAAGTCACCTCTACACACACTTCACTGGCAAGAATTGAGTCATGTGACCTCATTGAGCTAAAAGAGCAGCTGGGAAATGTAGTCTCTAAAGTCCCTGGAGCCCAGCCACAAGTCTGTTGTATAGAGAAAGGAGACTGGAGTTAGGGGGAAAATCAGCTGTCTCTGTCACACCCTCTTAACTTCTAATTCTAGACTTTGGTAAATTTCTACCGTGGGATATTTTTAAATATGCAAACATAGAATCAAATAACTATTTTGGAAAAAAATAATAATACCAAGGGTAAGATGTAGGCCTACAGGAGGTGTATTGATGTTGTTGTGCAATCACTGAGTCCTATCTGACTCTTCATGACCCCATGGACTGCAGCAAACCAGGCTCCTCTGTCCTCCACTATCTCCCGGAATTGGCTTAAACTCATGTCCATTGTGGAGAAGGAAATGGCAACCCACTCCAGTGTTCTTGCCTGGAGAATCCCAGGGACGGGGGAGCCTGGTGGGCTGCCGTCTATGGGGTCGCACAGAGTCGGACACGACTGACATGACTTAGCAGCAGCAGCAGCTTTCTTTTTACTTCCTACAGGGAGTTGTCCTTTATCCTCGGTTTCAGAATCTGAACTTCCCATCCATCTCCAGCAGGCACCACCTGTTTCTTTGTGCTTTTCTGCATCACACTGATGAGGCCCAACAAGTTTAAATTTTACCAGTCCCAAATGCAGATCTGTGGAAGAAGCGGGGCCTCCTCTTCTTAGGGGTTAGTTCTACTCTCCTTAGCCAAGGTTGATGGTTCACAACCCCCACTTCACTTTCATCTTGCTCCTCCTGACCATTCCTCTTCTAACTTCTCATAGAGGTGAAGAGCTCCTCTTTGGCCTCACTGAGAGTTTATTAACTCAGTCCTGGATGTTGGTGTCAGAGTCCTGAAGCAGGTATCTTCCCTATCAGCTCCCTCAGGGGTAAGAAGCTTCTAAGTAACAGACTGCACTTTAGCCTTTACCTAGTATTAATAACACGGATTCTGATTAGTTTACTATCATACCAGGGCTCTCTGCTAGCAGTCAGGTTTGCCTACTTGAGGTCTTGGCACTTTTCCTAGGTGACCAACTATTTGTTATACAGTCCTATAGCAACAGGCATCCTCTAAGCCTCCTGGAATTTCCTTTTAATTTATTATAGTTATGGACAGGAATGAAATTATTTATTTTGTTCTCTTGCATTAACAGAGTTTAAAGGAAAGTTGATGCAACTTTAAAAATATTTAAAGGAAACTAGCTTCTTAATAGCATTGCTTTTATGAACTAAGAAATATGAGTTTGTCTCTTTCTGGATGAAGAGTTACTATGGAATTTTGGACTTTGAGACTATTTTTGGATGATGAAGGCATAATCCATACATTGGAAGATGGTCTAAAATATTTCAGTCCTTTAAAAATGTATTGAGATTTGTTTCGTGACCCAGTATATTGTCTGCCTTTTTAAAAAATGTTTATTTATTTGGCACTGGGTCTTAGTTATCATGAAATTAAAAGATACTTGCTCCTTGGAAGAAAAATTATGACCAATCTACACAGCATATTAAGGAGCAAAGATATTACTTTGCCAACAAAGGTCTGTCTAGTCAAAGCTATGGTTTTTCCAGTAGTCATGTGTGGATGTGAGAGTTGGACTATAAAGAAAGCTGAGCACCAAAGAATTGATGCTTTTGAACTGTGGTGTTGGAGGAGACTCTTGAGAGTCCCTTGGACCGCAAGGGGATCCAACCAGTCCATCCTAAAGGAAATCAGTCCTTAATATTCACTGGAAGGACTGATGCTAAAGCTGAAACTCCAATACTTTGGCCACCTGATGTGAAGAACTGACTCAAAAGACCCCAGTGTGGGGAAAGATTGAAGGTGAGAGGAGAAGGGGATGACAGAGGATGAAATGGTTGGATGGCATCACCGACTCAATGACATGAGTCTGAGTGAACTCTGGGAGTTGGTGATGGACAGGGAGGCCTGGCGTGCTGCAGTATATGGGGTTGCAAAGAGTCGGGCATGACTGAGTGACTGAACTGAGCTGGGTCTTAGTTGCAGCATACTGGATCTGGTTTCCTGACCAGGGATTGAACCAGGGCCCCCTGCACTGAGAGTGTGGAGTCTCAGCCACTGGACCACCAAGGAAGTCCCGCATATGGTCTACCTTTGTAAATTCTGCCTGCACTTGAAAATATTGCATCTTTTGCTACTGTTGGTTGGTGGGTAGTACAATTGTCCATTAGGATAAGTTGGGTGTTAGTATGGTCCATGCCTTCTACATCTTGTTTCTTGATTAAGGGTAAGAGTGATGACTTCCAGGCTCTTGACGCGTCATAGCTAACACCAGAAGTCTCAAGAAATTAAGATAAAAACTTGTAAAATAAAGCCAAAGAAGCACGAGGAAATAATAATAAAATAAGGTAGAAAATAATAAAGTAAACAACAAACCTCTGATACTGAAAAATCACCAAAAGAAAAAGTTTGTCGAATATTGATAAATACCTAACAATACTAATGAAGAAGACAGAATGCATAAATAAAAGAATATCAGTACTGAAAAAGGTGAATCTCATGAAAATGTTAAGATATTATCAACAATTTTATGCACATAAATATGGGAATGTAGATGCTATGGATAAATTTCTAGAAAATACCACTTAAAATCTACACTTAGAAATAGATACCTAAATAGTCCTATAATAGTCGAATATTCACAATTTCTATAATGTAGACTGATGATAAAGAAACTAAATCATTAATAAAAATCCTTCCCTCCAAAAAATTCCAGGCTCTGATAGATGTGCAAACATGTTATATTTTTTTTTGAAAAATAGGTAAGAAATAGCACCAATCTTTCACACACTTTTCCAGTGAAGTGCAATTACAAGAAGAAGAATGCATGTGAGATATTGGGCAGTCACCGGGGTGATGGGAATAGGTATTTGCCAGTGATCTTTGCCCAGCACTTAAACCCCATTCATATTGTTTAAAACAAAAAGAACTCACAATTCATGAGTATTTTAAGAGATAGAGACTTTATCCCATTATGAAAATTACAGAATTTCAGAGGTTTCCTTCCTTACCGGGATTTGGAATGCAGAGGAAGATATGAACATTGGAGGTGATTCATAGTAGTGGAGTCAGCAAGGGCTCAGGCACTGCACGGGACCCTGGGGTACAACCTTGGATGTGCTGTCTGCTTTCCAGTCTTGCTTGAATCCTGCTTGTTATCTGAGCCAAAGTCCCTAACTTTCTGTCAAATCTGTGAGCTACATAACAGTGTTGTATTCCTTTTCTCTTCGGTTTATCCACAGTTCAGAGGTATAATCACCAGGCATCTCCTAAGCACCCTGAGGGGATACTGCTGAGAAAGCATCAGGGCTACCCACAGTCCACTCAGGAAGCACTCCAGCACCTTCTAAAAACCCTCATTAGTGTTCATTTCTGCCATTCCCAGAGTTGGGTTCTGGCCTTTAGAGAAAATTTATTCTTTTCCCATGTAAAGACTCCCCTACTTTCTGTCACCTTGAATTTTTTTGCTGGCCTCTTGGTCAGACTTCCACTCTCCTGTGGGATGACCGCCAAAGTCTTAGGTTACTTAATTCGAGGCTGATGATAGATAGTACAGTCTTCAGGACACAAGTTTTTAGCATCCCAGATGGCAATAGACAGAGAATCAGAGATTTGAGCCTCGTGGTGGCATGCATGCCAAGTCAATTCAGTCATGTCTGACTCCTTGCGACCCCATGGACTCTAGCCCACCAGGCTCCTCTGTCCATGGGATTCTCCAGGTGAGAATATTGGAGTAGAGTGCCACCTCCTTCTCCAGGGGATCTTCCCAACCCAGGGATCAAACCCAGGTCTCCTGCATCATGGGTGTATTTTTTACCACTGAGCCACAGGGAAAGCCCCAAAGGCTGGCTTGGCGCAGAGGAATAGAGCATATCTATTTCTGTTTCTCAACTTTGACCAGTCATAAGAACAAAAGTTCAGTTGCTAGAGTTGCTATCCACATTTATGCCCAATTTAGCATTGGCAAGGACATTAGCAGTGGTTTGATATGCATCCATACTATAAAAGGTATTGCAATTCATACAAACCTTAAACGTTAACTGCCATCTACTTCTTCATATCCAAGAATTTTAATTTATGAGTAAGGTAGCAAATATAATTGTCTGGCTGGATCCACCTAGCTCATTCTTTGGTTTTCTCTACTTGAGGTTAGTACTGTTGTAATACCACTTCAAGCCTTTTAAGTTGGCATCAATGTGAAATATTATTAGGGTTGAGAAAATTCAATATATAACACAAATGCTCAGAATGGCTGCTCGCAGGCCTCTTCCCACCTGTTACTGAAGGATCCAGAGGCTCTCAATATTCTGAACTCAAATGTTCCCTGGCTCTGAGCTCATCCCCTATTGGGAAAGAATTGTGTTCCTTATACATTACAAAGTTACAACAGCATCAATGCTTATTGAGATCAGTTCCAACCTGCCTCCTTCAAGAGGCTACAAAATCAGCCTCCTCCAAAGTCCTTCTGAGAACATCAGAAGTTTCAAATAGTTTCTATTCCCTTCTTCCTGTAGAAAAGTTGTTGAGCCTTAGAAATACATTGACTCACTCTCTTAAGACTGGAAAGTTCTACCAGACATGATATTTCTCTTCTCATTAGTCTCTGAATTCATGAGAATCTGACAATAAACTCCAATAAAACCACAGATCCCAGCCAGTCAGTCTGATTCTCTGAATTTCAAGTACAATTAGTTGGTTAAGCTTTTGTTCATGCATGTACACTAAGTTGCTTCAGCTATGTCTGACTCTGCGACTCTATGGACCGTAGCCCACCAGGCTCCTCTGTCCATGGGATTTTCCAGGCAAGAATACTAGAGTGGGTTACCATTCCCTGCTCCAGGGGATCTTCCTGACCCAGGGATTGAACCTGAGTCTCTTTCCTCTCCTGCATTGGCAGGCGGGTTCTTTACCACTAGCACCACCTGGGAATCCTGTTGGGTTGACAATACCTACCAAATCCTCATTTCTCCAGAGTCCATGCTCACTACAATGATTAACTCTACCTAAAAGACTATAAGACATGATTTTGCTATCTTTAAGAATTTAAAAATATGATCTCCTAAATCATCTATCTCAGGGTGATTTTTCTAAAATATATTTCCTATTGTGTTGCCCTGTTATAAATTCATACACCTTTTCTCCTAGGTTGCAGGGTTACCTTTAATAATTCCCAGCATTCTTTGGGTCCCAAAGAACTGCCAAAGACAAAACGAACTAAACTAATGTCTGAAGGTCCTACACAGCTTCACCACCTCTACCTACCTCCTATGTGACTAGGAGCACTGGTATACAGAATGGGTTCTGAGATTGTGCTAGCAACAAAAAGAGGCTAACACTGAATAGCATCTGTGTCAGCCTGGTTTACCAGAAAGAAAAAAACAAAACCCAGAGCCTGAGAAAAAGGCTTATATGCCAATACTTTATTGGAGAGTATGATCCAGGGGGCTAGAATGAGAGTCAATGGTCATTAAGCAGGAAAAACTAGAAAAAAAAAATGCATTCAGGGCAGCCAGAAAAGAGCCTAAACCAGCAGATACCTTGATTTTGGTCTTGTGGAATCCAGAATGGAGAAACCCATGAAGCCAAACCAGGCTTGTGACTTACAGATCAAGGCCAAAATTTGTGTCATTTTAAGAGAGTTGGACTGTGAAGAAAGCTGAGCACCGAAGAATTGATTGTTTTGAACTGTGGTGTTGGAGAAGACTCTTGAGAGTCCCTTGGACTGCAAGAAGATCCAACCAGTCCATCCTAAAGGAAATCAGTCCTGAGTATTCATTGGAAGGACTGATGTTGAAGCTGAAGCTCAATACTTGGGCCACCTCATGCGAAGAGTTGACTCACTGGAAAGACTCTGATGCTGGGAGGGATTGGGGGCAGGAGGAGAAGGGGAGACAGAGGATGAGATGGCTGGATGGCATCACTGACTCGATGGATGTGAGTTTGAGTGAACTCTGGGAGTTGGTGACGGACAGGGAGGCCTGGTGTGCTGTGATTCATGGGGTCGCAAAGAGTCAGACACAACTGAGCGACTGAACTGAACTGAAGTCACTAGAGGGTTTCCCTGGTGGCTCAGAATGGTAAAGAATCTGCCTACAATGCAGGAGACCGAGGTTGGTTCCCTGGATCGGGAAGATCCCCTGGAGAAGGAATTGGCTACTCACTCTGGTATTCTTGCCTGGAGAACCCCATGGACAGAGGAGCCTGGTGGGCTACAGACCGTGGAGTCGCAAAGAGTTGGCAAAGAGTTGGCCACAATTGAGCAACTCTCAATCAAATAACAGTTTGATTTTTTAAGTCATTAAGTTTGTGGCAATTTGTTTCAACAGCAATACAAAATGAATACAGTCTGCTACCTAAAATGCAACTCAGGACTATACGCCTAGGGAAAGAGAGAACCCTTTATCCACTGACTCTCATCTCATAATAGTGAATTATGAGCTATCCATGCACGAAGGGCCAGCAGTTTCCCACCACCGGCCTGCAGCACAGCATCAGTAGAAAGTTCTCGGGCAGGAACTGGTGAGGTGTGACGGGCAGGCTCAAGTCAAGGTGCTGCCAGGCTGCACACATAAAGTGGCCAGTATCAAAGTTGCTCTCCTGCTCACCCCATAAAAATGAAGACCACAGGGGTGGAAGAGGAACAGCTTTCTTTTTCTGGGCCCCCAGTTTATAATATATCCAGCTGTGATTCTAATGTATACAAAGGTACTATATGGGCTTCCCTGGTGGCTCAGATGGTAAAGAGTCTGTCCTGCAGTACAGGAGACCCGGGTTCAATCCCTGGGTCAGGAAGATCTCCTGGAGGAGGGAATGGCAGCCCACTCCAGTATTCTTGCCTGGAGAATCCCATGGACAGAGGAGCCTGGCGGGCCACAGTCCATGGGGCTGCACACGACTGAGTGACTGACACTTTCACTTTTCACTATATGTGCAAGCAGCAGTCCCACTTAGGTGGCATAAAGGGCATCAAGAAGGCAAGGGTTCAAGGTGCTTGGAGGGTCATGGTTAAGGTCTGAATGCTGGTGTCCCTCCAAAATGCACACGTTGAAATCCTAACCCCCAACATGATGGTATCAGCAGGTGGGGCCTTGGGCAATGATTAGGTCCTGAGGGTGCGGGTCTTCCTGAGTGGGATTAGTGTCCTTTAAAAGGCCCCTCCAGAAACTCTCTCACTTCTTTCATCACAAGAGTAGGTGGCGAGAAGAAAGTGTGCGTGAACAAGGAGACCAGCTCACGCCAGCACCACACTGCCCACCCCTTGTCGTTGACTTTCCGGCCTCCAGAGCTGTGAAAGATAAGTCTTTATTGTTGAAACCGCCAGGCTAAGGTATTTTTCTTACAGTGGCCTGAACAGACTGTGATAGTCATCACAACAGACACCAGAGTCCTTAAAGAGGATAGTGGGACACAGCTGAGCAGAAACCCGAGTCGCACAGCGACACCATTTAGGCCCCAGCGTGGCCTAGAAGGCAGGGGTAATGATGTGAGCAGGGTGTCCTTAGTGAGAGTGGCTGCTGCGGTCTGGCAGGCATTTTCCACCAGCATCCGTATCTTTTTTTGATGTGTTATAAGGTCAGACAGATTTTCCTGGGCCTTCTGAGGCATTTTTGTTTCTTGTTCTTCTTTTTTGAACCCCAGGATGCCACTTTGAATCCGAAGAGAAAGGTTCTTATTTTCCTCCTCTGCTTTGGCACAACTGTGCACACTTGTGTGCAGACTGTGTGCTGGTCCTGAGCGCTGGGAACCTCCAGTCTACAGGAACACCGCCTCTCTCGCATGGTGGTGGCCGGCTCTTCCTTGCTTACCCTTTGCAGCCTTGCCCTCGTCTATAGACTCAACGATTCCAACCCTCCAAGTATGGTGACCCCCCTTTGTCTTTTTCTGTGCTATCCTGGATCCACCACTTGCTGCCTAGGAAATCTCAGGCCAATCACATGACCTTTCCTTGCTTCTGTTTCTTCATCTATAACATGAAAATCAAAACACAATTTGTAGATGTTGTGGTTTGGCTTAAATGGGTTAAGAGAAGTAAACTGTTGGAAACAGTGCCAGACCTGAGTGTTGGCTATTAATATAATGACAACAACAATAATGCTATTGTTATTATTACTATTATTATTAGATGACAAAAGATCGAATCAGCCTAAAATATAGGGAATTTATTAAATAAATTAAAATACAGCGAATAAATGGAATATCCTATAGTTGTTTAAAAGTGAACAAGACTTATTCGATATATTAATCTGGAGAAGTTACAGAACAGCTTATCTACTATTTGTGTAAAACAATATGGTAAAGTAATATATACTTGTATTTGTTTGCATATGTGTAAAACTGCGTGAGGAAGATATACAATAAGCTAATAATAGTAGTTTTTCTATCTGGGGCATAAAAACTTGGCAGATGGGTGACAGCGGTGGGAGATAGATTTTTCACTGTACATTTTTATACTTTTCAGTTTAAGAACTTGCAGACCTATTATCTATTCACAAATACAAGCAATACCTTTAAAATGAAAATATAAAAGAGAGAACAACCAATCCATTGGAGCTTGGGAACTCTAAATCTATGGGTGACAGTCATGATCCTGAAATCTAGGCTGCATAAATTATATGATCAGTTTTTTGTCTTCCTCAAAAATTTCTGATCAGTTCCAACACTGAGAGAGGAATTCTAAGCACTCAAAGACCTATCTGGTGGCAAGGGTGACACCTGCAGGAGAAACTGAGAATCTGTCAAATTATTTATTTTTGCTGAGCGCAAGGGCGCTAACCAGGGGCACGATTTAAGGTGGGTGATGGTGGATTTCCCATCTGAAGTGTTGAAGAAGCTTGCATAAGTACCGATGGAAATACTGCAAACAAAAGCATTATTATATAAGGAATCCATGAAAGTCACTCCCCACTCACTAGCTGTCATCCAGCAAAGGCATTTAACAGCCTCAAACACATGGTTCTTTCAGGTGTAAAATATGGAGAATGAGGCTCAATTTTCAGAGTTGTATGGATTTGAAATAAGTTATGCAAAGTTCATTGTTCAGCTCCTGGCACATTCTAAGTGTTAGATGGCTAGTAGCTATTGGTATTGTTAGTATCACTGTCCACTGGACCAGATCCTTCAGCCAAATACCCAGCTTCCTGCAAAGCAGTGCCTTTACGACCTTCCAAATGATTCCAGTCACACTAAGTACAAGATCACCGCAGAGCCACACAGCAGAGTCGCCTGAGCAGTGACCAGGAGCCCAAGCAGGGCCTTCCCCCCTGTAGCATGTGGCCTCAGGACTCCCGTGTCCTTGCTCCAAGATTTCCCCGACCCAGCAACTCCCAGCCGGTGCCTCCTTCCCTCACTCCTGACTTATTCAGAGCAATGTCTCTCTCCCTTTATACTTCTGTCAAATAAAAAAAAAAAAACAAACAAAAATTGGCCTTCAGGAAGCAGACGATTCAAAGACTATTCCAATAGTGAGAAAGAGATGTTGCCATAGGGAGAACAAGAGCTCCTGACCCTAAGATCTATGAGCATCTCAGTGGTCAGGGAGAAAGACGGCCTATTGTGTCAGGAGGCGTAAACAAGGCCAGAAGGAACAGGAAGGAGCTGGGGGAGTAGATGAGCAGGTGGGATGACCAGTTACGCGGGTGATGTTATTAGGGAGGAATTATCCCATGTTCCAGGCCTCCTAGGTGGCGCTAGTGGTAAAGAGCCCGCCTGCCAATGCTGGAAAACTTAGGAGATGCGGGTTTGATCCCTGGGTCGAGAAGATCCCCTCGAGAAGGGCATGGAAACCCACTCTAGTATTCATGCCTGCAGGATCCCATGGACAGAGAAGCTTGATGGGCTACAATCCATGGGGTGACAAAAAGTCAGACACAACTGAAGCAACTTAGCACAAACAATCCACATTCCAATGCTGGCTTAACCTCAGGGGGAGGTGCCAACTTACAGGGCTCCAGGGAAGGAGAGAAGTCTAACTAAAGTTTGGTTGAAGTAAGTTAGTGGGCATTTTGTTCAGATTTTTTAGTGGGGACAAACAGGTCAGCAACCTTTTATGACAAAGAATGGATCTGGCTTTATCCTAAGTCAACAAGGTAGGTCTGTGTCTGTGCTCAGTCGAGTCTGACTCATTGTGACCCCGTGGACTGTAGCCCGCCAGGCTCCTCTGTCCATGGAATTTTCCAGGCAAGAATCCTGGAGTGGGTTGCCATTTCCTCCTCCACAGGATCTTCCTGACCCAGGGATCCAACCCGTGTCTCTTACGTCTCCTGCACCGGCGGGCAGATTCTTTACCACTGCACCACCTGGGAAGCCTATTGCAGGAATTAAACCTAACAAAAATGTTGCTAGTGAGGAAGTGAAAGTCTGGAAGGGTGCCTGGAGCAGAGATGGGGAAGCCAAGCCCTGGAACTTTAGAGAAAGTGAAGTCAGGCATGTCCAACCAGTAGAGTGGGCTCAGGAAGAGGCTATGGGAAGCTATTCTCTCTGCATAAAACTTCCTCCCTGTGGATCCACAGTCAAGCATCTTCTGAACAGCTCAGAGCTGGTATTAGGCATCAGGGCCAGAGAGCAGAAAGACCAGATGGACAGGGAGCTTTGACCCACAATTCATCACCATATCTGACCACAATGACCTTCAGAGGATTGGCTGCCGTTTTGCTTTTGCTTTCCAAATCTTATCCAAGTTCCTTACGGACAGCTCTAACCTGGATTGGAAAAAAAAAAAAAAGGCACAGTCCAACACAGCACCCTACCCAACCTCTTTAAATAAATGAGTATATATGCATACTCATTCTTTGTAGAAATGGAACCACATACTGTTTGCCAAGTGTAGTGCCGAGTGACTTTCACTTGTCACTTCATAGTCTTTTGAGGTCAGTTAGTACATATTGCACAGTACCCCAAACCAGTTCTTTTTAGTTTCTGCATACTCTTGAGGAGACTTTTTAAAACTACTGGTGGCATCCCTTAGTGGTCCAGGAAATTAACTAGTGTGTCAAAGCACCATTAAGGCTTCCCATGTGGCTCAGTGTAAAGAATTTGCCTGCCAATGGAGAAGACACAGGAGACGCGGGTTCGATCCCTCAGCCGGGCGGATCCCCTGAGGAAATGGCAGCTCACTTCAGTATTCTTGCCTGGAAAATCCCATGGACAGAGGAGCCTGGTGCGGGGCGGAGCGCAGAGTCTGAACGACTGAACCAGTGAGCATGCATGCAAAGCACCATTAAGAAGCATAGGGTGGAACAGAATAGAGAATATAAAAGTGCACCTTCTTCTCTAAAGATAATTGCTGCTTTGTGAAATGCTCGTTTTCGTTAAACACGTGTGTGTTGTGGGCACAACCTGAAATACACAGACTTCTTTGGGGAAGCTGCTGCTGCTGCTAAGTCGCTTCAGTCGTGTCTGACTCTGTGCGACCCCATAGACGGCAGCTCACCAGGATCCCGCGTCCCTGGGATTCTCCAGGCAAGAACACTGGAGTGGGTTGCCATTTCCTTCTCCAATGCATGAAAGTGAAAAGTGAAAGGGAAGTCGCTCAGTCGTGTCTGACCCTTAGCATGGACTGCAGCCTACCAGGCTCCTCCATCCATGGGATTTTCCAGGCAAGAGTACTGGAGTGGGGTGCCACTGCAAGAGTGCTTAAGAAAAACATTGCCTTAGAATTTTGTTTTTCTTTCTTTTGTTCCTTCTTCCACCACCCTTCTATTTTTTGTTTGATTGTTTATTTTGACTAGAAACCTTAGTTTGGAAGAGAATAGGGTGATATCTGGGGCTAAGGGTTTTTGAAATGGAGTGAGGGAGAATTAAATACACCTTTTAAAGAATTGTATTATGGTTAGAGACAGCATCTTACCTATTCCCAGTACAAAATTGCTGGTGAGTATTAGAAGATTCTTCTTCAGTAACCTGAATAAGAAAAGATGGATATAATTGGGAAATCAAGTGATGTTGCCTCAAAAGTGCAAAGGAACTTCAGTTTCTGAACTTCCACAACCAACAGCAAAATATACGCTGATTTGTTTGGCAACAGAGCCCTCTAGCGAGCTCAGATTAGAACTGCAGCTAAACCTTTAAAATTTTGTTTTAATGTATTTAAAGAACTGACTGGTTGATATCATAAACTTTTAGAACACAAAAAGAATCTAGAGATAATTTAATTTCATATACTTGGATCCTCCCAAGACTTATTACTCAACTTTTATATGCCAAGCATTTTTATAAATAATATCTAATTTTGTTCTCACAATAATTCTGTGAGGTAAATATTACCACTTTCATTGTTTTTTAAAATTTATTTTTAAGTTTATTTAAAATTTTATTTTATTCTTTATGGAAGTATGCTTGACAAATAAAAACTGTGTATATTTAGATCGTACATTGTGAGAGCTGGACCATAAAGAAGGCTGAATGCCGAAAATTGATGCTTTCGAATTGTGGTGCTGGAGAAGACTCTTGAGAGTCCCTTGGACTACAAGGAGACCAAACCAGTCAATCCTAAAGGAAATCAATCCTGAATATTCGTTGGAAAAACTGATGCTGAAGCTCCAATACTTTGGCCACCTGATGTGAAGAGCCAACTCATTGGAAAAGACCCTGATGCTGGGAGAGATTGAGGGCAGGAGGAGAAGGGGCAACAGAGGATGAGATGGTTAGATGCCATCATCGACTCAGTGGACTGAGTTTGAGCAAATTCTGGGAGATAGTGAAGGACAGGGAAGCCTGATGTGCTGCAGTTATGGGGTCACAAAGAGTCGCACATGACTTAGCGAATGAACAACACTATATATTGTGATTTTTTTTTTTACAGTGTATCAAAGTGCAGCTGATTTGCAATGTTGTGGAACTTTCATTTCATAAATTAAGAAACAAAGACTCAGGAAATAAAGTGACATGTCTAAAAGCAGAAAGTGGCAGAGCCAAATCTAAAATTCAGGACTCTAGATTTTCAGGCCAGCAGTTTTTCTATAGTATATACTTTTTAAGTGGAGAGGACTTAGCATTTAGTTCATTTTCTTCGTTTCTAAATGGAATAAAAGGGACAGAAAAAGGAGAGCAAATTGTCCAGGGTCACTCAGCTGGTAACAAGCAGAGCCAAGTTTAGCATGCCTGTCTCCTGGTTTTCAGCCTCCAGCTGTTTGATATTATACTACACAGACTAAATACACCCTGCCTGTGCGCTACGCAGTTTCTGCCGTGTCTGTCTCTGTGTGATCTTACGGACTGTGGCCTGGCAGGCTCCTCTGTCCGTGGGATTCTCCAGGCAGGAATGCTGGAGCAGGTTGCCATGCCCTCCTCCAGGGGAATCTTCCCCACCTAAGGACTGAACCTGGGTCTCTCACGTCTCCTGCACTGGCAGGTGGGTTTTTTTTTTTTTTTTTTTACCACTAGCGCCACCTGAAAAATTGAAATCGAAAGTGAAAGTCAATCCGTTGTGTCCAACTCTTTGCGACACCATGGACTATACAGTCCACGGCATTCTCCAGGCCAGAATACTGGAGCAGGTAGCTGTTCCCTTCTCCAGGGGATCCTCCCAACCCAGGGATTGAACGGCAGAATAGTTTTAAAAAATTACTTCTTAGGGAAAAGCTCTAAAAATTCTAGATAAGTTATGTAAAAATAAATATTTAGTTCAGGAGAGTTAATTTCCTGAAGCTGAAAGCTGAAAATCTTTAAATGAAGGCAGGAAAGTATCAGAAAATTTCAGAGGACAGAAAGGAGTAGAGAGGGTAACTAAGAAGGTGAGGAATTCAGAGGCTACAGCCTGCTTACAGGGCATCTCAGAACTAAGGTGACCTCCAGCTTTCTATCCAGTGGCCTCACAGGACATCAGAGCAGGAAGCAAACCTTCAGGACTTCTGAAAATGGAAATTCAGACAGGATCCCACTGCATGAAGCTGGGGCCCCAAGGAGGTAAACTCTTAGCTGGAAGGGTAAATGCAAAATCAAAGTCAGTCCACAGATGGAAAACATGAAATAGTTTGCCTGTCTCAGACTTGCTGCTAGGTTGGGGGAATGGAGGAATGCCTCTAGAGAATTCTTTGTGTGTACTTTTTTAAAAAGTTAGGTTTATGAAGGCTTAACTTCTGTGAAGTAAAATTCACTGTTTTTAGTATGTAGTTCTAAGAATTTTGATGAAGGCCTACACTCTTATAATCATCACCTTAATCAAGTTGTAGAACAGTTTCATCGACCCCTCCAATTCCCTCCTGTCACTTTCCAGTCAACCTTCCTTTCTCACCTCCAGCCTCTGCAACCACTGATTTTTCTGCCTCCAGAGTTTCATCTTTTCCTGAATATCATGCAAATGGAATATGGAGTATTGTCATTTTTGAGTTAGCGTCTTTCATTTAGCTTAATGCTCGCGTCATTTTGTCAGGAGTTTGTTCATTTTCATTGCTAGACAGGATCCTGTTGCATAGATATAACACGATTTGGCTATCCAATCACAGTGGAAGGATATTTAGGTGGCCTCCACTCTGGGTGATTATAAATAAACACTATAAACATTCAGTGCTTAATTTCTGTGTGAATGTAGGGGTAGGACTGTTGGGTTATGTGATAAGGGTATTAAACTCTGTAAGACACCACCAAAATGTTTTCCAGAGTGGTTATGTCATTTTGCATTCTCACCAACAATGATGAGAATTCAAGTTGTTCTCTCTCCTCCTCAACACTGGGAGTATTTTTATGACTAATTCAATTTCACTACTAGTGATCAGTCTGTTCAAATTGTCTGTTTCTTCCTGATTCTTTTGCTAAAAGATAACAACTATCAGCCCGTAATTTTATATCTAGCAAAAATACCTATCAAGATAAAAGGTGAAATAGAGACATTCTTGGATTAAAATAAAAAGAATTTGTTGTCAGCAGACCTAGTCTAAAAGAACTACTATTGAAACATGTATATTACCATATGTAAAATAGATGACCAGAGCAAGTTCGATGCCTGAAACAGGGCACTCAAAGCCGGTGCTCTGGGACAGCCCAGAGGATGGGGTGGAGAGGGAGGTGGGAGGGGGGTTCAAGATGGGGACACATGTACACCCATGGCTGATCCATGTCAATGTGTGGCAAAACCACCACAATATTGCAAAGTAATTAGCCTCCAATTAAATTTTTTTTAAAGGGTATAAATTTTGATTATCTGGAAAAATTAAATGAAATACTAGAAGATGCCAGGTTTGTGGTTCTAAAATACAGATAAAAGGAATCAAGTATTTCTATTAAAAGAATTACCATCTGTAAAATAGATAGCTAATGGGAATGTGCTGTATGTCTCAGGAAACTCAACCAGGGGCTCGGTATCAACTTAGAGCGATGGGAAGGGGAGGGAGACAGGAGGGAGGTTCAAGAGGGAGGGGACATATGTACACCTACAGCTGATTCCTGTTGAGGTTTGACAGAAAACAAGAAAATTCTGTAAAGCAATTATCTTTCAATTAAAAAATAAAAAAAAGAAATTGCTACAACAGGAAGAAAATAGTAATACAAAAAACCGAGAACATCAGTAATGAAGAACAATGAAATGGGTAAATAAAACAAAATATCAATCTTCTTATGAGTCTTTAAAATTATTAATATTAGATAATTGAAAGAAAAATGATAATGTTGCCTTATATATATATATACTTAGATAACACAGTAAGAAATTGGATAAAAACTATGACTAAACTACATGCTATTAATAGGAAGCTCATTTTAAATATTAATATAATGATATGTAGTTAGGTTACAAGTTTTTAAGTTGAAAATAGGTAATATGGGCTCTGTCATCACTTTTCAACTTTGCTATTGTAGCCTGAAAGCAGTCACAAGCAATACATAAACAATTTGGCATGTTTTTATGAAAGTTTATTTGCAAACCTGACGATGGGTTGAATTTGTCACACAGGTCATACTCTCTAGAACCCCAGTCTACATTAAAAACAAAACCAACAACACTCTATAGGCGGTACTAGTGGTCAGGAACCCACCTGCCAGAGCACAAGGCGTAAGAGGTGCAGGTTCCATCCTTGGGTTGGCAAAATCCCCTGGAGGAGGGAATGACAACCCACTCTAGTATTCTTGACTGGAAAATTTCACAGACAGAGGAGCCTGGTGGGCAACAGTCCATAGGGTCACAAAGAGTCAGACATGACTGAAGTGACTTAGCACAGCACAACATAGAAATGAGTTTAGCAGGCTCTAGATGGCTGGATGGCATCACTGACTCGATGGACGTGAGTCTGAGTGAACTCCGGGAGTTGGTGATGGCCTCAGGGAGGCCTGGCGTGCTGCGATTCATGGGGTCGCAAAGAGTCGGACACGACTGAGTGACTGAACTGAACTGAACTGAACTGATGGATATAAGGTCAACACCCAAAACTCAATCATATTTCTATATGTTGGGAATTAATAAATTGGAAACCAAAATAAAAAATGCAAAACCTATACAATCTCGCAGAAAAATGAAGCACAGGCACAAGTCTCACAAAAAGACTTATAAGACTTATGCTACAAAGCAGGGCTTCCCAGGTGGCACCATGGTGAAGAATCGGCCTGCCAATGCAGGAGACGCCAGTTCAACCCCTGGGTCAAGAAGATCCCCTGGAGCAGGAAATGGCAACCCACTCCAGTATTCTTGCCTGGAGAATCCCATAGACAGAGGAGACTGGCGGGCTACAGTCCATAGCGTCACAAAGAGTCGGACACAACTGAGCACAGTCTTCTGATATGTGGCAAAGTACAAAATGTTGATAAAATAAAAGAAGTGCCAGTAAAATGAAGAGAAACACTTTGCTCAATGTAGTGAAGATGTCAGTTATATCCCTAAATTTATCTGCAGATTTGGTGCAATTCATATAAAAATTGTTACAGTCTTTTTGTGGATGTGTGTGTGGTAAGTCACTTCAGTCACGTCCAACTGTTTAGGACCCCATGGACTGTAGCCCACCAGGATCCTCTGGGAGACTTCAGGCAAGGAATCCTTCAGGCAGGAATACTGTACTGGGTTCCCATTTTTAATTCATGTTAATATAAAATTCATATGGAAAGGCAAATAAATTGGAGTTAGCTTTTTTTGAAAAAGAAGAATAAATTTAGAGAAATAAGAATACTTTGATTTAAGATTTACTGTATGACTGCAGTAATAAAGAGGTTTATAGAAGTATAAACACTTAGATTCAGTTCAGTTCAGTTGTGTGGTTGTGTCCAACTCTTTGCGACCCCATGGACTGCAGCATGCCAGGCCTCCCTGTCCATCACCAGCTCCCTGAGTTTACTCAAACTCATGTCCATTGAGTCAGTGATGCCATCCAACCATCTCATCCTCTGTCGTCCCCTTCTCCTCCTGCCTTCAATCTTGCCCAGGATCAGGGTCTTTTCAAATGAGTCAGTTCTTTGCATCAGGTGGCCAAAGTATTGGAGATTCAGCTTCAACATCAGTCCTTCTAATGAATACGTAGGACTGACTTCCTTTAGAAAGGACTCGTTGGATCTCCTTGCAGTCCAAGGGACTCTCAAGAGTCTTCTCCAACACCACAGTTCAAAAGCATCAATTCTTCTGTGCTCAGCTTTGTTTATAGTCCAGCTCTAACATCCATACATGTCTACTGGAAAAACCATAGCTTTGATGAGACAGACCTTTTTTGGCAAAGTAATGTTTCTGCTTTTTAATATGCTCTCTAGGTTGGTCATAATTTTTCTCCCTAAGAGTAAGCGTCTTTTAATTTCATGACTGCAGTGATTTTGGAGCCCAGAAAAATAAAGTCTGACACTGTTTCCACTGTTTCCCCATCTATTTGCCATGAAGTGATGGGACTAACTGGATGCCATGATCTTAGTTTTCTGAATGTTGAGCTTTAAGCCAACTTTGTCACTCTCCTCTTTCACTGTCACCAAGAGGCTCTTTAGTTCTTCTTCGCTTTCTGCCATAAGGGTGGTGTCATCTGCATATCTGAGGTTATTGATATTTCTCCTGGCAATCTTGATTCTAGCTTGTGCTTCATCCAGCCCAGTGTTTCTCATGATGTACTCTGCATATAAGTTAAATAAGCAGGGTGACAATATACAGCCTTGACGTACTCCTTTTCCTATTTGGAACCAGTCTGTTGTTCCATGTCCAGTTCTAACTGTTGCTTCCTGACCTGCATACAGATTTCTCAAGAGGCAGGTTAGGTGGTCTGGTATTTCCATCTCTTTCAGAATTTTCCACAGTTTATTGTGATCCACACAGTCAAAGGCTTTGGCATAGTCAATAAAGCAGAGATGGATGTTTTTCTGGAACTCTCTTCCTTTTCTGATGATGCAATGGATGTTGGCAATTTGATCATTGTTTCCTCTGCCTTTTCTAAAACAAGCTTGAACATCTGGAAGTTCATGGTTCACATACTGTTGAAGCCTGGCTTGTAGAATTTTGAGGATTACTTTAGTAGCGTGTGAGATGAGTGCAATTGTGTGATAGTTTGAGCATTCTTTGGCACTGCCTTTCTTTGGGATTGGAATGAAAACTGACCTTTTCCAGTCCTGTGGCCACTGCTGAGTTTTCCAAATTTGCTGGCATATTGAGTGCAGCACTTTCACAGCATCATCTTTCAGGATTTGAAACAGCTCAACTGGAATTCCATCACCTCCACTAGCTTTGTTCATAGTGATGCTTCCTAAGGCCCACTTGACTTCACATTCCAAGATGTCTGGCTCTAGGTGAGTGATCATACCATCGTAATTATCTTGGTTGTGAAGATCTTTTTTGTACAGTTCTTCTGTGTATTCTTGCCACCTCTTCTTCATATCTTCTGCTTCTGTTATGTCCATACTGTTTCTGTCCTTTATTGAGCCCATCTTTGAAGGAAATATTCCCTTGGTATCTCTAATTTTCTTGAAGAGATCTCTAGACTTTCCTGTTCTGTTGTTTTCCTCTATTTCTTTGCACTGATCACTGTGGAAGGCTTTCTTATCTCTCTTTGCTATTCTTTCTTAACTCTGCATTCAAATAGGTATATCTTCCCTTTTCTCCTTTGCTTTTCACAGCTATTTGTAAGGCCTCCTCAGACTGCCATTTTGCCTTTTCCTATTTCTTTTGATGGCACCCCACTCTAGTACTCTTGCCTGGAAAATCCCACGGACAGAGGAGCCTGGTAGGCTGCAGTCCATGGGGTTTCGAAGAGTCGGACACGACTGAGCGACTTCACTTTCAGTTTTCACTTTCATGCATTGGAGAAGGAAATGGCAACCCACTCCAGTGTTCTTGCCTGGAGAATCCCAGGGACGAGGGAGCCTGGTGGGCTGCCGTCTATGGGGTCGCACAGAGTCGGACACGACTGAATGGACTTAGCAGCAGCATTTCTTTTTCTTGGGGATGGTCTTGCTCCTTGTCTCCTGTACAATGTCATGAACCTCCGTCCATTGTTCATCAGGCACTCTGTCTATCAAATCTAGTCCCTTAAATCTATTTCTCACTTCCACTGTATAATCGTTAGGGATTTGACTTAGGTCATACTTGAATGGTCTAGTGGTTTTCCCTACTTTTTAAAGTTAAGTCTGAATTTGGCAATAAGGAGTTCATGATCTGAGCCACAGTCAGCTCCTGGTCTTGTTTTTGCTGACTGTATAGAGCTTCTCCATCTTTGGCTGCAAAGAATATAATCAATCTGATTTTGGTGTTGACCATCTGGTGATGTCCATGTGTAGAGTTTTCTCTTGTGTTGTTGGAAGAGTGTGTTTGCTATGACCAGTGTCTTCTCTTGGCAAAACGCTATTAGCCTTTGGCCTGCTTCATTCTGTACTCCAAGGCGAAATGTGCCTATTACTCCAGGTATTTCTTGACTTCCTACTTTTGCATTCCAGTTCCTTATAATGAAAAGGACATCTTTTTTTGGGTGTTAGTTCTTGAACTTCTTGTAGGTCTTCATAGAACTCTTTAACTTCAGGTTCTTCAGCATTACTGGTTGGGGCATAGACTTGGATTACTGCTATATTGAATGTTTCACCTTAGAAATGAACAAAGATCATTCTGTCATTCTGTCATTTTGAGATTGCATCCAAGTACTGCATTTCAGACTCTTTTGTTGACCATGATGGCTACTCCATTTCTTATAAGGAATTCTTTCCCCCAGTAGTAGATATAATAGTCATCAGAGTTAAATTCACCCTTTCCAGTCCATTTTAATTCACTGACTCCTAAAATATCGACTTTCACCCTTGCCATCTCCTGTTTGACCACTTCCAATTTGCCTTGATTCATGGACCTGACATTCCAGGTTCCTATGCAATATTGCTCTTTACAGCATTGGACCTTGCTTCCATCACTAGTCACATCCACAACTGGGTGTTGTTTTTACTTTGGCTCCGTCTCTTCATTCTTTCTGGAGTTATTTCTCCACTGATCTCCAGTAGCATATTACCCACCTGGGGAGTTCATCTTTCAGTGTCCTATCTTTTTGCCTTTTCATACTGTTCATGGGGTTCTCAAGGCAGGAATACTGAAGTGCTTTGCCATTCCCTTCTCCAGTGGACCACATTCTGTCAGAACTCTCCACCATGAGCTGCCCATCTTAGGTGGCCCTGCACAGCATGGCTCATAGTTTCACTGAGTTAGACAAGGCTGTGTTCCATGTGATCAGATTGGTTAGTTTTCTGTGATTGTGGTTTTCAGTCTGTCTGCTGATGGAGAAGGATAAGAGGCTTCTGAAAGCTTCCTGGTGGGAGAGACTGACTGAGGGGGAAACTAGGTCTTGTTCTGACCCATGCTCTGTAAACCTTTAATCCAGTTTTCTGTTGATGGGTGGAGCCGTGTTCCTTTCCTTCTATTTATCTGGGGCCAAACAATGGTGGCTTCCCTGGTGGCTCAGAGGTTAAAGCATCTGCCTGCAATGCGGGAGACCTGGGTTCTATCCCTGGGTCAGGAAGATCCCTTGGAGAAGGAAATGGCAGCCCACTCCAGTATTCTTGCCTGGGGAATCCCATGGATGGAGGAGCCTGGTGGGCTACAGTCCACGAGGTCACAAAGAGCTGGACACGACTGAGCAGTTTCACTCACTCACTCACTCAAACTGTGATGGAGGCAATGAAGGTGGAGGTGACCCCCCTCAAAAGGCCCATTGCATGTAGTGGTACACTCCGTGCCCCCCGCCCCGCAGCTCAGTGCCCCCAACCCCGCAGCTCAGAGCCCCCCGCCCCGCAGCTCAGTGCCCCCAGCCCCGCAGCTCAGTGCCCCCAGCCCCGCAGCTCAGAGCCCCCAGCCCCGCAGCTCAGTGCCCCCAGCCCCGCAGCTCAGTGCCCCCAGCCCCGCAGCAGGCCACCACTGACCCCCGCCCCCGCCGGAGACTCCCCGACACCCACAGGCAAGTCCGGGGCAGTCTCCTGTGGGGCCGCTGCTTCTTTCTTCTGGGTCCTGGTGCACGGGCTTCTGTTGTGCCCTCTGAGAGTCTATTTCCCAGTCCTGTGCAAGTTCTGGCAGCTCTATGGTGGGGTCAGTGGCGACCTCCTCCAAGAGGGCTTATGCCACACCCTAGTCTGCTGCACCCAGGGCCCCTGTCCCTGCGCAGACCACCACCAACCCGTACCTCCACAGCAGATGCTCAGACACAGTTCTGTCTCAGTCTCTGTGGGGTCCCTGGGTCCTGGTGTGCACACGGTTTGTTTGAGCCCTCTAAGCTTCTCTGGCTGGAATGGGATTTGATTCTAAACACAAATTCGCCCCTCCTACCATCTTGCTGGGGCTTCTCCTTTGCCCTTGTATGTGGGGTATCTCCTCACAGCTGCTCCAGTGCCAAATGTCTTACTGGGGTTTCTCTGACCTTGGATGTGGGTTATCTCCCATGGCCAGTCCAGTGAAGTGCAGCTGCATAGATTAGCGGACCAAAATAGGGAAGACAGAAATAGACCTTCATGAGCACGGCCAACAGGTTTCTGATGAAGGTGAAAAACCAACGTGATGAAGGAAAAACAGAATTTTTAACACATGATGCTGGAACAATTGACCCTTCATAGAAAGAAAAATGAATTTGGATGCAAACCTGATGCCTCATGCAAAAATTAACTCAAAATGAAACAAGCCTACATGCAAAAAGTAAAACTGTAATGCTTTTAAGGAAAACCTTTAGAAAATATCTTTGTGACTGAAGGCTAAGTAAAGAGTTCTTAAATACGACACCAAAAGCATAATCCATAAAATAAAAATTGATAAAGTGGACTTCACCAAAATTAAAAACTCTTGCTCTGTGAAAAACTCTGGTAAGAGGTTAGAAAGATAAGGCACAGATTGAGAAAGCATATTTGCATATCACATATCTGACAAAGGACTTGTATCCAAAAGATATAAAGAACTCTGAGTTTACCAGAAAAAAACACAAACAACGCAGTTAGCAAAGCAAAAGAATAAAATACCAAATCCAGTCTGAAACACTTAACCAAAAAGGGGATATGGGTGCACATAAGCATATGAAGAGGTGTTCCATATCATCCACCATGCCGAGTAAAGAGAACCAGTATTAAGGGCTACAGACAAGGGTTTCCCTGGGGACTCAGAGGGTAAAGCGTCTGCCTGTAATGCAGGATTCCCGGGTTCGATTCCTGGGTCGGGAAGATCCCCTGGAGAAGGAAATAGCAACCCACTTAGTATTCTTGCCTGGAAAATCCCATGGATGAAGCCTGGTAGGCTATAGTCTATGGGGTCGCAAAGAGTCGGCCACGACTGAGCGACTTCACTTCACTTCACATACAATGCAGTTCCATTTATACAATTTTGAAATAAAATTATAGAGATGGAGAATAGATGAGTGACTGTCAGAAGGTAGGGAAGGGGTGTAATTATGAAAGTGTAGCACATGGGGGACCTTTGTATGATGGAACAATTCCATATCTTGATTGTTAGGGCAGCCACATGAGTCTATGCAAGTGATAAAATTTCATAGAACTATACACACCTGGAAAAAAAAAATCAGTGCATGTAAAGGGTAAAGCAATCCAGATAAGGTCTGTATTTAGTCAGTATTATTGTGCCAATATTAATTTCCTAGCTTTCACATGGTACAAAGTTACTACTGGGGGAAGTTGGATGATGGGTATACAAGGCCTTTTTGTATTATTTTTGCAACTTCTCATGAGTCTATAATTTTTTCAAAACATAAGCAAAAGGAAACCACTGAGATGCCATGACTACTGCCACCTCAACAAGGATTTTATGTCAACGAATTTGAAAACATAGATGAAATGGGTAAATTTCTAGAAAAACTTCCCACATTAAAAGCACTGAATAAATTCTATGAAACTTACAAGAATAAACTTGATTCAAGGGAATAAAAATGTAACATTTCCCAGTTCAGTGTGAATAATGACAAAGGTACCAATTTTGCCTCTCCAATAGAATTATATGTACAGTTAAACTGATTTTATCTTCTCCAATATCTTGTAATTTCTTAATTACATCTCTTCCAATGATTCATTCAGAGTTTGGTATTAAGGGGTAAGTCATAAATTCCAATAAGGCAACTAGCTGATTTTGGATCTCATTTTACCAAACTCCTATTGAGCAGCTTCTTCCAAACATTTTATGTATTTGTTTGCTTTTTGGCTGTGCTGGGTCTTCATTCCTGCGTGGGCTCTTCTCTAGTTGCAGTGAGAGGGGGCTACTCCCTAGCTGTGCTGTGCAGGCTTCCCCCTGCAGCGGCTCCTCTTACTGAAGAGCATGGCTCGGGGGCCCTCAGGCTTCAGAAGTTGCAGCTTCTGGGCTCCAGACCACAAGCTCAGTAGTTGTGACCCAGGGGCTTTGTTGCCCTACAGCATGTGGGATCTTCTCAGACCAGGGATCAAACTGGTGTCCCCTGTGTTGCAAGGCAGATCCTTGGAAGACCAGAGAAGCCTAGATCACTAGAGAAGCTTCTCTTCCAAAGATTTTAAATCTTATCTTTGCCTTTATGTATACTTTGCCATTTTTCCTGAAAGTGTTGATATTTGTCATCCTGTACCTAGTAATCCTAGCGTTTTTAGTTCAGTGACATAGTAATAGATTATACAGGGAAAAAACTGTCTAATCTGGGAAGATAAAACAACGCAAAGCATCTAGTTTGGAGCTCTAGGTTTGCTCTTTATCCTGGGTCTGAGCTTTTCCCTGGTCTCTTTGACTGTGATAGCTCATTCTTTCTCTTCCTTGTTGGAATGGTAGAGCCTCTTTGGTTTGGTAATGCATAACAGCCACTTGTCCTTCTGTGGTCTATTATTCTGTCTCAGGGGTTGCCTGTACGTAAGGTGGATATAATGCTTTTCATGTCTATACTAAAGTGTGCAGCAGGTGTGGGGGAGAGGGTGTCTTTCTATTCTTGTCTTTTGTCTTGCTTTTTTCCTAGTAGATTTCTTATATGCGTCTTTCCTTCTATCTCCCTAAATCTACTCTGGTTTGCAGTAATGTCCATATCTTTCAGTGGTATAACTATGTCCTAACCGTGCTTATCTCAACTGGGATATCATCACACCCCACCTGTACTTTCGTTCTTGTTGTTATTAGTTACTCAGTCACGTCCGACTCTTTTGAGACCCCATGGACTGTAGCCTGCCAGGTTCCTCTGCACATGGGATTTTTCAGGCAAGAATACTGGAGTGGGTTGACATTTCTACCAAGGGATCTTGCCGACCCAGGGATCAAACCCACAGCTCCTCCACTGCAGGCGGATTCTTTACCTAACCGAGTCATCTGATGGGAAGCCCCACTTTCAGTTTCCCCCGTAATTGTAATTATTTCCTGAGGGGGTCTTGCCTTAAAAACAATCTACTCTTCATTTCATCTGGGCTTATCTGAGCAACAATTTATATATGTGTTTTAGGCCCATTTTGTCCTAGTTTCTAGATAAAATGGGCTTCCCTGGGGGCTCAGATGGTAAAGAATCTGCCTGCAATGCAGGAGACCCTGCAGGAGGAAAGGGCACCCTACTCCAGTATTCTTGCCTGGAGAATTCCTTGGACAGAGGATCCTAATGGGCTATAGCTCACGGGGTCACAGAGAGTCAGATACGACTGAGCAACTAATACTTTCACCCTAATTTCATCAGTATAGTTTTGCTTTTCTATAATCTTTCCCCGTTTAGCTCTTAATCTGCTGTTTAGGGCTGGTCATCTAATTATCCATCCTGTAAATATCCATTCCAGTAATGACTGTCTCTGGCTTGTGACTTTTATGGAGTCTGAATGTCAACTGTCTCTTTTCTTTTAACTTTAACAGTATCAAGGAACATGACCTCCATATATTGCCATAGGTTTATGATTCTCTAACCTGACTTCTGACTTCTTTAGCAACAGTTTACCATTTAATAGCAATATTATATATTACTATTATATTTGCTATATTATGTTTTCATTTTTCTGTCAGTTCAGTTCAGTTGCTCAGCTGTATCTGACTCTTTGCGACCCTATGGACTGCAGCACATCAGGCTTCCCTGTACGTCACCAACTCCTGAAGCTCACTCAAACTCATGTCCATCAAATTGGTGATGCCATTTTTTTATGGTTAAGTTTGTGTCCACAAAAGCATAGGTGTTTCAGTAATCATGAGTAGTCACTCTCTGAGATTCTTGCCATCCGGTTGTTGAAATTCCCCATTAGAGTATCATCTGACCAGTTCAGAATCCCGTGGACCATTAGCTTCATCACAATCTTTATGACATGCAGCACCATATGTTTGGAAACACAATTCTTTCTACCCTTGTTTTTACTTAATTATTTCTGAATCCTGCACTACTTTTGATTATAATCATCATATACTTTACTGTCTAGTTTTCTCTTCTCTAGCTGGTCTAAACATCATGAGAGCAGGGAGTCAACCTTCTTTCTATTTTATATTTAAACATAACTCCATATTTATTTTCTTTAAATAATCATTCCTGCCTAGTTTGTTACCCTAGTAAATATTCTTTTACTGAATCACAAAGCCTTTAACATACATTCATCGTTTAAAATTAGTCATGAATTTCTCTCAGCTCTTGTCTCAAATTCTATTTTGCTTGAGCCTTACACACATACAGGAACACCCCACTCTAAAAAATGCGATGCTGTGCGTATAGACATAAGGTCAACAAGAGATTCATAAGAACCTTTGTGTCCTGAGGGTGAGAAAAGGTCAGGCTCTAGTCTCATTATGGTCTTGGAGGAGAAAATGTCATGTCATTGTGTGAATAAATACAGGCTAGTGTCAGTTAGGTTAAAAAAAAAAGTGTTTAAACATAATTGGTGGTGTTTTTCTTGAAAAATGAAACAGACACAGCAAGAGTTTAAAAAATGACCCCCCATCAAGAGTACAGTAGCAATGAGGAGATGGGGCTATGTGGGTTTGATACTAAGAAGCTCAAGAAAGCTAAATTGTGCTTGGTGTGATGTGCTTGCTTATGGAAAGCTGAGACAAGGTGAATATGTATCAAGGTGGGGGTGGGTTGAAACATGGTGAGCCTTAAAGGGAGACCAGCCTTGTGAGTGCAATGCACTGAAGGATCTATATTAATAGAATGCAAGAATACGCTGGCCACTGAAAACTCTGGGCCGGGCTCCATATTCAGCATATTACATGCACTCTTTCTAATTTTACACTTAACTCTGCAGAAGGGGGCAGGTTTGTGCTTGTGAAGAAACTAAATATGTGAAGAAGCTAATGCTCAGAGAGGCTGCAGTTCATGTACCGAAGGCAACACAGAGAAAATATGAAGGCAAGTGTATGAGGCTCTGCAACCTATATTTATCTCATCACTCTGACTTCCCATCTGGTGTGACCTGTGTAAGTATGTCTTTGGAATAATTCCATTGGTTATTATTAAAACTGTTCTGTTTAGCTGTTCCACTGGTGATTCAAAATTCCTTCTTTCCAATGTATGCCTTTCAGGGAAAACTGAAGTCAACAAACCCAAATTCTCAGTTTGTCCTGTGGGTGCCACCATAACCATAGAATGTGCTGTGTTTAGTCATGTCGTGTCTGACTCTTGGTGACCCCATGGACTGTAACCCAACAGGCTCCTCTTGTCCATGGGATTCTCCAGATAAGAACACTGGAGTGGGTTGCCACGCCCTCCTCTAGGGGAATTTTCCCAACGCAGGGATCAAACCCAGGTCTCCCACATTGCAGGTGGGTTCTTTACTGTCTGAGCCACCAGGGAAGCCCAAGAATACTGGAGTGGGTAGCCTATCCCTTCTCCAGGGGATCTTCCTCACCCAGGAATCGACCTGGGGTCTCCTGCACTGCAGGCAGATTCTTTACAAGCTGAGCTACCAGGGAAGCTCAACCACAGAATACCGCTTTCTTGTTTGTCAGCTCTTATTTCCCAGGGCTGCGATAGATGAGAAATTCTAGAAGAGAGAAGAAGCCAGTTTAAGTGACTGATGGTTCATGCTGGTAAATCCACCCATGTGTTGAGAGTTCTGTAACTCTAATAGGCATTTCCCTTGTTTTCTTGAAACAGAATATTTTACATGAAGCCAAGATCAGAAAGTGTAAAAAGGTATGCAATAAGTCTCCTTCCCAGTCCTGCCCCCATCTGCCTAGTTCTTATTCATGCGTGCATGCTAAGTTGCTTCGTGTCCGACTCTGTGAGGCCCTATGGACTGTCGCCCTCCAGGCTTCTCTGTCCCTGGGATTCTCCAGGCAAGAATACTGGAGTGGGTTGCCAAGCCCTCCTCCAGGGGATATTCCTGACCCAGGGACTGAATCCCAAGTCTTCTGCATTACAGGCAGTCTCCTGCATTGTAGGCGGATTCTTTACCAACTGAGCCACCAGGTAAGCCCTATAGCTACATTTAACATTTATTACAATACCTCCTGCAGAATAACTTTGCACTTCTCTCTTTGGGCTGTGCTGGCATTTAACTCTCACTATGGATCTAGAAGTAAGTAAGAGATGGTAAGACTGGGCAGGGGAAGAACTGATTCTCCTTGTGAGCAGGTTGTCCTAAGTTAAGTCAACAAAGGAAATTTATGAAAGGAAAGTCAAGATTCCTTCAGAAAGAGCCGGGCTGCTTAATCAGGCAAGCAAGAGGGGAGATTTCAGTGTTCAAAAATCCCGGTCTCATGTCTAGTTTCCCAAATATTCCTATTTAAGTCTCAGAATCCCACCCACACTCATTAACGAGTGCCTTAACTGGCATATGATAACCTAGAGAGATTGGACATTTGACTAGTACTATTTCTCTCTTACACCTGTAGTTAGTCTTTGGACCTAAATTTTGGTTGTGTGTGCCCTCTAGAAAATAATTTTTTTAAGGCCACCACTGACGTTTTCTGATTCTCTTCCTGTTCCACAACTTGAAGTTACAAGTCTCTAGGCTTAAAAAAATTTCCCCTTTTTGTTAAGCTCTCCAAGCTGTCAGGAGCATCCAGGCCACTAATTATAGTCACCATTGTTGCCAGAGCAATTACGCACTTTAGTCGTTTGATCTTGTCTTGCCATCCACTTGTACTGCATCCCACAACAGTGCTATCTTGGGTAACCGTAATGTTGCTCCATATCAGGAATACTATTGTCCTACTTCCCCCTGGGAGAGGATATCTGTGAGCTTATCAAAGGTATTGGCAATGGAATCTCAGAGTCCCATTTGGAGGGTTAATTTCCTTGATCCATTTTTTATACCACTTACTGTATCAGTGAAGTCTGTCACAGGAGACTAGTAGCATATTCAAGGGATTTAACTGAAGAGAATTTGATGAAGGAAACATTTTAAGAGGGATGATGTATTAGGGTTCTCCAGAGGAACAATATATATATATACATATACATACGTATGTATCTACATAGACACATATGTATCTATCCATCTATCTATCTATCTATCTATCTATCTATCTATCTGGACTTCTCTGGTAGCTCAGCAGTAAAGGATCCATCTGCCTTGTGACCCAGGTTGGATCCTGGGTCGGGAAGATCCCCTGGAAGAGAGCATGGCAACCCACTCCAGTTTTCCCGGCTGGAGAATCCCAGGGACAGAGGAGACTGCCAGGCTACAGTGCATAGAGTGGCAAAGAGTCAGACAAGACTGAAGCAATTTAGCACACACGCAAGTTATACACATATACGTGTATACATATGGTCCTGTATGTGAATAACTTCAATCCCACAGCTTGTCCAAACGTGTGCTATCAAAAGCTTGCGTTTTTGACGATGTGGTAGGTGAAAAGCGTATCTCTGCAATTGTTGCTTTTCTTTTTTAAATGAAGGGATGTAACATTTTCACAGAAGTTCATTAAGAACTCACTCAGTTTCAAGTGGTAGAAAACTCAATCTGGTTTAAGCAACAGAGAAGAAATAAGATTCACATAAAATAAAAGTGAGTTGGTATATCTAAACACATGTCTTGATGCAAGGACTCAAAAGGTATCATCAAGGCTGACCTCCCTCTCCCTCTGTGCCCCCCGTCTTTTCTCTCTCAGTCTCTCTGCCTCTGGCTCTCTGAATTTTCCATCTGCTTGGCTCTATTCTGAGACTGTCTCCTCGTAGTGGCCCCAGGCAGCACCAGGTTTTCATCCTCAAGCTTCAAGTTCAGTAAAAAGACTAGGTCTTGACGCTCATTGATTCCAATTTTATATGCCTGTCCTTGAACCATCACTGTAGACAGAGACAGGTCCTGCTTCTTTGTCCACGCCTGAGTCACAGGACCATACACGCGTCTATCCACGCATGTATCTTCCAAGACGTCCATATTGAAATCATGCAACTCTGCTACTCACAATAAAAGCTGTGCTCATCCTCATCTTAGAAGGAGGTGAGGTAAACAACCTCAAGCTCATAAGCAAACTAGTTACTTTGCCACCCCAGAATCTCCAGGTTTTGAGGATTATTCTTGGTCGAGTTCTAAAGTGGCTTCTCTCAGTCCAGCAAATTATGATTAAATGAGAGCTATAACTCACATTATACACTTATAGGAAGAGATAATGACAATCAAAGTAAAACCTTCCCTTGGAAAAAGAGAGTGGGCCTTGACCCGGAACACATCCTGAGACCCCTGGCCCTAGTGAGGTGAGTTCATTAGTCATTTAATGCCGTCACCCCGGAAGGCTCCCTTCTCTTCATCTTCCCTGGCCCCATTTGAGGTGGTGACCTTAGGTGATGTGCCCCTTCTATGGGTTGCATTTGTTTGGCATCTCATTTCCTGAAAGAGTAGGTTCGAGGGCCTAGAATGAGCTTGGACCCTGAACATTGGCAAGCTACTCTTTGTTGGGCTTAAGGTTTTCCTGGCTATGAATCTTGCTAAAACGTTAGGAGGCAATAACCCCTTAAGGTAAGTAGTAGTATTCTCATTTCATAGGTGTGAATTCTACTGCTCAGAAATGTGAAGCCATACAGCTGGACTGACAAAGCCAGTATTTGTAATCAGAGGAGCCTACCTTCATCCCTCTTTTTCATCCTGCTTCCCTGTGTACCTTATATTAAAATAGTTTTGTTTGTAATATCTCTATCATTATTAGCAAACCTTTCGTATCTAGCAACTCTAGTGGGAAATTCATTCTCTGCACTTCCTCCATGCCCGGCTAAATTTCTGTCAGTCAGAACGAAAAACAGAAGAAAAGTTCGCAGCGTGTCCTGTAGGTGTCGCCCTCATCATAGAATAGATCTTCCCAGTTTCGGCGCAGGGCTCTCTCACGGGGGCCCTGGACTCCGGCGTTCCAGAAGGATACAAGAAGCTGCATCTAATTTATGCAGCCCGGTGCCAGCATCCAGAATATGTTTCTGTTATTTTGCACGTAGCTCCTGTATGTCCTCTAGTTAGGACTCTTTCTCTTTTTAATTTATTGATTTTTGAACATGTAAGTCCATGGGGTCGCAGAGTCGGACCCGACCGAGCGACTGAACTGAACTGACTGAATATATAATGGCTCAAAAGCAAACAAAAAAATGCAAAAGAATAAAGCGGGAAAAACTTGTTTCATCAGATCCATACCAAAAGTTACTAGTTATCAGCTTATTTTGTACTTCTAGAACAAGTTTTATTCATATATAAGAAAAAATATTTTTAAACTACCTTTTGTTTTTATTTTGCATGATAACACACTGTAATTTTTTTCTCCATCTTGATCGTTCCATTAACACATTAACACTATATCTTAGAAATCTTTTATGTCAATACATAAAATTTCCTCTCTCTTTTTTTTTAATCCTCAAATTATTTTCACAACATGGAAGCAGCTACATTTATCCACTCAGGTCTCTAGTGATGAGTATGTATGTGGATTTTCTGCCAATAAAAATAATGCTAAAATAAGTAGCTTTGCATAACTTCATTTTGCATGTGTGTGAATATATATGAAAGTATTGAGAATACATGCATCTGCAAAGTTTATTGACATTTCCAAACTGCCCTCCACAGGGCTCATACCGGCTTATGCGCCTGTCAGCCATGTATGAAATTGTCTATTTCCCACAGCTTGGCCAACGCAGTGTGTTTTGGATTTTTTCTAATCAATCTGAGAGTGAGAAAAAAAAGCTTCCTCAGTTTTATTTTTTGTGTTTTTATTATAAGTGAGTTGGAGCTTCTTTTGGTTTGAGAGCCATTTAAATGAGTTCAATTTTTTTCTGATTGCAAGTGATAGAAAGCCCAGCTCCTATTCCCTCAGCAAGAAGATGTTTGTTTTCTCTGGACTAACCATACTGGAGGTAGAAGTAGCTTTTCCAACGAGCCTTAATCCCAGGGCAGCGTCCTCAAGGCCTGTGATTTCTCTCTCACTCTTTTCCTCTCTGTCTTGCTCACTGACTCCCTTGCTTTCCCCTCCTTTTCTGTTCCACTTCCCTTCTGTCTTGGGCCTCTTCTCTAACAGGCTCTGATTCAGTGCTCTGATTGGACAGGACTGAGTCATGTGACAGAGCCCGAATCCCCCACAGACTTCATGGATTGAGTGGGAAGTGGGGATGCTGGCTGTGCAGTGAAAGGTCAGAGTGTTATGTGGAGACGGATGCTGGGGCACCGGCTGGGGAACACTGCACATCTGTGTTGTCATCCACCCCTTTGACAGCTCAACATCCACATACTTTTTATTCACACACACACCCCCCTTAAAAAATATCCATGCTGTAGCTGTAATGCAGCCATAATTGCATGCTATAAAATTGCACTCACCCCCTTCCCAGAGGGAGACAGCATGGAGTCTCGTGTGGCTCCTGCTGCAAGGTCAAGATTTCTAGGTGACGTGCAGTCTTCTTGGTCAGGGCTTGATGGGACTCCCCCTGGCCCAGCAATCTGTGGTTCCTAAAAAACCGAAAGGCACACGTGAAAGAACAGGGGAATCAAAACAGAATGTCCATTCGGTAAGGGAAATGGCACGAAGTGGTCTCTGGTCCGGCATTCACAGGGCAGGAGGGCGAGGTTTCCCTGACCTGGAGGTAGTGAGCTCCTTAGCCAACCTGGCTGCTCTGCTCTGCTTTCTGGAGTCATCATCTTTGTCTTGTATTTCCCTAGCCCCAATGAGCTGGAGATTTGGGAGGAGAAGGAGGACCCTTTTCATGAGCAGCTCTCTTCCTCTTAGAATGGATTTCATGTATTTAGGACTGTCTGGTCCCATCACTTCATGGGAAATAGATGGGCAAACAGTGGAAACAGTGTCAGACTTTATTTTCTGGGGCTCCAAAATCACTGCAGATGGTGACTGCAGCCATGAAATTAAAAGACGCTTATTCCTTAGAAGGAAAGTTATGAACAACCTAGATAGCATATTAAAAAGCAGAGACATTACTTTTCCAATAAATGTCCGTCTAGTCAAGGCTATGGCTTTTCCAGTGGTCATGTATGGATGTGAGAGTTGGACCGTGAAGAAAGCTGAGCACCAAAGAATTGTTGCTTTTGAACTGTGGTGTTGGAGAAGAGTCTTGAGAGTCCCTTGGACTGCAAGGAGATCCAACCAGCCCATCCTAAAGGAGGTCAGTCCTGGGTGTTCATTGGAAGGACTGATCCTGAAGCTGAAACTCCAATACTTTGGCCAGCTGATGTGATGAGTTGACTCATTGGAAAAGACCCTGATGCTGGGAGGGATTGGGGGCAGGAGGAGAAGGGGATGATAGAGGATGAGATGGCTGGATGGCATCACCGACTTGATGGACATGAGCTTGAGTGAACTCCGGGAGTTGGTGATGGACAGGGAGGCCTGGCGTGCTGCGATTCATGGGGTTGCAAAGAGTCAGACACGACTGAGCCACTGAACTGAAGTGAACTGAAAGATTAAATAATCACAGGCTGCTGTTTGCCAGATTTGGAGTTTCTCTAGCAAAATACATCTCTTAAGACATTGGGAGGCTCCTGAGCATATATCCAGAAAAAAACTATAGTTCAAAAAGACACATGTCCCCTCTACATTCATGGCAGCACTATGTACAATAGCCGAGACAAGGAAACAAGCTAAATGTCATCAACAGATGTTGTATAAAGAAGATGTGGTATAGATACACCACGGAATACTACTCAGGCATACAAAAGAATGAAGTAAGTCAGCAACATGGATAGACCTTGAGATTATCATACTAAGTGAAGTAAGCCAGAGAAAGCCAAACAGCATATGCTATCACTTGTAGGTGGGATCTAAAATATGACACAAGTAAACGTTCCTACAAAACAGAAACAGACTCACAGATATAGAGGACAGATTAGTGTTGCCAAGGGGGCAAGGGGATGGGGGCAATGGATTGAGGGTTTGGGATTAACAGACACAAACTATTAAGGGTAGTGGAGATAAACAACAAGGTCCCGTATAGCACAGGGAACTATATTCAGTATCCTGTAATACACCAGAACAGAAAAGAATGTGGAAAAAAGATGCACATAACTGAATCACTTTTGCTGTATAGAAAAAACTAACACAATATTGCAAGTCAACTATACTTCAATAAAATAAATTTTAAAACCACTGTGAGCCATTAGCCTGTGATACATACATGGATGTGTGTGTGTTAGTCACTCATGCAACCCTATGGACTGTAGCTGACCAAGTTTCTGTGTCCATGGGATTCTCCAGGCAAGAATACTGGAGTGGGTTGCCATTCCCTTCTCCAGGGGATCTTCCCAACCCAGGGATTGAACCCGGGTCTCCTGCATCGCAGGTGAATATTTTACTGTCTGAGCCACCAGGGAAGCTCCCCCGCCCCAATTTCCAGATACTATAAAAATTTAGTTTTTGAGGAGTAAACTGAGGAACACCAATCCCCATGTGTGTGTGTGTATATATATATATATATACACACACACATATGTATAGCATATTTTTTGTTTTACAGAATAGATACTGTGGATCTGAGATATTAAGTGCCTTTACCTGTAGCCCTGCAGCTGAGAGGAACAAACAGTGAGTGAGAAAGCCACTATCTGTAACCAGTCCTAAGGTCTAAGCTTTCAATATGCTTATATGAAAAATTAGGCTCACAATAACTAGCAACTCTAATGGGAAAAATCACCCTCCTCTCCTGTGCCCTGGTGAGCTTATTCTGATGTTCCCTCCCTCTCCACCCTCCTCATTCCAGAAAAGCACAAAGAAAACAAACTGAAATATTCTGCTTGTCCTCTAGGTGGCAATGTTAACCACAGGATGTTTCTTTCCAGCCCTGCAACTTGATCTCTTAAGGCTGGAAAGAATCAGATATTCTAGAAGATGGAGTCCAGTCTACACACAATTCAGTCTAAGGACCCCCGCTCACGGGTTTAGAGTTCTGTATCTCCAACATATAAGTTAGGGTTCTTTTCTCCTAAAATTTTATTTACCTCATTTTTTAATAGCGTGTACTTTTATAGGTTTCAAAAATTTAAATGTACAAAAAAATCTTATTTGAAAATAAACTCCTTATCCATCTATGTAGCATTTATGATAGCATTCTTTTTTATGTCTATTCTTCTAGAGATTTTAATATATATGCAACCAAATATAAACACATTCTTCTCCCCATCCATTTTTAATGCCCGTTATTCAAATTCACTTGTCTGTTTCTTTGCTTTCTTTTTCTTTTACACAGCTCTATATAATGGAGTGCTTTTCATAAGCAGTTCCTGAAGAAATTTATTCCTTTTAAGAGATTTAGCATCCTCCACTGGGTGGATGAAAAGGATTCTCCCTGGAGGAACAGTTAGTTTGATTCCTATTGTTTGCATTTCCAAACAATGCTGCACCAAATAACCTTGTCTCTGCCTCATTTTGTGTGGGAGGCTATATATCTGTGGGACAAGTTACACAATAGCATAATTACTGGGTCAAAGGATATATGTATTTGCAGTTTAACAAATATGCCTTTTACCCGCTTTAGGGAAGATTAAACTCACATTCTCACTAGTACAATAATATATTTCCTCTCAGTTTGACCAACATAATATGTGATCGACTTAACTTTTATATTTTGTCATTACAATAGATGGAAATGCTATCTCATTTTAAATTCATAAATTTATAATGGAGTGAAGTTGAGTAGCTTTCAATAGACAGCCTTAGAAATGATTAGGGGTCTTTCAGTTACAAGCAAAACAAAAACATAAGCCCCTCCATCTGGCTTTAGAGAAAGGAATTCACTGTCTTTACCACTGAAAAGTTGGGGGTAAACTCAGAGGTCCCAGTATGCCTGGATACAGAGGGTCCAAACGCCCTCACTTTCCTTCTCTCTCTCACTCTTCCCCTTTTCTCTACCTCCCTCTCTCCAGGCTCCCTTCCTTTGCTGGCCAGGGAGGCTCCAGAACTGCACCCTCATCTCTTCTCCTGTGGGCTGCATTTATTTAGCATCTAACCTCCTGTGGTTGCAAGTTCGGAGGCCTGGGGTCGTCAGAAGCATTGAGCAACCACGGACCATTTTGGGGGGCAGCACTCTTTAAGTGATACAAATTCACTTAAAATATTAGTAAGCAACAACATGACAAAGTCGAAATCGTCCACATTTTACAAGTGAAGAAACTATGTCTTTTAAAGACATAAAAAGATATGAAAGATAGAGCTCTTTGCCTAGAGCTATGCAGTGAATGATAGGGACAGTATTAGTATCCAGGTGCATCTGACAGTAAATGCCCAGTGATTAGCAAAATGCTTTTGTTCAGGAGCTCCAATGGAAAAATCAATCACCACCTCAATCCAGGCCCGGCCATCGACTTCAAATAAACAAAAAAAGAAAGAAAAAACGAAATGGAAAATTCTGGATGTGTCCTGTAGGTGCCACCATCACCATGGGATATCTCTTTTCCACCGTGTAGCCCGGATCTCTTTAAGGCTGAAATTCTAGAAGATGGAAGAAAACTGCTCTTTATATTTATGCAACTGACATTTTGCACTGGCATCTCACATATAATTTAGAATTCTGGATCTCGGCTATGTTGTTATTGTGTCTTTCTTTCTAAAAAGTATGCACTGAAAATATTTGTGAAGAGTTTATGTAGTTCCAAAAAAATTTAAATACAGTAGAATAAAATGTATACAATGAAAAAAATCTTTTTCCCCATCTTATCCCTTAAATTCCATGTTCCATTGCCCCTTCCCCATGGATAACTACAGTTTTATTTTTCCTGAGACAACCATGTACATACAAGCAAATAAGAAAATATATTTCCTTTCTTCTCTGTTTATATACGTATTATATAGCACTTAAAAATTTTCTCTTAACGTATGTTGAAGATATGTTCATATTAGCAAAAAGGAAATTCTTTTACAACTTTATATATTCCCCTGTATAAGTGTACCATATTTTTCATTTGTCCAGACCCTATTGATGGACATTTATATTGATGTTTTCCTATTACAAACAATGCAGTAATGGATAAAAGCTTCTTCATTGTAAATGTATAAAAGAGTTGTAGAATAAATCCTAGAAGTGAAATTGTTGAGTTAAAAGGTAAATGTATTTGTCATTTCAGTGAACATTTCCAAATTACCTGCTACTTGATGGTATCATTTTAGCACTCCCACGAACAGTCCTTTCTCCATAAATTGGACAATTACAGTGAATTATCCAGTTATTGGACATTTGCAGATCTGATAGGTGAAAACTGGTATATTTGTGCAGTTGTATTTCTTCTATTTCAAGTGAAATTAAGCAATTTTTCATCGATGAAAACCCTGTGTGTTTAGCTGAGTTTTTTTTTCACTTTTAGAAAAATGTGAGGTTTAGAAATCCCAGCTCATAGAAACTGAAGCAAGAGGAAGAAATTTGTGTTCACATAACTGGACATGGATGTTCTTGGATTTCAAGATCTCTCACTCTCTGCTCTCAATTCAGTTCAGTCAGTCGTGTCCGACTCTTTGTGACCCCATGGACAGCAGCATGCCAGCCTTTCCTGTCCATCACCAACTCCCAGAGCTTGCTCAAACTCATGTCCATTGAGTCGGTGGTGGACCATCTCATCCTGTGTTGTCCCCTTCTCCTCCTGGCTTGAATCTTTCCCAGCATCAGGGTCTTTTCCAATGAGTCAGTTCTTTGCATCAGGTGGCCAAAATGTTGGAGCTTCAACTTCAGCATCAGTCCTTCCAATGAATATTCAGACTGATTTCCTTTAGGATTGACTGGCTTGATCTCCTTGCAGTCCAAAGAACTCTCAAGAGTCTTCTCCAACACCACAGTTCAAAAGCATCAGTTCTTCAGTGCACAGCTTTCTTCACAGTCCAACTCTCACATCCATACATAACTACTGGAAAAAACCATAGCTTTGATTAGATCAACCTTTGTGGGTAAAGTAATGTCTCTGCTTTTAAATATGCTGTCTAGGTTGGTCATAGCTTTTCTTCCAAAGAGCAAGAGTCTTTTAATTTCATGACTACAGTCACCATCCACAGTGATTTTGGAGCCCAGGAAAATTAAGTCTGTCACTGTTTCCATTGTTTCCCCATCTACTTGCCATGAAGTGATGGGACCAGATGCCATGATCTTAATTTTTTGAATGTTGAGTTTTAAGCCAGCTTTTTCACTCTCCTCTTTTACCTTCATCAAGAGGCTCTTTAGTTCCTCTTCACTTTCTGCCATCAGGGTGGTGTCATCTGCATATCTGAAATTATTGATATTTCTCCTGGAAATCTTGATTCCAGCCTCTGCTTCATCCAGCCTGGCATTTCGCATGATATACTCTGCATAACAGTTAAATAAGCAGGGTGACAATATACAGCCTTGCCGTACTCCATTCCCAATTTTGAAACAGTCCTTAAGTTATATGTCCGGTTTTAACTGTTGCTTTTTAATCACACACAGATTTCTCAGGAGACAGGTAAGGTGGTATTCCTATCTCTTTAAGAATTTCCCACAATTTGTTGTGATCCACACAGTCAAAATTTTGGCATAGTCAATAAAGCAGAAGTAGATATTTTTCTGAAACTCTCTTGCTTTTTCCAAATTCAATGGGTGTTGGTAATTTGATATCTGGTTCCTCAGCCTTTTCTAAATCCAGCTTGAACATCTGGAAGTTCTCAGTTCATGTATTGCTGAAGCCTCACTTGGAGAATTTTGAGCATTACTTTGCTAGCATGTGAGATGAGAGCAATTGTGTAGTAGTTTGAACATTCTCTGGCATTGCCTTTCCTTGGGATTGGAATGAAAATTTTTTCAGTCCTGTGGGCACTGCTGAGTTTTCCAAATTTGCTGACATATTGAGTGTAGCACTGTCACAGCATCATCTTTAAGGATTTGAAATAACTCAACTGGAATTCCATCACCTCCACAAGCTTTGTTTGTAGTGATGCTTCCTAAGGCCCACTTGACTTCACTTTCCAGGATGTCTGGCTCTAGGTGAGTGATCATACCATCGTGGTTATCTGGGTCATGAAGATCTTTTTTTGTACAGTTCTTCTGTATATTCTTGCCACCTCTTCTTAATATCTTCAGCTTCTGTTAGGTCCCTACCATTTCTGTCCTGTATTGTGCCCATCTTCGCATGAAATATTCCTTTGGTATTCTAATTATCTTGAAGAGATCTCTAGTCTTTCCCATTCTATTGTTTTTCTCTATTTGTTTGCATTGATCACTGAGGAAGGCTTTCTTATCTCTCCTTGCTATTCTTTGGAACTCTGCATTCAGATGGAGGTATCTTTCCTTTTCTCCTTTGCTTTTCATTTCTCTTCTTTTCTCAGCTATTTGTAAGGCCTTCTCAGACAGCCATTTTGCCTTTTTGCATTTCTTTTTCTTGGGGATGGTTTTGATCACTACCTCCTGTACAATGTCACAAACCTCTGTCCATAGTTCTTCAGGCACTCTGTCTATCAGATCTAATCCCTTGAATCTATGTGTCACTTCCACTGCATAATAGCAAGCAATTTGGTTTAGGTCATACCTGAATGGTCTAGTGGTTTTCCCTATTTTCTTCAATTTCAGTCTGAATTTTCAGTAAGGAGGTCATGATTTGAGCCACAATCAGCTCCTGGTCTGTTTTTGCTGACTGTATAGAGCTTCTCCATCTTTGGCTGCAAAAAATATAATCAATCTGATTTTGGTGTTGGCCATCTGGTGATGTCCATGTGTAGAGTCTTCTCTTGTGTTGTTGGAAGAGGGTGTTTGCTAACTTCTCTCTATTTGAGATGGGCTTCTTTCCTGTGGTGACCCTCTGCACTTCCATACTTATAACCTCACAGCTCCAAGTTGAGAAAAAATTTCTGGACAACACCGTCTTATCAGTAAGCTGAACTGGATTATACGCTCATATTTGAGGTATAAAGATATAGGGCTTGGATGATCCAGGTCTGAGTTAAATTTTTCTTTTTGAGCCAAGGATAGCATCAACTTGATGGCTGCTGCTCACACTATGTGGATTGAGGTTTAGGGTTAAGGTTCAGAGATAAGTGTTATGACCTTCTTGAGGAAAACTAAAGTTGTATAATACACAGGGAGATGAATGAGTCCTGCAATGCATACACAGCATCCATACTCATCTTTCTTTCCTTGTATACATCTTAAGAAATGCTCCTATGTACAGCAAAATGTAAAAACCACTCACTCTCTTTCTGGGGGAAGGCAATCTAGCGTTCAAGTCCGGGATAACTAAGAGATATGCACTGTTGGTCAGATCTAAGCTTGGCTTCTCCCAAGTATAGGCATTATAGTAATTTGTAATAAATAGTTATATTTACTATACATAAAATATTATAGCAATTTATAGTAAATCCTAACATCAATCGCCCTCAAGGAATACCCGGACTACTCCCTGACAGAGAAAGAACACTCTAATTATGATAAAAACTCCATTCCAAATGCAGAAAATGGGACATAATAGTGATAACAGAACACCACCCAAACTGTGTCTTAGATGGCCTGAATGAGGTATTCAGGCCATTCTGGCTCTTTTCTCTAGAAAGCCTTTCTTTATTTGCTATGGTTTTTGTCAAGCTCAGTTCCTACTGAAGTGAGTTTGGGGGACCTGAGACCTTTTCAGAGGTTAGCCATCACTGACCGATAGACAGTAGCTATGAGCTGTAAAAAGCAGCACATTTGTAAAGAGGGTAATATTATCTGTGTTTCACAAGTGAGGAAACTAGGGCCTGAAGAGGTTAGGGACTTGTGGTGTGAGTGACATGGAGAGGTCGGAAGCCAGGGATATTCCTTTCTTCAGAACACCGGCATTTCCATCTGCTGTCTGTAAAGTGGCTTTGCTTGCAGTGTTTACATCAGTAATCATCGAAACTTTCATTTCTAGCAAGAGCAAAGGGAACTCCTTGGTCACTTGTTGTAAACCGTTCGGCCTTTAAAGGGAGAACAAAGTAATATGATTCTCTGGCCCTGTAGGGGCGACCTTAATCAAGGAAGGTTTCTTTGGGGACACTGCAACCCCCATCTTTCAGAACTGCAACAGACCGGAAATTCTAGAAAGTGGAGGAAGTCTGACAGGTCAATGAGAATCGTCAATGGTTAGTGCCAGAATCTACACGTGTCCTCGTTTTGATGAATCAGTTCAGTTCAGTTCAATTCAGTCACTCAGTCTTGTCCGACTCTTTGCGACCCCATGAACCACAGCACACCAGGCCTCCGAATTAGTTAGGATGTTATTATTCTTTAAAATGAAGTTATAAAGTTTTGAATAAGTAATATATTTATATGACTCCAAAATAAAAAGAATAAAGGGATATTCAGGGAAAAGAATTCTCCCTTCTAATCTTACCCCCATCTACTAAATTCCCAAGCCCATTTCTCAAATATGTAATGAGTCTGTAGTTTCTTGCATATCCTTCCAGAGATTTACATATGTATGAATATATATTCTTCCATTTTTATAGAAGTGATAGCATAAAATTGATTGGCAAGACAACATATCTTAGAAATATAACAGGTCAAAATAAAAATTCCAGAATTTTTAAAAGCATCTTTATAGTATTCTACCATATGGATGTACTATACTTCATTTAACCTCTTGATAGGTTTATTCATATTATGCAAGAGGTTGATTCATACATCTTACCGTTACAAATAATACTATAATGAATATCTTGATACATATGGTATTTTTCAGACATGTAAATACATTTGTAGAATAAATTGCTAGAAGTGGATTTGCTGGTGCAAAAGTTCATACATTTTTAATTTTAACATATAATCCCACATTGCCCTTTGTACACATCACAACCACCTTACATTTCATCACTAATATATGAGGTTGCCCCACCTCCTCACAGCAGGTTCAACGTAGCATGTTATTGAATGCTTGGACTTTTTAATCTGAAAGGTGAAAAATTATGTCCCTATTCACTTTGTTTCTCTTGTTTGAGTATGACTGAACAACCTTTTATAAGTTTAAGAGACAACTGGAAAAAGCTAGCTTTTTCTATTGAAAGCATCAGAAAACCAAAAACACTTGACTAAAAGAAAAACAAAATGATTTCCTTTTTATAAGGCTATGTAGATACGTCTACATGTATTCATGTATAATGTGAATTTAACTCAGATGACCATTATATCTACTACTGTGGGCAAGAATCCCTGAGAAAAAATGGAGTAGCCATCAAAGTCAACAAAAGAGGCTGGAATGCAGTACTTGGATGCAATCTTAAGAATGACAGAATGATCTCTGTTCGTTTCCAAGGCAAACCATTCAATATCATAGTAATCCAAGTCTATGCCCCGACCAGTAATGCTGAAGAAGCTGAAATTGACCGGTTATATGAAAACCTACAAGACCTTCTAGAACTAACACCTGCAAAGATGTACTTTTCATTAGAGGGGACTGGAATGCAAAAGTAGGAAGTCAAGAGATACCTGAAGTAACTGGCAAATTTGGCCTTGGAGTACGGAATGAAGCAGGGCAAAGACTATTAGAGTTTTGCCAATAGAAAGCACTGGTCATAGCAAACACCCTCTTCCAACAACACAAGAGAAGACTCTACACATGAACATCACCAGATGGTCAACAGCAAAATCAGATTGATTATATTCTTTGCAGGTAAAGATGGAGAAGTTCTATATAGTCACCAAAAACAAGACCAGGAGCTGACTGTGGCTCAGATCATGAACTCCTTATTGCCAAATTCAGACTTAAATTGAAGGAAGTAGGGAAAACCACTAAACCATTCAGGTATGACCTAAATCAAATCCCTTACGATTATACAGTGGAAGTGAGAAATAGATTCAAGAGATTAGATCTGATAGACAGTGCCTGAAGAACTATGAATGGAGGTTTGTGACATTGTACAGGGGGCAGTGTTCAAGACCACCCCCAAGAAAAGGGAATGCAAAATGGTTGTCTGGCGAGGCCTTACAAATAGCTGAGAAAAGAAGAGAAGCTAGAGGCAAAGAAGAAAAGGAAAGATATACCCATTTGAATGCAGAGTTCCAAAGAATAGCAAGGAGAGATAAGAAAGCCTTCCTCAGTGATCAGTGCAAAGAGATAGAGGAAAACAATAGAATGGGAAAGACTAGAGATCTCTTCAAGAAAATTAGGGATACCAAGGGAATATTTCATGCAAAGATGGGCTCAATAAAGGACAGAAACGGTATGGACCTAACAGAAGCTGAAGATATTAAGAAAAGGTGGCAAGAATACACAGAAGAACTGTACAAAAAAGATCTTCACGACCCAATAATCACGATGGTGTGATCACTCACCTACAGCCAGACATCCTGGAATGTAAAGTCAAGTGGGCTTTAGGAAGCATCACTACGAATAAAGCTAGTGGAGGTGATGGAATTCCAGTTGCTGCTGGTGCTGCTTCTAAGTTGTTTCAGTCATGTCCAACTCTGTGCGACCCATAGACGGCAGCCCATCAGGCTCCTCTGTCCCTGGGATTCTCCAGGCAAGAACACTGGAGTGGGTTGCCATTTCCTTCTCTAATGCATGAAAGTGAAAAGTGAAAATGAAGTCGCTTCAGTCGTATTCGACCATGGACTGTAGCCTACGAGGTTCCTCCATCTGTGGGATTTTCCAGGCAAGAATACTGGAGTGGGTTGCCATTTCCTTCTCCAGGAATTCCAGTTGAGCTATTTCAAATCCTAAAAGATGATGCTATGAAAGTGCTGCACTCAATATGCCAGCAAATTTGGAAAACTCAGCAGTGGCCACAGGACTGGAAAAGGTCAGTTTTTATTCCAATCCCAAAGAAAGGCAATGCCAAAGAATGCTCAAACTACCGCACAATTGCACTCATCTCACATGGTAGTAAAGTAATGCTCAAAATTCTCCAAGCCAGATTGAAACATGTATAATATCATATAAGAAATGAATCGCCAGTCTAGGTTTGATGCAGGGTGCAGGATGCTTGGGGCTGGTGCACTGGGATGACCTGGAGGAATGGTGTGTGGGGTGGAAGCGGGAGGGGAGTTTGGGATTGGGAACACGTGTACACCTGTGGCGGATTCATGTTGATGTGTGGCAAAACCAATACAATATTGTAAAGTTAAAAAAAAAAATTCTCCAAGCCAGGCTTCAGCAATACATGAACTGTGAACTTCCAGATGTTCAAGCTGGTTTTAGAAAAGGCAGAGGAACCAGAGATCAAATTGCCAACATCTGCTGGATCATTGAAAAACAAGAGAGTTCCAGGAAAACATCTATTTCTGCTTTATTGACTATGCCAAAGCCTTTCAATTCTGAAAGAGATAGGAATACCAGACCACCTGACCTGCCTCTTGAGAAACCTGTATGCAGGTCAGGAAGCAACAGTTAGAACTGGACATGGAACAACAGACTGGTTCCAAATAGGAAAAGGAGTACGTCAAGGCTGTATGTTGTCACCCTGCTTATTTAACTTCTATGCAGAGTACATCATGAGAAATGCTGGGCTGGAAGAAACACAAGCTGGAATCAAGATTGCTGGGAGAAATATCAATAACCTCAGATATGCAGATGACACCACCCTTATGGCAGAAAGTGAAGAACTAAAGAGCCTCTTGATGAAATGAAAGAGGAGAGTGAAAAAGTTGGCTTAAAGCTTAACATTCAGGAAACTAAGATCATGGCATCCACTCCCATCACTTCATGGGAAATAGATGGGGAAACAGTGTCAGACTTTATTTTGGGGAGCTCCAAAATCACTGCAGATGGTGAATTCAGCCATGAAAATAAAAGACACTTACTCCTTGGAAGGAAAGTTATGACCAACCTAGAGAGCATATTAAAAAGCAGAGACATTACTTTGTCAACAAAGGTCCATCTAGTTAAGGCTATGGTTTTTCCAATAGTCATGTATGTGAGATTGGATCATAAGGAAAGCTGAGCACCGAAGAATTGATGCTTTTGAACTGTGGTGTTGGAGAAGACTCTTGAGAGTCCCTGGGACTGCAAGGAGATCCAACCATTCCATCTTAAAAATCAGTCTTGGGTGTTCATTGGAAAGACTTATGTTGAAGCTGAAACTCTGAACTCTGGCCACCTGATGCAAAGGCCTGACTCATTTGAAAAGACCCTTATGCTGGGAAAGATTGAGGGCAGGAGGAGAAGGGGATGACAGAGGGTGAGATGGTTGGATGGCATCACCAACTCAATGGACATGGATTTGGGTGGGCTCTGGGAGTTGGTGATGAACAGAGAGGTCTGGCATGCTGTGGTTCATGGGGTCGCAAAGAGTTGGACATGACTGAGCGACTGAACTGAACTGAATTATACTTTCTTCACAAATTGTCTTTGTTTAGAAATTATCGCTAGTGACTGCAGCCATGAAATTAAAATACATTCCTTGGAAAAAAAGCTATGACAAACCTACACAGTGTATTAAAAAGTAGAGACACCATTACTGATTAAAGTCTGCATAGTCAAAGCTATGTTTTTCCACTAGTCATGTATGAATGTAAGAGTTGGACCGTGAAGAAGGCTGAGCAGCAAAGAGTTGATACTTTCAAATTGCAGTGTTAGGGAAGACTTTTGAGAGTCCCTTGGACAGTTAGGATGTCAAACCAGTCAATTAAAGGAAATCAATCCTGAATATTCATTGGAAGGACTGATGGTGAAGCTGAAGTTTCAATACTTTGGCACTTAAGACCCTGCTGCTGGGAAAGATTGAGGGCAGGAGGAAAAGATGGGTGACAGAGAATAAGATGATTGGATGACATCAGTAAGTCAATGGACATGAGTTCAAGCAAATCCTGGGAGATGGTGAAGGACAGGGAAGCCTGGTTGCTTCAGTCTATGGGGTCACAAAGAGTTGGATATGACTTAGTGACTGAACAGCAAATGTTAGTATGGGAAGAGCACCCGAGATTTCGAAGTAGCAAACCTTGCTCAAACATGGCCTCAGTCACATTTTTTTCTGTGATGCTTGATAAATTATCAATGTTCTCTGAGCCCATAAATAAAATAACTAAGAACCTATTTTCATCCCATAAATATTGAGTCCACAGTGTAAACTCTATGACATTTGGAACACAGAAGGTAGGAAATAATATTTGTTGTAGAATCAGCTATACCTTAGACATATAAAAGCTTACAGAAACAAGTGGCAATCAAGACTCAGTTCCCTGCAGCCAGGGAAGTCTAGGAACTATTTGTTCCATCAGCTAAGAAATCAGGACATTTTGGTAGAGTTAGGTGTGGGTACAGAGAAGAACCTGAATATGGGAAACTACAAACAATTCCCTATACCAAGGCAATAGTATAGGGGCTTCCCAGGTGGCTTAGTGATCAAGAATCCACCTGCCAGTTCAGGAGATGTGGGTTCAATCCCTGGGTCAGGAAGATCTCCTGGAGAAGGAAATGGCTGCCCATTCTGGTAAACTTGCCTGGGAAATCCCATGGACAGAGGAGCCTGGTGGGCGATAGTACATGGGGTCGCAAAGAGTCGGACACGACTTAGCGACTAAACAATACATAGTAGCACAAAGGTGGAAACAAATAATGAACCACGAGTTCAGAGAGGAAGCCTGGGGCGTATCATGAAGGAACTGGTGGTCCCGGCAAAGACATTTGGCTTCCATCCCAAAGCAAAGGGGAACCTCTGAAGGGTTTGAAGCAAGGAAGTGTCACGATTGGGTGTGTGTTTCAAAATATTCTCTCCAGCTGCTGTGCTGAGGAAGATCGGAAGGGAGCAAGACTGTAGAGAAACCAACATAGGCAAGAAATGGAAGTGGAGATGGCAGTGGAGATAGAAAGATAGGAACAAATGTGAGAGACATTAAAATCTAGAAACTAAGTGTTAACAGTTGATTATACGGAGTCACTGAGAGAGTGAGGAGTAGGAGAGAAAGCTGAAGTTTCTAATTCTTATAACTGTTCACACAGTAAATGCAGGAAGAAGAGCAGGTATATTTAGGGGAGGGCAAAGAAATAATGAAGAAAATTACCTATGATAGGTAATCATAAGTTATCAATGTCATATCTATTACCGCTGTCCAATTGGCTGTTATACTGATGCTCAAGAGAGAGATCTAAGAGAAATAAGTTTGAAAGTCATCAGCATGTAGATGCTTACTGAAACCAGGAGTAGATGAGATTGGTCTTGGTGAATACGCAAAGCAGAAAACAATAGTCTAGAATCAACAGAGGCTTTAGGCCCAGTGCAACACTTCAGGCAGTGTCTGTGAGCCATGGCTACATGCTAGAGTCATTGCGAAGCTTGTAAAGCATAGTGATTCCAGGACGCTACACCAGACCGATTAACTCAGAATCTCCTGTCTGGGCACCAACAGTCTTTCAAAGCTTCCCAGGTGATTGCAATATGCAGCTATGATTGAGAACTCTTCCATGCTGGAATGTGCCCAGTAACTATACGCTAAGTGAATAAACGAGTAGGTGAACAAATATGAGATTGCTCAGAGACTCCAAAACAGAAAAAGTGATGGGGATACTGATAGCAAGCGGCATAACAGAAAATAAAGATGTGAGAAAACAGAATACAGTCAGTGGCAAGGAATCCACCTGCAATGCAGAAGGCCTAGGAGATGTAGGTTCAGTCCCTGGGTTGGGAAGGTCCCCTGGAGAAGGAAAAGGCAACTCGCTCCAGTATTCTTGCTGAAAAATCCCATGGACAGAGGAGTCTGGTGGGCTACAGTCCAAGGGGTCTTGAAGAGTCGGATATGACTGAGTGCGCACACACATATAGCAAGGGGAAAAAAAAGCACACATTTAGCAGGAAGAGAATCATTATTTCTTAAAACTATCTGTGATTAAATTATCTACATTGTCTGTAGATAATTTAATCACAGTTAGTTTTAAGAAACATGGGAAAAGGAATTTGCTGGCAACATGAAATAAGACTCTTAAGTACCTGACAAGCCTGAGAAAAATAGGTAGTGAGAAAATCAATGCATTGAAACCCAACAAAGCTTCAGTGTACTATCCCTTTTCAATCACTTGGAGGAAAAATGATGTGTTCAGTACGTCCTCCTTCTCCACGTTTGGACCTTTAAGCAGGGTATTTGGATTCACGGACTGAACCCAACTCAGATTGTCTCCCCTTCCAGCACACTGCTGTACTTAAATGACACCAGGCTTCCAAGCAAGATTGATTGTAAACTTGAAAAGGTTATATGTGATGTAATGAATAACATATGCTATTCCCTCAAGCGCATCTCTGGAATGATACACACCAAGGATCCTGCAAGCTTTCATAGTTTAGAAAAGATTGGGAAGAGATCTCACAGACAAGCGCCAAAAGAAAATTTCCTATTATGCTCACTTAATAAACTGCTCTATCTTGAATTCATTCACTCGATGAATACTTAATGAAGACTTAAAAACTGTTTTTGGAGTTCCATAAATGTTTTGTTGACAAATGGGGAGATGAATGGATATAATGAGCCAATCAAAGTTCGAGGGGCTATGAGAAAAATAAAATAACTCAAAGATGGGAATTGATCTTAATAGAGGCTGCAATATCCCTTTTGAGAAAATGTAATAAGTGCATCCAATTGTTACACATTTTACTAGGAGAATACAGAATAGGAGGGAAGAAGGGATTATTTCCAATTGGAGTGCTAGGAAAGAACTTTTGCCAGAAGTTGTGTTTAAGCTGAACCTTGAAAAATCTAGATGTGCAGATTTTGGGAAAAGATATTTGAGGCAAAGAAAGACTACGAGGTGGACTGTGTTGATGTGTTGAAGATGGAGAACAGTTAAATTTGAACAAGATTTGAAGTTTATAAAGGACGATTGTTGGGCAACAATGTTGAAAAGGTACATTGAGACTTTGCATGGAGATCTTTTAAAGTTTTTAATGACTGAGCACAGGATAGTTAACTGCTAATATTTGTTGAATGTTTTCTATGGGCCAGGCACATTGTAATTACATAAATTATCTTAATGAAGGTTTATAATAACCTCCTTTGTAGGTTCATGAAGTCCTTCTTAACAAAATATAATTGATGCTGGGAAAAACCAATTAAAACATCTCAGTTGAAATGGAATTTATGTTTTCATGGTAAATTAAAGGGGAGAAAATGATTAGAATATTAACTTTAAAAATGATTAACATTATGACAGATGTTTATCTTTTATCCACAACACATATACATTATAATTGCAACTTTACACTAATTCTTAAAACTAAGAAAGAATAATTCAAATACATTTTAGGGGAGAGGCATATTTTTCCAAGAAAATTACATGACTGCATAATACAATATTCTTCAGTTTATATCTTCAGCATGATTGTAAAGAGGGTTGGTTTTTGCAAAATTATTTGAGCTTTTCATGAATTTCCTTAGAACTTTGATATCAAAGCTATTTTTATTTGAAATACCTATCATATTATTGTGCTCACTAATTTTTTTTTTGTGGAGTGTTAACATGTTTAACTCTGCCAAATATGGCATTTGTTGGTAGCTCTGTGTGTAATTAAAATATTTCTCCAGTTTCATTGACTTCATGACATCTTGCATCACGTATATTTTTATTTTATAGTCATTTGCATTATAATTCCTAATGGTCATTACCACTAACTGAAAGTGCAGAAGTTTTGTACTCTCAGTGAGAGTTGACCTACATTGATGCGAAGGGCCAAGGTGCTTGAGTGGGGAGGTCAATTGAAGTGGTAGCTCACTAGTCAATATTTTCAAATTATGACATGTTTTATTTTCCTATAAAATCTTGGATAATAAATGCCAAGATGATGAGATCTTCCTGTGTTTTGTGATTTCTGTTTTACCGATGAGAAAACTGAGGCTCAGTGAAAGTCAGTGTGCCCATAGCCACACAGCTCATAAATGATAAAAGCAGAATTTGAAGGCAGTCTAATTTGAGTGTTGAACCATTTGTATAGGTAGGGGCCAAGTGCTTTTAGTTGTCAATTAGAGATAAGTCACTACCAGAAATTTATAAAGCATAGAAAGGTTATCTTTTCTGTATTGCCTAACTTATATTTTTTTCCCCTGCCTTCTAAAATTACACAGACTGCTCTTAATTTTCAGTTTTTCCCCCTAATATATATAATTAATGCATTAAAAATTGTGTTAATCCCAACTCACAAATTTTGATATGAAAGTCTCTTCATTGACCTATAAATTATTTAGAAGTATGTTTTTAAATTTCATAATACCATCTTTTGGCTATTTATTTTTCATTTTACTGCACTGAGATTTAAAAATAATACCTGCATGATGTAGGGAATCTAGATCCACCGGTGTTTGTAAAGATTTGTTTTGAAACCATTATGTGGTCAGTTTTTGTAAATGATGTATAAGTATTTAAAAAGTGTGTGTGTTCTTGTAACTGTTTGATGTAGAATTCTATGTAAGTATATTAGAGCGAGCTCAAACTTCTTGAAACATATGCTAAATCTTTGTAACTTTTTATTTGCTTGATTCATGAATTACAGAAAGAAATGTATTAAGGTCTTGCAATATGATTATGCACACGTCAACTTTTTGTTGTAGTTTTGTCAATTATGTTTGTTATTATTGTAGCCACTAAGTCATGTCTGACTCTTTGTGACCCCATGGACTGTGGCACGCCAGACTCCTCTGTCCTCGACTATCTCCCAAAGTGTGCTCAAATTCATCTCCACTGAATCAGTGACGCTGCCTAATCATCTCACTCCCTGCTGCCCCCTTCTTCTTTCGTCATCAATTATTTTTAAGTTTAGTATTTTTATATCTTGGTGTTTTTGTTCCTCATCCCTATATGGTGTGCTTTTTCATCTGATATAAAATACATTTTAAATTTCACTTAAAAACTATTTTGTCAGATATGTTGCAGTGACGCCAACTTTCTTTTCATTAGCATTTTCCTAGAATGACTTTTTTATCCTCTTAATTTCAGCTCTTTGTGTCATATTTTACATGCATCTCATAAGCGGTGGAGTTGATTTTTATAAAATCTATTCTCTTTTGTGCTTCTCACGTGGTTCCGATGGTAAAGAATCTGTTTGCAATGCAGGAGACCCGGGTTTGATCCCTGAGTTTGGAAGATCCTCTGGAGAAGGAAATAGCAACCCACTTCTGTACTCTTGCCTAGAGAATTCTATGGACAGAGGAGCTTGGCAGGCTATAGTCCATGGGGTCACAAAGAGTCGGACACGACTAAGCAACTGAAACTTTCTTTTTCACTCTTTTAACTGGTGAATTTAATATATTTACATTTATTTTGAGTATGGATACACATGGGTAGTATACATGGTTATTTCTACCATATGCATTCTACTTAGCTTACTTTTTTGTTTCTTCTTATTCTTTTCAGGATTCTAGTTAACTAATAGGTTTTTTTTTAAATCACTGCCCATGGTTTAAAACTCATACATTCTATTTCTCATCCTTTAGTGATACTTTAAAACTATTAACATGAATTATTTAAATAGCAGTACCTAAATTCAGGCAATATTTACTCTCTTCTGAAAATTAAAATGGTCTTAGATGCTTTACCTTCAAGCTTGTTTTTTGTTTTTTATAGTTTTCTAGTATTTCTGTTTTGTTTTTATATCCTTAAATTTCTTACTATTGTCATTGCTGATGCTTAGATATATCCACATGTCTATGAAAGTGCTTTTTATCACCGTCTCTTTTATCCCACTCCTTCTGTATGAATTCTGTTAATTTCTTTCTAAAAATTATAATATATTGTTAATAATATATTGACACTTTTTGCATGTAATTTTTGTGCCTTTCTTGGTTGTGTCTTTTGTTTATTGTTGCTTTTAAGATTTTAGGTTCTATAGCTTCACTGTGATGGATTTAGGTGTGGATTTCTTTTTTATTTAAGGTTTTTGGAAGTCATGTGGTTCTTGTTTCTATGGATTCATGTATTTCATCATTTCTGGAAAATTCTCAAGCCTTTCAAGAGAGCTTCTTCCCTATTCTATCCTTCTGGAATTCCTCATAGCTGCTTGGGGACCTTTGTTTCCTTTTCCTTCTCATAATTTCCCAGTGCTACAAGTCTTTCTGATATCCTCAGTTAGACCTGCCAGTTCACCAGTTCTTCAAATGTCTAATCTGTTTATTTCATTAGTTTTAAACACCATGTTTTTCTTTCTTATTCTTTTGTCTAACATAACTACTATTTTTTCATATTCTCTTGTTCTCTTTTAGAATTTCAATTTTTTAATGTCTTAATTGTTTTAAACATACATTACATTCTGCTTCAGATTATTATTCCATTATCTCAATTTTGGGGTGATACTTCTGCTATTTTTGTTCACTCTTCTTGTGTGCTCTGTAATTTTTTTTATCATGAGCTCTATTCTTCAGCATGATTATTTTTTCCTATGAGAATTTCATATTGTGGGAGTATTTCTTTAGAGTGTTTGGTTTGGGGCAGGAACTTGGGGTACTTTTGGTCCAAAGCCAATTTTATATTAATTCCTCAGGCTGGGGCAAGGGTTTAACCTTCTTGAGTATGTTAAATTCAAACCCTAAATCTATTTGAGACACAGGTCTGTGGTTATCAAATTATCAGATATAACGCTTTTGTTTTGATTTCTCTACACAGAACTGAAAGAGATGGGAATACCAGACCACCTGACCTGCCTCTTGAGAAACCTATATACAGATCAGGAAGCAACAGTTAGAACTGGACATGGAACAACAGACTGGTTCCAAATAGGAAAAGGAGTAGGTCAAGGCTGTATGTTGTCACCTTGCTTATTTAACTTCTATGCAGAGTACATCATGAGAAATGCTGGGCTGGAAGAAGCACAAGCTGGAATCAAGATTGCCAGGAGAAATATCAATAACGTCAGACATACAGATAACACCACCCTTATGGCAGAAAGTGAAGAAGAACTAAAAAGCCTCTTGATGAAAGTGAAAGAGAAGAGTGAAAAAGTTGGTTTAAAACTCAACATTCAGAAGATGAAGATCATGACATCTGGTCCCATCACTTCATGGGAAATAGATGGGGAAACAGTGGAAACAGTGTCTGACTATTTTGGGGGGCTCCAAAATCACTGAAGATGGTGATTACAGCCATGAAATTAAAAGACACTTATTCCTTGGAAGGAAAGTTATGACCAACCTAGATAGCATATTCAAAAGCAGAGATATTGGTCAACAAAGGTCCGTCTTGTCAAGGCTATGGTTTTTCCGGTAGTCATGTATGGATGTGAGAGTTGGACCATAAAGAAAGCTGAGCACCAAAGAATCAATGCTTTTGAACTGTGGTTTTGGAGAAGACTCTTGAGAGTCCCTTGGACTGCAAGGAGATCCAACCAGTCCATTCTAAAGGAGATCAGTCCTGGGTGTTCTTTGGAAGGACTGATACTAAAGCTGAAACTCCAGTACTTTGGCCACCTCATGCGAAGATTTGACTCACTGGAAAAGACTCTGATGCTGGGAGGGATTGGGGGCAGGAGAAGAAGGGGACAACAGAGGATGAGATGGTTGCATGGCATCATCGACTCAATGGACATAAGTTTGGGTAAACTGCGGGAGTTGGTGATGGACAGGGAGGCCTGGTGTGCTGCGGTTCATGGGGTCGCATTCATGGGGTCGCAAAGAGTTGGACACAACTGAGCGACTGAACTGAACCCTGAACCAAGGTAAAAACACATAAATGTATCTATTTTCTCCCTTTGCTAGGGAACAAGTGCATTTCTTAGTCCCCCATCAGTGATGGTGCAGTCTTTTCAGGGTGTCAGGTTTAGGTGGGAAGTAATTCCAATTTTTTTCATCATTTGAGTCCTGTATTAATTCACTCAGGCTGCCATGGATTGGGGGGCTTAAACAGCAGAAATTTTTTTTTCAGATTTGGGGAGACTGGAAGTACAAGATGAGGGTGTCAGCAGGTCAAGCTCTGGTGAGAATTCCCTTCCTGGTTTACAGATGGCCACCTTCTTTCTGTGTCTTCATATGATGGAGAGGAAGGAGAGAGAGAAAAAGTGAGTTATCTCTCTGGTATCTCTTCTTAAAAGAGAAAAATAATTGTATATTTTTATGTACTATTGTATATTAATGCATATAGGTGGAATCTAGACAAACGGTATAGATGATCTTATTTGCAAAGCAGAAAAAGAGACACAGACTAGAGAACAAATGTATGGATACCAAAGAGAGATGGGAGGAGGTGGGAAGAATTGGGAGATTGGGATTGACACATAGACACTATTGATACTATGTATAAAATAGATAATTAATGAGAACATATTGCATAGATCAGGGAATTCTACTTAATGCACTGTAGTGACCTGAATGAGAAGGAACTCCAAAAGAGAGGGGATATATGTATGTATATGGCTGATTCATTTTGCAATGTAGTAGAAAGTAACACCACATTTAAAGCAACTACACTTGAATGAAGATTAATTAAAAACTTAATTTTTTGCAAAGGGCACTAATCTGATTAAATTAACATCCCACCCTTCTGACTTCATCTAACCAAGCATACATGCACACTAAGTCACTTCAGTCATGTCTGACTCTTTTCAACCATGTGGACTGCACCCCTCCAGATTCCTCTCTCCATGGGATTTTCCAGGCAACAATACTGGAATGGGTGGCCATGCCCTCCTCCAGGGGATCTTCCCAACCCAGGGATCAAACCCACATTTATTATGTCTGCTGCATTGGCAAGCGGGTTTTTTAGTACTAGCACCACGTGGGAGGCCCTACCATCAATTTAGTTCAGTTCAGTTCAGTTCAGTTCAGCCGCTCAGTCGTGTCCGACTCTTTGCCACCCCATTAATTGCAGCACGCCAGGCCTCCCTGTCCATCACCAACTCCTGGAGTTCACTCAAACTCATGTCCATCAAGTCAGTGATGCCATCCAGCCATCTCATCCTCTGTCGTCCCCTTCTCCTCCTGCCCCCAATCCCTCCCAGCATCAGAGTCTTTTCCAATGAGTCAACTCTTCACATGAGGTGGCCAAAGTACTGGAGTTTCAGCTTCAGCATCATTCCCTCCAAAGAAATCCCAGGGCTGATCTCCTTCAGAATGGACTGGTTGGATCTCCTTGCAGTCCCAGGGACTCTCAAGAGTCTTCTCCAACACCACAGTTCAAAAGCATCAATTCTTCAGTGCTCAGCTTTCTTCACAGTCCAACTCTCACATCCATACATGACCACTGGAAAAACCATAGCCTTGACCAGATGGACCTTTGTTGGCAAAGTAATGTCTCTGCTTTTGAATATGCTATCTAGGTTGGTCATAACTTTTCTTCCAAGGAGTAAGCGTCTTTTCATTTCATGGCTGCAGTCACCATCTACAGTGATTTTGGAGCCCCCCAAAATAAAGTCTGACACTGTTTCCACTGTTTCCCCATCTATTTCCCATGAAGTGATGGGACCGGATGCCATGATCTTCGTTTTCTGAATGTTGAGCTTTAAGCCAACTTTTTCACCCTCCATTTTCACTTTCATCAAGAGGTTTTTCAGTTCCTCTTCACTTTCTGCCATAAGGGTGGTGTCATCTGCATATCTGAGGTTATTGATATTTCTCCCGGCAATCTTGATTCCAGCTTGTGCTTCTTCCAGCCCAGAGTTTCTCATGATGTACTCTGCATAGAAGTTAAATAAGCAGGGTGATGATATACAGCCTTGACGTACTCCTTTTCCTGTTTGGTACCAGTCTGTTGTTCCATGTCCAATTCTAACTGTTGCTTCCTGACCTGCATACAGGTTTCTCAAAAGGCAGGTCAGGTGTTCTGGTATTCCCATCTCTTTCAGAATTTTCCACAGTTTATTGTGATCCACACAGTCAAAGGCTTTGGCATAGTCAATAGAGCAGAAATAGATGCTTTTCTGGAACTCTCTTGCTTTTTCGATGATCCAGCAGATGTTGGCAATTTGATCTCTGGCTTCTCTGCCTTTTCTAAAACCAGCTTGAGCATCAGGAAGATCACAGTTCATGTATTGCTGAAGCCTGGGTTGGAGTATTTTGAGCATTACTTTACTATAGTGTGAGATGAGTGCAATTGTGTGGTAGTTTGAGCATTCTTTGGCATTGCCTTTCTTTGGGATTGGAATGAAAACTGACCTTTTCCAGTCCTGTGGCCACTGCTCAGTTTTCATACCTCCAAATACTCCATCTCCAATACCACGTTACTGGGGGAGCTAGCTGGTGGTGGTTTAGTCGCTAAGTCATGTCCGACTTTTGCGACCCCATGGACTGTAGCCCACCAGGTTCCTCTCTCCATGGGATTCTCCAGGCAAGAATACTGGAGTGGGTTGCCATTTCCTTCTTCAGGGGATCTTCCTGACCTAGGAATCAAACCCAGGTCTCCTGCTTTGCAGGCTTATTTTGGGGAGTTAGGGCTCCAATATATGAATTTGAGGGAGACACAAACGTTTAATCTTTTGTCTGCTGTCCCCATGTGGATATTAAAGCCTGACTTCTAGTTTACCAAGAGCAAGGCTCTCACTCAGCCCACACCCTGTGGCAGCATCGGGTCACACGGCTCAGCACTCTAGTTTTCTGTTTCCACTACATATCTGGAGCCTAGGGATTTTATCTGCTTTTTTTAATCCACCGTTTAACACATCTAGGGTTTTTCAGATTTTCTAGTGTTACCTTATTGTCAGAAGCAGAAGTCTCTCACAGCCAGTTTTCTCCTTTCTTTTATGTAATCTAAACAAGTTGTCTGAATTTCCATTCCTTCCCTTTTAAAAAAAGGATGATGTACACAAGTATTATTTTCATTCATCTCATATAGTAATTCTGAGAAAGAGCAATTAGAGATAGCAATATGTTGCAAATTAAAAATGTTAAATATAGCAAAAGCAAATAGAGATTCTCTAATAATGCATTTTAATTATAATGCACTGATATTATCTGAGGATATTAAACTGCATTATAACTACATTATAATTCCTTGAAGAGACCATGAATGTTTCCAACCCAACAAACCACAGAGCAATACAGGACCATCTGAGATTTGATTGTAAATTTAGTATTACTGACTCCCATTTTAAAGATTATAAGTACTATTTCTAGAATGTTATCCTACTGGTACAGAGCAGGGCATCTTTCTCAGGACATGAGTTGAATAATTATAGTGATTTATTTCAAAGAGGAATCCTTTAGGGTGAACAGTTCTGGCAAAAGTGAGAAGGAGTTAAATATACAAATAATCTTGACTGGGGGCAGTGTGAACATAGGGCACTGGAGGCCCTGGAGTTTCTTTATTGTCTTGCTATATTCCAATGGTTCTGGGACAGATCATATTCTCCTGTGCCTTCCTTTTTTCCTCTAGAAATAAAGAAAAACAAGATTCATTGAAAAAAATTTGTTATTAACCATGAGGTCAAACCTACTGTGGTTAGTACCTGGAGAGGATAGAGAAAGGGAAAACTGACCTTTCTTCATAATTTCCAAAGGTAGAGTCTGTCTGGGGTTTAGATCCATGGCTAGGTTAATCCTTCCAAGAACTGGGCTAATATTATGAAATCAAACTGACTTCTATGATATCCTCCAGAACAGAAATTAGTGCGAACTCCAGACAGACCTTCCTTTGGAAACAAGTAAGGCTCACCATTCAGGATTAATTCACAAAACAGTCTGGGAAAGAAGCTGATACCAAATACTACTGCCTGCTTATGAAAGCCCTCTGGCATTCTCCTTGCTGGTTTTTAAGGGATTTAGCTCCGTTCTAAATACTTATGGATGATATTCAGCCAACGTCGCTCAGTCGTGTCCAACTCTTTGCGACCCCATGGACTGTAGCCCACCAGGTTCCTCCCTCCATGGGATTCTCCAGGCAAGAATACTGGAGTGGGTTGCCATTTCCTTCTCCAGGGGATCTTCTCAACCCAGGGACTAAACCCGGGTTCTCCTGCATTCCAGGCAGACACTTTAACCTCTGAGCTACCAGGGAAGCCCAACATAAGGCCACCAGTTGCTAAAATATGAAGACTTCTACACTGGTGGGTGTGCTGCCCTGGTGGCTCACTGGTAAAGAATCCGCCTGCAATGCGGAAGACCTGGGTTCAGTCTCTGGGTCGCGAAGATCCCCTGGAGCAGGGAAAGGCAACCCACTCCAGTTTTCTTGCCTGGAGAACTCCATGGACAGAGGAGCCTGGTGGGCTACAGTATATGGGGTTGCAAAGAGTTAGACACGACTGAGCGACTAACATAGACACACATACACGCACTAGTGGGTAAAATGCAACTGTCCTGAGGGTCCCAAGTGCCCTGGTCACTTAGCCCCTTTTTTGTTTCCCCACACTTTGCAACTCACATCTCCCTCTCTTCACAGTAAAGATTTGCTCCTGGTATGTCACCCCAGGGCCCTCCGCAAGCACTAGAGCCAGAGTCTGTTCTAAATAAATGGTCCTGAATTGTGTATTAAATGTTTTGCAAGTTCTCCTCTCCTGAGCCTGCAGGCCTGAATTGAACTAGAGCCTCCAGGTTCCAACCTTTACTGCTTTCAATGTATATATTTTAACGATCTGACTTTATGAGTTTCCAGACTTTGGCTTTACAGGCCGTTTGACTTCCCATCTTCCTGACCATTTTGGAGGCATGGTCTCAATACCAGTGGAACTAGAGGTTTGGTCTTCCCTAATGGCTCAGTGGTAAAGAATTCGCCTGCCAGTTCAGGAGACTAAGAGATGATTCAGTTTGCATCTCTGGGTCAGAAAGATTCCTTGGAGGAGGAAATGGCAACCTGCTTCAGTATTCTTCCTGGGAAAAATTCCATGCACAGAGGAGCCAGGCAATCCATGGTGTCACAAAGAGTTGGAAATGACTGAACAGGCATACACTATACTTTTAGATTTCACCGATTAAATAAATATATAATTTAGATATTTTGCAGACTGATATAATCTTATCAAATTTTGTCTCACCAAGACCATTAATTTAAAAAAAAATCATCTGCTACAATTATGCTATGTAAGAAAGAGAAGGACAAATTCAGAACAATCCCCACTAAATAATTTATCTAAATCAAATCCCTATGATTATACAGTGGAAGTGAAAAATAGATTCAAGGGATTAGGTCTGATAGACGGAGTGCCTGAAGAACTACGGATGGAGGTTTGTGACATAGTATAGGAAGCAGTGATCAAGATCATACACATGAAAAAGAAATGCAAAATAGCAAAATGATTGTCTAATGAGGCCTTACAAATAGCTGAGGAAAGAAAAGAAGCTAAAGGCAAAGTAGAAAAGGGAAGATATACCCATCTGAATGCAGAGTTCCAAAGAATAGCAACGAGAGATAAGAAAGCCTTCCGAACTGATCAGTGCAAACAAAAAACAATAGAATCAGTTCAGTTCAGTCACTCAGTCATGTCCGACTCTGTGACCACATGCACTGCAAACCATCAGGCCTCCCTGTTCATCGCCATCTCCCGGAGTTTATGCAAATTTATGTCCACTGAGTCGGTGATGCCATCCAACCATCTCATCCTCTGTCATCTCCATCTCCTCCTGCCTTCAATCTTTCCCAGCATCATGGTCTTTTCAAATGAGTCAGCTCTTCACATCAGGTGGCCAAAGTATTGGAGTTTCAGCTTCAGCATCAGTCCTTCCAATGACTATTCAGAACTGATTTCCTTTAGGATTGATGGGTTTGATCTCCTTGTAGTCCAAGGGACTTTCAAGAGTCTACTCCAACACCACAGTTCAAGAGCATCAATTCTTCAGTGCTCAAATTTCTTTATGGTTCAACTCTCACATCCGTACATGGCTACTGGAAAATCCATAGCTTTGAATAGATGGGCCTTTGTTGGCAAAGTAATGTCCCTGCTTTTGAATATGCTATCTAGGCTGGTCATAACTTTCCTTCTAAGGAGCAAGCGTCTTTTAATTTCATGGCTGCAATTGCCATGTGCAGTGATTTTGGAGCCCCCCAAAATAGTCTGTCACTGTTTCCCCATCTATTTGCCATGAAGTGATGGGCCTGGATGCGATGATCTTAGTTTTCTGAATGTTGAGCTTTAAGCCAACTTTTTCACTCTCCTCTCTCACTTTCATCAAGAGGCTCCTTAGTTCTTCTTCACTTTCTGCCATAAGGGTGGTATCATCTGCATATCTGAAGTTATTGATATTTCCCCCAGCAATCTTGATTCTAGCTTGTGCTTCTTCCAGCCCAGCATTTCTCATGATGTACTCTGCATATAAGTTAAATAAGCAGAGTGACAGTAAACAATGAATAGGAAAGACTAGAGATCTCTTCAAGAAAATTAGAGATACCAAGAGAGCATTTCATGCAAAGATGAGCACAATAAAGGACAGAAATGGTCTGGATCTAGCAGAAACTGAAGGTATTAAGAATAAGTGGCAAGAATACACAGAAGTACAATACAAAAAAGATCTTCATAACCCAGAAAACCATGATGATGTGATCACTCACCTAGAACCAGACATTCTGGAAGGCAAAGTCAAGTGAGCCTTAGGAAGGAAGTATCACAACAAACAAAGCTAGTGGAGGTGATGGAATTCCAGTTGAGCTATTTAAAATCCTAAAAGATGATGCTGTGAAAGTGCCGCAATCAAAATGCCAGTAAACCTGGAAAACTTAGCAGTGGCCACAGCTGAAGAAGGTTAGATTTCATGCCAATCCCAAAGAAAGTCAATGCTGAAGAATATTCAACCTACTCACAATTGCACTCATCTCACATACTATCAAAGTAATACTCAAAATTCTCCACGCAAGGCTTCAACAGTACATGAACGCTGAACTTCCAGATGTTCAAGCTGGATTTAGAAAAAGCAGACAAACCAGAGATCAAATTGCCAACATCTGTTGGATCATTGAAAAAACAAGAGAATTTCAGAAAAACATCTACTTTTGCTTTATTGATTATGCCAAAGCCCTTGACTGTGTGGATCACAATAAACATGGAAAATTCTTTAAGAGATGGGAATACCAGAGCACCTTACCTGCCTCCTGAGAAATATGTATGCCAGTCAAGAAGTAACTGTTAGAACTGGACATGGAACAACAGACTGGTTCCAAATAGGAAAAGGAGTATGTCAAGGCTGTATACTGTCACCCTGCTTATTTAACTTATATGCAGAGTACATCACATGAAATGCCAGGCTGGATGAAGCACAAGCAGGAATCAAGATTTCCAGGAGAAATATCAATAACCTCAGATACGTAGGTGGCATCACCCTTATGGCAGAAAGTGAAGAGGAACTAAAAAGCCTCTAGATGAAAGTGAAAGAGGAGAGTGAAAAAGTTGGCTTAAAGCTCAACATTCAGAAAATGAAGATCATGGTATCCAGTCCCTTCACTTCATGGCAAATAGATGGTGAAACAATGGAAACAGTGACAGACTTTATTTGGGGGGACTCCAAAATTACTGCAGATGGTGACTGCAGTCATGAAATTAAAAGATGCATGCTCCTTGGAAGGAAAGTTATGACCAACATATTAGACAGCATATTTAAAAGCAGAGACATTACTTTGTCAAAAAAGGTCCAGCTATTCAAAGCTATGGTTTTTCCTGTGGTCATGTATGGATGTGAGAGTTGAACCATAAGGAAAGTTGAGTGCTGAAGAATTGATGCTCTTGAACTGTGGTGTTGGAGTAGACTCTTGAGAGTCCCTTGGACTGCAAGGAGATCAAACCCGTCAATCCTAAAGGAAATCAGTTCAGTTCAGTTCAGTTTAGTCGCTCAGTCATGTCTAACTCTTTGCGACCCCAATAATCGCAGGACGCCAGGCCTCCCTGTCCATCACCATCTCCTGGAGTTCACTCAGACTCACGTCCATCGAGTCCGTGATGCCATCCAGCCATCTCATCCTCGGTCGTCCCCTTCTCCTCCTGCCCCCAATCCCCTCCAGCATCAGTGTCTTTTCCAATGAGTCAACTCTTCGCATGAGGTGGTCAAAGTACTGGAGCTTCAGCTTCAGCATCATTCCTTCCAAAGTAATCCCAGGGTTGATCTCCTTCAGAATGGACTGGTTGGATCTCCTTGCAGTCCAAGGGACTCTCAAGAGTCTTCTCCAACACTACAGTTCAAAAGCATCAATTCTTCGGTGCTGAGCCTTCTTCACATCCAACTCTCACATCCATACATGACCACAGGAAAAATCATAGCCTTGACTAGACGGACCTTAGTCGGCAAAGTAACGTCTCTGCTTTTGAATATGCTCTCTAGGTTGGCCATAATTTTTCTTCCAAGGAGTAAGAGTCTTTTAATTTCATGGCTGCAGTCACCATCTGCAGTGATTTTGGAGCCCAAAAAAATAAAGTCTGACACTGTTTCCCCATCTATTTCCCATGAAGTGATGGGACCGGATGCCATGATCTTAGTTTTCTGAATGTTGAGCTTTAAGCCAACTTTTTCACTCTCCACTTTCACTTTCATCAAGAGGCTTTTTAGCGCCTCTTCACTTTCTGCCATAAGGGTGGTGTCATCTGCATATCTGAGGTTATTGATATTTCTCCCGGCAATCTTGATTCCAGCTTGTGCTTCTTCCAGTCCAACGTTTCTCATGATGTACTCTGTATATAAGTTAAATAAGCAGGGTGACAATATACAGCCTTGACGTACTCCTTTTCCTATTTGGAGCCAGTCTGTTGTTCCATGTCCAGTTCTAACTGTTGTTCCTTGACCTGCATACAGATTTCTCAAGAGGCAGGTTAGGTAGTCTGGTATTCCCATCTCTTTCAGAATTTTCCACAGTTTATTGTGATCCACACAGTCAAAGGCTTTGGCATAGTCAATAAAGCAGAAATAGATGTTTTTTCTGGAACTCTCTTGCTTTTTCGATGATCCAGCAGATGTTGGCAATTTGATCTCTGGTTCCTCTGCCTTTTCTAAAACCAGCTTGAACATCAGGAAGTTCACATCAGTCCTGAATATTCATTGGGAGGACTGATGCTGAAGCTGAAACTCCAATACTTTGACCACCTGATGGGAAGAACTGACTCATCTGAAAAGACCGTGATGCTGGGAAAGATTGAAGGCAGGAGGAGAAGGTGACAGCAGAGGTTTAGTTGCTTGGATGGCATCACTGACTCGAGGGACTCCTTGAGCAAGCTCCAGGAGTTGGTGATGGATAGGGAAGCCTGACGGGTTGCAGTCCATGGGGTTGCAAGGAGTCGGACATGACTGAGAGACTAAGCTGAATTTAACTGAAAGAATTTATTCTATGAAAAGCTCACTATATGTCTTTCTCTTCCTCATTTCATGAAAGACCAGTAGCAAATCAACTGTGGACTGGTTGTAATCAGTGATATTTGCAAACTTGCGCTATACTCATTTTACTAATGTTTCCAAGCTTAGCCCTAATGCAGCTCACCTGATTCATGTGTTTTACTCATTCCAGTTGTGGTTTGGTGTTCCTGACTCTGGACTGCAGCCTGATTCTAAAACCTAAAGTATAAACTGAAGATAGTCTTAGTATTAATTAAGTCCTATCAGTTCTTTCCAGGCTGCTGAGAATGAACAGGAATCCTACAATTCTAACATTTAATCTGGTTCTCTTTCCTGAGGCTGGACAGAGTCCATTATTTTATAGCTTGTCCTTTCCTCCTTTCCACGGAACACGTTGGTATTGTGTATTTATTTGCATATATATTGTGTATTTATTTATTGTGTATTTATTTGTGTATTATCCAATAGTATGGGCCCTTTCCTGGTAACATGAATTACTCCATTAACAGAATGCAAATTTGTAGTCAGCGCTTGACACCAGGCAAAATAGTCAATACATATCCTATAGAAAATAGTTCTCTGGCTTTGGATAAAGAGTACTTGTAAGGACCTTTCATGTATATACTCAGTTACATCAAAGAATGAGTGCTTCCAAAGCATATTATAAAACCACAGAAAAAGAGTTTTATCTGACACTTGATAATTTTACTAAACAACAGACAGACCATAATTGATGACACTATTAGAAAGCTGTTACAGCATGAAACAAACATCATAAGATCGTGAGAAGACTCAGCTAATAATGTATTTGTGACATCAATAAAATTAGTTGTTTTTCATCAGTGTTGTGAAATTTCTGATTTGTTTTAGCCTTGCGTATTATTCTATTATGGCATGATGATTCTCATTATGTTTCTCTAAGGCCTATCAACAGATAGAGTGTAGACTCTAATTATCTCTATATTTAGTTAAAATAGTCAGGCTTCATCTGTTTTCAGAACAGTTAATGTATTTGGCTCATTACTCTGGAAACACTGAGTACAATTTAGTTCCCTAAAAACACATCCAGCATTAGCTTATCTAAGGAGCATTAAGGTCCACTGTGTGATGATTTTATTCTTTTCCTATGGCAGTGAGTCAGGAAATAATAGCTATTATTTTTGATCACTTATAATGTACCGAGCAGTGTTCATTTTATATGCATTATTCATTTAGCTCTCACAACAACAAACTATTATCCCCATCGCACATATTTAGAAGCTCATCTAGAGTCCACGCATTTAGGATGTGGCAGGTGTAGGACACTCTGATTTCAAAGCCTGAAGTCTTAACCATCATATTATAAAAAGTACTTAATTCCACAGATGCACACTTTATTTCTGATGTTTGTACAGACCACATACAGTTAGGTCCTCAAAGAGATGGGACCTAGTGCTTCAACTCTGATATGAAGATGGTATTTATTTTTATTTATTTCTCCAGGAGGGTGATTCCCCTGATCAACATCCTTGAACGAATTTTATTGCTGTTGGATAAAAATTCCATCTGTAAGTTCCTGGACACTTGGACTCTCCTCCATTCCAGGCTCCTTCACTTAACTGGTTCAACTTCTCTAGCTTCCCATGGTTCTGGCTTCTTTCCACACAGTTTCCTCCCTCAGGACTTTCTCCCATCTTCCTTCTGCCTGAGACACTCTCTCTGCCCCTACTCATACCCCCAGTCTCCATTAAATGTCATTTCCAAAGAAGCTTTTCTGGACTTTCCAGGTTATGACAGGTTCTCCTGTACTCTTTTCCATAAGGCCCTTCATAGTCATCATCACACATTATAAATATATCCTTAACTTTGTGATTATTTCTTTCTTATTATTTTCCTTTATTTTCCCCAGTTCTATTGAGATATATTTGGCATACATCACTGTATAAGTTTAAGGTGGATGCCATAATGATCTGACTTACATACATCATGAAATGAATACCCCAATAGGTTTAGTAAACATCCATCATCTCACACAGATTTAACATTAAAGAAGTAAAAAAGAGATTGTTCCTCGTGATGAGAACTCTTAGGGTTTACTCTCTTAGTAACTTTCATATATAACATATATGAAAGTATTAATTATCTTTATTAAGTTGTATGTTACATCCCGAGTACTTCCTTATGCTATACTCAAGTATGCCAGCAAATGTGGAAAACTCAGCAGTGGTCACAGGACTGGAAAAGGTCAGTTTTCATTCCAATCCCAAAGAAGGGCAAAGCCAAAGAATGTTCATACAGTTGTGCTCATTTCACATGCTAGCAAGGTAATGCACAAAATCCTTCATGCTAGACTTCAACAGTATGTGAACCAAGAACTTCCAGATGTACAAGCTGGATTTAGAAAAGTCAGAGGAACCAAAGATCAAATTGCCAACACCTGTTGGATCATAGAAAAAGCAAGAGAATTCCAGAAAAACATTTACTTCTGTTTCATTGACTATGATAAAGTCTTTGTGTGGATCACAACAAGCTGTGGAAAGTCCCTAAAGAGATGGGAATACCAGACCACCTTACCTGTCTTCTGAGAAACCTGTATGCAGGTCAAAAAATAATAGTTAGAACTTTACATGGAACAATGGACTGGTTCAAAACTGGGAAAGGAATACATCAAGGCTGTATTCTGTCACACTGCTTATTTAACTTATATGTAGGCAGATGATACTACTGTAATGGAAGAGAGTGAAGAGAAACTAAAGACCCTCTTGATGAAGGTGAAAGAGGAGAGTGAAAAAGCTATCTTAAAACTCAGCATTCAAAAAACTAAGATTATGGCATCCGGTCCCATCACTCCATGGCAAATAGATGGAGAAACAATGGAAACAGTGAGAGACTTTATTTTGGGGGGCTCCAAAATCACTGCAGATGGTGACTGCAGCCATGAAATTAAAAGACGCTTACTCCTTGGAAGAAAAGTTACGACCAACCTAGACAACATTAAAAAGTAAAGATATCACTTTGACTATAAATGTCCATATAGTCAAAGCTATGGTTTTTTTCAGTAGTGGTAAAAATGGCTGAGCACTGGAGAATTGATGCTTTCAAATTATGGTGTTGGAGAAGACTCTTGATATTCCTTTGGACAGTGAGGAGATCAAAGCAGTCAATCCTAAAGGAAATCAACCCTGAATATTCATTGGAAGGACTGATGCTGGGGCTGAAGCTCCAATACTTTGGCCACCTGATGTGAAGAACTGACTCACTGAAAAAAATCCTGATGCTGGGAAAGATTGAAGGCAGGAGGAGAAGGGTTAGACAGAAGATGAGATGGTTGAATGGCATCATTGACTCCATGGACATGAGTTTGAGCAAACCCCAGGAGATAGTGAAGGACAAGAAAGCCTTGCATGCTGCAGTCCATGGGGTCACAAAGAGTTGGAGACAACTTAGCAATGGAACAACAATAAGTACTTACTTACAACTGGAAGGCTGTTACCTTTGACTACCTTCATCTAATTCTCCCCTCTCTAACTAAAATGTTAAGATTCAGTCACATCAGTAACTGTGTTGGTCTTGCTCATTGCTATCCAGCCCCTAAATCCTGCCCCTGCTCCGACAGTTGTTGCTTTCTTCACAGTCCAACTCTCACATCCATACATGACCACAGGACAAAACATAGCCTTGACAGACCTTTGTTGGCAAAGTAATGTCTCTGCTTTGAATATGCTGTCTAGGTTGGTCATAACTTTCCTTCCAAGGAGTAAGCGTCTTTTAATATCATGGCTGTAATCACCATCTGCAGTGATTTTGGAGTCCCAAAAAATAAAGTCTGACACTGTTTCCACTGTTTCCCCATCTATTTCCCATGAAGTGATGGGACCAGATACCATGATCTTCGTTTTCTGAATGTTGAGCTTTAAGCCAACTCTCTCACTTTCATCAAGAGGCTTTTTAGTTCCTCTTCACTTTCTGCCATAAGGGTGGTGTCATCTGCATATCTGAGGTTATTGATATTTCTCCTGGCAATCTTGATTCCAGCTTGTGCTTCTTCCAGCCCAGCGTTTCTCATGATGTACTCTGCATAGAAGTTAAATAAGCAGGGTGACAATATACAGCCTTGACGTACCCCTTTACTATTTGGAACCAGTCTGTTGTTCCATGTCCAGTTCTAACTGTTGCTTCCTGACCTGCATATAGGTTTCTCAAGAGGCAGGTCAGGTGGTCTGGC